>NW_027328738.1:2403750-3605625 GCF_048564905.1 Vicugna pacos
TGGAAACAGACTCCACGGATCTTTATGGGGGCACAGGTGTTCCCAGGTTAGGGATGTAGTTTAAACATCTCCACAAACCATAGAGAGGTCATCGCAAATACTTGGTTTTGGAGCCCAAAACACTTTCCCCCGCACTCCCGCCTAGGCTTTCCATCAGGGAAGACAAGCAAAGGGATTCAATTAGAACCCAGGCGCTGCTGTCAGTTGGAGGAACTTCCCTGCACTCAGAATTCCAGAACACATTCTTAGGTGTGGGAGAGATGTGCAGCCCCACTGCACCCAGATGAATGCAGGAAAAGGTGTTCCGTTTAGGGAGAAGTCCTCTAAGTACTTTCTCAATGGATCAGGGGGCACTCACTGCTACGTGGCCTCCAAGCCCAACCCCCAGCTTTCCCTCATGTCCTGGTCTAAGAGAACACTCAGGTAAAAGAAGCTAAGGGATACTAATGGAATCCAGGTGCTGCTGTCAGTTTGAGGAACTTCCCCACACTCAGAATACCAGAACACATCTTCGTGTGTGTGCTGGATGTAGGGAAACAGTCAAAGCATCTTTCAGGGGGCACATTTATTCCATGGTTGTGGGTTGTAGGTTAAAAACCCACATCCCATGGATAGGCTCTCGCTTATACTTGGTTTAGAGCCCAACCCCCACTTTCCCCCACTCTCCAGCCTAGGCATGCCATCAGGGAAGACAAGCTAAGGGATTCTTTAAGAACCCAGGCGCTGCTATCATTTGGAGGAGCCTCCCCACAATCAGGATACCTGAGCACGTCTCCGTGTGTGTGCTGGAGGTGGGGAAACAGATTCCACGCATCTTTATGGGGCACAGGTGTTCCAAGGTTGGGGAAGTAGTTTAAAACCCTCCACTACCCACAGAGATGCACTCGCTAATACTTGGCTTTAGAGCCCATCCCCCACCATCGCTTACTGCTAGGCCTAGGAAAACACTTAGGGAAGTCAAGCTAAGGGATTCTATTACAACCCAGGTGCTGCTGTCTGTTGGAGGAACCTCCCCACACTCAGAACCCCTGAACACTTCTTCCTGTGTGTGCTATACGTGGGGAATCATAGCACATGCATTTTTCAGGGGTCACAGTAATTCCCAAGTTGTGGGTTGTAGTTTAAACATCTCCACTACCCATGGAGAGGCACACGCTAATACTTAGTTTTAGATCCCAAATCCCACTTTCAACCACACACTGGCCTAGGCAAACCATCAGGGAAGACAAGCAAAGGGATTCTATTCAAACCAAGACGCTGATGTCAGTTGGAGGAACTACCCCACCCTCAGGATACTGGAACCGAACCTTGTGTGGTGGGGAGATTTGAAGCCCCACTCCACGCAGATGAATGGGTGCTCAGGTGTTTCCCTTTATGGAGAATTCATCTAAATACTTCCTCAGTCCATCGGGGACACTCGCTACTATTTGGCCTCAAAGCCCAACCCCCAGGTTTCTCTCAGAGTCAGTCCAAGGGAAACACTCAGGGATTACAAGCTAAGGGATTCTATTAGAACCCAGCCGCTTCTGTCACCTGAAATTGCCAGCCCACACTCAGGATAGCAGAAAACTTCTTCATGTGTGTTCTGGTGGTGGGGATACAGAGTCCACGCTTTTTTCAAGGAGCACAGGTATTCCCATGTTGTGGGCTTTTGGTTAATAACCTCCAAATCCCATGGAGAAGCACTCGCTAACACTTGGATTTAGAGCCCAACCCACCCTTTCCCCAGCACTCCGTATCAGGCAACCAAACCGGGTAGACAAGTTAAGCGATTTTATAAGAACCAAGGCCCTGCTCTCAGTTGGAGGAGGCTGCCCACTCTCAGGATAACTGTGCAAGTGTTCGTGTGTGTGCTGGAGGTGTGGAAACAGACTCCACGGATCTTTATGGGGGCACAGGTGTTCCCAGGTTAGGGATGTAGTTTAAACATCTCCACAAACCATAGAGAGGTCATCGCAAATACTTGGTTTTGGAGCCCAAAACACTTTCCCCCGCACTCCCGCCTAGGCTTTCCATCAGGGAAGACAAGCAAAGGGATTCAATTAGAACCCAGGCGCTGCTGTCAGTTGGAGGAACTTCCCTGCACTCAGAATTCCAGAACACATTCTTAGGTGTGGGAGAGATGTGCAGCCCCACTGCACCCAGATGAATGGAGGAAAAGGAGTTCTGTTTAGGGAGAAGTCCTCTAAGTACTTCCTCAATGGATCAGGGGGCACTCACTGCTACGTGCCCTCCAAGCCCAACCCCCAGCTTTCCCTCATGTCCTGGTCTAAGAGAACACTCAGGTAAAAGAAGCTAAGGGATACTAATGGAATCCAGGTGCTGCTGTCAGTTTGAGGAACTTCCCCACACTCAGAATACCAGAACACATCTTCGTGTGTGTGCTGGATGTAGGGAAACAGTCAAAGCATCTTTCAGGGGGCACATTTATTCCATGGTTGTGGGTTGTAGGTTAAAAACCCACATCCCATGGATAGGCTCTCGCTTATACTTGGTTTAGAGCCCAACCCACACTTTCCCCCACTCTCCAGCCTAGGCATGCCATCAGGGAAGACAAGCTAAGGGATTCTTTAAGAACCCAGGCGCTGCTATCATTTGGAGGAGCCTCCCCACAATCAGGATACCTGAGCACGTCTCCGTGTGTGTGCTGGAGGTGGGGAAACAGATTCCACGCATCTTTATGGGGCACAGGTGTTCCAAGGTTGGGGAAGTAGTTTAAAACCCTCCACTACCCACAGAGATGCACTCGCTAATACTTGGCTTTAGAGCCCATCCCCCACCATCGCTTACTGCTAGGCCTAGGAAAACACTTAAGGAAGTCAAGCTAAGGGATTCTATTACAACCCAGGTGCTGCTGTCTGTTGGAGGAACCTCCCCACACTCAGAACCCCTGAACACTTCTTCCTGTGTGTGCTGTACGTGGGGAATCATAGCACACGCATTTTTCAGGGGTCACAGTAATTCCCAAGTTGTGGGTTGTAGTTTAAACATCTCCACTACCCATGGAGAGGCACACGCTAATACTTAGTTTTAGATCCCAAATCCCACTTTCAACCACACACTGGCCTAGGCAAACCATCAGGGAAGACAAGCAAAGGGATTCTATTCAAACCAAGACGCTGATGTCAGTTGGAGGAACTACCCCACCCTCAGGATACTGGAACCCAACCTTGTGTGGTGGGGAGATTTGAAGCCCCACTCCACGCAGATGAATGGGTGCTCAGGTGTTTCCCTTTATGGAGAATTCATCTAAATACTTCCTCAGTCCATCGGGGACACTCGCTACTATTTGTCCTCAAAGCCCAACCCCCAGGTTTCTCTCAGAGTCAGTCCAAGGGAAACACTCAGGGATTACAAGCTAAGGGATTCTATTAGAACCCAGCCGCTTCTGTCACCTGAAATTGCCAGCCCACACTCAGGATAGCAGAAAACTTCTTCATGTGTGTTCTGGTGGTGGGGATACAGAGTCCACGCTTTTTTCAAGGAGCACAGGTATTCCCATGTTGTGGGCTTTTGGTTAATAACCTCCAAATCCCATGGAGAAGCACTCGCTAATACTTGGATTTAGAGCCCAACCCACCCTTTCCCCAGCACTCCGTATCAGGCAACCAAACAGGGTAGACAAGTTAAGCGATTTTATAAGAACCAAGGCCCTGCTCTCAGTTGGAGGAGGCTGCCCACTCTCAGGATAACTGTGCAAGTGTTCGTGTGTGTGCTGGAGGTGTGGAAACAGACTCCCCGGCTCTTTATGGGGGCACAGGTGTTCCCAGGTTAGGGATGTAGTTTAAACACCTCCACAAACCATAGAGAGGTCATCGCAAATACTTGGTTTTGGAGCCCAAACCACACTTTCCCCCGCACTCCCGCCTAGGCTTCCCATCAGGGAAGACAAGCAAAGGGATTCAATTAGAACCCAGGCGCTGCTGTCAGTTGGAGGAACTTCCCTGCACTCAGAATTCCAGAACACATTCTTAGGTGTGGGAGAGATGTGCAGCCCCACTGCACCCAGATGAATGGAGGAAAAGGTGTTCCGTTTAGGGAGAAGTCCTCTAAGTACTTCCTCAATGGATTAGGGGGCACTCACTGCTACGTGGCCTCCAAGACCAACCCCCAGCTTTCCCTCATGGCCTGGCCTAAAAGAACACTCAGGGAACAGAAGCTAAGGGATACTAATAGAATTCAGGTGCTTCTGTCAGTTTGAGGAACTTCCCCACACTCAGAATACAAGAACACATCTTCGTGTGTGTGCTGGATGTAGGGAAAGAGTCAAAGCATCTTTCAGGGGGCACATTTATTCCATGGTTGTGGGTTGTAGGTTAAAAACCCACATCCCATGGATAGGCTCTCGCTTATACTTGGTTTAGAGCCCAACCCCCACATTCCCCCACTCTCCAGCCTAGGCATGCCATCAGGGAAGACAAGCTAAGGGATTCTTTTAGAACCCAGGCGCTGCTGTCATTTGGAGGAGCCTCCCCACAATCAGGATACCTGAGCACGTCTCCGTGTGTGTGCTGGAGGTGGGGAAACAGATTCCACGCATCTTTATGGGGCACAGGTGTTCCAAGGTTGGGGAAGTAGTTTAAAACCCTCCACTACCCACAGAGATGCACTCGCTAATACTTGGCTTTAGAGCCCATCCCCCACCATCGCTTACTGCTAGGCCTAGGAAAACACTTAGGGAAGTCAAGCTAAGGGATTCTATTACAACCCAGGTGCTGCTGTCTGTTGGAGGAACCTCCCCACACTCAGAACCCCAGAACACTTCTTCCTGTGTGTGCTGGACGTGGGGAAACATAGCACACGCATTTTTCAGGGGTCACAGTAATTCCCAAGTTGTGGGTTGTAGTTTAAACATCTCCACTACCCATGGAGAGGCACACGCTAATACTTAGTTTTAGATCCCAAATCCCACTTTCAACCACACACTGGCCTAGGCAAACCATCAGGGAAGACAAGCAAAGGGATTCTATTCAAACCAAGACGCTGATGTCAGTTGGAGGAACTACCCCACCCTCAGGATACTGGAACCCAACCTTGTGTGGTGGGGAGATTTGAAGCCCCACTCCACGCAGATGAATGGGTGCTCAGGAGTTTCCCTTTATGGAGAATTCATCTAAATACTTCCTCAGTCCATCGGGGACACTCGCTACTATTTGGCCTCAAAGCCCAACCCCCAGGTTTCTCTCAGAGTCAGTCCTAGGGAAACACTCAGGGATTACAAGCTAAGGGATTCTATTAGAACCCAGCCGCTTCTGTCACCTGAAATTGCCAGCCCACACTCAGGATAGCAGAAAACTTCTTCATGTGTGTTCTGGTGGTGGGGATACAGAGTCCACGCTTTTTTCAAGGAGCACAGGTATTCCCATGTTGTGGGCTTTTGGTTAATAACCTCCAAATCCCATGGAGAAGCACTCGCTAATACTTGGATTTAGAGCCCAACCCACCCTTTCCCCAGCACTCCGTATCAGGCAACCAAACAGGGTAGACAAGTTAAGCAATTTTATAAGAACCAAGGCCCTGCTCTCAGTTGGAGGAGGCTGCCCACTCTCAGGATAACTGTGCAAGTGTTCGTGTGTGTGCTGGAGGTGTGGAAACAGACTCCACGGATCTTTATGGGGGCACAGGTGTTCCCAGGTTAGGGATGTAGTTTAAACACCTCCACAAACCATAGAGAGGTCATCGCAAATACTTGGTTTTGGAGCCCAAACCACACTTTCCCCCGCACTCCCGCCTAGGCTTTCCATCAGGGAAGACAAGCAAATGAATTCAATTAGAACCCAGGCGCTGCTGTCAGTTGGAGGAACTTCCCTGCACTCAGAATTCCAGAACACATTCTTAGGTGTGGGAGAGATGTGCAGCCCCACTGCACCCAGATGAATGCAGGAAAAGGAGTTCTGTTTAGGGAGAAGTCCTCTAAGTACTTCCTCAATGGATCAGGGGGCACTCACTGCTACGTGCCCTCCAAGCCCAACCCCCAGCTTTCCCTCATGTCCTGGTCTAAGAGAACACTCAGGTAAAAGAAGCTAAGGGATACTAATGGAATCCAGGTGCTGCTGTCAGTTTGAGGAACATCCCCACACTCAGAATAACAGAACACATCTTCGTGTGTGTGCTGGATGTAGGGAGACAGTCAAAGCATCTTTCAGGGGGCACATTTATTCCATGGTTGTGGGTTGTAGGTTAAAAACCCACATCCCATGGATAGGCTCTCGCTTATACTTGGTTTAGAGCCCAACCCCCACTTTCCCCCACTCTCCAGCCTAGGCATGCTATCAGGGAAGACAAGCTAAGGGATTCTTTAAGAACCCAGGCGCTGCTATCATTTGGAGGAGCCTCCCCACAATCAGGATACCTGAGCACGTCTCCGTGTGTGTGCTGGAGGTGGGGAAACAGATTCCACGCATCTTTATGGGGCACAGGTGTTCCAAGGTTGGGGAAGTAGTTTAAAACCCTCCACTACCCACAGAGATGCACTCGCTAATACTTGGCTTTAGAGCCCATCCCCCACCATCGCTTACTGCTAGGCCTAGGAAAACACTTAGGGAAGTCAAGCTAAGGGATTCTATTACAACCCAGGTGCTGCTGTCTGTTGGAGGAACCTCCCCACACTCAGAACCCCAGAACACTTCTTCCTGTGTGTGCTGGACGTGGGGAAACATAGCACACGCATTTTTCAGGGGTCACAGTAATTCCCAAGTTGTGGGTTGTAGTTTAAACATCTCCACTACCCATGGAGAGGCACACGCTAATACTTAGTTTTAGATCCCAAATCCCACTTTCAACCACACACTGGCCTAGGCAAACCATCAGGGAAGACAAGCAAAGGGATTCTATTCAAACCAAGACGCTGATGTCAGTTGGAGGAACTACCCCACCCTCAGGATACTGGAACCCAACCTTGTGTGGTGGGGAGATTTGAAGCCCCACTCCACGCAGATGAATGGGTGCTCAGGTGTTTCCCTTTATGGAGAATTCATCTAAATACTTCCTCAGTCCATCGGGGACACTCGCTACTATTTGGCCTCAAAGCCCAACCCCCAGGTTTCTCTCAGAGTCAGTCCTAGGGAAACACTCAGGGATTACAAGCTAAGGGATTCTATTAGAACCCAGCCGCTTCTGTCACCTGAAATTGCCAGCCCACACTCAGGATAGCAGAAAACTTCTTCATGTGTGTTCTGGTGGTGGGGATACAGAGTCCACGCTTTTTTCAAGGAGCACAGGTATTCCCATGTTGTGGGCTTTTGGTTAATAACCTCCAAATCCCATGGAGAAGCACTCGCTAATACTTGGATTTAGAGCCCAACCCACCCTTTCCCCAGCACTCCGTATCAGGCAACCAAACAGGGTAGACAAGTTAAGCGATTTTATAAGAACCAAGGCCCTGCTCTCAGTTGGAGGAGGCTGCCCACTCTCAGGATAACTGTGCAAGTGTTCGTGTGTGTGCTGGAGGTGTGGAAACAGACTCCACGGATCTTTATGGGGGCACAGGTGTTCCCAGGTTAGGGATGTAGTTTAAACACCTCCACAAACCATAGAGAGGTCATCGCAAATACTTGGTTTTGGAGCCCAAACCACACTTTCCCCCGCACTCCCGCCTAGGCTTTCCATCAGGGAAGACAAGCAAAGGGATTCAATTAGAACCCAGGCGCTGCTGTCAGTTGGAGGAACTTCCCTGCACTCAGAATTCCAGAACACATTCTTAGGTGTGGGAGAGATGTGCAGCCCCACTGCACCCAGATGAATGGAGGAAAAAGTGTTCCATTAGGGAGAAGTCCTCTAAGTACTTCCTCAATGGATTAGGGGGCACTCACTGCTACGTGGCCTCCAAGACCAACCCCCAGCTTTCCCTCATGGCCTGGCCTAAAAGAACACTCAGGGAACAGAAGCTAAGGGATACTAATAGAATTCAGTTGCTTCTGTCAGTTTGAGGAACTTCCCCACACTCAGAATACAAGAACACATCTTCGTGTGTGTGCTGGATGTAGGGAAAGAGTCAAAGCATCTTTCAGGGGGCACATTTATTCCATGGTTGTGGGTTGTAGGTTAAAAACCCACATCCCATGGATAGGCTCTCGCTTATACTTGGTTTAGAGCCCAACCCCCACATTCCCCCACTCTCCAGCCTAGGCATGCCATCAGGGAAGACAAGCTAAGGGATTCTTTTAGAACCCAGGCGCTGCTGTCATTTGGAGGAGCCTCCCCACAATCAGGATACCTGAGCACGTCTCCGTGTGTGTGCTGGAGGTGGGGAAACAGATTCCACGCATCTTTATGGGGCACAGGTGTTCCAAGGTTGGGGAAGTAGTTTAAAACCCTCCACTACCCACAGAGATGCACTCGCTAATACTTGGCTTTAGAGCCCATCCCCCACCATCGCTTACTGCTAGGCCTAGGAAAACACTTAGGGAAGTCAAGCTAAGGGATTCTATTACAACCCAGGTGCTGCTGTCTGTTGGAGGAACCTCCCCACACTCAGAACCCCAGAACACTTCTTCCTGTGTGTGCTGGACGTGGGGAAACATAGCACACGCATTTTTCAGGGGTCACAGTAATTCCCAAGTTGTGGGTTGTAGTTTAAACATCTCCACTACCCATGGAGAGGCACACGCTAATACTTAGTTTTAGATCCCAAATCCCACTTTCAACCACACACTGGCCTAGGCAAACCATCAGGGAAGACACGCAAAGGGATTCTATTCAAACCAAGACGCTGATGTCAGTTGGAGGAACTACCCCACCCTCAGGATACTGGAACCCAACCTTGTGTGGTGGGGAGATTTGAAGCCCCACTCCACGCAGATGAATGGGTGCTCAGGTGTTTCCCTTTATGGAGAATTCATCTAAATACTTCCTCAGTCCATCGGGGACACTCGCTACTATTTGGCCTCAAAGCCCAACCCCCAGGTTTCTCTCAGAGTCAGTCCTAGGGAAACACTCAGGGATTACAAGCTAAGGGATTCTATTAGAACCCAGCCGCTTCTGTCACCTGAAATTGCCAGCCCACACTCAGGATAGCAGAAAACTTCTTCATGTGTGTTCTGGTGGTGGGGATACAGAGTCCACGCTTTTTTCAAGGAGCACAGGTATTCCCATGTTGTGGGCTTTTGGTTAATAACCTCCAAATCCCATGGAGAAGCACTCGCTAATACTTGGATTTAGAGCCCAACCCACCCTTTCCCCAGCACTCCGTATCAGGCAACCAAACAGGGTAGACAAGTTAAGCGATTTTATAAGAACCAAGGCCCTGCTCTCAGTTGGAGGAGGCTGCCCACTCTCAGGATAACTGTGCAAGTGTTCGTGTGTGTGCTGGAGGTGTGGAAACAGACTCCACGGATCTTTATGGGGGCACAGGTGTTCCCAGGTTAGGGATGTAGTTTAAACACCTCCACAAACCATAGAGAGGTCATCGCAAATACTTGGTTTTGGAGCCCAAACCACACTTTCCCCCGCACTCCCGCCTAGGCTTTCCATCAGGGAAGACAAGCAAAGGGATTCAATTAGAACCCAGGCGCTGCTGTCAGTTGGAGGAACTTCCCTGCACTCAGAATTCCAGAACACATTCTTAGGTGTGGGAGAGATGTGCAGCCCCACTGCACCCAGATGAATGCAGGAAAAGGTGTTCCCTTTAGGGAGAAGTCCTCTAAGTACTTCCTCAATGGATCAGGGGGCACTCACTGCTACGTGGCCTCCAAGCCCAACCCCCAGCTTTCCCTCATGGCCTGGCCTAAAAGAACACTCAGGGAACAGAAGCTAAGGGATACTAATAGAATCCAGGTGCTGCTGTCAGTTTGAGGAACTTCCCCACACTCAGAATACAAGAACACATCTTCGTGTGTGTGCTGGATGTAGGGAAACAGTCAAAGCATCTTTCAGGGGGCACATTTATTCCATGGTTGTGGGTTGTATGTTAAAAACCCACATCCCATGGATAGGCTCTCGCTTATACTTGGTTTAGAGCCCAACCCCCACTTTCCCCCTCTCTCCAGCCTAGGCATGCCTTCAGGGAAGACAAGCTAAAGGATTCTTTTAGAACCCAGGCGCTGCTGTCATTTGGAGGAGCCTCCCCACAATCAGGATACCTGAGCACGTCTCCGTGTGTGTGCTGGAGGTGGGGAAACAGATTCCACGCATCTTTATGGGGCACAGGTGTTCCAAGGTTGGGGAAGTAGTTTAAAACCCTCCACTACCCACAGAGATGCACTCGCTAATACTTGGTTTTAGAGCCCATCCCCCACCATCGCTTACTGCTAGGCCTAGGAAAACACTTAGGGAAGTCAAGCGAAGGGATTCTATTACAACCCAGGTGCTGCTGTCTGTTGGAGGAACCTCCCCACACTCAGAACCACAGAAAACTACTTCCTGTGTGTGCTGGACGTGGGGAAACATAGCACACGCATTTTTCAGGGGTCACAGTAATTCCCAAGTTGTGGGTTGTAGTTTAAACATCTCCACTACCCATGGAGAGGCACACGCTAATACTTAGTTTTAGATCCCAAATCCCACTTTCAACCACACACTGGCCTAGGCAAACCATCAGGGAAGACACGCAAAGGGATTCTATTCAAACCAAGACGCTGATGTCAGTTGGAGGACCTACCCCACCCTCAGGATACTGGAACCCAACCTTGTGTGGTGGGGAGATTTGAAGCCCCACTCCACGCAGATGAATGGGTGCTCAGGTGTTTCCCTTTATGGAGAATTCATCTAAATACTTCCTCAGTCCATCGGGGACACTCGCTACTATTTGGCCTCAAAGCCCAACCCCCAGGTTTCTCTCAGAGTCAGTCCTAGGGAAACACTCAGGGATTACAAGCTAAGGGATTCTATTAGAACCCAGCCGCTTCTGTCACCTGAAATTGCCAGCCCACACTCAGGATAGCAGAAAACTTCTTCATGTGTGTTCTGGTGGTGGGGATACAGAGTCCACGCTTTTTTCAGGGAGCACAGGTATTCCCATGTTGTGGGGTTTTGGTTAATAACCTCCAAATCCCATGGAGAAGCACTCGCTAAAACTTGGATTTAGAGCCCAACCCACCCTTTCCCCAGCACTCCGTAACAGGCAACCAAACAGGGTAGACAAGTTAAGCGATTTTATAAGAACCAAGGCCCTGCTTTCAGTTGGAGGAGGCTGCCCACTCTCAGGATAACTGTGCAAGTGTTCGTGTGTGTGCTGGAGGTGTGGAAACAGACTCCACGGATCTTTATGGGGGCACAGGTGTTCCCAGGTTAGGGATGTAGTTTAAACACCTCCACAAACCATAGAGAGGTCATCGCAAATACTTGGTTTTGGAGCCCAAACCACACTTTCCCCCGCACTCCCGCCTAGGCTTTCCATCAGGGAAGACAAGCAAAGGGATTCAATTAGAACCCAGGCGCTGCTGTCAGTTGGAGGAACTTCCCTGCACTCAGAATTCCAGAACACATTCTTAGGTGTGGGAGAGATGTGCAGCCCCACTGCACCCAGATGAATGCAGGAAAAAGTGTTCTGTTTAGGGAGAAGTCCTCTAAGTACTTCCTCAATGGATCAGGGGTCACTCACTGCTACGTGGCCTCCAAGCCCAACCCCCAGCTTTCCCTCATGGCCTGGTCTAAGAGAACACTCAGGGAACAGAAGCTAAGGGATACTAATAGAATCCAGGTGCTGCTGTCAGTTTGAGGAAATTCCCCACACTCAGAATACCAGAACAAATCATCGTGTGTGTGCTGGATGTAGGGAAACAGTCAAAGCATCTTTCAGGGGGCACATTTATTCCATGGTTGTGGGTTGTAGGTTAAAAACCCACATCCCATGGATAGGCTCTCGCTTATACTTGGTTTAGAGCCCAACCCCCACTTTCCCCCACTCTCCAGCCTAGGCATGCCATCAGGGAAGACAAGCTAAGGGATTCTTTAAGAACCCAGGCGCTGCTGTCATTTGGAGGAGCCTCCCCACAATCAGGATACCTGAGCACGTCTCCGTGTGTGTGCTGGAGTTGGGGAAACAGATTCCACGCATCTTTATGGGGCACAGGTGTTCCAAGGTTGGGGAAGTAGTTTAAAACCCTCCACTACCCACAGAGATGCACTCGCTAATACTTGGCTTTAGAGCCCATCCCCCACCATCGCTTACTGCTAGGCCTAGGAAAACACTTAGGGAAGTCAAGCTAAGGGATTCTATTACAACCCAGGTGCTGCTGTCTGTTGGAGGAACCTCCCCACACTCAGAACCCCAGAACACTTCTTCCTGTGTGTGCTGGACGTGGGGAAACATAGCACACGCATTTTTCAGGGGTCACAGTAATTCCCAAGTTGTGGGTTGTAGTTTAAACATCTCCACTACCCATGGAGAGGCACACGCTAATACTTAGTTTTAGATCCCAAATCCCACTTTCAACCACACACTGGCCTAGGCAAACCATCAGGGAAGACAAGCAAAGGGATTCTATTCAAACCAAGACGCTGATGTCAGTTGGAGGAACTACCCCACCCTCAGGATACTGGAACCCAACCTTGTGTGGTGGGGAGATTTGAAGCCCCACTCCACGCAGATGAATGGGTGCTCAGGTGTTTCCCTTTATGGAGAATTCATCTAAATACTTCCTCAGTCCATCGGGGACACTCGCTACTATTTGGCGTCAAAGCCCAACCCCCAGGTTTCTCTCAGAGTCAGTCCTAGGGAAACACTCAGGGATTACAAGCTAAGGGATTCTATTAGAACCCAGCCGCTTCTGTCACCTGAAATTGCCAGCCCACACTCAGGATAGCAGAAAACTTCTTCATGTGTGTTCTGGTGGTGGGGATACAGAGTCCACGCTTTTTTCAAGGAGCACAGGTATTCCCATGTTGTGGGCTTTTGGTTAATAACCTCCAAATCCCATGGAGAAGCACTCGCTAATACTTGGATTTAGAGCCCAACCCACCCTTTCCCCAGCACTCCGTATCAGGCAACCAAAGAGGGTAGACAAGTTAAGCGATTTTATAAGAACCAAGGCCCTGCTCTCAGTTGGAGGAGGCTGCCCACTCTCAGGATAACTGTGCAAGTGTTCGTGTGTGTGCTGGAGGTGTGGAAACAGACTCCACGGATCTTTATGGGGGCACAGGTGTTCCCAGGTTAGGGATGTAGTTTAAACACCTCCACAAACCATAGAGAGGTCATCGCCAATACTTGGTTTTGGAGCCCAAACCACACTTTCCCCCGCACTCCCGCCTAGGCTTTCCATCAGGGAAGACAAGCAAAGGGATTCAATTAGAACCCAGGCGCTGCTGTCAGTTGGAGGAACTTCCCTGCACTCAGAATTCCAGAACACATTCTTAGGTGTGGGAGAGATGTGCAGCCCCACTGCACCCAGATGAATGCAGGAAAAGGTGTTCCCTTTAGGGAGAAGTCCTCTAAGTACTTCCTCAATGGATCAGGGGGCACTCACTGCTACTTGGCCTCCAAGCCCAACCCCCAGCTTTCCCTCATGGCCTGGCCTAAAAGAACACTCAGGGAACAGAAGCTAAGGGATACTAATAGAATCCAGGTGCTGCTGTCAGTTTGAGGAACTTCCCCACACTCAGAATACCAGAACACATCTTCGTGTGTGTGCTGGATGTAGGGAAACAGTCAAAGCATCTTTCAGGGGGCACATTTATTCCATGGTTGTGGGTTGTAGGTTAAAAACCCACATCCCATGGATAGGCTCTCGCTTATACTTGGTTTAGAGCCCAACCCCCACTTTCCCCCACTCTCCAGCCTAGGCATGCCATCAGGGAAGACAAGCTAAGGGATTCTTTTAGAACCCAGGCGCTGCTGTCATTTGGAGGAGCCTCCCCACAATCAGGATACCTGAGCACGTCTCCGTGTGTGTGCTGGAGGTGGGGAAACAGATTCCACGCATCTTTATGGGGCACAGGTGTTCCAAGGTTGGGGAAGTAGTTTAAAACCCTCCACTACCCACAGAGATGCACTCGCTAATACTTGGCTTTAGAGCCCATCCCCCACCATCGCTTACTGCTAGGCCTAGGAAAACACTTAGGGAAGTCAAGCTAAGGGATTCTATTACAACCCAGGTGCTGCTGTCTGTTGGAGGAACCTCCCCACACTCAGAACCCCAGAACACTTCTTCCTGTGTGTGCTGGACGTGGGGAAACATAGCACACGCATTTTTCAGGGGTCACAGTAATTCCCAAGTTGTGGGTTGTAGTTTAAACATCTCCACTACCCATGGAGAGGCACACGCTAATACTTAGTTTTAGATCCCAAATCCCACTTTCAACCACACACTGGCCTAGGCAAACCATCAGGGAAGACAAGCAAAGGGATTCTATTCAAACCAAGACGCTGATGTCAGTTGGAGGAACTACCCCACCCTCAGGATACTGGAACCCAACCTTGTGTGGTGGGGAGATTTGAAGCCCCACTCCACGCAGATGAATGGGTGCTCAGGTGTTTCCCTTTATGGAGAATTCATCTAAATACTTCCTCAGTCCATCGGGGACACTCGCTACTATTTGGCCTCAAAGCCCAACCCCCAGGTTTCTCTCAGAGTCAGTCCTAGGGAAACACTCAGGGATTACAAGCTAAGGGATTCTATTAGAACCCAGCCGCTTCTGTCACCTGAAATTGCCAGCCCACACTCAGAATAGCAGAAAACTTCTTCATGTGTGTTCTGGTGGTGGGGATACAGAGTCCACGCTTTTTTCAAGGAGCACAGGTATTCCCATGTTGTGGGGTTTTGGTTAATAACCTCCAAATCCCATGGAGAAGCACTCGCTAATACTTGGATTTAGAGCCCAACCCACCCTTTCCCCAGCACTCCGTATCAGGCAACCAAAGAGGGTAGACAAGTTAAGCGATTTTATAAGAACCAAGGCCCTGCTCTCAGTTGGAGGAGGCTGCCCACTCTCAGGATAACTGTGCAAGTGTTCGTGTGTGTGCTGGAGGTGTGGAAACAGACTCCACGGATCTTTATGGGGGCACAGGTGTTCCCAGGTTAGGGATGTAGTTTAAACACCTCCACAAACCATAGAGAGGTCATCGCAAATACTTGGTTTTGGAGCCCAAACCACACTTTCCCCCGCACTCCCGCCTAGGCTTTCCATCAGGGAAGACAAGCAAAGGGAT
This sequence comes from Vicugna pacos, assembly GCF_048564905.1. NCBI lineage: Eukaryota > Metazoa > Chordata > Mammalia > Artiodactyla > Camelidae > Vicugna > Vicugna pacos. The sequence continues at coordinate 2,418,836 of NW_027328738.1, forward strand.
TCAATTAGAACCCAGGCGCTGCTGTCAGTTGGAGGAACTTCCCTGCACTCAGAATTCCAGAACACATTCTTAGGTGTGGGAGAGATGTGCAGCCCCACTGCACCCAGATGAATGCAGGAAAAGGTGTTCCGTTTAGGGAGAAGTCCTCTAAGTACTTCCTCAATGGATCAGGGGGCACTCACTGCTACGTGGCCTCCAAGCCCAACCCCCAGCTTTCCCTCATGGTCTGGCCTAAAAGAACACTCAGGGAACAGAAGCTAAGGGATACTAATAGAATCCAGGTGCTGCTGTCAGTTTGAGGAACTTCCCCACACTCAGAATACCAGAACACATCTTCGTGTGTGTGCTGGATGTAGGGAAACAGTCAAAGCATCTTTCAGGGGGCACATTTATTCCATGGTTGTGGGTTGTAGGTTAAAAACCCACATCGCATGGATAGGCTCTCGCTTATACTTGGTTTAGAGCCCAACCCCCACTTTCCCCCACTCTCCAGCCTAGGCATGCCATCAGGGAAGACAAGCTAAGGGATTCTTTTAGAACCCAGGCGCTGCTGTCATTTGGAGGAGCCTCCCCACAATCAGGATACCTGAGCACGTCTCCGTGTGTGTGCTGGAGGTGGGGAAACAGATTCCACGCATCTTTATGGGGCACAGGTGTTCCAAGGTTGGGGAAGTAGTTTAAAACCCTCCACTACCCACAGAGATGCACTCGCTAATACTTGGCTTTAGAGCCCATCCCCCACCATCGCTTACTGCTAGGACTAGGAAAACACTTAGGGAAGTCAAGCTAAGGGATTCTATTACAACCCAGGTGCTGCTGTGTGTTGGAGGAACCTCCCCACACTCAGAACCCCAGAACACTTCTTCCTGTGTGTGCTGGACGTGGGGAAACATAGCACACGCATTTTTCAGGGGTCACAGTAATTCCCAAGTTGTGGGTTGTAGTTTAAACATCTCCACTACCCATGGAGAGGCACACGCTAATACTTAGTTTTAGATCCCAAATCCCACTTTCAACCACACACTGGCCTAGGCACACCATCAGGGAAGACATGCAAAGGGATTCTATTCAAACCAAGACGCTGATGTCAGTTGGAGGAACTACCCCACCCTCAGGATACTGGAACCCAACCTTGTGTGGTGGGGAGATTTGAAGCCCCACTCCACGCAGATGAATGGGTGCTCAGGTGTTTCCCTTTATGGAGAATTCATCTAAATACTTCCTCAGTCCATCGGGGACACTCGCTACTATTTGGCCTCAAAGCCCAACCCCCAGGTTTCTCTCAGAGTCAGTCCTAGGGAAACACTCAGGGATTACAAGCTAAGGGATTCTATTAGAACCCAGCCGCTTCTGTCACCTGAAATTGCCAGCCCACACTCAGGATAGCAGAAAACTTCTTCATGTGTGTTCTGGTGGTGGGGATACAGAGTCCACGCTTTTTTCAAGGAGCACAGGTATTCCCATGTTGTGGGCTTTTGGTTAATAACCTCGAAATCCCATGGAGAAGCACTCGCTAATACTTGGATTTAGAGCCCAACCCACCCTTTCCCCAGCACTCCGTATCAGGCAACCAAACAGGGTAGACAAGTTAAGCGATTTTATAAGAACCAAGGCCCTGCTCTCAGTTGGAGGAGGCTGCCCACTCTCAGGATAACTGTGCAAGTGTTCGTGTGTGTGCTGGAGGTGTGGAAACAGACTCCACGGATATTTATGGGGGCACAGGTGTTCCCAGGTTAGGGATGTAGTTTAAACACCTCCACAAACCATAGAGAGGTCATCGCAAATACTTGGTTTTGGAGCCCAAACCACACTTTCCCCCGCACTCCCGCCTAGGCTTTCCATCAGGGAAGACAAGCAAAGGGATTCAATTAGAACCCAGGCGCTGCTGTCAGTTGGAGGAACTTCCCTGCACTCAGAATTCCAGAACACATTCTTAGGTGTGGGAGAGATGTGCAGCCCCACTGCACCCAGATGAATGGAGGAAAAGGTGTTCCGTTTCGGGAGAAGTCCTCTAAGTACTTCCTCAATGGATCAGGGGGCACTCACTGCTACGTGGCCTCCAAGCCCAACCCCCAGCTTTCCCTCATGGCCTGGCCTGAAAGAACACTCAGGGAACAGAAGCTAAGGGATACTAATAGAATCCAGGTGCTGCTGTCAGTTTGAGGAACTTCCCCACACTCAGAATACCAGAAGACATCTTCGTGTGTGTGCTGGATGTAGGGAAACAGTCAAAGCATCTTTCAGGGGGCACATTTATTCCATGGTTGTGGGTTGTAGGTTAAAAACCCACATCCCATGGATAGGCTCTCGCTTATACTTGGTTTAGAGCCCAACCCCCACTTTCCCCCACTCTCCAGCCTAGGCATGCTATCAGGGAAGACAAGCTAAGGGATTATTTTAGAACCCAGGCGCTGCTGTCATTTGGAGGAGCCTCCCCACAATCAGGATACCTGAGCACGTCTCCGTGTGTATGCTGGTGGTGGGGAAACAGATTCCACGCATCTTTATGGGGCACAGGTGTTCCAAGGTTGGGGAAGTAGTTTAAAACCCTCCACTACCCACAGAGATGCACTCGCTAATACTTGGCTTTAGAGCCCATCCCCCACCATCGCTTACTGCTAGGCCTAGGAAAACACTTAGGGAAGTCAAGCTAAGGGATTCTATTACAACCCAGGTGCTGCTGTCTGTTGGAGGAACCTCCCCACACTCAGAACCCCAGAACACTTCTTCCTGTGTGTGCTGGACGTGGGGAAACATAGCACACGCATTTTTCAGGGGTCACAGTAATTCCCAAGTTGTGGGTTGTAGTTTAAACATCTCCACTACCCATGGAGAGGCACACGCTAATACTTAGTTTTAGATCCCAAATCCCACTTTCAACCACACACTGGCCTAGGCAAACCATCAGGGAAGACAAGCAAAGGGATTCTATTCAAACCAAGACGCTGATGTCAGTTGGAGGAACTACCCCACCCTCAGGATACTGGAACCCAACCTTGTGTGGTGGGGAGATTTGAAGCCCCACTCCACGCAGATGAATGGGTGCTCAGGTGTTTCCCTTTATGGAGAATTCATCTAAATACTTCCTCAGTCCATCGGGGACACTCGCTACTATTTGGCCTCAAAGCCCAACCCCCAGGTTTCTCTCAGAGTCAGTCCTAGGGAAACACTCAGGGATTACAAGCTAAGGGATTCTATTAGAACCCAGCCGCTTCTGTCACCTGAAATTGCCAGCCCACACTCAGGATAGCAGAAAACTTCTTCATGTGTGTTCTGGTGGTGGGGATACAGAGTCCACGCTTTTTTCAAGGAGCACAGGTATTCCCATGTTGTGGGCTTTTGGTTAATAACCTCCAAATCCCATGGAGAAGCACTCGCTAATACTTGGATTTAGAGCCCAACCCACCCTTTCCCCAGCACTCCGTATCAGGCAACCAAACAGGGTAGACAAGTTAAGCGATTTTATAAGAACCAAGGCCCTGCTCTCAGTTGGAGGAGGCTGCCCACTCTCAGGATAACTGTGCAAGTGTTCGTGTGTGTGCTGGAGGTGTGGAAACAGACTCCACGGATCTTTATGGGGGCACAGGTGTTCCCAGGTTAGGGATGTAGTTTAAACACCTCCACAAACCATAGAGAGGTCATCGCAAATACTTGGTTTTGGAGCCCAAACCACACTTTCCCCCGCACTCCCGCCTAGGCTTTCCATCAGGGAAGACAAGCAAAGGGATTCAATTAGAACCCAGGCGCTGCTGTCAGTTGGAGGAACTTCCCTGCACTCAGAATTCCAGAACACATTCTTAGGTGTGGGAGAGATGTGCAGCCCCACTGCACCCAGATGAATGCAGGAAAAGGTGTTCCCTTTAGGGAGAAGTCCTCTAAGTACTTCCTCAATGGATCAGGGGGCACTCACTGCTACGTGGCCTCCAAACACAACCCTCAGCTTTCCCTCATGGCCTGGCCTAAAAGAACACTCAGGGAACAGAAGCTAAGGGATACTAATAGAATCCAGGTGCTGCTGTCAGTTTGAGGAACTTCCCCACACTCAGAATACCAGAACACTTCTTCGTGTGTGTGCTGGATGTAGGGAAACAGTCAAAGCATCTTTCAGGGGGCACATTTATTCCATGGTTGTGGGTTGTAGGTTAAAAACCCACATCCCATGGATAGGCTCTCGCTTATACTTGGTTTAGAGCCCAACCCCCACTTTCCCCCACTCTCCAGCCTAGGCATGCCATTAGGGAAGACAAGCTAAGGGATTCTTTTAGAACCCAGGCGCTGCTGTCATTTGGAGGAGCCTCCCCACAGTCAGGATACCTGAGCACGTCTCCGTGTGTGTGCTGGAGGTGGGGAAACAGATTCCACGCATCTTTATGGGGCACAGGTGTTCCAAGGTTGGGGAAGTAGTTTAAAACCCTCCACTACCCACAGAGATGCACTCGCTAATACTTGGCTTTAGAGCCCATCCCCCACCATCGCTTACTGCTAGGCCTAGGAAAACACTTAGGGAAGTCAAGCTAAGGGATTCTATTACAACCCAGGTGCTGCTGTGTGTTGGAGGAACCTCCCCACACTCAGAACCCCAGAACACTTCTTCCTGTGTGTGCTGGACGTGGGGAAACATAGCACACGCATTTTTCAGGGGTCACAGTAATTCCCAAGTTGTGGGTTGTAGTTTAAACATCTCCACTACCCATGGAGAGGCACACGCTAATACTTAGTTTTAGATCCCAAATCCCACTTTCAACCACACACTGGCCTAGGCACACCATCAGGGAAGACATGCAAAGGGATTCTATTCAAACCAAGACGCTGATGTCAGTTGGAGGAACTACCCCACCCTCAGGATACTGGAACCCAACCTTGTGTGGTGGGGAGATTTGAAGCCCCACTCCACGCAGATGAATGGGTGCTCAGGTGTTTCCCTTTATGGAGAATTCATCTAAATACTTCCTCAGTCCATCGGGGACACTCGCTACTATTTGGCCTCAAAGCCCAACCCCCAGGTTTCTCTCAGAGTCAGTCCTAGGGAAACACTCAGGGATTACAAGCTAAGGGATTCTATTAGAACCCAGCCGCTTCTGTCACCTGAAATTGCCAGCCCACACTCAGGATAGCAGAAAACTTCTTCATGTGTGTTCTGGTGGTGGGGATACAGAGTCCACGCTTTTTTCAAGGAGCACAGGTATTCCCATGTTGTGGGCTTTTGGTTAATAACCTCGAAATCCCATGGAGAAGCACTCGCTAATACTTGGATTTAGAGCCCAACCCACCCTTTCCCCAGCACTCCGTATCAGGCAACCAAACAGGGTAGACAAGTTAAGCGATTTTATAAGAACCAAGGCCCTGCTCTCAGTTGGAGGAGGCTGCCCACTCTCAGGATAACTGTGCAAGTGTTCGTGTGTGTGCTGGAGGTGTGGAAACAGACTCCACGGATATTTATGGGGGCACAGGTGTTCCCAGGTTAGGGATGTAGTTTAAACACCTCCACAAACCATAGAGAGGTCATCGCAAATACTTGGTTTTGGAGCCCAAACCACACTTTCCCCCGCACTCCCGCCTAGGCTTTCCATCAGGGAAGACAAGCAAAGGGATTCAATTAGAACCCAGGCGCTGCTGTCAGTTGGAGGAACTTCCCTGCACTCAGAATTCCAGAACACATTCTTAGGTGTGGGAGAGATGTGCAGCCCCACTGCACCCAGATGAATGGAGGAAAAGGTGTTCCGTTTCGGGAGAAGTCCTCTAAGTACTTCCTCAATGGATCAGGGGGCACTCACTGCTACGTGGCCTCCAAGCCCAACCCCCAGCTTTCCCTCATGGCCTGGCCTGAAAGAACACTCAGGGAACAGAAGCTAAGGGATACTAATAGAATCCAGGTGCTGCTGTCAGTTTGAGGAACTTCCCCACACTCAGAATACCAGAAGACATCTTCGTGTGTGTGCTGGATGTAGGGAAACAGTCAAAGCATCTTTCAGGGGGCACATTTATTCCATGGTTGTGGGTTGTAGGTTAAAAACCCACATCCCATGGATAGGCTCTCGCTTATACTTGGTTTAGAGCCCAACCCCCACTTTCCCCCACTCTCCAGCCTAGGCATGCTATCAGGGAAGACAAGCTAAGGGATTATTTTAGAACCCAGGCGCTGCTGTCATTTGGAGGAGCCTCCCCACAATCAGGATACCTGAGCACGTCTCCGTGTGTGTGCTGGAGGTGGGGAAACAGATTCCACGCATCTTTATGGGGCACAGGTGTTCCAAGGTTGGGGAAGTAGTTTAAAACCCTCCACTACCCACAGAGATGCACTCGCTAATACTTGGCTTTAGAGCCCATCCCCCACCATCGCTTACTGCTAGGCCTAGGAAAACACTTAAGGAAGTCAAGCTAAGGGATTCTATTACAACCCAGGTGCTGCTGTCTGTTGGAGGAACCTCCCCACACTCAGAACCCCAGAACACTTCTTCCTGTGTGTGCTGGACGTGGGGAAACATAGCACACGCATTTTTCAGGGGTCACAGTAATTCCCAAGTTGTGGGTTGTAGTTTAAACATCTCCACTACCCATGGAGAGGCACACGCTAATACTTAGTTTTAGATCCCAAATCCCACTTTCAACCACACACTGGCCTAGGCAAACCATCAGGGAAGACAAGCAAAGGGATTCTATTCAAACCAAGACGCTGATGTCAGTTGGAGGAACTACCCCACCCTCAGGATACTGGAACCCAACCTTGTGTGGTGGGGAGATTTGAAGCCCCACTCCACGCAGATGAATGGGTGCTCAGGTGTTTCCCTTTATGGAGAATTCATCTAAATACTTCCTCAGTCCATCGGGGACACTCGCTACTATTTGGCCTCAAAGCCCAACCCCCAGGTTTCTCTCAGAGTCAGTCCTAGGGAAACACTCAGGGATTACAAGCTAAGGGATTCTATTAGAACCCAGCCGCTTCTGTCACCTGAAATTGCCAGCCCACACTCAGGATAGCAGAAAACTTCTTCATGTGTGTTCTGGTGGTGGGGATACAGAGTCCACGCTTTTTTCAAGGAGCACAGGTATTCCCATGTTGTGGGCTTTTGGTTAATAACCTCCAAATCCCATGGAGAAGCACTCGCTAATACTTGGATTTAGAGCCCAACCCACCCTTTCCCCAGCACTCCGTATCAGGCAACCAAACAGGGTAGACAAGTTAAGCGATTTTATAAGAACCAAGGCCCTGCTCTCAGTTGGAGGAGGCTGCCCACTCTCAGGATAACTGTGCAAGTGTTCGTGTGTGTGCTGGAGGTGTGGAAACAGACTCCACGGATCTTTATGGGGGCACAGGTGTTCCCAGGTTAGGGATGTAGTTTAAACACCTCCACAAAACATAGAGAGGTCATCGCAAATACTTGGTTTTGGAGCCCAAACCACACTTTCCCCCGCACTCCCGCCTAGGCTTTCCATCAGGGAAGACAAGCAAAGGGATTCAATTAGAACCCAGGCGCTGCTGTCAGTTGGAGGAACTTCCCTGCACTCAGAATTCCAGAACACATTCTTAGGTGTGGGAGAGATGTGCAGCCCCACTGCACCCAGATGAATGCAGGAAAAGGTGTTCCCTTTAGGGAGAAGTCCTCTAAGTACTTCCTCAATGGATCAGGGGGCACTCACTGCTACGTGGCCTCCAAACACAACCCTCAGCTTTCCCTCATGGCCTGGCCTAAAAGAACACTCAGGGAACAGAAGCTAAGGGATACTAATAGAATCCAGGTGCTGCTGTCAGTTTGAGGAACTTCCCCACACTCAGAATACCAGAACACTTCTTCGTGTGTGTGCTGGATGTAGGGAAACAGTCAAAGCATCTTTCAGGGGGCACATTTATTCCATGGTTGTGGGTTGTAGGTTAAAAACCCACATCCCATGGATAGGCTCTCGCTTATACTTGGTTTAGAGCCCAACCCCCACTTTCCCCCACTCTCCAGCCTAGGCATGCCATTAGGGAAGACAAGCTAAGGGATTCTTTTAGAACCCAGGCGCTGCTGTCATTTGGAGGAGCCTCCCCACAGTCAGGATACCTGAGCACGTCTCCGTGTGTGTGCTGGAGGTGGGGAAACAGATTCCACGCATCTTTATGGGGCACAGGTGTTCCAAGGTTGGGGAAGTAGTTTAAAACCCTCCACTACCCACAGAGATGCACTCGCTAATACTTGGCTTTAGAGCCCATCCCCCACCATCGCTTACTGCTAGGCCTAGGAAAACACTTAGGGAAGTCAAGCTAAGGGATTCTATTACAACCCAGGTGCTGCTGTCTGTTGGTGGAACCTCCCCACACTCAGAACCCCAGAACACTTCTTCCTGTGTGTGCTGCACGTGGGGAAACATAGCACACGCATTTTTCATGGGTCACAGTAATTCCCAAGTTGTGGGTTGTAGTTTAAACATCTCCACTACCCATGGAGAGGCACACGCTAATACTTAGTTTTAGATCCCAAATCCCACTTTCAACCACACACTGGCCTAGGCAAACCATCAGGGAAGACAAGCAAAGGGATTCTATTCAAACCAAGACGCTGATGTCAGTTGGAGGAACTACCCCACCCTCAGGATACTGGAACCCAACCTTGTGTGGTGGGGAGATTTGAAGCCCCACTCCACGCAGATGAATGGGTGCTCAGGAGTTTCCCTTTATGGAGAATTCATCTAAATACTTCCTCAGTCCATCGGGGACACTCGCTACTATTTGGCCTCAAAGCCCAACCCCCAGGTTTCTCTCAGAGTCAGTCCTAGGGAAACACTCAGGGATTACAAGCTAAGGGATTCTATTAGAACCCAGCCGCTTCTGTCACCTGAAATTGCCAGCCCACACTCAGGATAGCAGAAAACTTCTTCATGTGTGTTCTGGTGGTGGGGATACAGAGTCCACGCTTTTTTCAAGGAGCACAGGTATTCCCATGTTGTGGGCTTTTGGTTAATAACCTCCAAATCCCATGGAGAAGCACTCGCTAATACTTGGATTTAGAGCCCAACCCACCCTTTCCCCAGCACTCCGTATCAGGCAACCAAACAGGGTAGACAAGTTAAGCGATTTTATAAGAACCAAGGCCCTGCTCTCAGTTGGAGGAGGCTGCCCACTCTCAGGATAACTGTGCAAGTGTTCGTGTGTGTGCTGGAGGTGTGGAAACAGACTCCACGGATATTTATGGGGGCACAGGTGTTCCCAGGTTAGGGATGTAGTTTAAACACCTCCACAAACCATAGAGAGGTCATCGCAAATACTTGGTTTTGGAGCCCAAACCACACTTTCCCCCGCACTCCCGCCTAGGCTTTCCATCAGGGAAGACAAGCAAAGGGATTCAATTAGAACCCAGGCGCTGCTGTCAGTTGGAGGAACTTCCCTGCACTCAGAATTCCAGAACACATTCTTAGGTGTGGGAGAGATGTGCAGCCCCACTGCACCCAGATGAATGGAGGAAAAGGTGTTCCGTTTCGGGAGAAGTCCTCTAAGTACTTCCTCAATGGATCAGGGGGCACTCACTGCTACGTGGCCTCCAAGCCCAACCCCCAGCTTTCCCTCATGGCCTGGCCTGAAAGAACACTCAGGGAACAGAAGCTAAGGGATACTAATAGAATCCAGGTGCTGCTGTCAGTTTGAGGAACTTCCCCACACTCAGAATACCAGAAGACATCTTCGTGTGTGTGCTGGATGTAGGGAAACAGTCAAAGCATCTTTCAGGGGGCACATTTATTCCATGGTTGTGGGTTGTAGGTTAAAAACCCACATCCCATGGATAGGCTCTCGCTTATACTTGGTTTAGAGCCCAACCCCCACTTTCCCCCACTCTCCAGCCTAGGCATGCTATCAGGGAAGACAAGCTAAGGGATTATTTTAGAACCCAGGCGCTGCTGTCATTTGGAGGAGCCTCCCCACAATCAGGATACCTGAGCACGTCTCCGTGTGTGTGCTGGAGGTGGGGAAACAGATTCCACGCATCTTTATGGGGCACAGGTGTTCCAAGGTTGGGGAAGTAGTTTAAAACCCTCCACTACCCACAGAGATGCACTCGCTAATACTTGGCTTTAGAGCCCATCCCCCACCATCGCTTACTGCTAGGCCTAGGAAAACACTTAGGGAAGTCAAGCTAAGGGATTCTATTACAACCCAGGTGCTGCTGTCTGTTGGAGGAACCTCCCCACACTCAGAACCCCAGAACACTTCTTCCTGTGTGTGCTGGACGTGGGGAAACATAGCACACGCATTTTTCAGGGGTCACAGTAATTCCCAAGTTGTGGGTTGTAGTTTAAACATCTCCACTACCCATGGAGAGGCACACGCTAATACTTAGTTTTAGATCCCAAATCCCACTTTCAACCACACACTGGCCTAGGCAAACCATCAGGGAAGACAAGCAAAGGGATTCTATTCAAACCAAGACGCTGATGTCAGTTGGAGGAACTACCCCACCCTCAGGATACTGGAACCCAACCTTGTGTGGTGGGGAGATTTGAAGCCCCACTCCACGCAGATGAATGGGTGCTCAGGTGTTTCCCTTTATGGAGAATTCATCTAAATACTTCCTCAGTCCATCGGGGACACTCGCTACTATTTGGCCTCAAAGCCCAACCCCCAGGTTTCTCTCAGAGTCAGTCCTAGGGAAACACTCAGGGATTACAAGCTAAGGGATTCTATTAGAACCCAGCCGCTTCTGTCACCTGAAATTGCCAGCCCACACTCAGGATAGCAGAAAACTTCTTCATGTGTGTTCTGGTGGTGGGGATACAGAGTCCACGCTTTTTTCAAGGAGCACAGGTATTCCCATGTTGTGGGCTTTTGGTTAATAACCTCCAAATCCCATGGAGAAGCACTCGCTAATACTTGGATTTAGAGCCCAACCCACCCTTTCCCCAGCACTCCGTATCAGGCAACCAAACAGGGTAGACAAGTTAAGCGATTTTATAAGAACCAAGGCCCTGCTCTCAGTTGGAGGAGGCTGCCCACTCTCAGGATAACTGTGCAAGTGTTCGTGTGTGTGCTGGAGGTGTGGAAACAGACTCCACGGATCTTTATGGGGGCACAGGTGTTCCCAGGTTAGGGATGTAGTTTAAACACCTCCACAAACCATAGAGAGGTCATCGCAAATACTTGGTTTTGGAGCCCAAACCACACTTTCCCCCGCACTCCCGCCTAGGCTTTCCATCAGGGAAGACAAGCAAAGGGATTCAATTAGAACCCAGGCGCTGCTGTCAGTTGGAGGAACTTCCCTGCACTCAGAATTCCAGAACACATTCTTAGGTGTGGGAGAGATGTGCAGCCCCACTGCACCCAGATGAATGCAGGAAAAGGTGTTCCCTTTAGGGAGAAGTCCTCTAAGTACTTCCTCAATGGATCAGGGGGCACTCACTGCTACGTGGCCTCCAAACACAACCCTCAGCTTTCCCTCATGGCCTGGCCTAAAAGAACACTCAGGGAACAGAAGCTAAGGGATACTAATAGAATCCAGGTGCTGCTGTCAGTTTGAGGAACTTCCCCACACTCAGAATACCAGAACACTTCTTCGTGTGTGTGCTGGATGTAGGGAAACAGTCAAAGCATCTTTCAGGGGGCACATTTATTCCATGGTTGTGGGTTGTAGGTTAAAAACCCACATCCCATGGATAGGCTCTCGCTTATACTTGGTTTAGAGCCCAACCCCCACTTTCCCCCACTCTCCAGCCTAGGCATGCCATTAGGGAAGACAAGCTAAGGGATTCTTTTAGAACCCAGGCGCTGCTGTCATTTGGAGGAGCCTCCCCACAGTCAGGATACCTGAGCACGTCTCCGTGTGTGTGCTGGAGGTGGGGAAACAGATTCCACGCATCTTTATGGGGCACAGGTGTTCCAAGGTTGGGGAAGTAGTTTAAAACCCTCCACTACCCACAGAGATGCACTCGCTAATACTTGGCTTTAGAGCCCATCCCCCACCATCGCTTACTGCTAGGCCTAGGAAAACACTTAGGGAAGTCAAGCTAAGGGATTCTATTACAACCCAGGTGCTGCTGTCTGTTGGTGGAACCTCCCCACACTCAGAACCCCAGAACACTTCTTCCTGTGTGTGCTGCACGTGGGGAAACATAGCACACGCATTTTTCATGGGTCACAGTAATTCCCAAGTTGTGGGTTGTAGTTTAAACATCTCCACTACCCATGGAGAGGCACACGCTAATACTTAGTTTTAGATCCCAAATCCCACTTTCAACCACACACTGGCCTAGGCAAACCATCAGGGAAGACAAGCAAAGGGATTCTATTCAAACCAAGACGCTGATGTCAGTTGGAGGAACTACCCCACCCTCAGGATACTGGAACCCAACCTTGTGTGGTGGGGAGATTTGAAGCCCCACTCCACGCAGATGAATGGGTGCTCAGGAGTTTCCCTTTATGGAGAATTCATCTAAATACTTCCTCAGTCCATCGGGGACACTCGCTACTATTTGGCCTCAAAGCCCAACCCCCAGGTTTCTCTCAGAGTCAGTCCTAGGGAAACACTCAGGGATTACAAGCTAAGGGATTCTATTAGAACCCAGCCGCTTCTGTCACCTGAAATTGCCAGCCCACACTCAGGATAGCAGAAAACTTCTTCATGTGTGTTCTGGTGGTGGGGATACAGAGTCCACGCTTTTTTCAAGGAGCACAGGTATTCCCATGTTGTGGGCTTTTGGTTAATAACCTCCAAATCCCATGGAGAAGCACTCGCTAATACTTGGATTTAGAGCCCAACCCACCCTTTCCCCAGCACTCCGTATCAGGCAACCAAACAGGGTAGACAAGTTAAGCGATTTTATAAGAACCAAGGCCCTGCTCTCAGTTGGAGGAGGCTGCCCACTCTCAGGATAACTGTGCAAGTGTTCGTGTGTGTGCTGGAGGTGTGGAAACAGACTCCACGGATCTTTATGGGGGCACAGGTGTTCCCAGGTTAGGGATGTAGTTTAAACACCTCCACAAACCATAGAGAGGTCATCGCAAATACTTGGTTTTGGAGCCCAAACCACACTTTCCCCCGCACTCCCGCCTAGGCTTTCCATCAGGGAAGACAAGCAAAGGGATTCAATTAGAACCCAGGCGCTGCTGTCAGTTGGAGGAACTTCCCTGCACTCAGAATTCCAGAACACATTCTTAGGTGTGGGAGAGATGTGCAGCCCCACTGCACCCAGATGAATGCAGGAAAAGGTGTTCCGTTTAGGGAGAAGTCCTCTAAGTACTTCCTCAATGGATCAGGGGGCACTCATAGCTACGTGGACTCCAAGCCCAACCCTCAGCTTTCCCTCATGGCCTGGCCTAAAAGAACACTCAGGGAACAGAAGCTAAGGGATGCTAATAGAATCCAGGTGCTGCTGTCAGTTTGAGGAACTTCCCCACACTCAGAATACCAGAACACTTCTTCGTGTGTGTGCTGGATGTAGGGAAACAGTCAAAGCATCTTTCAGGGGGCACATTTATTCCATGGTTGTGGGTTGTAGGTTAAAAACCCACATCCCATGGATAGGCTCTCGCTTATACTTGGTTTAGAGCCCAACCCCCACTTTCCCCCACTCTCCAGCCTAGGCATGCCATCAGGGAAGACAAGCTTAGGGATTCTTTTAGAACCCAGGCGCTGCTGTCATTTGGAGGAGCCTCCCCACAATCAGGATACCTGAGCACGTCTCCGTGTGTGTGCTGGAGGTGGGGAAACAGATTCCACGCATCTTTTTGGGGCACAGGTGTTCCAAGGTTGGGGAAGTAGTTTAAAACCCTCCACTACCCACAGAGATGCACTCGCTAATACTTGGTTTTAGAGCCCATCCCCCACCATCGCTTACTGCTAGGCCTAGGAAAACACTTAGGGAAGTCAAGCTAAGGGATTCTATTACAACCCAGGTGCTGCTGTCTGTTGGTGGAACCTCCCCACACTCAGAACCCCAGAACACTTCTTCCTGTGTGTGCTGGACGTGGGGAAACATAGCACACGCATTTTTCAGGGGTCACAGTAATTCCCAAGTTGTGGGTTGTAGTTTAAACATCTCCACTACCCATGGAGAGGCACACGCTAATACTTAGTTTTAGATCCCAAATCCCACTTTCAACCACACACTGGCCTAGGCAAACCATCAGGGAAGACAAGCAAAGGGATTCTATTCAAACCAAGACGCTGATGTCAGTTGGAGGAACTACCCCACCCTCAGGATACTGGAACACAACCTTGTGTGGTGGGGAGATTTGAAGCCCCACTCCACGCAGATGAATGGGTGCTCAGGAGTTTCCCTTTATGGAGAATTCATCTAAATACTTCCTCAGTCCATCGGGGACACTCGCTACTATTTGGCCTCAAAGCCCAACCCCCAGGTTTCTCTCAGAGTCAGTCCTAGGGAAACACTCAGGGATTACAAGCTAAGGGATTCTATTAGAACCCAGCCGCTTCTGTCACCTGAAATTGCCAGCCCACACTCAGGATAGCAGAAAACGTCTTCATGTGTGTTCTGGTGGTGGGGATACAGAGTCCACGCTTTTTTCAAGGAGCACAGGTATTCCCATGTTGTGGGCTTTTGGTTAATAACCTCCAAATCCCATGGAGAAGCACTCGCTAATACTTGGATTTAGAGCCCAACCCACCCTTTCCCCAGCACTCCGTATCAGGCAACCAAACAGGGTAGACAAGTTAAGCGATTTTATAAGAACCAAGGCCCTGCTCTCAGTTGGAGGAGGCTGCCCACTCTCAGGATAACTGTGCAAGTGTTCGTGTGTGTGCTGGAGGTGTGGAAACAGACTCCACGGATCTTTATGGGGGCACAGGTGTTCCCAGGTTAGGGATGTAGTTTAAACACCTCCACAAACCATAGAGAGGTCATCGCAAATACTTGGATTTGGAGCCCAAACCACACTTTCCCCCGCACTCCCGCCTAGGCTTTCCATCAGGGAAGACAAGCAAAGGGATTCAATTAGAACCCAGGCGCTGCTGTCAGTTGGAGGAACTTCCCTGCACTCAGAATTCCAGAACACATTCTTAGGTGTGGGAGAGATGTGCAGCCCCACTGCACCCAGATGAATGCAGGAAAATGTGTTCCGTTTAGGGAGAAGTCCTCTAAGTACTTCCTCAATGGATCAGGGGGCACTCACAGCTACGTGGCCTCCAAGCCCAACCCTCAGCTTTCCCTCATGGCCTGGCCTAAAAGAACACTCAGGGAACAGAAGCTAAGGGATACTAATAGAATCCAGGTGCTGCTGTCAGTTTGAGGAACTTCCCCACACTCAGAATACCAGAACACTTCTTCGTGTGTGTGCTGGATGTAAGGAAACAGTCAAAGCATCTTTCAGGGGGCACATTTATTCCATGGCTGTGGGTTGTAGGTTAAAAACCCACATCCCATGGATAGGCTCTCGCTTATACTTGGTTTAGAGCCCAACCCCCACTTTCCCCCACTCTCCAGCCTAGGCATGCCATCAGGGAAGACAAGCTAAGGGATTCTTTTAGAACCCAGGCGCTGCTGTCATTTGGAGGAGCCTCCCCACAATCAGGATACCTGAGCACGTCTCCGTGGGTGTGCTGGAGGTGGGGAAACAGATTCCACGCATCTTTATGGGGCACAGGTGTTCCAAGGTTGGGGAAGTAGTTTAAAACCCTCCACTACCCACAGAGATGCACTCGCTAATACTTGGCTTTAGAGCCCATCCCCCACCATCGCTTACTGCTAGGCCTAGGAAAACACATAGGGAAGTCAAGCTAAGGGATTCTATTACAACCCAGGTGCTGCTGTCTGTTGGTGGAACCTCCCCACACTCAGAAACCCAGAACACTTCTTCCTGTGTGTGCTGGACGTGGGGAAACATAGCACACGCATTTTTCAGGGGTCACAGTAATTCCCAAGTTGTGGGTTGTAGTTTAAACATCTCCACTACCCATGGAGAGGCACACGCTAATACTTAGTTTTAGATCCCAAATCCCACTTTCAACCACACACTGGCCTAGGCAAACCATCAGGGAAGACAAGCAAAGGGATTCTATTCAAACCAAGACGCTGATGTCAGTTGGAGGAACTACCCCACCCTCAGGATACTGGAACCCAACCTTGTGTGGTGGGGAGATTTGAAGCCCCACTCCACGCAGATGAATGGGTGCTCAGGAGTTTCCCTTTATGGAGAATTCATCTAAATACTTCCTCAGTCCATCGGGGACACTCGCTACTATTTGGCCTCAAAGTCCAACCCCCAGGTTTCTCTCAGAGTCAGTCCTAGGGAAACACTCAGGGATTACAAGCTAAGGGATTCTATTAGAACCCAGCCGCTTCTGTCACCTGAAATTGCCAGCCCACACTCAGGATAGCAGAAAACTTCTTCATGTGTGTTCTGGTGGTGGGGATACAGAGTCCACGCTTTTTTCAAGGAGCACAGGTATTCCCATGTTGTGGGCTTTTGGTTAATAACCTCCAGATCCCATGGAGAAGCACTCGCTAATAGTTGGATTTAGAGCCCAACCCACCCTTTCCCCAGCACTCCGTATCAGGCAACCAAACAGGGTAGACAAGTTAAGCGATTTTATAAGAACCAAGGCCCTGCTCTCAGTTGGAGGAGGCTGCCCACTCTCAGGATAACTGTGCAAGTGTTCGTGTGTGTGCTGGAGGTGTGGAAACAGACTCCACGGATCTTTATGGGGGCACAGGTGTTCCCAGGTTAGGGATGTAGTTTAAACACCTCCACAAACCATAGAGAGGTCATCGCAAATACTTGGTTTTGGAGCCCAAACCACACTTTCCCCCGCACTCCCGCCTAGGCTTTCCATCAGGGAAGACAAGCAAAGGGATTCAATTAGAACCCAGGCGCTGCTGTCAGTTGGAGGAACTTCCCTGCACTCAGAATTCCAGAACACATTCTTAGGTGTGGGAGAGATGTGCAGCCCCACTGCACCCAGATGAATGCAGGAAAAGGTGTTCCGTTTAGGCAGAAGTCCTCTAAGTACTTCCTCAATGGATCAGGGGGCACTCACTGCTACGTGGCCTCCAAGCCCAACCCCCAGCTTTCCCTCATGGCCTGGTCTAAGAGAACCCTCAGGGAACAGAAGCTAAGGGATACTAATAGAATCCAGGTGCTGCTGTCAGTTTGAGGAACTTCCCCACACTCAGAATACCAGAACACTTCTTCGTGTGTGTGCTGGATGTAGGGAAACAGTCAAAGCATCTTTCAGGGGGCACATTTATTCCATGGCTGTGGGTTGTAGGTTAAAAACCCACATCCCATGGATAGGCTCTCGCTTATACTTGGTTTAGAGCCCAACCCCCACTTTCCCCCACTCTCCAGCCTAGGCATGCCATCAGGGAAGACAAGCTAAGGGATTCTTTTAGAACCCAGGCGCTGCTGTCATTTGGAGGAGCCTCCCCACAATCAGGATACCTGAGCACGTCTCCGTGTGTGTGCTGGAGGTGGGGAAACAGATTCCACGCATCTTTATGGGGCACAGGTGTTCCAAGGTTGGGGAAGTAGTTTAAAACCCTCCACTACCCACAGAGATGCACTCGCTAATACTTGGCTTTAGAGCCCATCCCCCACCATCGCTTACTGCTAGGCCTAGGAAAACACTTAGGGAAGTCAAGCTAAGGGATTCTATTACAACCCAGGTGCTGCTGTCTGTTGGTGGAACCTCCCCACACTCAGAACCCCAGAACACTTCTTCCTGTGTGTGCTGGACGTGGGGAAACATAGCACACGCATTTTTCAGGGGTCACAGTAATTCCCAAGTTGTGGGTTGTAGTTTAAACATCTCCACTACCCATGGAGAGGCACACGCTAATACTTAGTTTTAGATCCCAAATCCCACTTTCAACCACACACTGGCCTAGGCAAACCATCAGGGAAGACAAGCAAAGGGATTCTATTCAAACCAAGACGCTGATGTCAGTTGGAGGATCTACCACACCCTCAGGATACTGGAACCCAACCTTGTGTGGTGGGGAGATTTGAAGCCCCACTCCACGCAGATGAATGGGTGCTCAGGAGTTTCCCTTTATGGAGAATTCATCTAAATACTTCCTCAGTCCATCGGGGACACTCACTACTAATTGGCCTCAAAGCCCAACCCCCAGGTTTCTCTCAGAGTCAGTCCTAGGGAAACACTCAGGGATTACAAGCTAAGGGATTCTATTAGAACCCAGCCACTTCTGTCACCTGAAATTGCCAGCCCACACTCAGGATAGCAGAAAACTTCTTCATGTGTGTTCTGGTGGTGGGGATACAGAGTCCACGCTTTTTTCAAGGAGCACAGGTATTCCCATGTTGTGGGCTTTTGGTTAATAACCTCCAAATCCCATGGAGAAGCACTCGCTAATACTTGGATTTAGAGCCCAACCCACCCTTTCCCCAGCACTCCGTATCAGGCAACCAAACAGGGTAGACAAGTTAAGCAATTTTATAAGAACCAAGGCCCTGCTCTCAGTTGGAGGAGGCTGCCCACTCTCAGGATAACTGTGCAAGTGTTCGTGTGTGTGCTGGAGGTGTGGAAACAGACTCCACGGATCTTTATGGGGGCACAGGTGTTCCCAGGTTAGGGATGTAGTTTAAACACCTCCACAAACCATAGAGAGGTCATCGCCAATACTTGGTTTTGGAGCCCAAACCACACTTTCCCCCGCACTCCCGCCTAGGCTTTCCATCAGGGAAGACAAGCAAAGGGATTCAATTAGAACCCAGGCGCTGCTGTCAGTTGGAGGAACTTCCCTGCACTCAGAATTCCAGAACACATTCTTAGGTGTGGGAGAGATGTGCAGCCCCACTGCACCCAGATGAATGCAGGAAAAGGTGTTCCGTTTAGGGAGAAGTCCTCTAAGTACTTCCTCAATGGATCAGGGGGCACTCACAGCTACGTGGCCTCCAAGCCCAACCCTCAGCTTTCCCTCATGGCCTGGCCTAAAAGAACACTCAGGGAACAGAAGCTAAGGGATACTAATAGAATCCAGGTGCTGCTGTCAGTTTGAGGAACTTCCCCACACTCAGAATACCAGAACACTTCTTCGTGTGTGTGCTGGATGTAGGGAAACAGTCAAAGCATCTTTCAGGGGGCACATTTATTCCATGGCTGTGGGTTGTAGGTTAAAAACCCACATCCCATGGATAGGCTCTCGCTTATACTTGGTTTAGAGCCCAACCCCCACTTTCCCCCACTCTCCAGCCTAGGCATGCCATCAGGGAAGACAAGCTAAGGGATTCTTTTAGAACCCAGGCGCTGCTGTCATTTGGAGGAGCCTCCCCACAATCAGGATACCTGAGCACGTCTCCGTGTGTGTGCTGGAGGTGGGGAAACAGATTCCACGCATCTTTATGGGGCACAGGTGTTCCAAGGTTGGGGAAGTAGTTTAAAACCCTCCACTACCCACAGAGATGCACTCGCTAATACTTGGCTTTAGAGCCCATCCCCCACCATCGCTTACTGCTAGGCCTAGGAAAACACTTAGGGAAGTCAAGCTAAGGGATTCTATTACAACCCAGGTGCTGCTGTCTGTTGGAGGAACCTCCCCACACTCAGAACCCCAGAATACTTCTTCCTGTGTGTGCTGGACGTGGGGAAACATAGCACACGCATTTTTCAGGGGTCACAGTAATTCCCAAGTTGTGGGTTGTAGTTTAAACATCTCCACTACCCATGGAGAGGCACACGCTAATACTTAGTTTTAGATCCCAAATCCCACTTTCAACCACACACTGGCCTAGGCAAACCATCAGGGAAGACAAGCAAAGGGATTCTATTCAAACCAAGACGCTGATGTCAGTTGGAGGAACTACCCCACCCTCAGGATACTGGAACCCAACCTTGTGTGGTGGGGAGATTTGAAGCCCCACTCCACGCAGATGAATGGGTGCTCAGGTGTTTCCCTTTATGGAGAATTCATCTAAATACTTCCTCAGTCCATCGGGGACACTCGCTACTATTTGGCCTCAAAGCCCAACCCCCAGGTTTCTCTCAGAGTCAGTCCTAGGGAAACACTCAGGGATTACAAGCTAAGGGATTCTATTAGAACCCAGCCGCTTCTGTCACCTGAAATTGCCAGCCCACACACAGGATAGCAGAAAACTTCTTCATGTGTGTTCTGGTGGTGGGGATACAGAGTCCACGCTTTTTTCAAGGAGCACAGGTATTCCCATGTTGTGGGCTTTTGGTTAATAACCTCCAAATCCCATGGAGAAGCACTCGCTAATACTTGGATTTAGAGCCCAACCCACCCTTTCCCCAGCACTCCGTATCAGGCAACCAAACAGGGTAGACAAGTTAAGCGATTTTATAAGAACCAAGGCCCTGCTCTCAGTTGGAGGAGGCTGCCCACTCTCAGGATAACTGTGCAAGTGTTCGTGTGTGTGCTGGAGGTGTGGAAACAGACTCCACGGATCTTTATGGGGGCACAGGTGTTCCCAGGTTAGGGATGTAGTTTAAACACCTCCACAAACCATAGAGAGGTCATCGCCAATACTTGGTTTTGGAGCCCAAACCACACTATCCCCCGCACTCCCGCCTAGGCTTTCCATCAGGGAAGACAAGCAAAGGGATTCAATTAGAACCCAGGCGCTGCTGTCAGTTGGAGGAACTTCCCTGCACTCAGAATTCCAGAACACATTCTTAGGTGTGGGAGAGATGTGCAGCCCCACTGCACCCAGATGAATGCAGGAAAAGGTGTTCCCTTTAGGGAGAAGTCCTCTAAGTACTTCCTCAATGGATCAGGGGGCACTCACTGCTACGTGGCCTCCAAGCCCAACCCCCAGCTTTCCCTCATGGCCTGGCCTAAAAGAACACTCAGGGAACAGAAGCTAAGGGATACTAATAGAATCCAGGTGCTGCTGTCAGTTTGAGGAACTTCCCCACACTCAGAATACCAGAACACATCTTCGTGTGTGTGCTGGATGTAGGGAAACAGTCAAAGCATCTTTCAGGGGGCACATTTATTCCATGGTTGTGGGTTGTAGGTTAAAAACCCACATCCCATGGATAGGCTCTCGCTTATACTTGGTTTAGAGCCCAACCCCCACTTTCACCCACTCTCCAGCCTAGGCATGCCTTCAGGGAACACAAGCTAAGGGATTCTTTTAGAACCCAGGCGCTGCTGTCATTTGGAGGAGCCTCCCCACAATCAGGATACCTGAGCACGTCTCCGTGTGTGTGCTGGAGGTGGGGAAACAGATTCCACGCATCTTTATGGGGCACAGGTGTTCCAAGGTTGGGGAAGTAGTTTAAAACCCTCCACTACCCACAGAGATGCACTCGCTAATACTTGGCTTTAGAGCCCATCCCCCACCATCGCTTACTGCTAGGCCTAGGAAAACACTTAGGGAAGTCAAGCTAAGGGATTCTATTACAACCCAGGTGCTGCTGTCTGTTGGAGGAACCTCCCCACACTCAGAACCCCAGAACACTTCTTTCTGTGTGTGCTGGACGTGGGGAAACATAGCACACGCATTTTTCAGGGGTCACAGTAATTCCCAAGTTGTGGGTTTTAGTTTAAACATCTCCACTACCCATGGAGAGGCACATGCTAATACTTAGTTTTAGATCCCAAATCCCACTTTCAACCACACACTGGCCTAGGCAAACCATCAGGGAAGACAAGCAAAGGGATTCTATTCAAACCAAGACGCTGATGTCAGTTGGAGGAACTACCCCACCCTCAGGATACTGGAACCCAACCTTGTGTGGTGGGGAGATTTGAAGCCCCACTCCACGCAGATGAATGGGTGCTCAGGTGTTTCCCTTTATGGAGAATTCATCTAAATACTTCCTCAGTCCATCGGGGACACTCGCTACTATTTGGCCTCAAAGCCCAACCCCCAGGTTTCTCTCAGAGTCAGTCCTAGGGAAACACTCAGGGATTACAAGCTAAGGGATTCTATTAGAACCCAGCCGCTTCTGTCACCTGAAATTGCCAGCCCACACTCAGGATAGCAGAAAACTTCTTCATGTGTGTTCTGGTGGTGGGGATACAGAGTCCACACTTTTTTCAAGGAGCACAGGTATTCCCATGTTGTGGGCTTTTGGTTAATAACCTCCAAATCCCATGGAGAAGCACTCGCTAATACTTGGATTTAGAGCCCAACCCACCCTTTCCCCAGCACTCCGTATCAGGCAACCAAACAGGGTAGACAAGTTAAGCGATTTTATAAGAACCAAGGCCCTGCTCTCAGTTGGAGGAGGCTGCCCACTCTCAGGATAACTGTGCAAGTGTTCGTGTGTGTGCTGGAGGTGTGGAAACAGACTCCACGGATCTTTATGGGGGCACAGGTGTTCCCAGGTTAGGGATGTAGTTTAAACACCTCCACAAACCATAGAGAGGTCATCGCAAATACTTGGTTTTGGAGCCCAAACCACACTTTCCCCCGCACTCCCGCCTAGGCTTTCCATCAGGGAAGACAAGCAAAGGGATTCAATTAGAACCCAGGCGCTGCTGTCAGTTGGAGGAACTTCCCTGCACTCAGAATTCCAGAACACATTCTTAGGTGTGGGAGAGATGTGCAGCCCCACTGCACCCAGATGAATGCAGGAAAAGGTGTTCCCTTTAGGGAGAAGTCCTCTAAGTACTTCCTCAATGGATCAGGGGGCACTCACTGCTACTTGGCCTCCAAGCCCAACCCCCAGCTTTCCCTCATGGCCTGGCCTAAAAGAACACTCAGGGAACAGAAGCTAAGGGATACTAATAGAATCCAGGTGCTGCTGTCAGTTTGAGGAACTTCCCCACACTCAGAATACCAGAACACTTCTTCGTGTGTGTGCTGGATGTAGGGAAACAGTCAAAGCATCTTTCAGGGGGCACATTTATTCCATGGTTGTGGGTTGTAGGTTAAAAACCCACATCCCATGGATAGGCTCTCGCTTATACTTGGTTTAGAGCCCAACCCCCACTTTCTCCCACTCTCTAGCCTAGGCATGCTGTCAGGGAAGACAAGCTAAGGGATTCTTTTAGAACCCAGGCGCTGCTGTCATTTGGAGGAGCCTCCCCACAATCAGGATACCTGAGCACGTCTCCGTGTGTGTGCTGGAGGTGGGGAAACAGATTCCACGCATCTTTATGGGGCACAGGTGTTCCAAGGTTGGGGAAGTAGTTTAAAACCCTCCACTACCCACAGAGATGCACTCGCTAATACTTGGCTTTAGAGCCCATCCCCCACCATCGCTTACTGCTAGGCCTAGGAAAACACTTAGGGAAGTCAAGCGAAGGGATTCTATTACAACCCAGGTGCTGCTGTCTGTTGGAGGAACCTCCCCACAATCAGAACCCCAGAACACTTCTTCCTGTGTGTGCTGGACGTGGGGAAACATAGCACACGCATTTTTCAGGGGTCACAGTAATTCCCAAGTTGTGGGTTGTAGTTTAAACATCTCCACTACCCATGGAGAGGCACACGCTAATACTTAGTTTTAGATCCCAAATCCCACTTTCAACCACACACTGGCCTAGGCAAACCATCAGGGAAGACAAGCAAAGGGATTCTATTCAAACCAAGACGCTGATGTCAGTTGGAGGAACTACCCCACCCTCAGGATACTGGAACCCAACCTTGTGTGGTGGGGAGATTTGAAGCCCCACTCCACGCAGATGAATGGGTGCTCAGGTGTTTCCCTTTATGGAGAATTCATCTAAATACTTCCTCAGTCCATCGGGGACACTCGCTACTATTTGGCCTCAAAGCCCAACCCCCAGGTTTCTCTCAGAGTCAGTCCTAGGGAAACACTCAGGGATTACAAGCTAAGGGATTCTATTAGAACCCAGCCGCTTCTGTCACCTGAAATTGCCAGCCCACACTCAGGATAGCAGGAAACTTCTTCATGTGTGTTCTGGTGGTGGGGATACAGAGTCCACGCTTTTTTCAAGGAGCACAGGTATTCCCATGTTGTGGGCTTTTGGTTAATAACCTCCAAATCCCATGGAGAAGCACTCGCTAATACTTGGATTTAGAGCCCAACCCACCATTTCCCCAGCACTCCGTATCAGGCAACCAAACAGGGTAGACAAGTTAAGCGATTTTATAAGAACCAAGGCCCTGCTCTCAGTTGGAGGAGGCTGCCCACTCTCAGGATAACTGTGCAAGTGTTCGTGTGTGTGCTGGAGGTGTGGAAACAGACTCCCCGGCTCTTTATGGGGGCACAGGTGTTCCCAGGTTAGGGATGTAGTTTAAACACCTCCACAAACCATAGAGAGGTCATCGCCAATACTTGGTTTTGGAGCCCAAACCACACTTTCCCCCGCACTCCCGCCTAGGCTTTCCATCAGGGAAGACAAGCAAAGGGATTCAATTAGAACCCAGGCGCTGCTGTCAGTTGGAGGAACTTCCCTGCACTCAGAATTCCAGAACACATTCTTAGGTGTGGGAGAGATGTGCAGCCCCACTGCACCCAGATGAATGCAGGAAAAGGTGTTCCCTTTAGGGAGAAGTCCTCTAAGTACTTCCTCAATGGATCAGGGGGCACTCACTGCTACGTGGCCTCCAAGCCCAACCCCCAGCTTTCCCTCATGGCCTGGCCTAAAAGAACACTCAGGGAACAGAAGCTAAGGGATACTAATAGAATCCAGGTGCTGCTGTCAGTTTGAGGAACTTCCCCACACTCAGAATACCAGAACACATCTTCGTGTGTGTGCTGGATGTAGGGAAACAGTCAAAGCATCTTTCAGGGGGCACATTTATTCCATGGTTGTGGGTTGTAGGTTAAAAACCCACATCCCATGGATAGGCTCTCGCTTATACTTGGTTTAGAGCCCAACCCCCACTTTCACCCACTCTCCAGCCTAGGCATGCCTTCAGGGAACACAAGCTAAGGGATTCTTTTAGAACCCAGGCGCTGCTGTCATTTGGAGGAGCCTCCCCACAATCAGGATACCTGAGCACGTCTCCGTGTGTGTGCTGGAGGTGGGGAAACAGATTCCACGCATCTTTATGGGGCACAGGTGTTCCAAGGTTGGGGAAGTAGTTTAAAACCCTCCACTACCCACAGAGATGCACTCGCTAATACTTGGCTTTAGAGCCCATCCCCCACCATCGCTTACTGCTAGGCCTAGGAAAACACTTAGGGAAGTCAAGCTAAGGGATTCTATTACAACCCAGGTGCTGCTGTCTGTTGGAGGAACCTCCCCACACTCAGAACCCCAGAACACTTCTTTCTGTGTGTGCTGGACGTGGGGAAACATAGCACACGCATTTTTCAGGGGTCACAGTAATTCCCAAGTTGTGGGTTTTAGTTTAAACATCTCCACTACCCATGGAGAGGCACATGCTAATACTTAGTTTTAGATCCCAAATCCCACTTTCAACCACACACTGGCCTAGGCAAACCATCAGGGAAGACAAGCAAAGGGATTCTATTCAAACCAAGACGCTGATGTCAGTTGGAGGAACTACCCCACCCTCAGGATACTGGAACCCAACCTTGTGTGGTGGGGAGATTTGAAGCCCCACTCCACGCAGATGAATGGGTGCTCAGGTGTTTCCCTTTATGGAGAATTCATCTAAATACTTCCTCAGTCCATCGGGGACACTCGCTACTATTTGGCCTCAAAGCCCAACCCCCAGGTTTCTCTCAGAGTCAGTCCTAGGGAAACACTCAGGGATTACAAGCTAAGGGATTCTATTAGAACCCAGCCGCTTCTGTCACCTGAAATTGCCAGCCCACACTCAGGATAGCAGAAAACTTCTTCATGTGTGTTCTGGTGGTGGGGATACAGAGTCCACACTTTTTTCAAGGAGCACAGGTATTCCCATGTTGTGGGCTTTTGGTTAATAACCTCCAAATCCCATGGAGAAGCACTCGCTAATACTTGGATTTAGAGCCCAACCCACCCTTTCCCCAGCACTCCGTATCAGGCAACCAAACAGGGTAGACAAGTTAAGCGATTTTATAAGAACCAAGGCCCTGCTCTCAGTTGGAGGAGGATGCCCACTCTCAGGATAACTGTGCAAGTGTTCGTGTGTGTGCTGGAGGTGTGGAAACAGACTCCACGGATCTTTATGGGGGCACAGGTGTTCCCAGGTTAGGGATGTAGTTTAAACACCTCCACAAACCATAGAGAGGTCATCGCAAATACTTGGTTTTGGAGCCCAAACCACACTTTCCCCCGCACTCCCGCCTAGGCTTTCCATCAGGGAAGACAAGCAAAGGGATTCAATTAGAACCCAGGCGCTGCTGTCAGTTGGAGGAACTTCCCTGCACTCAGAATTCCAGAACACATTCTTAGGTGTGGGAGAGATGTGCAGCCCCACTGCACCCAGATGAATGCAGGAAAAGGTGTTCCCTTTAGGGAGAAGTCCTCTAAGTACTTCCTCAATGGATCAGGGGGCACTCACTGCTACTTGGCCTCCAAGCCCAACCCCCAGCTTTCCCTCATGGCCTGGCCTAAAAGAACACTCAGGGAACAGAAGCTAAGGGATACTAATAGAATCCAGGTGCTGCTGTCAGTTTGAGGAACTTCCCCACACTCAGAATACCAGAACACTTCTTCGTGTGTGTGCTGGATGTAGGGAAACAGTCAAAGCATCTTTCAGGGGGCACATTTATTCCATGGCTGTGGGTTGTAGGTTAAAAACCCACATCCCATGGATAGGCTCTCGCTTATACTTGGTTTAGAGCCCAACCCCCACTTTCCCCCACTCTCCAGCCTAGGCATGCTATCAGGGAAGACAAGCTGAGGGATTCTTTTAGAACCCAGGCGCTGCTGTCATTTGGAGGAGCCTCCCCACAATCAGGATACCTGAGCACGTCTCCGTGTGTGTGCTGGAGGTGGGGAAACAGATTCCACGCATCTTTATGGGGCACAGGTGTTCCAAGGTTGGGGAAGTAGTTTAAAACCCTCCACTACCCACAGAGATGCACTCGCTAATACTTGGCTTTAGAGCCCATCCCCCACCATCGCTTACTGCTAGGCCTAGGAAAACACTTAGGGAAGTCAAGCGAAGGGATTCTATTACAACCCAGGTGCTGCTGTCTGTTGGAGGAACCTCCCCACAATCAGAACCCCAGAACACTTCTTCCTGTGTGTGCTGGACGTGGGGAAACATAGCACACGCATTTTTCAGGGGTCACAGTAATTCCCAAGTTGTGGGTTGTAGTTTAAACATCTCCACTACCCATGGAGAGGCACACGCTAATACTTAGTTTTAGATCCCAAATCCCACTTTCAACCACACACTGGCCTAGGCAAACCATCAGGGAAGACAAGCAAAGGGATTCTATTCAAACCAAGACGCTGATGTCAGTTGGAGGAACTACCCCACCCTCAGGATACTGAAACCCAACCTTGTGTGGTGGGGAGATTTGAAGCCCCACTCCACGCAGATGAATGGGTGCTCAGGTGTTTCCCTTTATGGAGAATTCATCTAAATACTTCCTCAGTCCATCGGGGACACTCGCTACTATTTGGCCTCAAAGCCCAACCCCCAGGTTTCTCTCAGAGTCAGTCCTAGGGAAACACTCAGGGATTACAAGCTAAGGGATTCTATTAGAACCCAGCCGCTTCTGTCACCTGAAATTGCCAGCCCACACTCAGGATAGCAGGAAACTTCTTCATGTGTGTTCTGGTGGTGGGGATACAGAGTCCACGCTTTTTTCAAGGAGCACAGGTATTCCCATGTTGTGGGCTTTTGGTTAATAACCTCCAAATCCCATGGAGAAGCACTCGCTAATACTTGGATTTAGAGCCCAACCCACCCTTTCCCCAGCACTCCGTATCAGGCAACCAAACAGGGTAGACAAGTTAAGCGATTTTATAAGAACCAAGGCCCTGCTCTCAGTTGGAGGAGGCTGCCCACTCTCAGGATAACTGTGCAAGTGTTCGTGTGTGTGCTGGAGGTGTGGAAACAGACTCCCCGGCTCTTTATGGGGGCACAGGTGTTCCCAGGTTAGGGATGTAGTTTAAACACCTCCACAAACCATAGAGAGGTCATCGCAAATACTTGGTTTTGGAGCCCAAACCACACTTTCCCCCGCACTCCCGCCTAGGCTTTCCATCAGGGAAGACAAGCAAAGGGATTCAATTAGAACCCAGGCGCTGCTGTCAGTTGGAGGAACTTCCCTGCACTCAGAATTCCAGAACACATTCTTAGGTGTGGGAGAGATGTGCAGCCTCACTGCACCCAGATGAATGGAGGAAAAGGAGTTCTGTTTAGGGAGAAGTCCTCTAAGTACTTCCTCAATGGATCAGGGGGCACTCACTGCTACGTGGCCTCCAAGCCCAACCCCCAGCTTTCCCTCATGGCCTGGTCTAATAGAACACTCAGGTAAAAGAAGCTAAGGGATAATAATGGAATCCAGGTGCTGCTGTCAGTTTGAGGAACTTCCCCACACTCAGAATACCAGAATACTTCTTCGTGTGTGTGCTGGATGTAGGGAAACAGTCAAAGCATCTTTCAGGGGGCACATTTATTTCATGGTTGTGGGTTGTAGGTTAAAAACCCACATCCCATGGATAGGCTCTCGCTTATACTTGGTTTAGAGCCCAACCCCCACTTTCCCCCACTCTCCAGCCTAGGCATGCTATCAGGGAAGACAAGCTAAGGGATTCTTTAAGAACCCAGGCGCTGCTGTCATTTGGAGGAGCCTCCCCACAATCAGGATACCAGAGCACGTCTCCGTGGGTGTGCTGGAGGTGGGGAAACAGATTCCACGCATCTTTATGGGGCACAGGTGTTCCAAGGTTGGGGAAGTAGTTTAAAACCCTCCACTACCCACAGAGATGCACTCGCTAATACTTGGCTTTAGAGCCCATCCCCCACCATCGCTTACTGCTAGGCCTAGGAAAACACTTAGGGAAGTCAAGCGAAGTGATTCTATTACAACCCAGGTGCTGCTGTCTGTTGGAGGAACCTCCCCACACTCAGAACCCCAGAACACTTCTTCCTGTGTGTGCTGGACGTGGGGAAACATAGCACACGCATTTTTCAGGGGTCACAGTAATTCCCAAGTTGTGGGTTGTAGTTTAAACATCTCCACTACCCATGGAGAGGCACACGCTAATACTTAGTTTTAGATCCCAAATCCCACTTTCAACCACACACTGGCCTAGGCAAACCATCAGGGAAGACAAGCAAAGGGATTCTATTCAAACCAAGACGCTGATGTCAGTTGGAGGAACTTCCCCACCCTCAGGATACTGGAACCCAACCTTGTGTGGTGGGGAGATTTGAAGCCCCACTCCACGCAGATGAATGGGTGCTCAGGTGTTTCCCTTTATGGAGAATTCATCTAAATACTTCCTCAGTCCATCGGGGACACTCGCTACTATTTGGCCTCAAAGCCCAACCCCCAGGTTTCTCTCAGAGTCAGTCCTAGGGAAACACTCAGGGATTACAAGCTAAGGGATTCTATTAGAACCCAGCCGCTTCTGTCACCTGAAATTGCCAGCCCACACTCAGGATAGCAGAAAACTTCTTCATGTGTGTTCTGGTGGTGGGGATACAGAGTCCACGCTTTTTTCAAGGAGCACAGGTATTCCCATGTTGTGGGCTTTTGGTTAATAACCTCCAGATCCCATGGAGAAGCACTCGCTAATAGTTGGATTTAGAGCCCAACCCACCCTTTCCCCAGCACTCCGTATCAGGCAACCAAACAGGGTAGACAAGTTAAGCGATTTTATAAGAACCAAGGCCCTGCTCTCAGTTGGAGGAGGCTGCCCACTCTCAGGATAACTGTGCAAGTGTTCGTGTGTGTGCTGGAGGTGTGGAAACAGACTCCACGGATCTTTATGGGGGCACAGGTGTTCCCAGGTTAGGGATGTAGTTTAAACACCTCCACAAACCATAGAGAGGTCATCGCCAATACTTGGTTTTGGAGCCCAAACCACACTTTCCCCCGCACTCCCGCCTAGGCTTTCCATCAGGGAAGACAAGCAAAGGGATTCAATTAGAACCCAGGCGCTGCTGTCAGTTGGAGGAACTTCCCTGCACTCAGAATTCCAGAACACATTCTTAGGTGTGGGAGAGATGTGCAGCCCCACTGCACCCAGATGAATGGAGGAAAAGGAGTTCTGTTTAGGGAGAAGTCCTCTAAGTACTTCCTCAATGGATCAGTGGGCACTCACTGCTACGTGGCCTCCAAGCCCAACCCCCAGCTTTCCCTCATGGTCTGGTCTAAGAGAACACTCAGATAAAAGAAGCTAAGGGATACTAATGGAATCCAGGTGCTGCTGTCAGTTTGAGGAACTTCCCCACACTCAGAATACCAGAACACATCTTCGTGTGTGTGCTGGATGTAGGGAAACAGTCAAAGCATCTTTCAGGGGGCACATTTATTCCATGGTTGTGGGTTGTAGGTTAAAAACCCACATCCCATGGATAGGCTCTCGCTTATACTTGGTTTAGAGCCCAACCCCCACTTTCCCCCACTCTCCAGCCTAGGCATGCCATCAGGGAAGACAAGCTAAGGGATTCTTTTAGAACCCAGGCGCTGCTGTGATTTGGAGGAGCCTCCCCACAATCAGGATACCTGAGCACGTCTCCGTGGGTGTGCTGGAGGTGGGGAAACAGATTCCACGCAACTTTATGGGGCACAGGTGTTCCAAGGTTGGGGAAGTAGTTTAAAACCCTCCACTACCCACAGAGATGCACTCGCTAATACTTGGCTTTAGAGCCCATCCCCCACCATCGCTTACTGCTAGGCCTAGGAAAACACTTAGGGAAGTCAAGCGAAGGGATTCTATTACAACCCAGGTGCTGCTGTCTGTTGGAGGAACCTCCCCACACTCAGAACCCCAGAACACTTCTTCCTGTGTGTGCTGGACGTGGGGAAACATAGCACACGCATTTTTCAGGGGTCACAGTAATTCCCAAGTTGTGGGTTGTAGTTTAAACATCTCCACTACCCATGGAGAGGCACACGCTAATACTTAGTTTTAGATCCCAAATCCCACTTTCAACCACACACTGGCCTAGGCAAACCATCAGGGAAGACAAGCAAAGGGATTCTATTCAAACCAAGACGCTGATGTCAGTTGGAGGAACTACCCCACCCTCAGGATACTGGAACCCAACCTTGTGTGGTGGGGAGATTTGAAGCCCCACTCCACGCAGATGAATGGGTGCTCAGGTGTTTCCCTTTATGGAGAATTCATCTAAATACTTCCTCAGTCCATCGGGGACACTCGCTACTATTTGGCCTCAAAGCCCAACCCCCAGGTTTCTCTCAGAGTCAGTCCTAGGGAAACACTCAGGGATTACAAGCTAAGGGATTCTATTAGAACCCAGCCGCTTCTGTCACCTGAAATTGCCAGCCCACACTCAGGATAGCAGAAAACTTCTTCATGTGTGTTCTGGTGGTGGGGATACAGAGTCCACGCTTTTTTCAAGGAGCACAGGTATTCCCATGTTGTGGGCTTTTGGTTAATAACCTCCAAATCCCATGGAGAAGCACTCGCTAATACTTGGATTTAGAGCCCAACCCACCCTTTCCCCAGCACTCCGTATCAGGCAACCAAACAGGGTAGACAAGTTAAGCGATTTTATAAGAACCAAGGCCCTGCTCTCAGTTGGAGGAGGCTGCCCACTCTCAGGATAACTGTGCAAGTGTTCGTGTGTGTGCTGGAGGTGTGGAAACAGACTCCACGGATCTTTATGGGGGCACAGGTGTTCCCAGGTTAGGGATGTAGTTTAAACACCTCCACAAACCATAGAGAGGTCATCGCCAATACTTGGTTTTGGAGCCCAAACCACACTTTCCCCCGCACTCCCGCCTAGGCTTTCCATCAGGGAAGACAAGCAAAGGGATTCAATTAGAACCCAGGCGCTGCTGTCAGTTGGAGGAACTTCCCTGCACTCAGAATTCCAGAACACATTCTTAGGTGTGGGAGAGATGTGCAGCCCCACTGCACCCAGATGAATGGAGGAAAAGGAGTTCTGTTTAGGGAGAAGTCCTCTAAGTACTTCCTCAATGGATCAGGGGGCACTCACTGCTACGTGGCCTCCAAGCCCAACCCCCAGCTTTCCCTCATGGTCTGGTCTAAGAGAACACTCAGGTAAAAGAAGCTAAGGGATACTAATGGAATCCAGGTGCTGCTGTCAGTTTGAGGAACTTCCCCACACTCAGAATACCAGAACACATCTTCGTGTGTGTGCTGGATGTAGGGAAACAGTCAAAGCATCTTTCAGGGGGCACATTTATTCCATGGTTGTGGGTTGTAGGTTAAAAACCCACATCCCATGGATAGGCTCTCGCTTATACTTGATTTAGAGCCCAACCCCCACTTTCCCCCACTCTCCAGCCTAGGCATGCTATCAGGGAAGACAAGCTAAGGGATTCTTTAAGAACCCAGGCGCTGCTGTCATTTGGAGGAGCCTCCCCACAATCAGGATACCTGAGCACGTCTCCGTGTGTGTGCTGGAGGTGGGGAAACAGATTCCCCGCATCTTTATGGGGCACAGGTGTTCCAAGGTTGGGGAAGTAGTTTAAAACCCTCCACTACCCACAGAGATGCACTCGCTAATACTTGGCTTTAGAGCCCATCCCCCACCATCGCTTACTGCTAGGCCTAGGAAAACACTTAGGAAAGTCAAGCTAAGGGATTCTATTACAACCCAGGTGCTGCTGTCTGTTGGAGGAACCTCCCCACACTCAGAACCCCAGAACACTTCTTCCTGTGTGTGCTGGACGTGGGGAAACATAGCACACGCATTTTTCAGGGGTCACAGTAATTCCCAAGTTGTGGGTTGTAGTTTAAACATCTCCACTACCCATGGAGAGGCACACGCTAATACTTAGTTTTAGATCCCAAATCCCACTTTCAACCACACACTGGCCTAGGCAAACCATCAGGGAAGACAAGCAAAGGGATTCTATTCAAACCAAGACGCTGATGTCAGTTGGAGGAACTACCCCACCCTCAGGATACTGGAACACAACCTTGTGTGGTGGGAGATTTGAAGCCCCACTCCACGCAGATGAATGGGTGCTCAGGTGTTTCACTTTATGGAGAATTCATCTAAATACTTCCTCAGTCCATCGGGGACACTCGCTACTATTTGGCCTCAAAGCCCAACCCCCAGGTTTCTCTCAGAGTCAGTCCTAGGGAAACACTCAGGGATTACAAGCTAAGGGATTCTATTAGAACCCAGCCGCTTCTGTCACCTGAAATTGCCAGCCCACACTCAGGATAGCAGAAAACTTCTTCATGTGTGTTCTGGTGGTGGGGATACAGAGTCCACGCTTTTTTCAAGGAGCACAGGTATTCCCATGTTGTGGGCTTTTGGTTAATAACCTCCAAATCCCATGGAGAAGCACTCGCTAATACTTGGATTTAGAGCCCAACCCACCCTTTCCCCAGCACTCCGTATCAGGCAACCAAACAGGGTAGACAAGTTAAGCGATTTTATAAGAACCAAGGCCCTGCTCTCAGTTGGAGGAGGCTGCCCACTCTCAGGATAACTGTGCAAGTGTTCGTGTGTGTGCTGGAGGTGTGGAAACAGACTCCACGGATCTTTATGGGGGCACAGGTGTTCCCAGGTTAGGGATGTAGTTTAAACACCTCCACAAACCATAGAGAGGTCATCGCAAATACTTGGTTTTGGAGCCCAAACCACACTTTCCCCCGCACTCCCGCCTAGGCTTTCCATCAGGGAAGACAAGCAAAGGGATTCAATTAGAACCCAGGCGCTGCTGTCAGTTGGAGGAACTTCCCTGCACTCAGAATTCCAGAACACATTCTTAGGTGTGGGAGAGATGTGCAGCCCCACTGCACCCAGATGAATGCAGGAAAAGGTGTTCCCTTTAGGGAGAAGTCCTCTAAGTACTTCCTCAATGGATCAGGGGGCACTCACTGCTACGTGGCCTCCACGCCCAACCCCCAGCTTTCCCTCATGGCCTGGCCTAAAAGAACACTCAGGGAACAGAAGCTAAGGGATACTAATAGAATCCAGGTACTACTGTCAGTTTGAGGAACTTCCCCACACTCAGAATACAAGAACACATCTTCGTGTGTGTGCTGGATGTAGGGAAACAGTCAAAGCATCTTTCAGGGGGCACATTTATTCCATGGTTGTGGGTTGTAGGTTAAAAACCCACATCCCATGGATAGGCTCTCGCTTATACTTGGTTTAGAGCCCAACCCCCACTTTCCCCCACTCTCCAGCCTAGGCATGCCATCAGGGAAGACAAGCTAAGGGATTCTTTTAGAACCCAGGCGCTGCTGTCATTTGGAGGAGCCTCCCCACAATCAGGATACCTGAGCACGTCTCCGTGTGTGTGCTGGAGGTGGGGAAACAGATTCCACGCATCTTTATGGGGCACAGGTGTTCCAAGGTTGGGGAAGTAGTTTAAAACCCTCCACTACCCACAGAGATGCACTCGCTAATACTTGGCTTTAGAGCCCATCCCCCACCATCGCTTACTGCTAGGCCTAGGAAAACACTTAGGGAAGTCAAGCTAAGGGATTCTATTACAACCCAGGTGCTGCTGTCTGTTGGAGGAACCTCCCCACACTCAGAACCCCAGAACACTTCTTCCTGTGTGTGCTGGACGTGGGGAAACATAGCACACGCATTTTTCAGGGGTCACAGTAATTCCCAAGTTGTGGGTTGTAGTTTAAACATCTCCACTACCCATGGAGAGGCACACGCTAATACTTAGTTTTAGATCCCAAATCCCACTTTCAACCACACACTGGCCTAGGCAAACCATCAGGGAAGACACGCAAAGGGATTCTATTCAAACCAAGACGCTGATGTCAGTTGGAGGAACTACCCCACCCTCAGGATACTGGAACCCAACCTTGTGTGGTGGGGAGATTTGAAGCCCCACTCCACGCAGATGAATGGGTGCTCAGGTGTTTCCCTTTATGGAGAATTCATCTAAATACTTCCTCAGTCCATCGGGGACACTCGCTACTATTTGGCCTCAAAGCCCAACCCCCAGGTTTCTCTCAGAGTCAGTCCTAGGGAAACACTCAGGGATTACAAGCTAAGGGATTCTATTAGAACCCAGCCGCTTCTGTCACCTGAAATTGCCAGCCCACACTCAGGATAGCAGAAAACTTCTTCATGTGTGTTCTGGTGGTGGGGATACAGAGTCCACGCTTTTTTCAAGGAGCACAGGTATTCCCATGTTGTGGGCTTTTGGTTAATAACCTCCAAATCCCATGGAGAAGCACTCGCTAATACTTGGATTTAGAGCCCAACCCACCCTTTCCCCAGCACTCCGTATCAGGCAACCAAACAGGGTAGACAAGTTAAGCAATTTTATAAGAATCAAGGCCCTGCTCTCAGTTGGAGGAGGCTGCCCACTCTCAGGATAACTGTGCAAGTGTTCGTGTGTGTGCTGGAGGTGTGGAAACAGACTCCACGGATCTTTATGGGGGCACAGGTGTTCCCAGGTTAGGGATGTAGTTTATACAGCTCCACAAACCATAGAGAGGTCATCGCAAATACTTGGTTTTGGAGCCCAAACCACACTTTCCCCCGCACTCCCGCCTAGGCTTTCCATCAGGGAAGACAAGCAAAGGGATTCAATTAGAACCCAGGCGCTGCTGTCAGTTGGAGGAACTTCCCTGCACTCAGAATTCCAGAACACATTCTTAGGTGTGGGAGAGATGTGCAGCCCCACTGCACCCAGATGAATGCAGGAAAAGGAGTTCTGTTTAGGGAGAATTCCTCTAAGTACTTCCTCAATGGATCAGGGGGCACTCACTGCTACGTGGCCTCCAAGCCCAACCCCCAGCTTTCCCTCATGGTCTGGTCTAAGAGAACACTCAGGTAAAAGAAGCTAAGGGATACTAATGGAATCCAGGTGCTGCTGTCAGTTTGAGGAACTTCCCCACACTCAGAATACAAGAACACATCTTCGTGTGTGTGCTGGATGTAGGGAAACAGTCAAAGCATCTTTCAGGTGGCACATTTATTCCATGGTTGTGGGTTGTAGGTTAAAAACCCACATCCCATGGATAGGCTCTCGCTTATACTTGGTTTAGAGCCCAACCCCCACTTTCCCCCAATCTCCAGCCTAGGCATGCTATCAGGGAAGACAAGCTAAGGGATACTTTAAGAACCCAGGCGCTGCTGTGATTTGGAGGAGCCTCCCCACAATCAGGATACCTGAGCACGTCTCCGTGGGTGTGCTGGAGATGGGGAAACAGATTCCACGCATCTTTATGGGGCACAGGTGTTCCAAGGTTGGGGAAGTAGTTTAAAACCCTCCACTACCCACAGAGATGCACTCGCTAATACTTGGCTTTAGAGCCCATCCCCCACCATCGCTTACTGCTAGGCCTAGGAAAACACTTAGGGAAGTCAAGCTAAGGGATTCTATTACAACCCAGGTGCTGCTGTCTGTTGGAGGAACCACCCGACACTCAGAACCCCAGAACACTTCTTCCTGTGTGTGCTGGACGTGGGGAAACATAGCACACGCATTTTTCAGGGGTCACAGTAATTCCCAAGTTGTGGGTTGTAGTTTAAACATCTCCACTACCCATGGAGAGGCACACGCTAATACTTAGTTTTAGATCCCAAATCCCACTTTCAACCACACACTGGCCTAGGCAAACCATCAGGGAAGACACGTAAAGGGATTCTATTCAAACCAAGACGCTGATGTCAGTTGGAGGAACTACCCCACCCTCAGGATACTGGAACCCAACCTTGTGTGGTGGGGAGATTTGAAGCCCCAATCCACGCAGATGAATGGGTGCTCAGGTGTTTCCCTTTATGGAGAATTCATCTAAATACTTCCTCAGTCCATCGGGGACACTCGCTACTATTTGGCCTCAAAGCCCAACCCCCAGGTTTCTCTCAGAGTCAGTCCTAGGGAAACACTCAGGGATTACAAGCTAAGGGATTCTATTAGAACCCAGCCGCTTCTGTCACCTGAAATTGCCAGCCCACACTCAGGATAGCAGAAAACTTCTTCATGTGTGTTCTGGTGGTGGGGATACAGAGTCCACGCTTTTTTCAAGGAGCACAGGTATTCCCATGTTGTGGGCTTTTGGTTAATAACCTCCAAATCCCATGGAGAAGCACTCGCTAATACTTGGATTTAGAGCCCAACCCACCCTTTCCCCAGCACTCCGTATCAGGCAACCAAACAGAGTTGACAAGTTAAGCAATTTTATAAGAACCAAGGCCCTGCTCTCAGTTGGAGGAGGCTGCCCACTCTCAGGATAACTGTGCAAGTGTTCGTGTGTGTGCTGGAGGTGTGGAAACAGACTCCACGGATCTTTATGGGGGCACAGGTGTTCCCAGCTTAGGGATGTAGTTTATACATCTCCACAAACCATAGAGAGGTCATCGCCAATACTTGGTTTTGGAGCCCAAACCACACTTTCCCCCGCACTCCCGCCTAGGCTTTCCATCAGGGAAGACAAGCAAAGGGATTCAATTAGAACCCAGGCGCTGCTGTCAGTTGGAGGAACTTCCCTGCACTCAGAATTCCAGAACACATTCTTAGGTGTGGGAGAGATGTGCAGCCCCACTGCACCCAGATGAATGCAGGAAAAGGAGTTCTGTTTAGGGAGAAGTCCTCTAAGTACTTCCTCAATGGATCAGGGGGCACTCACTGCTACGTGGCCTCCAAGCCCAACCCCCAGCTTTCCCTCATGGCCTGGTCTAAGAGAACACTCAGGTAAAAAAGCTAAGGGATACTAATGGAATCCAGGTGCTGCTGTCAGTTTGAGGAACTTCCCCACACTCAGAATACAAGAACACATCTTCGTGTGTGTGCTTTATGTAGGGAAACAGTCAAAGCATCTTTCAGGTGGCACATTTATTCCATGGTTGTGGGTTGTAGGTTAAAAACCCACATCCCATGGATAGGCTCTCGCTTATACTTGGTTTAGAGCCCAACCCCCACTTTCCCCCACTCTCCAGACTAGGCATGCTATCAGGGAAGACAAACTAAGGGATTCTTTAAGAACCCAGGCGCTGCTGTCATTTGGAGGAGCCTCCCCACAATCAGGATACCTGAGCATGTCTCCGTGGGTGTGCTGGAGGTGGGGAAACATATTCCACGCATCTTTATGGGGCACAGGTGTTCCAAGGTTGGGGAAGTAGTTTAAAACCCTCCACTACCCACAGAGATGCACTCGCTAATACTTGGCTTTAGAGCCCATCCCCCACCATCGCTTACTGCTAGGCCTAGGAAAACACTTAGGGAAGTCAAGCTAAGGGATTCTATTACAACCCAGGTGCTGCTGTCTGTTGGAGGAACCTCCCCACACTCAGAACCCCAGAACACTTCTTCCTGTGTGTGCTGGACGTGGGGAAACATAGCACACGCATTTTTCAGGGGTCACAGTAATTCCCAAGTTGTGGGTTGTAGTTTAAACATCTCCACTACCCATGGAGAGGCACACGCTAATACTTAGTTTTAGATCCCAAATCCCACTTTCAACCACACACTGGCCTAGGCAAACCATCAGGGAAGACACGTAAAGGGATTCTATTCAAACCAAGACGCTGATGTCAGTTGGAGGAACTACCCCACCCTCAGGATACTGGAACCCAACCTTGTGTGGTGGGGAGATTTGAAGCCCCAATCCACGCAGATGAATGGGTGCTCAGGTGTTTCCCTTTATGGAGAATTCATCTAAATACTTCCTCAGTCCATCGGGGACACTCGCTACTATTTGGCCTCAAAGCCCAACCCCCAGGTTTCTCTCAGAGTCAGTCCTAGGGAAACACTCAGGGATTACAAGCTAAGGGATTCTATTAGAACCCAGCCGCTTCTGTCACCTGAAATTGCCAGCCCACACTCAGGATAGCAGAAAACTTCTTCATGTGTGTTCTGGTGGTGGGGATACAGAGTCCACGCTTTTTTCAAGGAGCACAGGTATTCCCATGTTGTGGGCTTTTGGTTAATAACCTCCAAATCCCATGGAGAAGCACTCGCTAATACTTGGATTTAGAGCCCAACCCACCCTTTCCCCAGCACTCCGTATCAGGCAACCAAACAGAGTTGACAAGTTAAGCAATTTTATAAGAACCAAGGCCCTGCTCTCAGTTGGAGGAGGCTGCCCACTCTCAGGATAACTGTGCAAGTGTTCGTGTGTGTGCTGGAGGTGTGGAAACAGACTCCACGGATCTTTATGGGGGCACAGGTGTTCCCAGGTTAGGGATGTAGTTTATACATCTCCACAAACCATAGAGAGGTCATCGCAAATACTTGGTTTTGGAGCCCAAACCACACTTTCCCCCGCACTCCCGCCTAGGCTTTCCATCAGGGAAGACAAGCAAAGGGATTCAATTAGAACCCAGGCGCTGCTGTCAGTTGGAGGAACTTCCCTGCACTCAGAATTCCAGAACACATTCTTAGGTGTGGGAGAGATGTGCAGCCCCACTGCACCCAGATGAATGCAGGAAAAGGAGTTCTGTTTAGGGAGAAGTCCTCTAAGTACTTCCTCAATGGATCAGGGGGCACTCACTGCTACGTGGCCTCCAAGCCCAACCCCCAGCTTTCCCTCATGGCCTGGTCTAAGAGAACACTCAGGTAAAAGAAGCTAAGGGATACTAATGGAATCCAGGTGCTGCTGTCAGTTTGAGGAACTTCCCCACACTCAGAATACAAGAACACATCTTCGTGTGTGTGCTGGATGTAGGGAAACAGTCAAAGCATCTTTCAGGTGGCACATTTATTCCATGGTTGTGGGTTGTAGGTTAAAAACCCACATCCCATGGATAGGCTCTCGCTTATACTTGGTTTAGAGCCCAACCCCCACTTTCCCCCACTCTCCAGCCTAGGCATGCTATCAGGGAAGACAAGCTAAGGGATTCTTTAAGAACCCAGGCGCTGCTGTCATTTGGAGGAGCCTCCCCACAATCAGGATACCTGAGCATGTCTCCGTGGGTGTGCTGGAGGTGGGGAAACAGATTCCACGCATCTTTATGGGGCACAGTTGTTCCAAGGTTGGGGAAGTAGTTTAAAACCCTCCACTACCCACAGAGATGCACTCGCTAATACTTGGCTTTAGAGCCCATCCCCCACCATCGCTTACTGCTAGGCCTAGGAAAACACTTAGGGAAGTCAAGCTAAGGGATTCTATTACAACCCAGGTGCTGCTGTCTGTTGGAGGAACCTCCCCACACTCAGAACCCCAGAACACTTCTTCCTGTGTGTGCTGGACGTGGGGAAACATAGCACACGCATTTTTCAGGGGTCACAGTAATTCCCAAGTTGTGGGTTGTAGTTTAAACATCTCCACTACCCATGGAGAGGCACACGCTAATACTTAGTTTTAGATCCCAAATCCCACTTTCAACCACACACTGGCCTAGGCAAACCATCAGGGAAGACACGTAAAGGGATTCTATTCAAACCAAGACGCTTATGTCAGTTGGAGGAACTACCCCACCCTCAGGATACTGGAACCCAACCTTGTGTGGTGGGGAGATTTGAAGCCCCAATCCACGCAGATGAATGGGTTCTCAGGTGTTTCCCTTTATGGAGAATTCATCTAAATACTTCCTCAGTCCATCGGGGACACTCGCTACTATTTGGCCTCAAAGCCCAACCCCCAGGTTTCTCTCAGAGTCAGTCCTAGGGAAACACTCAGGGATTACAAGCTAAGGGATTCTATTAGAACCCAGCCGCTTCTGTCACCTGAAATTGCCAGCCCACACTCAGGATAGCAGAAAACTTCTTCATGTGTGTTCTGGTGGTGGGGATACAGAGTCCACGCTTTTTTCAAGGAGCACAGGTATTCCCATGTTGTGGGCTTTTGGTTAATAACCTCCAAATCCCATGGAGAAGCACTCGCTAATACTTGGATTTAGAGCCCAACCCACCCTTTCCCCAGCACTCCGTATCAGGCAACCAAACAGAGTTGACAAGTTAAGCAATTTTATAAGAACCAAGGCCCTGCTCTCAGTTGGAGGAGGCTGCCCACTCTCAGGATAACTGTGCAAGTGTTCGTGTGTGTGCTGGAGGTGTGGAAACAGACTCCACGGATCTTTATGGGGGCACAGGTGTTCCCAGGTTAGGGATGTAGTTTATACATCTCCACAAACCATAGAGATGTCATCGCAAATACTTGGTTTTGGAGCCCAAACCACACTTTCCCCCGCACTCCCGCCTAGGCTTTCCATCAGGGAAGACAAGCAAAGGGATTCAATTAGAACCCAGGCGCTGCTGTCAGTTGGAGGAACTTCCCTGCACTCAGAATTCCAGAACACATTCTTAGGTGTGGGAGAGATGTGCAGCCCCACTGCACCC
The DNA here is from genome assembly GCF_048564905.1 of Vicugna pacos. Taxonomy (NCBI): domain Eukaryota; kingdom Metazoa; phylum Chordata; class Mammalia; order Artiodactyla; family Camelidae; genus Vicugna; species Vicugna pacos. The sequence goes on from NW_027328738.1 coordinate 2,459,947, forward strand.
AGATGAATGCAGGAAAAGGAGTTCTGTTTAGGGAGAAGTCCTCTAAGTACTTCCTCAATGGATCAGGGGGCACTCACTGCTACGTGGCCTCCAAGCCCAACCCCCAGCTTTCCCTCATGGCCTGGTCTAAGAGAACACTCAGGTAAAAAAAGCTAAGGGATACTAATGGAATCCAGGTGCTGCTGTCAGTTTGAGGAACTTCCCCACACTCAGAATACAAGAACACATCTTCGTGTGTGTGCTGGATGTAGGGAAACAGTCAAAGCATCTTTCAGGTGGCACATTTATTCCATGGTTGTGGGTTGTAGGTTAAAAACCCACATCCCATGGATAGGCTCTCGCTTATACTTGGTTTAGAGCCCAACCCCCACTTTCCCCCACTCTCCAGCCTAGGCATGCTATCAGGGAAGACAAGCTAAGGGATTCTTTAAGAACCCAGGCGCTGCTGTCATTTGGAGGAGCCTCCCCACAATCAGGATACCTGAGCACGTCTCCGTGGGTGTGCTGGAGGTGGGGAAACAGATTCCACGCATCTTTATGGGGCACAGGTGTTCCAAGGTTGGGGAAGTAGTTTAAAACCCTCCACTGCCCACAGAGATGCACTCGCTAATACTTGGCTTTAGAGCCCATCCCCCACCATCGCTTACTGCTAGGCCTAGGAAAACACTTAGGGAAGTCAAGCTAAGGGATTCTATTACAACCCAGGTGCTGCTGTCTGTTGGAGGAACCTCCCCACACTCAGAACCCCAGAACACTTCTTCCTGTGTGTGCTGGACGTGGGGAAACATAGCACACGCATTTTTCAGGGGTCACAGTAATTCCCAAGTTGTGGGTTGTAGTTTAAACATCTCCACTACCCATGGAGAGGCACACGCTAATACTTAGTTTTAGATCCCAAATCCCACTTTCAACCACACACTGGCCTAGGCAAACCATCAGGGAAGACAAGCAAAGGGATTCTATTCAAACCAAGACGCTGATGTCAGTTGGAGGAACTACCCCACCCTCAGGATACTGGAACCCAACCTTGTGTGGTGGGGAGATTTGAAGCCCCAATCCACGGAGATGAATGGGTGCTCAGGTGTTTCCCTTTATGGAGAATTCATCTAAATACTTCCTCAGTCCATCGGGGACACTCGCTACTATTTGGCCTCAAAGCCCAACCCCCAGGTTTCTCTCAGAGTCAGTCCTAGGGAAACACTCAGGGATTACAAGCTAAGGGATTCTATTAGAACCCAGCCGCTTCTGTCACCTGAAATTGCCAGCCCACACTCAGGATAGCAGAAAACTTCTTCATGTGTGTTCTGGTGGTGGGGATACAGAGTCCACGCTTTTTTCAAGGAGCACAGGTATTCCCATGTTGTGGGCTTTTGGTTAATAACCTCCAAATCCCATGGAGAAGCACTCGCTAATACTTGGATTTAGAGCCCAACACACCCTTTCCCCAGCACTCCGTATCAGGCAACCAAAGAGAGTTGACAAGTTAAGCAATTTTATAAGAACCAAGGTCCGGCTCTCAGTTGGAGGAGGCTGCCCAGTCTCAGGATAACTGTGCAAGTGTTCGTGTGTGTGCTGGAGGTGTGGAAACAGACTCCACGGATCTTTATGGGGGCACAGGTGTTCCCAGGTTAGGGATGTAGTTTATACAGCTCCACAAACCATAGAGAGGTCATCGCAAATACTTGGTTTTGGAGCCCAAACCACACTTTCCCCCGCACTCCCGCCTAGGCTTTCCATCAGGGAAGACAAGCAAAGGGATTCAATTAGAACCCAGGCGCTGCTGTCAGTTGGAGGAACTTCCCTGCACTCAGAATTCCAGAACACATTCTTAGGTGTGGGAGAGATGTGCAGCCCCACTGCACCCAGATGAATGCAGGAAAAGGAGTTCTGTTTAGGGAGAAGTCCTCTAAGTACTTCCTCAATGGATCAGGGGGCACTCACTGCTACGTGGCCTCCAAGCCCAACCCCCAGCTTTCCCTCATGGCCTGGTCTAAGAGAACACTCAGGAAAAAGAAGCTAAGGGATACTAATGGAATCCAGGTGCTGCTGTCAGTTTGAGGAACTTCCCCACACTCAGAATACCAGAACACATCTTCGTGTGTGTGCTGGATGTAGGGAAACAGTCAAAGCATCTTTCAGGTGGCACATTTATTCCATGGTTGTGGGTTGTAGGTTAAAAACCCACATCCCATGGATAGGCTCTCGCTTATACTTGATTTAGAGCCCAACCCCCACTTTCACCCACTCTCCAGCCTAGGCATGCTATCAGGGAAGACAAGCTAAGGGATTCTTTAAGAACCCAGGCGCTGCTGTCATTTGGAGGAGCCTCCCCACAATCAGGATTCCTGAGCACGTCTCCGTGGGTGTGCTGGAGGTGGGGAAACAGATTCCACGCATCTTTATGGGGCACAGGTGTTCCAAGGTTGGGGAAGTAGTTTAAAACCCTCCACTGCCCACAGAGATGCACTCGCTAATACTTGGCTTTAGAGCCCATCCCCCACCATCGCTTACTGCTAGGCCTAGGAAAACACTTAGGGAAGTCAAGCTAAGGGATTCTATTACAACCCAGGTGCTGCTGTCTGTTGGAGGAACCTCCCCACACTCAGAACCCCAGAACACTTCTTCCTGTGTGTGCTGGACGTGGGGAAACATAGCACACGCATTTTTCAGGGGTCACAGTAATTCCCAAGTTGTGGGTTGTAGTTTAAACATCTCCACTACCCATGGAGAGGCACACGCTAATACTTAGTTTTAGATCCCAAATCCCACTTTCAACCACACACTGGCCTAGGCAAACCATCAGGGAAGACAAGCAAAGGGATTCTATTCAAACCAAGACGCTGATGTCAGTTGGAGGAACTACCCCACCCTCAGGATACTGGAACCCAACCTTGTGTGGTGGGGAGATTTGAAGCCCCACTCCACGCAGATGAATTGGTGCTCAGGTGTTTCCCTTTATGGAGAATTCATCTAAATACTTCCTCAGTCCATCGGGGACACTGGCTACTATTTGGCCTCAAAGCCCAACCCCCAGGTTTCTCTCAGAGTCAGTCCTAGGGAAACACTCAGGGATTACAAGCTAAGGGATTCTATTAGAACCCAGCCGCTTCTGTCACCTGAAATTGCCAGCCCACACTCAGGATAGCAGAAAACTTCTTCATGTGTGTTCTGGTGGTGGGGATACAGAGTCCACGCTTTTTTCAAGGAGCACAGGTATTCCCATGTTGTGGGCTTTTGGTTAATAACCTCCAAATCCCATGGAGAAGCACTCGCTAATACTTGGATTTAGAGCCCAACCCACCCTTTCCCCAGCACTCCGTATCAGGCAACCAAACAGGGTAGACAAGTTAAGCGATTTTATAAGAACCAAGGCCCTGCTCTCAGTTGGAGGAGGCTGCCCACTCTCAGGATAACTGTGCAAGTGTTCGTGTGTGTGCTGGAGGTGTGGAAACACACTCCACGGATCTTTATGGGGGCACAGGTGTTCCCAGGTTAGGGATGTAGTTTAAACACCTCCACAAACCATAGAGAGGTCATCGCAAATACTTGGTTTTGGAGCCCAAACCACACTTTCCCCCGCACTCCCGCCTAGGCTTTCCATCAGGGAAGACAAGCAAAGGGATTCAATTAGAACCCAGGCGCTGCTGTCAGTTGGAGGAACTTCCCTGCACTCAGAATTCCAGAACACATTCTTAGGTGTGGGAGAGATGTGCAGCCCCACTGCACCCAGATGAATGCAGGAAACGGTGTTCCCTTTAGGGAGAAGTCCTCTAAGTACTTCCTCAATGGATCAGGGGGCACTCACTGCTACGTGGCCTCCAAGCCCAACCCCCAGCTTTCCCTCATGGCCTGGTCTAAGAGAACACTCAGGTAAAAAAAGCTAAGGGATACTAATGGAATCCAGGTGCTGCTGTCAGTTTGAGGAACTTCCCCACACTCAGAATAAAAGAACACATCTTCGTGTGTGTGCTTTATGTAGGGAAACAGTCAAAGCATCTTTCAGGTGGCACATTTATTCCATGGTTGTGGGTTGTAGGTTAAAAACCCACATCCCATGGATAGGCTCTCGCTTATACTTGGTTTAGAGCCCAACCCCCACTTTCCCCCACTCTCCAGCCTAGGCATGCTATCAGGGAAGACAAACTAAGGGATTCTTTAAGAACCCAGGCGCTGCTGTCATTTGGAGGAGCCTCCCCACAATCAGGATACCTGAGCATGTCTCCGTGGGTGTGCTGGAGGTGGGGAAACATATTCCACGCATCTTTATGGGGCACAGGTGTTCCAAGGTTGGGGAAGTAGTTTAAAACCCTCCACTACCCACAGAGATGCACTCGCTAATACTTGGCTTTAGAGCCCATCCCCCACCATCGCTTACTGCTAGGCCTAGGAAAACACTTAGGGAAGTCAAGCTAAGGGATTCTATTACAACCCAGGTGCTGCTGTCTGTTGGAGGAACCTCCCCACACTCAGAACCCCAGAACACTTCTTCCTGTGTGTGCTGGACGTGGGGAAACATAGCACACGCATTTTTCAGGGGTCACAGTAATTCCCAAGTTGTGGGTTGTAGTTTAAACATCTCCACTACCCATGGAGAGGCACACGCTAATACTTAGTTTTAGATCCCAAATCCCACTTTCAACCACACACTGGCCTAGGCAAACCATCAGGGAAGACACGTAAAGGGATTCTATTCAAACCAAGACGCTTATGTCAGTTGGAGGAACTACCCCACCCTCAGGATACTGGAACCCAACCTTGTGTGGTGGGGAGATTTGAAGCCCCAATCCACGCAGATGAATGGGTGCTCAGGTGTTTCCCTTTATGGAGAATTCATCTAAATACTTCCTCAGTCCATCGGGGACACTCGCTACTATTTGGCCTCAAAGCCCAACCCCCAGGTTTCTCTCAGAGTCAGTCCTAGGGAAACACTCAGGGATTACAAGCTAAGGGATTCTATTAGAACCCAGCCGCTTCTGTCACCTGAAATTGCCAGCCCACACTCAGGATAGCAGAAAACTTCTTCATGTGTGTTCTGGTGGTGGGGATACAGAGTCCACGCTTTTTTCAAGGAGCACAGGTATTCCCATGTTGTGGGCTTTTGGTTAATAACCTCCAAATCCCATGGAGAAGCACTCGCTAATACTTGGATTTAGAGCCCAACCCACCCTTTCCCCAGCACTCCGTATCAGGCAACCAAACAGAGTTGACAAGTTAAGCAATTTTATAAGAACCAAGGCCCTGCTCTCAGTTGGAGGAGGCTGCCCACTCTCAGGATAACTGTGCAAGTGTTCGTGTGTGTGCTGGAGGTGTGGAAACAGACTCCACGGATCTTTATGGGGGCACAGGTGTTCCCAGGTTAGGGATGTAGTTTATACATCTCCACAAACCATAGAGAGGTCATCGCAAATACTTGGTTTTGGAGCCCAAACCACACTTTCCCCCGCACTCCCGCCTAGGCTTTCCATCAGGGAAGACAAGCAAAGGGATTCAATTAGAACCCAGGCGCTGCTGTCAGTTGGAGGAACTTCCCTGCACTCAGAATTCCAGAACACATTCTTAGGTGTGGGAGAGATGTGCAGCCCCACTGCACCCAGATGAATGCAGGAAAAGGAGTTCTGTTTAGGGAGAAGTCCTCTAAGTACTTCCTCAATGGATCAGGGGGCACTCACTGCTACGTGGCCTCCAAGCCCAACCCCCAGCTTTCCCTCATGGCCTGGTCTAAGAGAACACTCAGGTAAAAAAAGCTAAGGGATACTAATGGAATCCAGGTGCTGCTGTCAGTTTGAGGAACTTCCCCACACTCAGAATACAAGAACACATCTTCGTGTGTGTGCTGGATGTAGGGAAACAGTCAAAGCATCTTTCAGGTGGCACATTTATTCCATGGTTGTGGGTTGTAGGTTAAAAACCCACATCCCATGGATAGGCTCTCGCTTATACTTGGTTTAGAGCCCAACCCCCACTTTCCCCCACTCTCCAGCCTAGGCATGCTATCAGGGAAGACAAGCTAAGGGATTCTTTAAGAACCCAGGCGCTGCTGTCATTTGGAGGAGCCTCCCCACAATCAGGATACCTGAGCACGTCTCCGTGGGTGTGCTGGAGGTGGGGAAACAGATTCCACGCATCTTTATGGGGCACAGGTGTTCCAAGGTTGGGGAAGTAGTTTAAAACCCTCCACTGCCCACAGAGATGCACTCGCTAATACTTGGCTTTAGAGCCCATCCCCCACCATCGCTTACTGCTAGGCCTAGGAAAACACTTAGGGAAGTCAAGCTAAGGGATTCTATTACAACCCAGGTGCTGCTGTCTGTTGGAGGAACCTCCCCACACTCAGAACCCCAGAACACTTCTTCCTGTGTGTGCTGGACGTGGGGAAACATAGCACACGCATTTTTCAGGGGTCACAGTAATTCCCAAGTTGTGGGTTGTAGTTTAAACATCTCCACTACCCATGGAGAGGCACACGCTAATACTTAGTTTTAGATCCCAAATCCCACTTTCAACCACACACTGGCCTAGGCAAACCATCAGGGAAGACAAGCAAAGGGATTCTATTCAAACCAAGACGCTGATGTCAGTTGGAGGAACTACCCCACCCTCAGGATACTGGAACCCAACCTTGTGTGGTGGGGAGATTTGAAGCCCCAATCCACGGAGATGAATGGGTGCTCAGGTGTTTCCCTTTATGGAGAATTCATCTAAATACTTCCTCAGTCCATCGGGGACACTCGCTACTATTTGGCCTCAAAGCCCAACCCCCAGGTTTCTCTCAGAGTCAGTCCTAGGGAAACACTCAGGGATTACAAGCTAAGGGATTCTATTAGAACCCAGCCGCTTCTGTCACCTGAAATTGCCAGCCCACACTCAGGATAGCAGAAAACTTCTTCATGTGTGTTCTGGTGGTGGGGATACAGAGTCCACGCTTTTTTCAAGGAGCACAGGTATTCCCATGTTGTGGGCTTTTGGTTAATAACCTCCAAATCCCATGGAGAAGCACTCGCTAATACTTGGATTTAGAGCCCAACACACCCTTTCCCCAGCACTCCGTATCAGGCAACCAAAGAGAGTTGACAAGTTAAGCAATTTTATAAGAACCAAGGTCCGGCTCTCAGTTGAAGGAGGCTGCCCAGTCTCAGGATAACTGTGCAAGTGTTCGTGTGTGTGCTGGAGGTGTGGAAACAGACTCCACGGATCTTTATGGGGGCACAGGTGTTCCCAGGTTAGGGATGTAGTTTATACAGCTCCACAAACCATAGAGAGGTCATCGCAAATACTTGGTTTTGGAGCCCAAACCACACTTTCCCCCGCACTCCCGCCTAGGCTTTCCATCAGGGAAGACAAGCAAAGGGATTCAATTAGAACCCAGGCGCTGCTGTCAGTTGGAGGAACTTCCCTGCACTCAGAATTCCAGAACACATTCTTAGGTGTGGGAGAGATGTGCAGCCCCACTGCACCCAGATGAATGCAGGAAAAGGAGTTCTGTTTAGGGAGAAGTCCTCTAAGTACTTCCTCAATGGATCAGGGGGCACTCAATGCTACGTGGCCTCCAAGCCCAACCCCCAGCTTTCCCTCATGGCCTGGTCTAAGAGAACACTCAGGAAAAAGAAGCTAAGGGATACTAATGGAATCCAGGTGCTGCTGTCAGTTTGAGGAACTTCCCCACACTCAGAATACCAGAACACATCTTCGTGTGTGTGCTGGATATAGGGAAACAGTCAAAGCATCTTTCAGGTGGCACATTTATTCCATGGTTGTGGGTTGTAGGTTAAAAACCCACATCCCATGGATAGGCTCTCGCTTATACTTGATTTAGAGCCCAACCCCCACTTTCACCCACTCTCCAGCCTAGGCATGCTATCAGGGAAGACAAGCTAAGGGATTCTTTAAGAACCCAGGCGCTGCTGTCATTTGGAGGAGCCTCCCCACAATCAGGATTCCTGAGCACGTCTCCGTGGGTGTGCTGGAGGTGGGGAAACAGATTCCACGCATCTTTATGGGGCACAGGTGTTCCAAGGTTGGGGAAGTAGTTTAAAACCCTCCACTGCCCACAGAGATGCACTCGCTAATACTTGGCTTTAGAGCCCATCCCCCACCATCGCTTACTGCTAGGCCTAGGAAAACACTTAGGGAAGTCAAGCTAAGGGATTCTATTACAACCCAGGTGCTGCTGTCTGTTGGAGGAACCTCCCCACACTCAGAACCCCAGAACACTTCTTCCTGTGTGTGCTGGACGTGGGGAAACATAGCACACGCATTTTTCAGGGGTCACAGTAATTCCCAAGTTGTGGGTTGTAGTTTAAACATCTCCACTACCCATGGAGAGGCACACGCTAATACTTAGTTTTAGATCCCAAATCCCACTTTCAACCACACACTGGCCTAGGCAAACCATCAGGGAAGACAAGCAAAGGGATTCTATTCAAACCAAGACGCTGATGTAAGTTGGAGGAACTACCCCACCCTCAGGATACTGGAACCCAACCTTGTGTGGTGGGGAGATTTGAAGCCCCACTCCACGCAGATGAATTGGTGCTCAGGTGTTTCCCTTTATGGAGAATTCATCTAAATACTTCCTCAGTCCATCGGGGACACTGGCTAGTATTTGGCCTCAAAGCCCAACCCCCAGGTTTCTCTCAGAGTCAGTCCTAGGGAAACACTCAGGGATTACAAGCTAAGGGATTCTATTAGAACCCAGCCGCTTCTGTCACCTGAAATTGCCAGCCCACACTCAGGATAGCAGAAAACTTCTTCATGTGTGTTCTGGTGGTGGGGATACAGAGTCCACGCTTTTTTCAAGGAGCACAGGTATTCCCATGTTGTGGGCTTTTGGTTAATAACCTCCAAATCCCATGGAGAAGCACTCGCTAATACTTGGATTTAGAGCCCAACCCACCCTTTCCCCAGCACTCCGTATCAGGCAACCAAACAGGGTAGACAAGTTAAGCGATTTTATAAGAACCAAGGCCCTGCTCTCAGTTGGAGGAGGCTGCCCACTCTCAGGATAACTGTGCAAGTGTTCGTGTGTGTGCTGGAGGTGTGGAAACACACTCCACGGATCTTTATGGGGGCACAGGTGTTCCCAGGTTAGGGATGTAGTTTAAACACCTCCACAAACCATAGAGAGGTCATCGCAAATACTTGGTTTTGGAGCCCAAACCACACTTTCCCCCGCACTCCCGCCTAGGCTTTCCATCAGGGAAGACAAGCAAAGGGATTCAATTAGAACCCAGGCGCTGCTGTCAGTTGGAGGAACTTCCCTGCACTCAGAATTCCAGAACACATTCTTAGGTGTGGGAGAGATGTGCAGCCCCACTGCACCCAGATGAATGCAGGAAACGGTGTTCCCTTTAGGGAGAAGTCCTCTAAGTACTTCCTCAATGGATCAGGGGGCACTCACTGCTACGTGGCCTCCAAGCCCAACCCCCAGCTTTCCCTCATGGCCTGGCCTAAAAGAACACTCAGGGAACAGAAGCTAAGGGATACTAATAGAATCCAGGTGCTGCTGTCAGTTTGAGGAACTTCCCCACACTCAGAATACCAGAACACTTCTTCGTGTGTGTGCTGGATGTAGGGAAACAGTCAAAGCATCTTTCAGGGGGCACATTTATTCCATGGTTGTGGGTTGTAGGTTAAAAACCCACATCCCATGGATAGGCTCTCGCTTATACTTGGTTTAGAGCCCAACCCCCACTTTCCCCACTCTCCAGCCTAGGCATGCCTTCAGGGAAGACAAGCTAAAGGATTCTTTTAGAACCCAGGCACTGCTGTCATTTGGAGGAGCCTCCCCACAATCAGGATACCTGAGCACGTCTCCGTGTGTGTGCTGGAGGTGGGGAAACAGATTCCACGCATCTTTATGGGGCACAGGTGTTCCAAGGTTGGGGAAGTAGTTTAAAACCCTCCACTACCCACAGAGATGCACTCGCTAATACTTGGCTTTAGAGCCCATCCCCCACCATCGCTTACTGCTAGGCCTAGGAAAACACTTAGGGAAGTCAAGCTAAGGGATTCTATTACAACCCAGGTGCTGCTGTCTGTTGGAGGAACCTCCCCACACTCAGAACCCCAGAACACTTCTTCCTGTGTGTGCTGGACGTGGGGAAACATAGCACACGCATTTTTCAGGGGTCACAGTAATTCCCAAGTTGTGGGTTGTAGATTAAACATCTCCACTACCCATGGAGAGGCACACGCTAATACTTAGTTTTAGATCCCAAATCCCACTTTCAACCACACACTGGCCTAGGCAAACCATCAGGGAAGACAAGCAAAGGGATTCTATTCAAACCAAGACGCTGATGTCAGTTGGAGGAACTACCCCACCCTCAGGATACTGGAACCCAACCTTGTGTGGTGGGGAGATTTGAAGCCCCACTCCACGCAGATGAATGGGTGCTCAGGTGTTTCCCTTTATGGAGAATTCATCTAAATACTTAGTCAGTCCATCGGGGACACTCGCTACTATTTGGCCTCAAAGCCCAACCCCCAGGTTTCTCTCAGAGTCAGTCCTAGGGAAACACTCAGGGATTACAAGCTAAGGGATTCTATTAGAACCCAGCCGCTTCTGTCACCTGAAATTGCCAGCCCACACTCAGGATAGCAGAAAACGTCTTCATGTGTGTTCTGGTGGTGGGGATACAGAGTCCACGCTTTTTTCAAGGAGCACAGGTATTCCCATGTTGTGGGCTTTTGGTTAATAACCTCCAAATCCCATGGAGAAGCACTCGCTAATACTTGGATTTAGAGCCCAACCCACCCTTTCCCCAGCACTCCGTATCAGGCAACCAAACAGGGTAGACAAGTTAAGCGATTTTATAAGAACCAAGGCCCTGCTCTCAGTTGGAGGAGGCTGCCCACTCTCAGGATAACTGTGCAAGTGTTCGTGTGTGTGCTGGAGGTGTGGAAACAGACTCCACGGATCTTTATGGGGGCACAGGTGTTCCCAGGTTAGGGATGTAGTTTAAACACCTCCACAAACCATAGAGAGGTCATCGCAAATACTTGGTTTTGGAGCCCAAACCACACTTTCCCCCGCACTCCCGCCTAGGCTTTCCATCAGGGAAGACAAGCAAAGGGATTCAATTAGAACCCAGGCGCTGCTGTCAGTTGGAGGAACTTCCCTGCACTCAGAATTCCAGAACACATTCTTAGGTGTGGGAGAGATGTGCAGCCCCAATGCACCCAGATGAATGCAGGAAAAGGTGTTCCCTTTAGGGAGAAGTCCTCTAAGTACTTCCTCAATGGATCAGGGGGCACTCACTGCTACGTGGCCTCCAAGCCCAACCCCCAGCTTTCCCTCATGGCCTGGCCTAAAAGAACACTCAGGGAACAGAAGCTAAGGGATACTAATAGAATCCAGGTGCTGCTGTCAGTTTGAGGAACTTCCCCACACTCAGAATACAAGAACACATCTTCGTGTGTGTGCTGGATGTAGGGAAACAGTCAAAGCATCTTTCAGGGGGCACATTTATTCCATGGTTGGGGGTTGTAGGTTAAAAACCCACATCCCATGGATAGGCTCTCGCTTATACTTGGTTTAGAGCCCAACCCCCACTTTCCCCCACTCTCCAGCCTAGGCATGCCTTCAGGGAAGACAAGCTAAAGGATTCTTTTAGAACCCAGGCGCTGCTGTCATTTGGAGGAGCCTCCCCACAATCAGGATACCTGAGCACGTCTCCGTGTGTGTGCTGGAGGTGGGGAAACAGATTCCACGCATCTTTATGGGGCACAGGTGTTCCAAGGTTGGGGAAGTAGTTTAAAACCCTCCACTACCCACAGAGATGCACTCGCTAATACTTGGCTTTAGAGCCCATCCCCCACCATCGCTTACTGCTAGGCCTAGGAAAACACTTAGGGAAGTCAAGCTAAGGGATTCTATTACAACCCAGGTGCTGCTGTCTGTTGGAGGAACCTCCCCACACTCAGAACCCCAGAAAACTTCTTCCTGTGTGTGCTGGACGTGGGGAAACATAGCACACGCATTTTTCAGGGGTCACAGTAATTCCCAAGTTGTGGGTTGTAGTTTAAACATCTCCACTACCCATGGAGAGGCACACGCTAATACTTAGTTTTAGATCCCAAATCCCACTTTCAACCACACACTGGCCTAGGCAAACCATCAGGGAAGACAAGCAAAGGGATTCTATTCAAACCAAGACGCTGATGTCAGTTGGAGGAACTACCCCACCCTCAGGATACTGGAACCCAACCTTGTGTGGTGGGGAGATTTGAAGCCCCACTCCACGCAGATGAATGGGTGCTCAGGTGTTTCCCTTTATGGAGAATTCATCTAAATACTTCCTCAGTCCTTCGGGGACACTCGCTACTATTTGGCCTCAAAGCCCAACCCCCAGGTTTCTCTCAGAGTCAGTCCTAGGGAAACACTCAGGGATTACAAGCTAAGGGATTCTATTAGAACCCAGCCGCTTCTGTCACCTGAAATTGCCAGCCCACACTCAGGATAGCAGAAAACTTCTTCATGTGTGTTCTGGTGGTGGGGATACAGAGTCCACGCTTTTTTCAAGGAGCACAGGTATTCCCATGTTGTGGGCTTTTGGTTAATAACCTCCAAATCCCATGTAGAAGCACTCGCTAATACTTGGATTTAGAGCCCAACCCACCCTTTCCCCAGCACTCCGTATCAGGCAACCAAACAGGGTAGACAAGTTAAGCGATTTTATAAGAACCAAGGCCCTGCTCTCAGTTGGAGGAGGCTGCCCACTCTCAGGATAACTGTGCAAGTGTTCGTGTGTGTGCTGGAGGTGTGGAAACAGACTCCACGGATCTTTATGGGGGCACAGGTGTTCCCAGGTTAGGGATGTAGTTTAAACATCTCCACAAACCATAGAGAGGTCATCGCAATTACTTGGTTTTGGAGCCCAAACCAAACTTTCCCCCGCACTCCCGCCTAGGCTTTCCATCAGGGAAGACAAGCAAAGGGATTCAATTAGAACCCAGGCGCTGCTGTCAGTTGGAGGAACTTCCCTGCACTCAGAATTCCAGAACACATTCTTAGGTGTGGGAGAGATGTGCAGCCCCACTGCCCCCAGATGAATGCAGGAAAAGGTGTTCCCTTTAGGGAGAAGTCCTCTAAGTACTTCCTCAATGGATCAGGGGGCACTCACTGCTACGTGGCCTCCAAGCCCAACCCCCAGCTTTCCCTCATGGCCTGGCCTAAAAGAACACTCAGGGAACAGAAGCTAAGGGATACTAATAGAATCCAGGTGCTGCTGTCAGTTTGAGGAACTTCCCCACACTCAGAATACAAGAACACATCTTCGTGTGTGTGCTGGATGTAGGGAAACAGTCAAAGCATCTTTCAGGGGGCACATTTATTCCATGGTTGGGGGTTGTAGGTTAAAATCCCACATCCCATGGATAGGCTCTCGCTTATACTTGGTTTAGAGCCCAACCCCCACTTTCCCCCACTCTCCAGCCTAGGCATGCCTTCAGGGAAGACAAGCTAAAGGATTCTTTTAGAACCCAGGCGCTGCTGTCATTTGGAGGAGCCTCCCCACAATCAGGATACCTGAGCACGTCTCCGTGTGTGTGCTGGAGGTGGGGAAACAGATTCCACGCATCTTTATGGGGCACAGGTGTTCCAAGGTTGGGGAAGTAGTTTAAAACCCTCCACTACCCACAGAGATGCACTCGCTAATACTTGGCTTTAGAGCCCATCCCCCACCATCGCTTACTGCTAGGCCTAGGAAAACACTTAGGGAAGTCAAGCTAAGTCATTCTATTACAACCCAGGTGCTGCTGTCTGTTGGTGGAACCTCCCCACACTCAGAACCCCAGAACACTTCTTCCTGTGTGTGCTGGACGTGGGGAAACATAGCACACGCATTTTTCAGGGGTCACAGTAATTCCCAAGTTGTGGGTTGTAGTTTAAACATCTCCACTACCCATGGAGAGGCACACGCTAATACTTAGTTTTAGATCCCAAATCCCACTTTCAACCACACACTGGCCTAGGCAAACCATCAGGGAAGACAAGCAAAGGGATTCTATTCAAACCAAGACGCTGATGTCAGTTGGAGGAACTACCCCACCCTCAGGATACTGGAACCCAACCTTGTGTGGTGGGGAGATTTGAAGCCCCACTCCACGCAGATGAATGGGTGCTCAGGAGTTTCCCTTTATGGAGAATTCATCTAAATACTTCCTCAGTCCATCGGGGACACTCGCTACTATTTGGCCTCAAAGCCCAACCCCCAGGTTTCTCTCAGAGTCAGTCCTAGGGAAACACTCAGGGATTACAAGCTAAGGGATTCTATTAGAACCCAGCCGCTTCTGTCACCTGAAATTGCCAGCCCACACTCAGGATAGCAGAAAACTTCTTCATGTGTGTTCTGGTGGTGGGGATACAGAGTCCACGCTTTTTTCAAGGAGCACAGGTATTCCCATGTTGTGGGCTTTTGGTTAATAACCTCCAAATCCCATGGAGAAGCACTCGCTAATACTTGGATTTAGAGCCCAACCCACCCTTTCCCCAGCACTCCGTATCAGGCAACCAAACAGGGTAGACAAGTTAAGCGATTTTATAAGAACCAAGGCCCTGCTCTCAGTTGGAGGAGGCTGCCCACTCTCAGGATAACTGTGCAAGTGTTCGTGTGTGTGCTGGAGGTGTGGAAACAGACTCCACGGATCTTTATGGGGGCACAGGTGTTCCCAGGTTAGGGATGTAGTTTAAACACCTCCACAAACCATAGAGAGGTCATCGCCAATACTTGGCTTTGGAGCCCAAACCAAACTTTCCCCCGCACTCCCGCCTAGGCTTTCCATCAGGGAAGACAAGCAAAGGGATTCAATTAGAACCCAGGCGCTGCTGTCAGTTGGAGGAACTTCCCTGCACTCAGAATTCCAGAACACATTCTTAGGTGTGGGAGAGATGTGCAGCCCCACTGCACCCAGATGAATGCAGGAAAAGGTGTTCCGTTTAGGGAGAAGTCCTCTAAGTACTTCCTCAATGGATCAGGGGGCACTCACTGCTACGTGGCCTCCACGCCCAACCCCCAGCTTTCCCTCATGGCCTGGCCTAAAAGAACACTCAGGGAACAGAAGCTAAGGGATTCTAATAGAATCCAGGTGCTACTGTCAGTTTGAGGAACTTCCCCACACTCAGAATACAAGAACACATCTTCGTGTGTGTGCTGGATGTAGGGAAACAGTCAAAGCATCTTTCAGGGGGCACATTTATTCCATGGTTGTGGGTTGTAGGTTAAAAACCCACATCCCATGGATAGGCTCTCGCTTATACTTGGTTTAGAGCCCAACCCCCACTTTCACCCACTCTCCAGCCTAGGCATGCCTTCAGGGAAGACAAGCTAAAGGATTCTTTTAGAACCCAGGCGCTGCTGTCATTTGGAGGAGCCTCCCCACAATCAGGATACCTGAGCACGTCTCCGTGTGTGTGCTGGAGGTGGGGAAACAGATTCCACGCATCTTTATGGGGCACAGGTGTTCCAAGGTTGGGGAAGTAGTTTAAAACCCTCCACTACCCACAGAGATGCACTCGCTAATACTTGGCTTTAGAGCCCATCCCCCACCATCGCTTACTGCTAGGCCTAGGAAAACACTTAGGGAAGTCAAGCTAAGGGATTCTATTACAACCCAGGTGCTGCTGTCTGTTGGAGGAACCTCCCCACACTCAGAACCCCAGAACACTTCTTCCTGTGTGTGCTGGACGTGGGGAAACATAGCACACGCATTTTTCAGGGGTCACAGTAATTCCCAAGTTGTGGGTTGTAGTTTAAACATCTCCACTACCCATGGAGAGGCACACGCTAATACTTAGTTTTAGATCCCAAATCCCACTTTCAACCACACACTGGCCTAGGCAAACCATCAGGGAAGACAAGCAAAGGGATTCTATTCAAACCAAGACGCTGATGTCAGTTGGAGGAACTACCCCACCCTCAGGATACTGGAACCCAACCTTGTGTGGTGGGGAGATTTGAAGCCCCACTCCACGCAGATGAATGGGTGCTCAGGTGTTTCCCTTTATGGAGAATTCATCTAAATACTTCCTCAGTCCATCGGGGACACTCGCTACTATTTGGCCTCAAAGCCCAACCCCCAGGTTTCTCTCAGAGTCAGTTCTAGGGAAACACTCAGGGATTACAAGCTAAGGGATTCTATTAGAACCCAGCCGCTTCTGTCACCTGAAATTGCCAGCCCACACTCAGGATAGCAGAAAACTTCTTCATGTGTGTTCTGGTGGTGGGGATACAGAGTCCACGCTTTTTTCAAGGAGCACAGGTATTCCCATGTTGTGGGCTTTTGGTTAATAACCTCCAAATCCCATGGAGAAGCACTCGCTAATACTTGGATTTAGAGCCCAACCCACCCTTTCCCCAGCACTCCGTATCAGGCAACCAAACAGGGTAGACAAGTTAAGCGATTTTATAAGAACCAAGGCCCTGCTCTCAGTTGGAGGAGGCTGCCCACTCTCAGGATAACTGTGCAAGTGTTCGTGTGTGTGCTGGAGGTGTGGAAACAGACTCCACGGATCTTTATGGGGGCACAGGTGTTCCCAGGTTAGGGATGCAGTTTAAACATCTCCACAAACCATAGAGAGGTCATCGCAATTACTTGGTTTTGGAGCCCAAACCACACTTTCCCCCGCACTCCCGCCTAGGCTTTCCATCAGGGAAGACAAGCAAAGGGATTCAATTAGAAACCAGGCGCTGCTGTCAGTTGGAGGAACTTCCCTGCACTCAGAATTCCAGAACACATTCTTAGGTGTGGGAGAGATGTGCAGCCCCACTGCCCCCAGATGAATGCAGGAATAGGTGTTCCCTTTAGGGAGAAGTCCTCTAAGTACTTCCTCAATGGATCAGGGGGCACTCACTGCTACGTGGCCTCCAAGCCCAACCCCCAGCTTTCCCTCATGGCCTGGCCTAAAAGAACACTCAGGGAACAGAAGCTAAGGGATACTATTTGAATCCAGGTGCTGCTGTCAGTTTGAGGAACTTCCCCACACTCAGAATACAAGAACACATCTTCGTGTGTGTGCTGGATGTAGGGAAACAGTCAAAGCATCTTTCAGGGGGCACATTTATTCCATGGTTGTGGGTTGTAGGTTAAAATCCCACATCCCATGGATAGGCTCTCGCTTATACTTGGTTTAGAGCCCAACCCCCACTTTCCCCCACTCTCCAGCCTAGGCATGCCTTCAGGGAAGACAAGCTAAAGGATTCTTTTAGAACCCAGGCGCTGCTGTCATTTGGAGGAGCCTTCCCACAATCAGGATACCTGAGCACGTCTCCGTGTGTGTGCTGGAGGTGGGGAAACAGATTCCACGCATCTTTATGGGGCACAGGTGTTCCAAGGTTGGGGAAGTAGTTTAAAACCCTCCACTACCCACAGAGATGCACTCGCTAATACTTGGCTTTAGAGCCCATCCCCCACCATCGCTTACTGCTAGGCCTAGGAAAACACTTAGGGAAGTCAAGCTAAGGGATTCTATTACAACCCAGGTGCTGCTGTCTGTTGGAGGAACCTCCCCACACTCAGAACCCCAGAACACTTCTTCCTGTGTGTGCTGGACGTGGGGAAACATAGCACACGCATTTTTCAGGGGTCACAGTAATTCCCAAGTTGTGGGTTGTAGTTTAAACATCTCCACTACCCATGGAGAGGCACACGCTAATACTTAGTTTTAGATCCCAAATCCCACTTTCAACCACACACTGGCCTAGGCAAACCATCAGGGAAGACAAGCAAAGGGATTCTATTCAAACCAAGACGCTGATGTCAGTTGGAGGAACTACCCCACCCTCAGGATACTGGAACCCAACCTTGTGTGGTGGGGAGATTTGAAGCCCCACTCCACGCAGATGAATGGGTGCTCAGGTGTTTCCCTTTATGGAGAATTCATCTAAATACTTCCTCAGTCCATCGGGGACACTCGCTACTATTTGGCCTCAAAGCCCAACCCCCAGGTTTCTCTCAGAGTCAGTTCTAGGGAAACACTCAGGGATTACAAGCTAAGGGATTCTATTAGAACCCAGCCGCTTCTGTCACCTGAAATTGCCAGCCCACACTCAGGATAGCAGAAAACTTCTTCATGTGTGTTCTGGTGGTGGGGATACAGAGTCCACGCTTTTTTCAAGGAGCACAGGTATTCCCATGTTGTGGGCTTTTGGTTAATAACCTCCAAATCCCATGGAGAAGCACTCGCTAATACTTGGATTTAGAGCCCAACCCACCCTTTCCCCAGCACTCCGTATCAGGCAACCAAACAGGGTAGACAAGTTAAGCGATTTTATAAGAACCAAGGCCCTGCTCTCAGTTGGAGGAGGCTGCCCACTCTCAGGATAACTGTGCAAGTGTTCGTGTGTGTGCTGGAGGTGTGGAAACAGACTCCACGGATCTTTATGGGGGCACAGGTGTTCCCAGGTTAGGGATGCAGTTTAAACATCTCCACAAACCATAGAGAGGTCATCGCAATTACTTGGTTTTGGAGCCCAAACCACACTTTCCCCCGCACTCCCGCCTAGGCTTTCCATCAGGGAAGACAAGCAAAGGGATTCAATTAGAAACCAGGCGCTGCTGTCAGTTGGAGGAACTTCCCTGCACTCAGAATTCCAGAACACATTCTTAGGTGTGGGAGAGATGTGCAGCCCCACTGCCCCCAGATGAATGCAGGAATAGGTGTTCCCTTTAGGGAGAAGTCCTCTAAGTACTTCCTCAATGGATCAGGGGGCACTCACTGCTACGTGGCCTCCAAGCCCAACCCCCAGCTTTCCCTCATGGCCTGGCCTAAAAGAACACTCAGGGAACAGAAGCTAAGGGATACTATTTGAATCCAGGTGCTGCTGTCAGTTTGAGGAACTTCCCCACACTCAGAATACAAGAACACATCTTCGTGTGTGTGCTGGATGTAGGGAAACAGTCAAAGCATCTTTCAGGGGGCACATTTATTCCATGGTTGTGGGTTGTAGGTTAAAATCCCACATCCCATGGATAGGCTCT
Source organism: Vicugna pacos (assembly GCF_048564905.1). Classification (NCBI taxonomy): domain Eukaryota; kingdom Metazoa; phylum Chordata; class Mammalia; order Artiodactyla; family Camelidae; genus Vicugna; species Vicugna pacos. The sequence continues at coordinate 2,478,925 of NW_027328738.1, forward strand.
CGCTTATACTTGGTTTAGAGCCCAACCCCCACTTTCCCCCACTCTCCAGCCTAGGCATGCCTTCAGGGAAGACAAGCTAAAGGATTCTTTTAGAACCCAGGCGCTGCTGTCATTTGGAGGAGCCTTCCCACAATCAGGATACCTGAGCACGTCTCCGTGTGTGTGCTGGAGGTGGGGAAACAGATTCCACGCATCTTTATGGGGCACAGGTGTTCCAAGGTTGGGGAAGTAGTTTAAAACCCTCCACTACCCACAGAGATGCACTCGCTAATACTTGGCTTTAGAGCCCATCCCCCACCATCGCTTACTGCTAGGCCTAGGAAAACACTTAGGGAAGTCAAGCTAAGGGATTCTATTACAACCCAGGTGCTGCTGTCTGTTGGAGGAACCTCCCCACACTCAGAACCCCAGAACACTTCTTCCTGTGTGTGCTGGACGTGGGGAAACATAGCACACGCATTTTTCAGGGGTCACAGTAATTCCCAAGTTGTGGGTTGTAGTTTAAACATCTCCACTACCCATGGAGAGGCACACGCTAATACTTAGTTTTAGATCCCAAATCCCACTTTCAACCACACACTGGCCTAGGCAAACCATCAGGGAAGACAAGCAAAGGGATTCTATTCAAACCAAGACGCTGATGTCAGTTGGAGGAACTACCCCACCCTCAGGATACTGGAACCCAACCTTGTGTGGTGGGGAGATTTGAAGCCCCACTCCACGCAGATGAATGGGTGCTCAGGAGTTTCCCTTTATGGAGAATTCATCTAAATACTTCCTCAGTCCATCGGGGACACTCGCTACTATTTGGCCTCAAAGCCCAACCCCCAGGTTTCTCTCAGAGTCAGTCCTAGGGAAACACTCAGGGATTACAAGCTAAGGGATTCTATTAGAACCCAGCCGCTTCTGTCACCTGAAATTGCCAGCCCACACTCAGGATAGCAGAAAACTTCTTCATGTGTGTTCTGGTGGTGGGGATACAGAGTCCACGCTTTTTTCAAGGAGCACAGGTATTCCCATGTTGTGGGCTTTTGGTTAATAACCTCCAAATCCCATGGAGAAGCACTCGCTAATACTTGGATTTAGAGCCCAACCCACCCTTTCCCCAGCACTCCGTATCAGGCAACCAAACAGGGTAGACAAGTTAAGCGATTTTATAAGAACCAAGGCCCTGCTCTCAGTTGGAGGAGGCTGCCCACTCTCAGGATAACTGTGCAAGTGTTCGTGTGTGTGCTGGAGGTGTGGAAACAGACTCCACGGATCTTTATGGGGGCACAGGTGTTCCCAGGTTAGGGATGTAGTTTAAACACCTCCACAAACCATAGAGAGGTCATCGCAAATACTTGGTTTTGGAGCCCAAACCACACTTTCCCCCGCACTCCCGCCTAGGCTTTCCATCAGGGAAGACAAGCAAAGGGATTCAATTAGAACCCAGGCGCTGCTGTCAGTTGGAGGAACTTCCCTGCACTCAGAATTCCAGAACACATTCTTATGTGTGGGAGAGATGTGCAGCCCCACTGCACCCAGATGAATGCAGGAAAAGGTGTTCCGTTTAGGGAGAAGTCCTCTAAGTACTTCCTCAATGGATCAGGGGGCACTCACTGCTACGTGGCCTCCAAGCCCAACCCTCAGCTTTCCCTCATGGCCTGGCCTAAAAGAACACTCAGGGAACAGAAGCTAAGGGATACTAATAGAATCCAGGTGCTGCTGTCAGTTTGAGGAACTTCCCCACACTCAGAATACCAGAATACTTCTTCGTGTGTGTGCTGGATGTAGGGAAACAGTCAAAGCATCTTTCAGGGGGCACATTTATTCCATGGTTGTGGGTTGTAGGTTAAAAACCCACATCCCATGGATAGGCTCTCGCTTATACTTGGTTTAGAGCCCAACCCCCACTTTCCCCCACTCTCCAGCCTAGGCATGCCATCAGGGAAGACAAGCTAAGGGATTCTTTTAGAACCCAGGCGCTGCTGTCATTTGGAGGAGCCTCCCCACAATCAGGATACCTGAGCACGTCTCCGTGTGTGTGCTGGAGGTGGGGAAAAAGATTCCACTCATCTTTATGGGGCACAGGTGTTCCAAGGTTGGGGAAGTAGTTTAAAACCCTCCACTACCCACAGAGATGCACTCGCTAATACTTGGCTTTAGAGCCCATCCCCCACCATCGCTTACTGCTAGGCCTAGGAAAACACTTAGGGAAGTCAAGCTAAGTCATTCTATTACAACCCAGGTGCTGCTGTCTGTTGGTGGAACCTCCCCACACTCAGAACCCCAGAACACTTCTTCCTGTGTGTGCTGGACGTGGGGAAACATAGCACACGCATTTTTCAGGGGTCACAGTAATTCCCAAGTTGTGGGTTGTAGTTTAAACATCTCCACTACCCATGGAGAGGCACACGCTAATACTTAGTTTTAGATCCCAAATCCCACTTTCAACCACACACTGGCCTAGGCAAACCATCAGGGAAGACAAGCAAAGGGATTCTATTCAAACCAAGACGCTGATGTCAGTTTGAGGAACTACCCCACCCTCAGGATACTGGAACCCAACCTTGTGTGGTGGGGAGATTTGAAGCCCCACTCCACGCAGATGAATGGGTGCTCAGGAGTTTCCCTTTATGGAGAATTCATCTAAATACTTCCTCAGTCCATCGGGGACACTCGCTACTATTTGGCCTCAAAGCCCAACCCCCAGGTTTCTCTCAGAGTCAGTCCTAGGGAAACACTCAGGGATTACAAGCTAAGGGATTCTATTAGAACCCAGCCGCTTCTGTCACCTGAAATTGCCAGCCCACACTCAGGATAGCAGAAAACTTCTTCATGTGTGTTCTGGTGGTGGGGATACAGAGTCCACGCTTTTTTCAAGGAGCACAGGTATTCCCATGTTGTGGGCTTTTGGTTAATAACCTCCAAATCCCATGGAGAAGCACTCGCTAATACTTGGATTTAGAGCCCAACCCACCCTTTCCCCAGCACTCCGTATCAGGCAACCAAACAGGGTAGACAAGTTAAGCGATTTTATAAGAACCAAGGCCCTGCTCTCAGTTGGAGGAGGCTGCCCACTCTCAGGATAACTGTGCAAGTGTTCGTGTGTGTGCTGGAGGTGTGGAAACAGACTCCACGGATCTTTATGGGGGCACAGGTGTTCCCAGGTTAGGGATGTAGTTTAAACACCTCCACAAACCATAGAGAGGTCATCGCCAATACTTGGCTTTGGAGCCCAAACCACACTTTCCCCCGCACTCCCGCCTAGGCTTTCCATCAGGGAAGACAAGCAAAGGGATTCAATTAGAACCCAGGCGCTGCTGTCAGTTGGAGGAACTTCCCTGCACTCAGAATTCCAGAACACATTCTTAGGTGTGGGAGAGATGTGCAGCCCCACTGCACCCAGATGAATGCAGGAAAAGGTGTTCCCTTTAGGGAGAAGTCCTCTAAGTACTTCCTCAATGGATCAGGGGGCACTCACTGCTACGTGGCCTCCACGCCCAACCCCCAGCTTTCCCTCATGGCCTGGCCTAAAAGAACACTCAGGGAACAGAAGCTAAGGGATTCTAATAGAATCCAGGTGCTACTGTCAGTTTGAGGAAATTCCCCACACTCAGAATACAAGAACACATCTTCGTGTGTGTGCTGGATGTAGGGAAACAGTCAAAGCATCTTTCAGGGGGCACATTTATTCCATGGTTGTGGGTTGTAGGTTAAAAACCCACATCCCATGGATAGGCTCTCGCTTATACTTGGTTTAGAGCCCAACCCCCACTTTCCCCCACTCTCCAGCCTAGGCATGCCATCAGGGAAGACAAGCTAAGGGATTCTTTTAGAACCCAGGCGCTGCTGTCATTTGGAGGAGCCTCCCCACAATCAGGATACCTGAGCACGTCTCCGTGTGTGTGCTGGAGGTGGGGAAACAGATTCCACGCATCTTTATGGGGCACAGGTGTTCCAAGGTTGGGGAAGTAGTTTAAAACCCTCCACTACCCACAGAGATGCACTCGCTAATACTTGGCTTTAGAGCCCATCCCCCACCATCGCTTACTGCTAGGCCTAGGAATACACTTAGGGAAGTCAAGCAAAGGGATTCTATTACAACCCAGGTGCTGCTGTCTGTTGGATAATCCTCCCCACACTCAGAACCCCAGAACACTTCTTCCTGTGTGTGCTGGACGTGGGGAAACATAGCACACGCATTTTTCAGGGGTCACAGTAATTCCCAAGTTGTGGGTTGTAGTTTAAACATCTCCACTACCCATGGAGAGGCACACGCTAATACTAAGTTTTAGATCCCAAATCCCACTTTCAACCACACACTGGCCTAGGCAAACCATCAGGGAAGACAAGCAAAGGGATTCTATTCAAACCAAGACGCTGATGTCAGTTGGAGGAACTACCCCACCCTCAGGATACTGGAACCCAACCTTGTGTGGTGGGGAGATTTGAAGCCCCACTCCACGCAGATGAATGGGTGCTCAGGTGTTTCCCTTTATGGAGAATTCATCTAAATACTTCCTCAGTCCATCGGGGACACTCGCTACTATTTGGCCTCAAAGCCCAACCCCCAGGTTTCTCTCAGAGTCAGTCCTAGGGAAACACTCAGGGATTACAAGCTAAGGGATTCTATTAGAACCCAGCCGCTTCTGTCACCTGAAATTGCCAGCCCACACTCAGGATAGCAGAAAACTTCTTCATGTGTGTTCTGGTGGTGGGGATACAGAGTCCACGCTTTTTTCAAGGAGCACAGGTATTCCCATGTTGTGGGCTTTTGGTTAATAACCTCCAAATCCCATGGAGAAGCACTCGCTAATACTTGGATTTAGAGCCCAACCCACCCTTTCCCCAGCACTCCGTATCAGGCAACCAAACAGGGTAGACAAGTTAAGCGATTTTATAAGAACCAAGGCCCTGCTCTAAGTTGGAGGAGGCTGCCCACTCTCAGGATAACTGTGCAAGTGTTCGTGTGTGTGCTGGAGGTGTGGAAACAGACTCCACGGATCTTTATGGGGGCACAGGTGTTCCCAGGTTAGGGATGTAGTTTAAACACCTCCACAAATCATAGAGAGGTCATCGCAAATACTTGGTTTTGGAGCCCAAACCACACTTTCCCCCGCACTCCCGCCTAGGCTTTCCATCAGGGAAGACAAGCAAAGGGATTCAATTAGAAACCAGGCGCTGCTGTCAGTTGGAGGAACTTCCCTGCACTCAGAATTCCAGAACACATTCTTAGGTGTGGGAGAGTTGTGCAGCCCAACTGCACCCAGATGAATGCAGGAAAAGGTGTTCCCTTTAGGGAGAAGTCCTCTAAGTACTTCCTCAATGGATCAGGGGGCACTCACTGCTACGTGGCCTCCAAGCCCAACCCCCAGCTTTCCCTCATGGCCTGGCCTAAAAGAACACTCAGGGAACAGAAGCTAAGGGATACTAATGGAATCCAGGTGCTGCTGTCAGTTTGAGGAACTTCCCCACACTCAGAATACCAGAACACATCTTCGTGTGTGTGCTGGATGTAGGGAAACAGTCAAAGCATCTTTCAGGGGGCACATTTATTCCATGGTTGTGGGTTGTAGGTTAAAAACCCACATCCCATGATTAGGCTCTCGATTATACTTGGTTTAGAGCCCAACCCCCACTTTCACCCACTCTCCAGCCTAGGCATGCTATCAGGGAAGACAAGCTAAGGGATTCTTTAAGAACCTAGGCGCTGCTGTCATTTGGAGGAGCCTCCCCACAATCAGGATACCTGAGCACGTCTCCGTGTGTGTGCTGGAGGTGGGGAAACAGATTCCACGCATCTTTATGGGGCACAGGTGTTCCAAGGTTGGGGAAGTAGTTTAAAACCCTCCACTACCCACAGAGATGCACTCGCTAATACTTGGCTTTAGAGCCCATCCCCCAGCATTGCTTACTGCTAGGCCTAGGAAAACACTTAGGGAAGTCAAGCGAAGGGATTCTATTACAACCCAGGTGCTGCTGTCTGTTGGAGGAACCTCCCCACACTCAGAACCCCAGAACACTTCTTCCTGTGTGTGCTGGACGTGGGGAAACATAGCACACGCATTTTTCAGGGGTCACAGTAATTCCCAAGTTGTGGGTTGTAGTTTAAACATCTCCACTACCCATGGAGAGGCACACGCTAATACTTAGTTTTAGATCCCAAATCCCACTTTCAACCACACACTGGCCTAGGCAAACCATCAGGGAAGACAAGCAAAGGGATTCTATTCAAACCAAGACGCTGATGTCAGTTGGAGGAACTACCCCACCCTCAGGATACTGGAACCCAACCTTGTGTGGTGGGGAGATTTGAAGCCCCACTCCACGCAGATGAATGGGTGCTCAGGAGTTTCCCTTTATGGAGAATTCATCTAAATACTTCCTCAGTCCATCGGGGACACTCGCTACTATTTGGCCTCAAAGCCCAACCCCCAGGTTTCTCTCAGAGTCAGTCCTAGGGAAACACTCAGGGATTACAAGCTAAGGGATTCTATTAGAACCCAGCCGCTTCTGTCACCTGAAATTGCCAGCCCACACTCAGGATAGCAGAAAACTTCTTCATGTGTGTTCTGGTGGTGGGGATACAGAGTCCACGCTTTTTTCAAGGAGCACAGGTATTCCCATGTTGTGGGCTTTTGGTTAATAACCTCCAAATCCCATGGAGAAGCACTCGCTAATACTTGGATTTAGAGCCCAACCCACCCTTTCCCCAGCACTCCGTATCAGGCAACCAAACAGGGTAGACAAGTTAAGCGATTTTATAAGAACCAAGGCCCTGCTCTCAGTTGGAGGAGGCTGCCCACTCTCAGGATAACTGTGCAAGTGTTCGTGTGTGTGCTGGAGGTGTGGAAACAGACTCCACGGATCTTTATGGGGGCACAGGTGTTCCCAGGTTAGGGATGTAGTTTAAACACCTCCACAAACCATAGAGAGGTCATCGCCAATACTTGGCTTTGGAGCCCAAACCACACTTTCCCCCGCACTCCCGCCTAGGCTTTCCATCAGGGAAGACAAGCAAAGGGATTCAATTAGAACCCAGGCGCTGCTGTCAGTTGGAGGAACTTCCCTGCACTCAGAATTCCAGAACACATTCTTAGGTGTGGGAGAGATGTGCAGCCCCACTGCACCCAGATGAATGCAGGAAAAGGTGTTCCCTTTAGGGAGAAGTCCTCTAAGTACTTCCTCAATGGATCAGGGGGCACTCACTGCTACGTGGCCTCCACGCCCAACCCCCAGCTTTCCCTCATGGCCTGGCCTAAAAGAACACTCAGGGAACAGAAGCTAAGGGATTCTAATAGAATCCAGGTGCTACTGTCAGTTTGAGGAAATTCCCCACACTCAGAATACAAGAACACATCTTCGTGTGTGTGCTGGATGTAGGGAAACAGTCAAAGCATCTTTCAGGGGGCACATTTATTCCATGGTTGTGGGTTGTAGGTTAAAAACCCACATCCCATGGATAGGCTCTCGCTTATACTTGGTTTAGAGCCCAACCCCCACTTTCCCCCACTCTCCAGCCTAGGCATGCCATCAGGGAAGACAAGCTAAGGGATTCTTTTAGAACCCAGGCGCTGCTGTCATTTGGAGGAGCCTCCCCACAATCAGGATACCTGAGCACGTCTCCGTGTGTGTGCTGGAGGTGGGGAAACAGATTCCACGCATCTTTATGGGGCACAGGTGTTCCAAGGTTGGGGAAGTAGTTTAAAACCCTCCACTACCCACAGAGATGCACTCGCTAATACTTGGCTTTAGAGCCCATCCCCCACCATCGCTTACTGCTAGGCCTAGGAATACACTTAGGGAAGTCAAGCAAAGGGATTCTATTACAACCCAGGTGCTGCTGTCTGTTGGATAATCCTCCCCACACTCAGAACCCCAGAACACTTCTTCCTGTGTGTGCTGGACGTGGGGAAACATAGCACACGCATTTTTCAGGGGTCACAGTAATTCCCAAGTTGTGGGTTGTAGTTTAAACATCTCCACTACCCATGGAGAGGCACACGCTAATACTAAGTTTTAGATCCCAAATCCCACTTTCAACCACACACTGGCCTAGGCAAACCATCAGGGAAGACAAGCAAAGGGATTCTATTCAAACCAAGACGCTGATGTCAGTTGGAGGAACTACCCCACCCTCAGGATACTGGAACCCAACCTTGTGTGGTGGGGAGATTTGAAGCCCCACTCCACGCAGATGAATGGGTGCTCAGGTGTTTCCCTTTATGGAGAATTCATCTAAATACTTCCTCAGTCCATCGGGGACACTCGCTACTATTTGGCCTCAAAGCCCAACCCCCAGGTTTCTCTCAGAGTCAGTCCTAGGGAAACACTCAGGGATTACAAGCTAAGGGATTCTATTAGAACCCAGCCGCTTCTGTCACCTGAAATTGCCAGCCCACACTCAGGATAGCAGAAAACTTCTTCATGTGTGTTCTGGTGGTGGGGATACAGAGTCCACGCTTTTTTCAAGGAGCACAGGTATTCCCATGTTGTGGGCTTTTGGTTAATAACCTCCAAATCCCATGGAGAAGCACTCGCTAATACTTGGATTTAGAGCCCAACCCACCCTTTCCCCAGCACTCCGTATCAGGCAACCAAACAGGGTAGACAAGTTAAGCGATTTTATAAGAACCAAGGCCCTGCTCTAAGTTGGAGGAGGCTGCCCACTCTCAGGATAACTGTGCAAGTGTTCGTGTGTGTGCTGGAGGTGTGGAAACAGACTCCACGGATCTTTATGGGGGCACAGGTGTTCCCAGGTTAGGGATGTAGTTTAAACACCTCCACAAATCATAGAGAGGTCATCGCAAATACTTGGTTTTGGAGCCCAAACCACACTTTCCCCCGCACTCCCGCCTAGGCTTTCCATCAGGGAAGACAAGCAAAGGGATTCAATTAGAAACCAGGCGCTGCTGTCAGTTGGAGGAACTTCCCTGCACTCAGAATTCCAGAACACATTCTTAGGTGTGGGAGAGTTGTGCAGCCCAACTGCACCCAGATGAATGCAGGAAAAGGTGTTCCCTTTAGGGAGAAGTCCTCTAAGTACTTCCTCAATGGATCAGGGGGCACTCACTGCTACGTGGCCTCCAAGCCCAACCCCCAGCTTTCCCTCATGGCCTGGCCTAAAAGAACACTCAGGGAACAGAAGCTAAGGGATACTAATGGAATCCAGGTGCTGCTGTCAGTTTGAGGAACTTCCCCACACTCAGAATACCAGAACACATCTTCGTGTGTGTGCTGGATGTAGGGAAACAGTCAAAGCATCTTTCAGGGGGCACATTTATTCCATGGTTGTGGGTTGTAGGTTAAAAACCCACATCCCATGATTAGGCTCTCGATTATACTTGGTTTAGAGCCCAACCCCCACTTTCACCCACTCTCCAGCCTAGGCATGCTATCAGGGAAGACAAGCTAAGGGATTCTTTAAGAACCTAGGCGCTGCTGTCATTTGGAGGAGCCTCCCCACAATCAGGATACCTGAGCACGTCTCCGTGTGTGTGCTGGAGGTGGGGAAACAGATTCCACGCATCTTTATGGGGCACAGGTGTTCCAAGGTTGGGGAAGTAGTTTAAAACCCTCCACTACCCACAGAGATGCACTCGCTAATACTTGGCTTTAGAGCCCATCCCCCACCATCGCTTACTGCTAGGCCTAGGAAAACACTTAGGGAAGTCAAGCTAAGGGATTCTATTACAACCCAGGTGCTGCTGTCTGTTGGAGGAACCTCCCCACACTCAGAACCCCAGAACACTTCTTCCTGTGTGTGCTGGACGTGGGGAAACATAGCACACGCATTTTTCAGGGGTCACAGTAATTCCCAAGTTGTGGGTTGTAGTTTAAACATCTCCACTACCCATGGAGAGGCACACGCTAATACTTAGTTTTAGATCCCAAATCCCACTTTCAACCACACACTGGCCTAGGCAAACCATCAGGGAAGACAAGCAAAGGGATTCTATTCAAACCAAGACGCTGATGTCAGTTGGAGGAACTACCCCACCCTCAGGATACTGGAACCCAACCTTGTGTGGTGGGGAGATTTGAAGCCCCACTCCACGCAGATGAATGGGTGCTCACGTGTTTCCCTTTATGGAGAATTCATCTAAATACTTCCTCAGTCCATCGGGGACACTCGCTACTATTTGGCCTCAAAGCCCAACCCCCAGGTTTCTCTCAGAGTCAGTCCTAGGGAAACACTCAGGGATTACAAGCTAAGGGATTCTATTAGAACCCAGCCGCTTCTGTCACCTGAAATTGCCAGCCCACACTCAGGATAGCAGAAAACTTCTTCATGTGTGTTCTGGTGGTTGGGATACAGAGTCCACGCTTTTCTCAAGGAGCACAGGTATTCCCATGTTGTGGGCTTTTGGTTAATAACCTCCAAATCCCATGGAGAAGCACTCGCTAATACTTGGATTTAGAGCCCAACCCACCCTTTCCCCAGCACTCCGTATCAGGCAACCAAACAGGGTAGACAAGTTAAGCGATTTTATAAGAACCAAGGCCCTGCTCTCAGTTGGAGGAGGCTGCCCACTCTCAGGATAACTGTGCAAGTGTTCGTGTGTGTGCTGGAGGTGTGGAAACAGACTCCACGGATCTTTATGGGGGCACAGGTGTTCCCAGGTTAGGGATGTAGTTTAAACACCTCCAAAAACCATAGAGAGGTCATCGCAAATACTTGGTTTTGGAGCCCAAACCACACTTTCCCCCGCACTCCCGCCTAGGCTTTCCATCAGGGAAGACAAGCAAAGGGATTCAATTAGAACCCAGGCGCTGCTGTCAGTTGGAGGAACTTCCCTGCACTCAGAATTCCAGAACACATTCTTATGTGTGGGAGAGATGTGCAGCCCCACTGCACCCAGATGAATGCAGGAAAAGGTGTTCCGTTTAGGGAGAAGTCCTCTAAGTACTTCCTCAATGGATCAGGGGGCACTCACTGCTACGTGGCCTCCAAGCCCAACCCTCAGCTTTCCCTCATGGCCTGGCCTAAAAGAACACTCAGGGAACAGAAGCTAAGGGATACTAATAGAATCCAGGTGCTGCTGTCAGTTTGAGGAACTTCCCCACACTCAGAATACCAGAATACTTCTTCGTGTGTGTGCTGGATGTAGGGAAACAGTCAAAGCATCTTTCAGGGGGCACATTTATTCCATGGTTGTGGGTTGTAGGTTAAAAACCCACATCCCATGGATAGGCTCTCGCTTATACTTGGTTTAGAGCCCAACCCCCACTTTCCCCCACTCTCCAGCCTAGGCATGCCATCAGGGAAGACAAGCTAAGGGATTCTTTTAGAACCCAGGCGCTGCTGTCATTTGGAGGAGCCTCCCCACAATCAGGATACCTGAGCACGTCTCCGTGTGTGTGCTGGAGGTGGGGAAAAAGATTCCACTCATCTTTATGGGGCACAGGTGTTCCAAGGTTGGGGAAGTAGTTTAAAACCCTCCACTACCCACAGAGATGCACTCGCTAATACTTGGCTTTAGAGCCCATCCCCCACCATCGCTTACTGCTAGGCCTAGGAAAACACTTAGGGAAGTCAAGCTAAGTCATTCTATTACAACCCAGGTGCTGCTGTCTGTTGGTGGAACCTCCCCACACTCAGAACCCCAGAACACTTCTTCCTGTGTGTGCTGGACGTGGGGAAACATAGCACACGCATTTTTCAGGGGTCACAGTAATTCCCAAGTTGTGGGTTGTAGTTTAAACATCTCCACTACCCATGGAGAGGCACACGCTAATACTTAGTTTTAGATCCCAAATCCCACTTTCAACCACACACTGGCCTAGGCAAACCATCAGGGAAGACAAGCAAAGGGATTCTATTCAAACCAAGACGCTGATGTCAGTTTGAGGAACTACCCCACCCTCAGGATACTGGAACCCAACCTTGTGTGGTGGGGAGATTTGAAGCCCCACTCCACGCAGATGAATGGGTGCTCAGGAGTTTCCCTTTATGGAGAATTCATCTAAATACTTCCTCAGTCCATCGGGGACACTCGCTACTATTTGGCCTCAAAGCCCAACCCCCAGGTTTCTCTCAGAGTCAGTCCTAGGGAAACACTCAGGGATTACAAGCTAAGGGATTCTATTAGAACCCAGCCGCTTCTGTCACCTGAAATTGCCAGCCCACACTCAGGATAGCAGAAAACTTCTTCATGTGTGTTCTGGTGGTGGGGATACAGAGTCCACGCTTTTTTCAAGGAGCACAGGTATTCCCATGTTGTGGGCTTTTGGTTAATAACCTCCAAATCCCATGGAGAAGCACTCGCTAATACTTGGATTTAGAGCCCAACCCACCCTTTCCCCAGCACTCCGTATCAGGCAACCAAACAGGGTAGACAAGTTAAGCGATTTTATAAGAACCAAGGCCCTGCTCTCAGTTGGAGGAGGCTGCCCACTCTCAGGATAACTGTGCAAGTGTTCGTGTGTGTGCTGGAGGTGTGGAAACAGACTCCACGGATCTTTATGGGGGCACAGGTGTTCCCAGGTTAGGGATGTAGTTTAAACACCTCCACAAACCATAGAGAGGTCATCGCCAATACTTGGCTTTGGAGCCCAAACCACACTTTCCCCCGCACTCCCGCCTAGGCTTTCCATCAGGGAAGACAAGCAAAGGGATTCAATTAGAACCCAGGCGCTGCTGTCAGTTGGAGGAACTTCCCTGCACTCAGAATTCCAGAACACATTCTTAGGTGTGGGAGAGATGTGCAGCCCCACTGCACCCAGATGAATGCAGGAAAAGGTGTTCCCTTTAGGGAGAAGTCCTCTAAGTACTTCCTCAATGGATCAGGGGGCACTCACTGCTACGTGGCCTCCACGCCCAACCCCCAGCTTTCCCTCATGGCCTGGCCTAAAAGAACACTCAGGGAACAGAAGCTAAGGGATTCTAATAGAATCCAGGTGCTACTGTCAGTTTGAGGAAATTCCCCACACTCAGAATACAAGAACACATCTTCGTGTGTGTGCTGGATGTAGGGAAACAGTCAAAGCATCTTTCAGGGGGCACATTTATTCCATGGTTGTGGGTTGTAGGTTAAAAACCCACATCCCATGGATAGGCTCTCGCTTATACTTGGTTTAGAGCCCAACCCCCACTTTCCCCCACTCTCCAGCCTAGGCATGCCATCAGGGAAGACAAGCTAAGGGATTCTTTTAGAACCCAGGCGCTGCTGTCATTTGGAGGAGCCTCCCCACAATCAGGATACCTGAGCACGTCTCCGTGTGTGTGCTGGAGGTGGGGAAACAGATTCCACGCATCTTTATGGGGCACAGGTGTTCCAAGGTTGGGGAAGTAGTTTAAAACCCTCCACTACCCACAGAGATGCACTCGCTAATACTTGGCTTTAGAGCCCATCCCCCACCATCGCTTACTGCTAGGCCTAGGAATACACTTAGGGAAGTCAAGCAAAGGGATTCTATTACAACCCAGGTGCTGCTGTCTGTTGGATAATCCTCCCCACACTCAGAACCCCAGAACACTTCTTCCTGTGTGTGCTGGACGTGGGGAAACATAGCACACGCATTTTTCAGGGGTCACAGTAATTCCCAAGTTGTGGGTTGTAGTTTAAACATCTCCACTACCCATGGAGAGGCACACGCTAATACTAAGTTTTAGATCCCAAATCCCACTTTCAACCACACACTGGCCTAGGCAAACCATCAGGGAAGACAAGCAAAGGGATTCTATTCAAACCAAGACGCTGATGTCAGTTGGAGGAACTACCCCACCCTCAGGATACTGGAACCCAACCTTGTGTGGTGGGGAGATTTGAAGCCCCACTCCACGCAGATGAATGGGTGCTCAGGTGTTTCCCTTTATGGAGAATTCATCTAAATACTTCCTCAGTCCATCGGGGACACTCGCTACTATTTGGCCTCAAAGCCCAACCCCCAGGTTTCTCTCAGAGTCAGTCCTAGGGAAACACTCAGGGATTACAAGCTAAGGGATTCTATTAGAACCCAGCCGCTTCTGTCACCTGAAATTGCCAGCCCACACTCAGGATAGCAGAAAACTTCTTCATGTGTGTTCTGGTGGTGGGGATACAGAGTCCACGCTTTTTTCAAGGAGCACAGGTATTCCCATGTTGTGGGCTTTTGGTTAATAACCTCCAAATCCCATGGAGAAGCACTCGCTAATACTTGGATTTAGAGCCCAACCCACCCTTTCCCCAGCACTCCGTATCAGGCAACCAAACAGGGTAGACAAGTTAAGCGATTTTATAAGAACCAAGGCCCTGCTCTCAGTTGGAGGAGGCTGCCCACTCTCAGGATAACTGTGCAAGTGTTCGTGTGTGTGCTGGAGGTGTGGAAACAGACTCCACGGATCTTTATGGGGGCACAGGTGTTCCCAGGTTAGGGATGTAGTTTAAACACCTCCACAAACCATAGAGAGGTCATCGCCAATACTTGGCTTTGGAGCCCAAACCACACTTTCCCCCGCACTCCCGCCTAGGCTTTCCATCAGGGAAGACAAGCAAAGGGATTCAATTAGAACCCAGGCGCTGCTGTCAGTTGGAGGAACTTCCCTGCACTCAGAATTCCAGAACACATTCTTAGGTGTGGGAGAGATGTGCAGCCCCACTGCACCCAGATGAATGCAGGAAAAGGTGTTCCCTTTAGGGAGAAGTCCTCTAAGTACTTCCTCAATGGATCAGGGGGCACTCACTGCTACGTGGCCTCCACGCCCAACCCCCAGCTTTCCCTCATGGCCTGGCCTAAAAGAACACTCAGGGAACAGAAGCTAAGGGATTCTAATAGAATCCAGGTGCTACTGTCAGTTTGAGGAAATTCCCCACACTCAGAATACAAGAACACATCTTCGTGTGTGTGCTGGATGTAGGGAAACAGTCAAAGCATCTTTCAGGGGGCACATTTATTCCATGGTTGTGGGTTGTAGGTTAAAAACCCACATCCCATGGATAGGCTCTCGCTTATACTTGGTTTAGAGCCCAACCCCCACTTTCCCCCACTCTCCAGCCTAGGCATGCCATCAGGGAAGACAAGCTAAGGGATTCTTTTAGAACCCAGGCGCTGCTGTCATTTGGAGGAGCCTCCCCACAATCAGGATACCTGAGCACGTCTCCGTGTGTGTGCTGGAGGTGGGGAAACAGATTCCACGCATCTTTATGGGGCACAGGTGTTCCAAGGTTGGGGAAGTAGTTTAAAACCCTCCACTACCCACAGAGATGCACTCGCTAATACTTGGCTTTAGAGCCCATCCCCCACCATCGCTTACTGCTAGGCCTAGGAATACACTTAGGGAAGTCAAGCAAAGGGATTCTATTACAACCCAGGTGCTGCTGTCTGTTGGATAATCCTCCCCACACTCAGAACCCCAGAACACTTCTTCCTGTGTGTGCTGGACGTGGGGAAACATAGCACACGCATTTTTCAGGGGTCACAGTAATTCCCAAGTTGTGGGTTGTAGTTTAAACATCTCCACTACCCATGGAGAGGCACACGCTAATACTAAGTTTTAGATCCCAAATCCCACTTTCAACCACACACTGGCCTAGGCAAACCATCAGGGAAGACAAGCAAAGGGATTCTATTCAAACCAAGACGCTGATGTCAGTTGGAGGAACTACCCCACCCTCAGGATACTGGAACCCAACCTTGTGTGGTGGGGAGATTTGAAGCCCCACTCCACGCAGATGAATGGGTGCTCAGGTGTTTCCCTTTATGGAGAATTCATCTAAATACTTCCTCAGTCCATCGGGGACACTCGCTACTATTTGGCCTCAAAGCCCAACCCCCAGGTTTCTCTCAGAGTCAGTCCTAGGGAAACACTCAGGGATTACAAGCTAAGGGATTCTATTAGAACCCAGCCGCTTCTGTCACCTGAAATTGCCAGCCCACACTCAGGATAGCAGAAAACTTCTTCATGTGTGTTCTGGTGGTGGGGATACAGAGTCCACGCTTTTTTCAAGGAGCACAGGTATTCCCATGTTGTGGGCTTTTGGTTAATAACCTCCAAATCCCATGGAGAAGCACTCGCTAATACTTGGATTTAGAGCCCAACCCACCCTTTCCCCAGCACTCCGTATCAGGCAACCAAACAGGGTAGACAAGTTAAGCGATTTTATAAGAACCAAGGCCCTGCTCTCAGTTGGAGGAGGCTGCCCACTCTCAGGATAACTGTGCAAGTGTTCGTGTGTGTGCTGGAGGTGTGGAAACAGACTCCACGGATCTTTATGGGGGCACAGGTGTTCCCAGGTTAGGGATGTAGTTTAAACACCTCCACAAACCATAGAGAGGTCATCGCAAATACTTGGTTTTGGAGCCCAAACCACACTTTCCCCCGCACTCCCGCCTAGGCTTTCCATCAGGGAAGACAAGCAAAGGGATTCAATTAGAACCCAGGCGCTGCTGTCAGTTGGAGGAACTTCCCTGCACTCAGAATTCCAGAACACATTCTTAGGTGTGGGAGAGATGTGCAGCCCCACTGCACCCAGATGAATGCAGGAAACGGTGTTCCCTTTAGGGAGAAGTCCTCTAAGTACTTCCTCAATGGATCAGGGGGCACTCACTGCTACGTGGCCTCCAAGCCCAACCCCCAGCTTTCCCTCATGGCCTGGCCTAAAAGAACACTCAGGGAACAGAAGCTAAGGGATACTAATAGAATCCAGGTGCTGCTGTCAGTTTGAGGAACTTCCCCACACTCAGAATACCAGAACACTTCTTCGTGTGTGTGCTGGATGTAGGGAAACAGTCAAAGCATCTTTCAGGGGGCACATTTATTCCATGGTTGTGGGTTGTAGGTTAAAAACCCACATCCCATGGATAGGCTCTCGCTTATACTTGGTTTAGAGCCCAACCCCCACTTTCCCCACTCTCCAGCCTAGGCATGCCTTCAGGGAAGACAAGCTAAAGGATTCTTTTAGAACCCAGGCACTGCTGTCATTTGGAGGAGCCTCCCCACAATCAGGATACCTGAGCACGTCTCCGTGTGTGTGCTGGAGGTGGGGAAACAGATTCCACGCATCTTTATGGGGCACAGGTGTTCCAAGGTTGGGGAAGTAGTTTAAAACCCTCCACTACCCACAGAGATGCACTCGCTAATACTTGGCTTTAGAGCCCATCCCCCACCATCGCTTACTGCTAGGCCTAGGAAAACACTTAGGGAAGTCAAGCTAAGGGATTCTATTACAACCCAGGTGCTGCTGTCTGTTGGAGGAACCTCCCCACACTCAGAACCCCAGAACACTTCTTCCTGTGTGTGCTGGACGTGGGGAAACATAGCACACGCATTTTTCAGGGGTCACAGTAATTCCCAAGTTGTGGGTTGTAGATTAAACATCTCCACTACCCATGGAGAGGCACACGCTAATACTTAGTTTTAGATCCCAAATCCCACTTTCAACCACACACTGGCCTAGGCAAACCATCAGGGAAGACAAGCAAAGGGATTCTATTCAAACCAAGACGCTGATGTCAGTTGGAGGAACTACCCCACCCTCAGGATACTGGAACCCAACCTTGTGTGGTGGGGAGATTTGAAGCCCCACTCCACGCAGATGAATGGGTGCTCAGGTGTTTCCCTTTATGGAGAATTCATCTAAATACTTCCTCAGTCCATCGGGGACACTCGCTACTATTTGGCCTCAAAGCCCAACCCCCAGGTTTCTCTCAGAGTCAGTCCTAGGGAAACACTCAGGGATTACAAGCTAAGGGATTCTATTAGAACCCAGCCGCTTCTGTCACCTGAAATTGCCAGCCCACACTCAGGATAGCAGAAAACGTCTTCATGTGTGTTCTGGTGGTGGGGATACAGAGTCCACGCTTTTTTCAAGGAGCACAGGTATTCCCATGTTGTGGGCTTTTGGTTAATAACCTCCAAATCCCATGGAGAAGCACTCGCTAATACTTGGATTTAGAGCCCAACCCACCCTTTCCCCAGCACTCCGTATCAGGCAACCAAACAGGGTAGACAAGTTAAGCGATTTTATAAGAACCAAGGCCCTGCTCTCAGTTGGAGGAGGCTGCCCACTCTCAGGATAACTGTGCAAGTGTTCGTGTGTGTGCTGGAGGTGTGGAAACAGACTCCACGGATCTTTATGGGGGCACAGGTGTTCCCAGGTTAGGGATGTAGTTTAAACACCTCCACAAACCATAGAGAGGTCATCGCAAATACTTGGTTTTGGAGCCCAAACCACACTTTCCCCCGCACTCCCGCCTAGGCTTTCCATCAGGGAAGACAAGCAAAGGGATTCAATTAGAACCCAGGCGCTGCTGTCAGTTGGAGGAACTTCCCTGCACTCAGAATTCCAGAACACATTCTTAGGTGTGGGAGAGATGTGCAGCCCCAATGCACCCAGATGAATGCAGGAAAAGGTGTTCCCTTTAGGGAGAAGTCCTCTAAGTACTTCCTCAATGGATCAGGGGGCACTCACTGCTACGTGGCCTCCAAGCCCAACCCCCAGCTTTCCCTCATGGCCTGGCCTAAAAGAACACTCAGGGAACAGAAGCTAAGGGATACTAATAGAATCCAGGTGCTGCTGTCAGTTTGAGGAACTTCCCCACACTCAGAATACAAGAACACATCTTCGTGTGTGTGCTGGATGTAGGGAAACAGTCAAAGCATCTTTCAGGGGGCACATTTATTCCATGGTTGGGGGTTGTAGGTTAAAAACCCACATCCCATGGATAGGCTCTCGCTTATACTTGGTTTAGAGCCCAACCCCCACTTTCCCCCACTCTCCAGCCTAGGCATGCCTTCAGGGAAGACAAGCTAAAGGATTCTTTTAGAACCCAGGCGCTGCTGTCATTTGGAGGAGCCTCCCCACAATCAGGATACCTGAGCACGTCTCCGTGTGTGTGCTGGAGGTGGGGAAACAGATTCCACGCATCTTTATGGGGCACAGGTGTTCCAAGGTTGGGGAAGTAGTTTAAAACCCTCCACTACCCACAGAGATGCACTCGCTAATACTTGGCTTTAGAGCCCATCCCCCACCATCGCTTACTGCTAGGCCTAGGAAAACACTTAGGGAAGTCAAGCTAAGGGATTCTATTACAACCCAGGTGCTGCTGTCTGTTGGAGGAACCTCCCCACACTCAGAACCCCAGAAAACTTCTTCCTGTGTGTGCTGGACGTGGGGAAACATAGCACACGCATTTTTCAGGGGTCACAGTAATTCCCAAGTTGTGGGTTGTAGTTTAAACATCTCCACTACCCATGGAGAGGCACACGCTAATACTTAGTTTTAGATCCCAAATCCCACTTTCAACCACACACTGGCCTAGGCAAACCATCAGGGAAGACAAGCAAAGGGATTCTATTCAAACCAAGACGCTGATGTCAGTTGGAGGAACTACCCCACCCTCAGGATACTGGAACCCAACCTTGTGTGGTGGGGAGATTTGAAGCCCCACTCCACGCAGATGAATGGGTGCTCAGGTGTTTCCCTTTATGGAGAATTCATCTAAATACTTCCTCAGTCCTTCGGGGACACTCGCTACTATTTGGCCTCAAAGCCCAACCCCCAGGTTTCTCTCAGAGTCAGTCCTAGGGAAACACTCAGGGATTACAAGCTAAGGGATTCTATTAGAACCCAGCCGCTTCTGTCACCTGAAATTGCCAGCCCACACTCAGGATAGCAGAAAACTTCTTCATGTGTGTTCTGGTGGTGGGGATACAGAGTCCACGCTTTTTTCAAGGAGCACAGGTATTCCCATGTTGTGGGCTTTTGGTTAATAACCTCCAAATCCCATGGAGAAGCACTCGCTAATACTTGGATTTAGAGCCCAACCCACCCTTTCCCCAGCACTCCGTATCAGGCAACCAAACAGGGTAGACAAGTTAAGCGATTTTATAAGAACCAAGGCCCTGCTCTCAGTTGGAGGAGGCTGCCCACTCTCAGGATAACTGTGCAAGTGTTCGTGTGTGTGCTGGAGGTGTGGAAACAGACTCCACGGATCTTTATGGGGGCACAGGTGTTCCCAGGTTAGGGATGTAGTTTAAACACCTCCACAAACCATAGAGAGGTCATCGCCTATACTTGGCTTTGGAGCCCAAACCACACTTTCCCCCGCACTCCCGCCTAGGCTTTCCATCAGGGAAGACAAGCAAAGGGATTCAATTAGAACCCAGGCGCTGCTGTCAGTTGGAGGAACTTCCCTGCACTCAGAATTCCAGAACACATTCTTAGGTGTGGGAGAGATGTGCAGCCCCACTGCACCCAGATGAATGCAGGAAAAGGTGTTCCCTTTAGGGAGAAGTCCTCTAAGTACTTCCTCAATGGATCAGGGGGCACTCACTGCTACGTGGCCTCCACGCCCAACCCCCAGCTTTCCCTCATGGCCTGGCCTAAAAGAACACTCAGGGAACAGAAGCTAAGGGATTCTAATAGAATCCAGGTGCTACTGTCAGTTTGAGGAACTTCCCCACACTCAGAATACAAGAACACATCTTCGTGTGTGTGCTGGATGTAGGGAAACAGTCAAAGCATCTTTCAGGGGGCACATTTATTCCATGGTTGTGGGTTGTAGGTTAAAAACCCACATCCCATGGATAGGCTCTCGCTTATACTTGGTTTAGAGCCCAACCCCCACTTTCACCCACTCTCCAGCCTAGGCATGCCTTCAGGGAAGACAAGCTAAAGGATTCTTTTAGAACCCAGGCGCTGCTGTCATTTGGAGGAGCCTCCCCACAATCAGGATACCTGAGCACGTCTCCGTGTGTGTGCTGGAGGTGGGGAAACAGATTCCACGCATCTTTATGGGGCACAGGTGTTCCAAGGTTGGGGAAGTAGTTTAAAACCCTCCACTACCCACAGAGATGCACTCGCTAATACTTGGCTTTAGAGCCCATCCCCCACCATCGCTTACTGCTAGGCCTAGGAAAACACTTAGGGAAGTCAAGCTAAGGGATTCTATTACAACCCAGGTGCTGCTGTCTGTTGGAGGAACCTCCCCACACTCAGAACCCCAGAACACTTCTTCCTGTGTGTGCTGGACGTGGGGAAACATAGCACACGCATTTTTCAGGGGTCACAGTAATTCCCAAGTTGTGGGTTGTAGTTTAAACATCTCCACTACCCATGGAGAGGCACACGCTAATACTTAGTTTTAGATCCCAAATCCCACTTTCAACCACACACTGGCCTAGGCAAACCATCAGGGAAGACAAGCAAAGGGATTCTATTCAAACCAAGACGCTGATGTCAGTTGGAGGAACTACCCCACCCTCAGGATACTGGAACCCAACCTTGTGTGGTGGGGAGATTTGAAGCCCCACTCCACGCAGATGAATGGGTGCTCAGGTGTTTCCCTTTATGGAGAATTCATCTAAATACTTCCTCAGTCCATCGGGGACACTCGCTACTATTTGGCCTCAAAGCCCAACCCCCAGGTTTCTCTCAGAGTCAGTTCTAGGGAAACACTCAGGGATTACAAGCTAAGGGATTCTATTAGAACCCAGCCGCTTCTGTCACCTGAAATTGCCAGCCCACACTCAGGATAGCAGAAAACTTCTTCATGTGTGTTCTGGTGGTGGGGATACAGAGTCCACGCTTTTTTCAAGGAGCACAGGTATTCCCATGTTGTGGGCTTTTGGTTAATAACCTCCAAATCCCATGGAGAAGCACTCGCTAATACTTGGATTTAGAGCCCAACCCACCCTTTCCCCAGCACTCCGTATCAGGCAACCAAACAGGGTAGACAAGTTAAGCGATTTTATAAGAACCAAGGCCCTGCTCTCAGTTGGAGGAGGCTGCCCACTCTCAGGATAACTGTGCAAGTGTTCGTGTGTGTGCTGGAGGTGTGGAAACAGACTCCACGGATCTTTATGGGGGCACAGGTGTTCCCAGGTTAGGGATGCAGTTTAAACATCTCCACAAACCATAGAGAGGTCATCGCAATTACTTGGTTTTGGAGCCCAAACCACACTTTCCCCCGCACTCCCGCCTAGGCTTTCCATCAGGGAAGACAAGCAAAGGGATTCAATTAGAAACCAGGCGCTGCTGTCAGTTGGAGGAACTTCCCTGCACTCAGAATTCCAGAACACATTCTTAGGTGTGGGAGAGATGTGCAGCCCCACTGCCCCCAGATGAATGCAGGAATAGGTGTTCCCTTTAGGGAGAAGTCCTCTAAGTACTTCCTCAATGGATCAGGGGGCACTCACTGCTACGTGGCCTCCAAGCCCAACCCCCAGCTTTCCCTCATGGCCTGGCCTAAAAGAACACTCAGGGAACAGAAGCTAAGGGATACTATTTGAATCCAGGTGCTGCTGTCAGTTTGAGGAACTTCCCCACACTCAGAATACAAGAACACATCTTCGTGTGTGTGCTGGATGTAGGGAAACAGTCAAAGCATCTTTCAGGGGGCACATTTATTCCATGGTTGTGGGTTGTAGGTTAAAATCCCACATCCCATGGATAGGCTCTCGCTTATACTTGGTTTAGAGCCCAACCCCCACTTTCCCCCACTCTCCAGCCTAGGCATGCCTTCAGGGAAGACAAGCTAAAGGATTCTTTTAGAACCCAGGCGCTGCTGTCATTTGGAGGAGCCTTCCCACAATCAGGATACCTGAGCACGTCTCCGTGTGTGTGCTGGAGGTGGGGAAACAGATTCCACGCATCTTTATGGGGCACAGGTGTTCCAAGGTTGGGGAAGTAGTTTAAAACCCTCCACTACCCACAGAGATGCACTCGCTAATACTTGGCTTTAGAGCCCATCCCCCACCATCGCTTACTGCTAGGCCTAGGAAAACACTTAGGGAAGTCAAGCTAAGGGATTCTATTACAACCCAGGTGCTGCTGTCTGTTGGAGGAACCTCCCCACACTCAGAACCCCAGAACACTTCTTCCTGTGTGTGCTGGACGTGGGGAAACATAGCACACGCATTTTTCAGGGGTCACAGTAATTCCCAAGTTGTGGGTTGTAGTTTAAACATCTCCACTACCCATGGAGAGGCACACGCTAATACTTAGTTTTAGATCCCAAATCCCACTTTCAACCACACACTGGCCTAGGCAAACCATCAGGGAAGACAAGCAAAGGGATTCTATTCAAACCAAGACGCTGATGTCAGTTGGAGGAACTACCCCACCCTCAGGATACTGGAACCCAACCTTGTGTGGTGGGGAGATTTGAAGCCCCACTCCACGCAGATGAATGGGTGCTCACGTGTTTCCCTTTATGGAGAATTCATCTAAATACTTCCTCAGTCCATCGGGGACACTCGCTACTATTTGGCCTCAAAGCCCAACCCCCAGGTTTCTCTCAGAGTCAGTCCTAGGGAAACACTCAGGGATTACAAGCTAAGGGATTCTATTAGAACCCAGCCGCTTCTGTCACCTGAAATTGCCAGCCCACACTCAGGATAGCAGAAAACTTCTTCATGTGTGTTCTGGTGGTTGGGATACAGAGTCCACGCTTTTCTCAAGGAGCACAGGTATTCCCATGTTGTGGGCTTTTGGTTAATAACCTCCAAATCCCATGGAGAAGCACTCGCTAATACTTGGATTTAGAGCCCAACCCACCCTTTCCCCAGCACTCCGTATCAGGCAACCAAACAGGGTAGACAAGTTAAGCGATTTTATAAGAACCAAGGCCCTGCTCTCAGTTGGAGGAGGCTGCCCACTCTCAGGATAACTGTGCAAGTGTTCGTGTGTGTGCTGGAGGTGTGGAAACAGACTCCACGGATCTTTATGGGGGCACAGGTGTTCCCAGGTTAGGGATGTAGTTTAAACACCTCCACAAACCATAGAGAGGTCATCGCAAATACTTGGTTTTGGAGCCCAAACCACACTTTCCCCCGCACTCCCGCCTAGGCTTTCCATCAGGGAAGACAAGCAAAGGGATTCAATTAGAACCCAGGCGCTGCTGTCAGTTGGAGGAACTTCCCTGCACTCAGAATTCCAGAACACATTCTTATGTGTGGGAGAGATGTGCAGCCCCACTGCACCCAGATGAATGCAGGAAAAGGTGTTCCGTTTAGGGAGAAGTCCTCTAAGTACTTCCTCAATGGATCAGGGGGCACTCACTGCTACGTGGCCTCCAAGCCCAACCCTCAGCTTTCCCTCATGGCCTGGCCTAAAAGAACACTCAGGGAACAGAAGCTAAGGGATACTAATAGAATCCAGGTGCTGCTGTCAGTTTGAGGAACTTCCCCACACTCAGAATACCAGAATACTTCTTCGTGTGTGTGCTGGATGTAGGGAAACAGTCAAAGCATCTTTCAGGGGGCACATTTATTCCATGGTTGTGGGTTGTAGGTTAAAAACCCACATCCCATGGATAGGCTCTCGCTTATACTTGGTTTAGAGCCCAACCCCCACTTTCCCCCACTCTCCAGCCTAGGCATGCCATCAGGGAAGACAAGCTAAGGGATTCTTTTAGAACCCAGGCGCTGCTGTCATTTGGAGGAGCCTCCCCACAATCAGGATACCTGAGCACGTCTCCGTGTGTGTGCTGGAGGTGGGGAAAAAGATTCCACTCATCTTTATGGGGCACAGGTGTTCCAAGGTTGGGGAAGTAGTTTAAAACCCTCCACTACCCACAGAGATGCACTCGCTAATACTTGGCTTTAGAGCCCATCCCCCACCATCGCTTACTGCTAGGCCTAGGAAAACACTTAGGGAAGTCAAGCTAAGTCATTCTATTACAACCCAGGTGCTGCTGTCTGTTGGATAATCCTCCCCACACTCAGAACCCCAGAACACTTCTTCCTGTGTGTGCTGGACGTGGGGAAACATAGCACACGCATTTTTCAGGGGTCACAGTAATTCCCAAGTTGTGGGTTGTAGTTTAAACATCTCCACTACCCATGGAGAGGCACACGCTAATACTAAGTTTTAGATCCCAAATCCCACTTTCAACCACACACTGGCCTAGGCAAACCATCAGGGAAGACAAGCAAAGGGATTCTATTCAAACCAAGACGCTGATGTCAGTTGGAGGAACTACCCCACCCTCAGGATACTGGAACCCAACCTTGTGTGGTGGGGAGATTTGAAGCCCCACTCCACGCAGATGAATGGGTGCTCAGGTGTTTCCCTTTATGGAGAATTCATCTAAATACTTCCTCAGTCCATCGGGGACACTCGCTACTATTTGGCCTCAAAGCCCAACCCCCAGGTTTCTCTCAGAGTCAGTCCTAGGGAAACACTCAGGGATTACAAGCTAAGGGATTCTATTAGAACCCAGCCGCTTCTGTCACCTGAAATTGCCAGCCCACACTCAGGATAGCAGAAAACTTCTTCATGTGTGTTCTGGTGGTGGGGATACAGAGTCCACGCTTTTTTCAAGGAGCACAGGTATTCCCATGTTGTGGGCTTTTGGTTAATAACCTCCAAATCCCATGGAGAAGCACTCGCTAATACTTGGATTTAGAGCCCAACCCACCCTTTCCCCAGCACTCCGTATCAGGCAACCAAACAGGGTAGACAAGTTAAGCGATTTTATAAGAACCAAGGCCCTGCTCTCAGTTGGAGGAGGCTGCCCACTCTCAGGATAACTGTGCAAGTGTTCGTGTGTGTGCTGGAGGTGTGGAAACAGACTCCACGGATCTTTATGGGGGCACAGGTGTTCCCAGGTTAGGGATGTAGTTTAAACACCTCCACAAATCATAGAGAGGTCATCGCAAATACTTGGTTTTGGAGCCCAAACCACACTTTCCCCCGCACTCCCGCCTAGGCTTTCCATCAGGGAAGACAAGCAAAGGGATTCAATTAGAACCCAGGCGCTGCTGTCAGTTGGAGGAACTTCCCTGCACTCAGAATTCCAGAACACATTCTTAGGTGTGGGAGAGTTGTGCAGCCCAACTGCACCCAGATGAATGCAGGAAAAGGTGTTCCCTTTAGGGAGAAGTCCTCTAAGTACTTCCTCAATGGATCAGGGGGCACTCACTGCTACGTGGCCTCCAAGCCCAACCCCCAGCTTTCCCTCATGGCCTGGCCTAAAAGAACACTCAGGGAACAGAAGCTAAGGGATACTAATGGAATCCAGGTGCTGCTGTCAGTTTGAGGAACTTCCCCACACTCAGAATACCAGAACACATCTTCGTGTGTGTGCTGGATGTAGGGAAACAGTCAAAGCATCTTTCAGGGGGCACATTTATTCCATGGTTGTGGGTTGTAGGTTAAAAACCCACATCCCATGATTAGGCTCTCGCTTATACTTGGTTTAGAGCCCAACCCCCACTTTCACCCACTCTCCAGCCTAGGCATGCCATCAGGGAAGACAAGCTAAGGGATTCTTTTAGAACCCAGGCGCTGCTGTCATTTGGAGGAGCCTCCCCACAATCAGGATACCTGAGCACGTCTCCGTGTGTGTGCTGGAGGTGGGGAAAAAGATTCCACTCATCTTTATGGGGCACAGGTGTTCCAAGGTTGGGGAAGTAGTTTAAAACCCTCCACTACCCACAGAGATGCACTCGCTAATACTTGGCTTTAGAGCCCATCCCCCACCATCGCTTACTGCTAGGCCTAGGAAAACACTTAGGGAAGTCAAGCTAAGTCATTCTATTACAACCCAGGTGCTGCTGTCTGTTGGATAATCCTCCCCACACTCAGAACCCCAGAACACTTCTTCCTGTGTGTGCTGGACGTGGGGAAACATAGCACACGCATTTTTCAGGGGTCACAGTAATTCCCAAGTTGTGGGTTGTAGTTTAAACATCTCCACTACCCATGGAGAGGCACACGCTAATACTAAGTTTTAGATCCCAAATCCCACTTTCAACCACACACTGGCCTAGGCAAACCATCAGGGAAGACAAGCAAAGGGATTCTATTCAAACCAAGACGCTGATGTCAGTTGGAGGAACTACCCCACCCTCAGGATACTGGAACCCAACCTTGTGTGGTGGGGAGATTTGAAGCCCCACTCCACGCAGATGAATGGGTGCTCAGGTGTTTCCCTTTATGGAGAATTCATCTAAATACTTCCTCAGTCCATCGGGGACACTCGCTACTATTTGGCCTCAAAGCCCAACCCCCAGGTTTCTCTCAGAGTCAGTCCTAGGGAAACACTCAGGGATTACAAGCTAAGGGATTCTATTAGAACCCAGCCGCTTCTGTCACCTGAAATTGCCAGCCCACACTCAGGATAGCAGAAAACTTCTTCATGTGTGTTCTGGTGGTGGGGATACAGAGTCCACGCTTTTTTCAAGGAGCACAGGTATTCCCATGTTGTGGGCTTTTGGTTAATAACCTCCAAATCCCATGGAGAAGCACTCGCTAATACTTGGATTTAGAGCCCAACCCACCCTTTCCCCAGCACTCCGTATCAGGCAACCAAACAGGGTAGACAAGTTAAGCGATTTTATAAGAACCAAGGCCCTGCTCTCAGTTGGAGGAGGCTGCCCACTCTCAGGATAACTGTGCAAGTGTTCGTGTGTGTGCTGGAGGTGTGGAAACAGACTCCACGGATCTTTATGGGGGCACAGGTGTTCCCAGGTTAGGGATGTAGTTTAAACACCTCCACAAATCATAGAGAGGTCATCGCAAATACTTGGTTTTGGAGCCCAAACCACACTTTCCCCCGCACTCCCGCCTAGGCTTTCCATCAGGGAAGACAAGCAAAGGGATTCAATTAGAACCCAGGCGCTGCTGTCAGTTGGAGGAACTTCCCTGCACTCAGAATTCCAGAACACATTCTTAGGTGTGGGAGAGTTGTGCAGCCCAACTGCACCCAGATGAATGCAGGAAAAGGTGTTCCCTTTAGGGAGAAGTCCTCTAAGTACTTCCTCAATGGATCAGGGGGCACTCACTGCTACGTGGCCTCCAAGCCCAACCCCCAGCTTTCCCTCATGGCCTGGCCTAAAAGAACACTCAGGGAACAGAAGCTAAGGGATACTAATGGAATCCAGGTGCTGCTGTCAGTTTGAGGAACTTCCCCACACTCAGAATACCAGAACACATCTTCGTGTGTGTGCTGGATGTAGGGAAACAGTCAAAGCATCTTTCAGGGGGCACATTTATTCCATGGTTGTGGGTTGTAGGTTAAAAACCCACATCCCATGATTAGGCTCTCGATTATACTTGGTTTAGAGCCCAACCCCCACTTTCACCCACTCTCCAGCCTAGGCATGCTATCAGGGAAGACAAGCTAAGGGATTCTTTAAGAACCTAGGCGCTGCTGTCATTTGGAGGAGCCTCCCCACAATCAGGATACCTGAGCACGTCTCCGTGGGTGTGCTGGAGGTGGGGAAACAGATTCCACGCATCTTTATGGGGCACAGGTGTTCCAAGGTTGGGGAAGTAGTTTAAATCCTCCACTACCCACAGAGATGCACTCGCTAATACTTGGCTTTAGAGCCCATCCCCCACCATCGCTTACTGCTAGGCCTAGGAAAACACTTAGGGAAGTCAAGCTAAGGGATTCTATTACAACCCAGGTGCTGCTGTCTGTTGGAGGAACCTCCCCACACTCAGAACCCCAGAACACTTCTTCCTGTGTGTGCTGGACGTGGGGAAACATAGCACACGCATTTTTCAGGGGTCACAGTAATTCCCAAGTTGTGGGTTGTAGTTTAAACATCTCCACTACCCATGGAGAGGCACACGCTAATACTTAGTTTTAGATCCCAAATCCCACTTTCAACCACACACTGGCCTAGGCAAACCATCAGGGAAGACAAGCAAAGGGATTCTATTCAAACCAAGACGCTGATGTCAGTTGGAGGAACTACCCCACCCTCAGGATACTGGAACCCAACCTTGTGTGGTGGGGAGATTTGAAGCCCCACTCCACGCAGATGAATGGGTGCTCACGTGTTTCCCTTTATGGAGAATTCATCTAAATACTTCCTCAGTCCATCGGGGACACTCGCTACTATTTGGCCTCAAAGCCCAACCCCCAGGTTTCTCTCAGAGTCAGTCCTAGGGAAACACTCAGGGATTACAAGCTAAGGGATTCTATTAGAACCCAGCCGCTTCTGTCACCTGAAATTGCCAGCCCACACTCAGGATAGCAGAAAACTTCTTCATGTGTGTTCTGGTGGTTGGGATACAGAGTCCACGCTTTTCTCAAGGAGCACAGGTATTCCCATGTTGTGGGCTTTTGGTTAATAACCTCCAAATCCCATGGAGAAGCACTCGCTAATACTTGGATTTAGAGCCCAACCCACCCTTTCCCCAGCACTCCGTATCAGGCAACCAAACAGGGTAGACAAGTTAAGCGATTTTATAAGAACCAAGGCCCTGCTCTCAGTTGGAGGAGGCTGCCCACTCTCAGGATAACTGTGCAAGTGTTCGTGTGTGTGCTGGAGGTGTGGAAACAGACTCCACGGATCTTTATGGGGGCACAGGTGTTCCCAGGTTAGGGATGTAGTTTAAACACCTCCACAAACCATAGAGAGGTCATCGCAAATACTTGGTTTTGGAGCCCAAACCACACTTTCCCCCGCACTCCCGCCTAGGCTTTCCATCAGGGAAGACAAGCAAAGGGATTCAATTAGAACCCAGGCGCTGCTGTCAGTTGGAGGAACTTCCCTGCACTCAGAATTCCAGAACACATTCTTATGTGTGGGAGAGATGTGCAGCCCCACTGCACCCAGATGAATGCAGGAAAAGGTGTTCCGTTTAGGGAGAAGTCCTCTAAGTACTTCCTCAATGGATCAGGGGGCACTCACTGCTACGTGGCCTCCAAGCCCAACCCTCAGCTTTCCCTCATGGCCTGGCCTAAAAGAACACTCAGGGAACAGAAGCTAAGGGATACTAATAGAATCCAGGTGCTGCTGTCAGTTTGAGGAACTTCCCCACACTCAGAATACCAGAACACTTCTTCGTGTGTGTGCTGGATGTAGGGAAACAGTCAAAGCATCTTTCAGGGGGCACATTTATTCCATGGTTGTGGGTTGTAGGTTAAAAACCCACATCCCATGGATAGGCTCTCGCTTATACTTGGTTTAGAGCCCAACCCCCACTTTCCCCCACTCTCCAGCCTAGGCATGCCATCAGGGAAGACAAGCTAAGGGATTCTTTTAGAACCCAGGCGCTGCTGTCATTTGGAGGAGCCTCCCCACAATCAGGATACCTGAGCACGTCTCCGTGTGTGTGCTGGAGGTGGGGAAAAAGATTCCACTCATCTTTATGGGGCACAGGTGTTCCAAGGTTGGGGAAGTAGTTTAAAACCCTCCACTACCCACAGAGATGCACTCGCTAATACTTGGCTTTAGAGCCCATCCCCCACCATCGCTTACTGCTAGGCCTAGGAAAACACTTAGGGAAGTCAAGCTAAGTCATTCTATTACAACCCAGGTGCTGCTGTCTGTTGGTGGAACCTCCCCACACTCAGAACCCCAGAACACTTCTTCCTGTGTGTGCTGGACGTGGGGAAACATAGCACACGCATTTTTCAGGGGTCACAGTAATTCCCAAGTTGTGGGTTGTAGTTTAAACATCTCCACTACCCATGGAGAGGCACACGCTAATACTTAGTTTTAGATCCCAAATCCCACTTTCAACCACACACTGGCCTAGGCAAACCATCAGGGAAGACAAGCAAAGGGATTCTATTCAAACCAAGACGCTGATGTCAGTTTGAGGAACTACCCCACCCTCAGGATACTGGAACCCAACCTTGTGTGGTGGGGAGATTTGAAGCCCCACTCCACGCAGATGAATGGGTGCTCAGGAGTTTCCCTTTATGGAGAATTCATCTAAATACTTCCTCAGTCCATCGGGGACACTCGCTACTATTTGGCCTCAAAGCCCAACCCCCAGGTTTCTCTCAGAGTCAGTCCTAGGGAAACACTCAGGGATTACAAGCTAAGGGATTCTATTAGAACCCAGCCGCTTCTGTCACCTGAAATTGCCAGCCCACACTCAGGATAGCAGAAAACTTCTTCATGTGTGTTCTGGTGGTGGGGATACAGAGTCCACGCTTTTTTCAAGGAGCACAGGTATTCCCATGTTGTGGGCTTTTGGTTAATAACCTCCAAATCCCATGGAGAAGCACTCGCTAATACTTGGATTTAGAGCCCAACCCACCCTTTCCCCAGCACTCCGTATCAGGCAACCAAACAGGGTAGACAAGTTAAGCGATTTTATAAGAACCAAGGCCCTGCTCTCAGTTGGAGGAGGCTGCCCACTCTCAGGATAACTGTGCAAGTGTTCGTGTGTGTGCTGGAGGTGTGGAAACAGACTCCACGGATCTTTATGGGGGCACAGGTGTTCCCAGGTTAGGGATGTAGTTTAAACACCTCCACAAACCATAGAGAGGTCATCGCCAATACTTGGCTTTGGAGCCCAAACCACACTTTCCCCCGCACTCCCGCCTAGGCTTTCCATCAGGGAAGACAAGCAAAGGGATTCAATTAGAACCCAGGCGCTGCTGTCAGTTGGAGGAACTTCCCTGCACTCAGAATTCCAGAACACATTCTTAGGTGTGGGAGAGATGTGCAGCCCCACTGCACCCAGATGAATGCAGGAAAAGGTGTTCCCTTTAGGGAGAAGTCCTCTAAGTACTTCCTCAATGGATCAGGGGGCACTCACTGCTACGTGGCCTCCACGCCCAACCCCCAGCTTTCCCTCATGGCCTGGCCTAAAAGAACACTCAGGGAACAGAAGCTAAGGGATTCTAATAGAATCCAGGTGCTACTGTCAGTTTGAGGAAATTCCCCACACTCAGAATACAAGAACACATCTTCGTGTGTGTGCTGGATGTAGGGAAACAGTCAAAGCATCTTTCAGGGGGCACATTTATTCCATGGTTGTGGGTTGTAGGTTAAAAACCCACATCCCATGGATAGGCTCTCGCTTATACTTGGTTTAGAGCCCAACCCCCACTTTCCCCCACTCTCCAGCCTAGGCATGCCATCAGGGAAGACAAGCTAAGGGATTCTTTTAGAACCCAGGCGCTGCTGTCATTTGGAGGAGCCTCCCCACAATCAGGATACCTGAGCACGTCTCCGTGTGTGTGCTGGAGGTGGGGAAACAGATTCCACGCATCTTTATGGGGCACAGGTGTTCCAAGGTTGGGGAAGTAGTTTAAAACCCTCCACTACCCACAGAGATGCACTCGCTAATACTTGGCTTTAGAGCCCATCCCCCACCATCGCTTACTGCTAGGCCTAGGAATACACTTAGGGAAGTCAAGCAAAGGGATTCTATTACAACCCAGGTGCTGCTGTCTGTTGGAGGAACCTCCCCACACTCAGAACCCCAGAACACTTCTTCCTGTGTGTGCTGGACGTGGGGAAACATAGCACACGCATTTTTCAGGGGTCACAGTAATTCCCAAGTTGTGGGTTGTAGTTTAAACATCTCCACTACCCATGGAGAGGCACACGCTAATACTAAGTTTTAGATCCCAAATCCCACTTTCAACCACACACTGGCCTAGGCAAACCATCAGGGAAGACAAGCAAAGGGATTCTATTCAAACCAAGACGCTGATGTCAGTTGGAGGAACTACCCCACCCTCAGGATACTGGAACCCAACCTTGTGTGGTGGGGAGATTTGAAGCCCCACTCCACGCAGATGAATGGGTGCTCAGGTGTTTCCCTTTATGGAGAATTCATCTAAATACTTCCTCAGTCCATCGGGGACACTCGCTACTATTTGGCCTCAAAGCCCAACCCCCAGGTTTCTCTCAGAGTCAGTCCTAGGGAAACACTCAGGGATTACAAGCTAAGGGATTCTATTAGAACCCAGCCGCTTCTGTCACCTGAAATTGCCAGCCCACACTCAGGATAGCAGAAAACTTCTTCATGTGTGTTCTGGTGGTGGGGATACAGAGTCCACGCTTTTTTCAAGGAGCACAGGTATTCCCATGTTGTGGGCTTTTGGTTAATAACCTCCAAATCCCATGGAGAAGCACTCGCTAATACTTGGATTTAGAGCCCAACCCACCCTTTCCCCAGCACTCCGTATCAGGCAACCAAACAGGGTAGACAAGTTAAGCGATTTTATAAGAACCAAGGCCCTGCTCTAAGTTGGAGGAGGCTGCCCACTCTCAGGATAACTGTGCAAGTGTTCGTGTGTGTGCTGGAGGTGTGGAAACAGACTCCACGGATCTTTATGGGGGCACAGGTGTTCCCAGGTTAGGGATGTAGTTTAAACACCTCCACAAATCATAGAGAGGTCATCGCAAATACTTGGTTTTGGAGCCCAAACCACACTTTCCCCCGCACTCCCGCCTAGGCTTTCCATCAGGGAAGACAAGCAAAGGGATTCAATTAGAAACCAGGCGCTGCTGTCAGTTGGAGGAACTTCCCTGCACTCAGAATTCCAGAACACATTCTTAGGTGTGGGAGAGTTGTGCAGCCCAACTGCACCCAGATGAATGCAGGAAAAGGTGTTCCCTTTAGGGAGAAGTCCTCTAAGTACTTCCTCAATGGATCAGGGGGCACTCACTGCTACGTGGCCTCCAAGCCCAACCCCCAGCTTTCCCTCATGGCCTGGCCTAAAAGAACACTCAGGGAACAGAAGCTAAGGGATACTAATGGAATCCAGGTGCTGCTGTCAGTTTGAGGAACTTCCCCACACTCAGAATACCAGAACACATCTTCGTGTGTGTGCTGGATGTAGGGAAACAGTCAAAGCATCTTTCAGGGGGCACATTTATTCCATGGTTGTGGGTTGTAGGTTAAAAACCCACATCCCATGATTAGGCTCTCGATTATACTTGGTTTAGAGCCCAACCCCCACTTTCACCCACTCTCCAGCCTAGGCATGCTATCAGGGAAGACAAGCTAAGGGATTCTTTAAGAACCTAGGCGCTGCTGTCATTTGGAGGAGCCTCCCCACAATCAGGATACCTGAGCACGTCTCCGTGGGTGTGCTGGAGGTGGGGAAACAGATTCCACGCATCTTTATGGGGCACAGGTGTTCCAAGGTTGGGGAAGTAGTTTAAATCCTCCACTACCCACAGAGATGCACTCGCTAATACTTGGCTTTAGAGCCCATCCCCCACCATCGCTTACTGCTAGGCCTAGGAAAACACTTAGGGAAGTCAAGCTAAGGGATTCTATTACAACCCAGGTGCTGCTGTCTGTTGGAGGAACCTCCCCACACTCAGAACCCCAGAACACTTCTTCCTGTGTGTGCTGGACGTGGGGAAACATAGCACACGCATTTTTCAGGGGTCACAGTAATTCCCAAGTTGTGGGTTGTAGTTTAAACATCTCCACTACCCATGGAGAGGCACACGCTAATACTTAGTTTTAGATCCCAAATCCCACTTTCAACCACACACTGGCCTAGGCAAACCATCAGGGAAGACAAGCAAAGGGATTCTATTCAAACCAAGACGCTGATGTCAGTTGGAGGAACTACCCCACCCTCAGGATACTGGAACCCAACCTTGTGTGGTGGGGAGATTTGAAGCCCCACTCCACGCAGATGAATGGGTGCTCAGGAGTTTCCCTTTATGGAGAATTCATCTAAATACTTCCTCAGTCCATCGGGGACACTCGCTACTATTTGGCCTCAAAGCCCAACCCCCAGGTTTCTCTCAGAGTCAGTCCTAGGGAAACACTCAGGGATTACAAGCTAAGGGATTCTATTAGAACCCAGCCGCTTCTGTCACCTGAAATTGCCAGCCCACACTCAGGATAGCAGAAAACTTCTTCATGTGTGTTCTGGTGGTGGGGATACAGAGTCCACGCTTTTTTCAAGGAGCACAGGTATTCCCATGTTGTGGGCTTTTGGTTAATAACCTCCAAATCCCATGGAGAAGCACTCGCTAATACTTGGATTTAGAGCCCAACCCACCCTTTCCCCAGCACTCCGTATCAGGCAACCAAACAGGGTAGACAAGTTAAGCGATTTTATAAGAACCAAGGCCCTGCTCTCAGTTGGAGGAGGCTGCCCACTCTCAGGATAACTGTGCAAGTGTTCGTGTGTGTGCTGGAGGTGTGGAAACAGACTCCACGGATCTTTATGGGGGCACAGGTGTTCCCAGGTTAGGGATGTAGTTTAAACACCTCCACAAACCATAGAGAGGTCATCGCCAATACTTGGTTTTGGAGCCCAAACCACACTTTCCCCCGCACTCCCGCCTAGGCTTTCCATCAGGGAAGACAAGCAAAGGGATTCAATTAGAACCCAGGTGCTGCTGTCAGTTGGAGGAACTTCCCTGCACTCAGAATTCCAGAACACATTCTTAGGTGTGGGAGAGATGTGCAGCCCCACTGCACCCAGATGAATGCAGGAAAAGGTGTTCCCTTTAGGGAGAAGTCCTCTAAGTACTTCCTCAATGGATCAGGGGGCACTCACTGCTACGTGGCCTCCACGCCCAACCCCCAGCTTTCCCTCATGGCCTGGCCTAAAAGAACACTCAGGGAACAGAAGCTAAGGGATTCTAATAGAATCCAGGTGCTACTGTCAGTTTGAGGAAATTCCCCACACTCAGAATACAAGAACACATCTTCGTGTGTGTGCTGGATGTAGGGAAACAGTCAAAGCATCTTTCAGGGGGCACATTTATTCCATGGTTGTGGGTTGTAGGTTAAAAACCCACATCCCATGGATAGGCTCTCGCTTATACTTGGTTTAGAGCCCAACCCCCACTTTCCCCCACTCTCCAGCCTAGGCATGCCATCAGGGAAGACAAGCTAAGGGATTCTTTTAGAACCCAGGCGCTGCTGTCATTTGGAGGAGCCTCCCCACAATCAGGATACCTGAGCACGTCTCCGTGTGTGTGCTGGAGGTGGGGAAACAGATTCCACGCATCTTTATGGGGCACAGGTGTTCCAAGGTTGGGGAAGTAGTTTAAAACCCTCCACTACCCACAGAGATGCACTCGCTAATACTTGGCTTTAGAGCCCATCCCCCACCATCGCTTACTGCTAGGCCTAGGAAAACACTTAGTGAAGTCAAGCAAAGGGATTCTATTACAACCCAGGTGCTGCTGTCTGTTGGATAATCCTCCCCACACTCAGAACCCCAGAACACTTCTTCCTGTGTGTGCTGGACGTGGGGAAACATAGCACACGCATTTTTCAGGGGTCACAGTAATTCCCAAGTTGTGGGTTGTAGTTTAAACATCTCCACTACCCATGGAGAGGCACACGCTAATACTAAGTTTTAGATCCCAAATCCCACTTTCAACCACACACTGGCCTAGGCAAACCATCAGGGAAGACAAGCAAAGGGATTCTATTCAAACCAAGACGCTGATGTCAGTTGGAGGAACTACCCCACCCTCAGGATACTGGAACCCAACCTTGTGTGGTGGGGAGATTTGAAGCCCCA
The DNA here is from genome assembly GCF_048564905.1 of Vicugna pacos. Classification (NCBI taxonomy): domain Eukaryota; kingdom Metazoa; phylum Chordata; class Mammalia; order Artiodactyla; family Camelidae; genus Vicugna; species Vicugna pacos. Next base: position 2,515,054 of record NW_027328738.1, read on the forward strand.
CTCCACGCAGATGAATGGGTGCTCAGGTGTTTCCCTTTATGGAGAATTCATCTAAATACTTCCTCAGTCCATCGGGGACACTCGCTACTATTTGGCCTCAAAGCCCAACCCCCAGGTTTCTCTCAGAGTCAGTCCTAGGGAAACACTCAGGGATTACAAGCTAAGGGATTCTATTAGAACCCAGCCGCTTCTGTCACCTGAAATTGCCAGCCCACACTCAGGATAGCAGAAAACTTCTTCATGTGTGTTCTGGTGGTGGGGATACAGAGTCCACGCTTTTTTCAAGGAGCACAGGTATTCCCATGTTGTGGGCTTTTGGTTAATAACCTCCAAATCCCATGGAGAAGCACTCGCTAATACTTGGATTTAGAGCCCAACCCACCCTTTCCCCAGCACTCCGTATCAGGCAACCAAACAGGGTAGACAAGTTAAGCGATTTTATAAGAACCAAGGCCCTGCTCTAAGTTGGAGGAGGCTGCCCACTCTCAGGATAACTGTGCAAGTGTTCGTGTGTGTGCTGGAGGTGTGGAAACAGACTCCACGGATCTTTATGGGGGCACAGGTGTTCCCAGGTTAGGGATGTAGTTTAAACACCTCCACAAATCATAGAGAGGTCATCGCAAATACTTGGTTTTGGAGCCCAAACCACACTTTCCCCCGCACTCCCGCCTAGGCTTTCCATCAGGGAAGACAAGCAAAGGGATTCAATTAGAAACCAGGCGCTGCTGTCAGTTGGAGGAACTTCCCTGCACTCAGAATTCCAGAACACATTCTTAGGTGTGGGAGAGTTGTGCAGCCTAACTGCACCCAGATGAATGCAGGAAAAGGTGTTCCCTTTAGGGAGAAGTCCTCTAAGTACTTCCTCAATGGATCAGGGGGCACTCACTGCTACGTGGCCTCCAAGCCCAACCCCCAGCTTTCCCTCATGGCCTGGCCTAAAAGAACACTCAGGGAACAGAAGCTAAGGGATACTAATGGAATCCAGGTGCTGCTGTCAGTTTGAGGAACTTCCCCACACTCAGAATACCAGAACACATCTTCGTGTGTGTGCTGGATGTAGGGAAACAGTCAAAGCATCTTTCAGGGGGCACATTTATTCCATGGTTGTGGGTTGTAGGTTAAAAACCCACATCCCATGATTAGGCTCTCGATTATACTTGGTTTAGAGCCCAACCCCCACTTTCACCCACTCTCCAGCCTAGGCATGCTATCAGGGAAGACAAGCTAAGGGATTCTTTAAGAACCCAGGCGCTGCTGTCATTTGGAGGAGCCTCCCCACAATCAGGATACCTGAGCACGTCTCCGTGGGTGTGCTGGAGGTGGGGAAACAGATTCCACGCATCTTTATGGGGCACAGGTGTTCCAAGGTTGGGGAAGTAGTTTAAATCCTCCACTACCCACAGAGATGCACTCGCTAATACTTGGCTTTAGAGCCCATCCCCCACCATCGCTTACTGCTAGGCCTAGGAAAACACTTAGGGAAGTCAAGCTAAGGGATTCTATTACAACCCAGGTGCTGCTGTCTGTTGGAGGAACCTCCCCACACTCAGAACCCCAGAACACTTCTTCCTGTGTGTGCTGGACGTGGGGAAACATAGCACACGCATTTTTCAGGGGTCACAGTAATTCCCAAGTTGTGGGTTGTAGTTTAAACATCTCCACTACCCATGGAGAGGCACACGCTAATACTTAGTTTTAGATCCCAAATCCCACTTTCAACCACACACTGGCCTAGGCAAACCATCAGGGAAGACAAGCAAAGGGATTCTATTCAAACCAAGACGCTGATGTCAGTTGGAGGAACTACCCCACCCTCAGGATACTGGAACCCAACCTTGTGTGGTGGGGAGATTTGAAGCCCCACTCCACGCAGATGAATGGGTGCTCAGGTGTTTCCCTTTATGGAGAATTCATCTAAATACTTCCTCAGTCCATCGGGGACACTCGCTATTATTTGGCCTCAAAGCCCAACCCCCAGGTTTCTCTCAGAGTCAGTCCTAGGGAAACACTCAGGGATTACAAGCTAAGGGATTCTATTAGAACCCAGCCGCTTCTGTCACCTGAAATTGCCAGCCCACACTCAGGATAGCAGAAAACTTCTTCATGTGTGTTCTGGTGGTGGGGATACAGAGTCCACGCTTTTTTCAAGGAGCACAGGTATTCCCATGTTGTGGGCTTTTGGTTAATAACCTCCAAATCCCATGGAGAAGCACTCGCTAATACTTGGATTTAGAGCCCAACCCACCCTTTCCCCAGCACTCCGTATCAGGCAACCAAACAGGGTAGACCAGTTAAGCGATTTTATAAGAACCAAGGCCCTGCTCTCAGTTGGAGGAGGCTGCCCACTCTCAGGATAACTGTGCAAGTGTTCGTGTGTGTGCTGGAGGTGTGGAAACAGACTCCACGGATCTTTATGGGGGCACAGGTGTTCCCAGGTTAGGGATGTAGTTTATACATCTCCACAAACCATAGAGAGGTCATCGCAAATTCTTGCTTTTGGAGCCCAAACCACACTTTCCCCCGCACTCCCGCCTAGGCTTTCCATCAGGGAAGACAAACAAAGGAATACAATTAGAACCCAGGCGCTGCTGTCAGTTGGAGGAACTTCCCTGCACTCAGAATTCCAGAACACATTCTTAGGTGTGGGAGAGATGTGCAGCCCCACTGCACCCAGATGAATGCAGGAAAAGGAGTTCTGTTTAGGGAGAAGTCCTCTAAGTACTTCCTCAATGGATCAGGGGGCACTCACTGCTACGTGGCCTCCAAGCCCAACCCCCAGCTTTCCCTCATGGCCTGGTCTAAGAGAACACTCAGGGAACAGAAGCTAAGGGATACTAAAGGAATCCAGGTGCTGCTGTCAGTTTGAGGAACTTCCCCACACTCAGAATACCAGAACACATCTTCGTGTGTGTGCTGGATGTAGGGAAACAGTCAAAGCATCTTTCAGGGGGCACATTTATTCCATGGTTGTGGGTTGTAGGTTAAAAACCCACATCCCATGGATAGGCTCTCGCTTATACTTGGTTTAGAGCCCAACCCCCACTTTCACCCACTCTCCAGCCTAGGCATGCTATCAGGGAAGACAAGCTAAGGGATTCTTTAAGAACCCAGGCGCTGCTGTCATTTGGAGGAGCCTCCCCACAATCAGGATACCTGAGCACGTCTCCGTGGGTGTGATGGAGGTGGGGAAACAGATTCCACGCATCTTTATGGGGCACAGGTGTTCCAAGGTTGGGGAAGTAGTTTAAATCCTCCACTACCCACAGAGATGCACTCGCTAATACTTGGCTTTAGAGCCCATCCCCCACCATCGCTTACTGCTAGGCCTAGGAAAACACTTAGGGAAGTCAAGCTAAGGGATTCTATTACAACCCAGGTGCTGCTGCCTGTTGGAGGAACCTCCCCACACTCAGAACCCCAGAACACTTCTTCCTGTGTGTGCTGGACGTGGGGAAACATAGCACACGCATTTTTCAGGGGTCACAGTAATTCCCAAGTTGTGGGTTGTAGTTTAAACATCTCCACTACCCTTGGAGAGGCACACGCTAATACTTAGTTTTAGATCCCAAATCCCACTTTCAACCACACACTGGCCTAGGCAAACCATCAGGGAAGACAAGCAAAGGATTCTATTCAAACCAAGACGCTGATGTCAGTTGGAGGAACTACCCCACCCTCAGGATACTGGAACCCAACCTTGTGTGGTGGGGAGATTTGAAGCCCCACTCCACGCAGATGAATGGGTGCTCAGGTGTTTCCCTTTATGGAGAATTCATCTAAATACTTCCTCAGTCCATCGGGGACACTCGCTACTATTTGGCCTCAAAGCCCAACCCCCAGGTTTCTCTCAGAGTCAGTCCTAGGGAAACACTCAGGGATTACAAGCTAAGGGATTCTATTAGAACCCAGCCGCTTCTGTCACCTGAAATTGCCAGCCCACACTCAGGATAGCAGAAAACTTCTTCATGTGTGTTCTGGTGGTGGGGATACAGAGTCCACGCTTTTTTCAAGGAGCACAGGTATTCCCATGTTGTGGGCTTTTGGTTAATAACCTCCAAATCCCATGGAGAAGCACTCGCTAATACTTGGATTTAGAGCCCAACCCACCCTTTCCCCAGCACTCCGTATCAGGCAACCAAAAAGGGTAGACAAGTTAAGCGATTTTATAAGAACCAAGGCCCTGCTCTCAGTTGGAGGAGGCTGCCCACTCTCAGGATAACTGTGCAAGTGTTCGTGTGTGGGCTGGAGGTGTGGAAACAGACTCCACGGATCTTTATGGGGGCACAGGTGTTCCCAGGTTAGGGATGTAGTTTAAACACCTCCACAAACCATAGAGATGTCATCGCAAATACTTGGTTTTGGAGCCCAAACCACACTTTCCCCCGCACTCCCGCCTAGGCTTTCCATCAGGGAAGACAAGCAAAGGGATTCAATTAGAACCCAGGCGCTGCTGTCAGTTGGAGGAACTTCCCTGCACTCAGAATTCCAGAACACATTCTTAGGTGTGGGAGAGATGTGCAGCCCCACTGCACCCAGATGAATGCAGGAAAAGGAGTTCTGTTTAGGGAGAAGTCCTCTAAGTACTTCCTCAATGGATCAGGGGGCACTCACTGCTACGTGGCCTCCAAGCCCAACCCCCAGCTTTCCCTCATGGCCTGGTCTAAGAGAACACTCAGGGAACAGAAGCTAAGGGATACTAATGGAATCCAGGTGCTGCTGTCAGTTTGAGGAACTTCCCCACACTCAGAATACCAGAACACATCTTCGTGTGTGTGCTGGATGTAGGGAAACAGTCAAAGCATCTTTCAGGGGGCACATTTATTCCATGGTTGTGGGTTGTAGGTTAAAAACCCACATCCCATGGATAGGCTCTCGCTTATACTTGGTTTAGAGCCCAACCCCCACTTTCACCCACTCTCCAGCCTAGGCATGCTATCAGGGAAGACAAGCTAAGGGATTCTTTAAGAACCCAGGCGCTGCTGTCATTTGGAGGAGCCTCCCCACAATCAGGATACCTGAGCACGTCTCCGTGGGTGTGATGGAGGTGGGGAAACAGATTCCACGCATCTTTATGGGGCACAGGTGTTCCAAGGTTGGGGAAGTAGTTTAAATCCTCCACTACCCACAGAGATGCACTCGCTAATACTTGGCTTTAGAGCCCATCCCCCACCATCGCTTACTGCTAGGCCTAGGAAAACACTTAGGGAAGTCAAGCTAAGGGATTCTATTACAACCCAGGTGCTGCTGTCTGTTGGAGGAACCTCCCCACACTCAGAACCCCAGAACACTTCTTCCTGTGTGTGCTGGACGTGGGGAAACATAGCACACGCATTTTTCAGGGGTCACAGTAATTCCCAAGTTGTGGGTTGTAGTTTAAACATCTCCACTACCCATGGAGAGGCACACGCTAATACTTAGTTTTAGATCCCAAATCCCACTTTCAACCACACACTGGCCTAGGCAAACCATCAGGGAAGACAAGCAAAGGATTCTATTCAAACCAAGACGCTGATGTCAGTTGGAGGAACTACCCCACCCTCAGGATACTGGAACCCAACCTTGTGTGGTGGGGAGATTTGAAGCCCCACTCCACGCAGATGAATGGGTGCTCAGGTGTTTCCCTTTATGGAGAATTCATCTAAATACTTCCTCAGTCCATCGGGGACACTCGCTACTATTTGGCCTCAAAGCCCAACCCCCAGGTTTCTCTCAGAGTCAGTCCTAGGGAAACACTCAGGGATTACAAGCTAAGGGATTCTATTAGAACCCAGCCGCTTCTGTCACCTGAAATTGCCAGCCCACACTCAGGATAGCAGAAAACTTCTTCATGTGTGTTCTGGTGGTGGGGATACAGAGTCCACGCTTTTTTCAAGGAGCACAGGTATTCCCATGTTGTGGGCTTTTGGTTAATAACCTCCAAATCCCATGGAGAAGCACTCGCTAATACTTGGATTTAGAGCCCAACCCACCCTTTCCCCAGCACTCCGTATCAGTCAACCAAACAGGGTAGACAAGTTAAGCGATTTTATAAGAACCAAGGCCCTGCTCTCAGTTGGAGGAGGCTGCCCACTCTCAGGATAACTGTGCAAGTGTTCGTGTGTGTGCTGGAGGTGTGGAAACAGACTCCACGGATCTTTATAGGGGCACAGTTGTTCCCAGGTTAGGGATGTAGTTTAAACACCTCCACAAACCATAGAGAGGTCATCGCAAATTCTTGCTTTTGGAGCCCAAACCACACTTTCCCCCGCACTCCCGCCTAGGCTTTCCATCAGGGAAGACAAGCAAAGGAATACAATTAGAACCCAGGCGCTGCTGTCAGTTGGAGGAACTTCCCTGCACTCAGAATTCCAGAACACATTCTTAGGTGTGGGAGAGATGTGCAGCCCCACTGCACCCAGATGAATGCAGGAAAAGGAGTTCTGTTTAGGGAGAAGTCCTCTAAGTACTTCCTCAATGGATCAGGGGGCACTCACTGCTACGTGGCCTCCAAGCCCAACCCCCAGCTTTCCCTCATGGCCTGGTCTAAGAGAACACTCAGGGAACAGAAGCTAAGGGATACTAATGGAATCCAGGTGCTGCTGTCAGTTTGAGGAACTTCCCCACACTCAGAATACCAGAACACATCTTCGTGTGTGTGCTGGATGTAGGGAAACAGTCAAAGCATCTTTCAGGGGGCACATTTATTCCATGGTTGTGGGTTGTAGGTTAAAAACCCACATCCCATGGATAGGCTCTCGCTTATACTTGGTTTAGAGCCCAACCCCCACTTTCACCCACTCTCCAACCTAGGCATGCTATCAGGGAAGACAAGCTAAGGGATTCTTTAAGAACCCAGGCGCTGCTGTCATTTGGAGGAGCCTCCCCACAATCAGGATACCTGAGCACGTCTCCGTGGGTGTGATGGAGGTGGGGAAACAGATTCCACGCATCTTTATGGGGCACAGGTGTTCCAAGGTTGGGGAAGTAGTTTAAATCCTCCACTACCCACAGAGATGCACTCGGTAATACTTGGCTTTAGAGCCCATCCCCCACCATCGCTTACTGCTAGGCCTAGGAAAACACTTAGGGAAGTCAAGCTAAGGGATTCTATTACAACCCAGGTGCTGCTGTCTGTTGGAGGAACCTCCCCACTCTCAGAACCCCAGAACACTTCTTCCTGTGTGTGCTGGACGTGGGGAAACATAGCACACGCATTTTTCAGGGGTCACAGTAATTCCCAAGTTGTGGGTTGTAGTTTAAACATCTCCACTACCCATGGAGAGGCACACGCTAATACTTAGTTTTAGATCCCAAATCCCACTTTCAACCACACACTGGCCTAGGCAAACCATCAGGGAAGACAAGCAAAGGATTCTATTCAAACCAAGACGCTGATGTCAGTTGGAGGAACTACCCCACCCTCAGGATACTGGAACCCAACCTTGTGTGGTGGGGAGATTTGAAGCCCCACTCCACGCAGATGAATGGGTGCTCAGGTGTTTCCCTTTATGGAGAATTCATCTAAATACTTCCTCAGTCCATCGGGGACACTCGCTACTATTTGGCCTCAAAGCCCAACCCCCAGGTTTCTCTCAGAGTCAGTCCTAGGGAAACACTCAGGGATTACAAGCTAAGGGATTCTATTAGAACCCAGCCGCTTCTGTCACCTGAAATTGCCAGCCCACACTCAGGATAGCAGAAAACTTCTTCATGTGTGTTCTGGTGGTGGGGATACAGAGTCCACGCTTTTTTCAAGGAGCACAGGTATTCCCATGTTGTGGGCTTTTGGTTAATAACCTCCAAATCCCATGGAGAAGCACTCGCTAATACTTGGATTTAGAGCCCAACCCACCCTTTCCCCAGCACTCCGTATCAGGCAACCAAACAGGGTAGACAAGTTAAGCGATTTTATAAGAACCAAGGCCCTGCTCTCAGTTGGAGGAGGCTGCCCACTCTCAGGATAACTGTGCAAGTGTTCGTGTGTGGGCTGGAGGTGTGGAAACAGACTCCACGGATCTTTATGGGGGCACAGGTGTTCCCAGGTTAGGGATGTAGTTTAAACACCTCCACAAACCATAGAGATGTCATCGCAAATACTTGGTTTTGGAGCCCAAACCACACTTTCCCCCGCACTCCCGCCTAGGCTTTCCATCAGGGAAGACAAGCAAAGGGATTCAATTAGAACCCAGGCGCTGCTGTCAGTTGGAGGAACTTCCCTGCACTCAGAATTCCAGAACACATTCTTAGGTGTGGGAGAGATGTGCAGCCCCACTGCACCCAGATGAATGCAGGAAAAGGAGTTCTGTTTAGGGAGAAGTCCTCTAAGTACTTCCTCAATGGATCAGGGGGCACTCACTGCTACGTGGCCTCCAAGCCCAACCCCCAGCTTTCCCTCATGGCCTGGTCTAAGAGAACACTCAGGGAACAGAAGCTAAGGGATACTAATGGAATCCAGGTGCTGCTGTCAGTTTGAGGAACTTCCCCACACTCAGAATACCAGAACACATCTTCGTGTGTGTGCTGGATGTAGGGAAACAGTCAAAGCATCTTTCAGGGGGCACATTTATTCCATGGTTGTGGGTTGTAGGTTAAAAACCCACATCCCATGGATAGGCTCTCGCTTATACTTGGTTTAGAGCCCAACCCCCACTTTCACCCACTCTCCAGCCTAGGCATGCTATCAGGGAAGACAAGCTAAGGGATTCTTTAAGAACCCAGGCGCTGCTGTCATTTGGAGGAGCCTCCCCACAATCAGGATACCTGAGCACGACTCCGTGGGTGTGATGGAGGTGGGGAAACAGATTCCACGCATCTTTATGGGGCACAGGTGTTCCAAGGTTGGGGAAGTAGTTTAAATCCTCCACTACCCACAGAGATGCACTCGCTAATACTTGGCTTTAGAGCCCATCCCCCACCATCGCTTACTGCTAGGCCTAGGAAAACACTTAGGGAAGTCAAGCTAAGGGATTCTATTACAACCCAGGTGCTGCTGTCTGTTGGAGGAACCTCCCCACACTCAGAACCCCAGAACACTTCTTCCTGTGTGTGCTGGACGTGGGGAAACATAGCACACGCATTTTTCAGGGGTCACAGTAATTCCCAAGTTGTGGGTTGTAGTTTAAACATCTCCACTACCCATGGAGAGGCACACGCTAATACTTAGTTTTAGATCCCAAATCCCACTTTCAACCACACACTGGCCTAGGCAAACCATCAGGGAAGACAAGCAAAGGATTCTATTCAAACCAAGATGCTGATGTCAGTTGGAGGAACTACCCCACCCTCAGGATACTGGAACCCAACCTTGTGTGGTGGGGAGATTTGAAGCCCCACTCCACGCAGATGAATGGGTGCTCAGGTGTTTCCCTTTATGGAGAATTCATCTAAATACTTCCTCAGTCCATCGGGGACACTCGCTACTATTTGGCCTCAAAGCCCAACCCCCAGGTTTCTCTCAGAGTCAGTCCTAGGGAAACACTCAGGGATTACAAGCTAAGGGATTCTATTAGAACCCAGCCGCTTCTGTCACCTGAAATTGCCAGCCCACACTCAGGATAGCAGAAAACTTCTTCATGTGTGTTCTGGTGGTGGGGATACAGAGTCCACGCTTTTTTCAAGGAGCACAGGTATTCCCATGTTGTGGGCTTTTGGTTAATAACCTCCAAATCCCATGGAGAAGCACTCGCTAATACTTGGATTTAGAGCCCAACCCACCCTTTCCCCAGCACTCCGTATCAGGCAACCAAACAGGGTAGACAAGTTAAGCGATTTTATAAGAACCAAGGCCCTGCTCTCAGTTGGAGGAGGCTGCCCACTCTCAGGATAACTGTGCAAGTGTTCGTGTGTGTGCTGGAGGTGTGGAAACAGACTCCACGGATCTTTATGGGGGCACAGGTGTTCCCAGGTTAGGGATGTAGTTTAAACACCTCCACAAACCATAGAGAGGTCATCGCAAATACTTGGTTTTGGAGCCCAAACCACACTTTCCCCCGCACTCCCGCCTAGGCTTTCCATCAGGGAAGACAAGCAAAGGGATTCAATTAGAACCCAGGCGCTGCTGTCAGTTGGAGGAACTTCCCTGCACTCAGAATTCCAGAACACATTCTTAGGTGTGGGAGAGTTGTGCAGCCCCACTGCACCCAGATGAATGCAGGAAAAGGTGTTCCATTTAGGGAGAAGTCCTCTAAGTACTTCCTCAATGGATCAGGGGGCACTCACTGCTACGTGGCCTCCAAGCCCAACCCCCAGCTTTCCCTCATGGCCTGGCCTAGAAGAACACTCAGGGAACAGAAGCTAAGGGATACTAATAGAATCCAGGTGCTGCTGTCAGTTTGAGGAACTTCCCCACACTCAGAATAACAGAACACATCTTCGTGTGTGTGCTGGATGTAGGGAAACAGTCAAAGCATCTTTCAGGGGGCACATTTATTCCATGGTTGTGGGTTGTAGGTTAAAAACCCACATCCCATGGATAGGCTCTCGCTTATACTTGGTTTAGAGCCCAACCCCCACTTTCACCCACTCTCCAGCCTAGGCATGCCATCAGGGAAGACAAGCTAAGGGATTCTTTTAGAACCCAGGCGCTGCTGTCATTTGGAGGAGCCTCCCCACAATCAGGATACCTGAGCACGTCTCCGTGTGTGTGCTGGAGGTGGGGAAACAGATTCCACGCATCTTTATGGGGCACAGGTGTTCCAAGGTTGGGGAAGTAGTTTAAAACCCTCCACTACCCACAGAGATGCACTCGCTAATACTTGGCTTTAGAGCCCATCCCCCACCATCGCTTACTGCTAGGCCTAGGAAAACACTTAGGGAAGTCAAGCTAAGGGATTCTATTACAACCCAGGTGCTGCTGTCTGTTGGAGGAACCTCCCCACACTCAGAACCCCAGAACACTTCTTCCTGTGTGTGCTGGACGTGGGGAAACATAGCACACGCATTTTTCAGGGGTCACAGTAATTCCCAAGTTGTGGGTTGTAGTTTAAACATCTCCACTACCCATGGAGAGGCACACGCTAATACTTAGTTTTAGATCCCAAATCCCACTTTCAACCACACACTGGCCTAGGCAAACCATCAGGGAAGACAAGCAAAGGGATTCTATTCAAACCAAGACGCTGATGTCAGTTGGAGGAACTACCCCACCCTCAGGATACTGGAACCCAACCTTGTGTGGTGGGGAGATTTGAAGCCCCACTCCACGCAGATGAATGGGTGCTCAGGTGTTTCCCTTTATGGAGAATTCATCTAAATACTTCCTCAGTCCATCGGGGACACTCGCTACTATTAGGCCTCAAAGCCCAACCCCCAGGTTTCTCTCAGAGTCAGTCCTAGGGAAACACTCAGGGATTACAAGCTAAGGGATTCTATTAGAACCCAGCCGCTTCTGTCACCTGAAATTGCCAGCCCACTCTCAGGATAGCAGAAAACTTCTTCATGTGTGTTCTGGTGGTGGGGATACAGAGTCCACGCTTTTTTCAAGGAGCACAGGTATTCCCATGTTGTGGGGTTTTGGTTAATAACCTCCAAATCCCATGGAGAAGCACTCGCTAATACTTGGATTTAGAGCCCAACCCACCCTTTCCCCAGCACTCCGTATCAGGCAACCAAACAGGGTAGACAAGTTAAGCAATTTTATAAGAACCAAGGCCCTGCTCTCAGTTGGAGGAGGCTGCCCACTCTCAGGATAACTGTGCAAGTGTTCGTGTGTGTGCTGGAGGTGTGGAAACAGACTCCACGGATCTTTATAGGGGCACAGTTGTTCCCAGTTTAGGGATGTAGTTTAAACACCTCCACAAACCATAGAGAGGTCATCGCAAATACTTGGTTTTTTAGCCCAAACCACACTTTCCCCCGCACTCCCGCCTATGCTTTCCATCAGGGAAGACAAGCAAAGGGATTCAATTAGAACCCAGGCGCTGCTGTCAGTTGGAGGAACTTCCCTGCACTCAGAATTCCAGAACACATTCTTAGGTGTGGGAGAGATGTGCAGCCCCAATGCACCCAGATGAATGCAGGAAAAGGTGTTCCCTTTAGGGAGAAGTCCTCTAAGTACTTCCTCAATGGATCAGGGGGCACTCACTGCTACGTGGCCTCCAAGCCCAACCCCCAGCTTTCCTTCATGGCCTGGCCTAAAAGAACACTCAGGGAACAGAAGCTAAGGGATACTAATAGAATCCAGGTGCTGCTGTCAGTTTGAGGAACTTCCCCACACTCAGAATACAAGAACACATCTTCGTGTGTGTGCTGGATGTAGGGAAACAGTGAAAGCATCTTTCAGGGGGCACATTTATTCCATGGTTGTGGGTTGTAGGTTAAAAACCCACATCCCATGGATAGGCTCTCGCTTATACTTGATTTAGAGCCCAACCCCCACTTTCCCCCACTCTCCAGCCTAGGCATGCCATCAGGGAAGACAAGCTAAGGGATTCTTTAAGAACCCAGGCGCTGCTGTCATTTGGAGGAGCCTCCCCACAATCAGGATACCTGAGCACGTCTCCGTGTGTGTGCTGTAGGTGGGGAAACAGATTCCACGCATCTTTATGGGGCACAGGTGTTCCAAGGTTGGGGAAGTAGTTTAAAACCCTCCACTACCCACAGAGATGCACTCGCTAATACTTGGCTTTAGAGCCCATCCCCCACCATCGCTTACTGCTAGGCCTAGGAAAACACTTAGGGAAGTCAAGCTAAGGGATTCTATTACAACCCAGGTGCTGCTGTCTGTTGGAGGAACCTCCCCACACTCAGAACCCCAGAATACTTCTTCCTGTGTGTGCTGGACGTGGGGAAACATAGCACACGCATTTTTTCAGGGGTCACAGTAATTCCCAAGTTGTGGGTTGTAGTTAAAACATCTCCACTACCCATGGAGAGGCACACGCTAATACTTAGTTTTAGATCCCAAATCCCACTTTCAACCACACACTGGCCTAGGCAAACCATCAGGGAAGACAAGCAAAGGGATTCTATTCAAACCAAGACGCTGATGTCAGTTGGAGGAACTACCCCACCCTCAGGATACTGGAACCCAACCTTGTGTGGTGGGGAGATTTGAAGCCCCACTCCACGCAGATGAATGGGTGCTCAGGAGTTTCCCTTTATGGAGAATTCATCTAAATACTTCCTCAGTCCATCGGGGACACTCGCTACTATTTGGCCTCAAAGCCCAACCCCCAGGTTTCTCTCAGAGTCAGTCCTAGGGAAACACTCAGGGATTACAAGCTAAGGGATTCTATTAGAACCCAGCCACTTCTGTCACCTGAAATTGCCAGCCCACACTCAGGATAGCAGAAAACTTCTTCATGTGTGTTCTGGTGGTGGGGATACAGAGTCCACGCTTTTTTCAAGGAGCACAGGTATTCCCATGTTGTGGGCTTTTGGTTAATAACCTCCAAATCCCATGGAGAAGCACTCGCTAATACTTGGATTTAGAGCCCAACCCACCCTTTCCCCAGCACTCCGTATCAGGCAACCAAACAGGGTAGACAAGTTAAGCGATTTTATAAGAACCAAGGCCCTGCTCTCAGTTGGAGGAGGCTGCCCACTCTCAGGATAACTGTGCAAGTGTTCGTGTGTGTGCTGGAGGTGTGGAAACAGACTCCACGGATCTTTATGGGGGCACAGGTGTTCCCAGGTTAGGGATGTAATTTAAACACCTCCACAAACCATAGAGAGGTCATCGCAAATACTTGGTTTTGGAGCCCAAACCACACTTTCCCCCGCACTCCCGCCTAGGCTTTCCATCAGGGAAGACAAGCAAAGGGATTCAATTAGAACCCAGGCGCTGCTGTCAGTTGGAGGAACTTCCCTGCACTCAGAATTCCAGAACACATTCTTAGGTGTGGGAGAGATGTGCAGCCCCACTGCACCCAGATGAATGCAGGAAAAGGTGTTCCGTTTAGGGAGAAGTCCTCTAAGTACTTCCTCAATGGATCAGGGGGCACTCACTGCTACGTGGCCTCCAAGCCCAACCCTCAGCTTTCCCTCATGGCCTGGCCTAAAAGAACACTCAGGGAACAGAAGCTAAGGGATACTAATAGAATCCAGGTGCTGCTGTCAGTTTGAGGAACTTCCCCACACTCAGAATACCAGAACACATCTTCGTGTGTGTGCTGGATGTAGGGAAACAGTCAAAGCATCTTTCAGGGGGCACATTTATTCCATGGTTGTGGGTTGTAGGTTAAAAACCCACATCCCATGGATAGGCTCTCGCTTATACTTGGTTTAGAGCCCAACCCCCACTTTCCCCCACTCTCCAGCCTAGGCATGCCATCAGGGAAGACAAGCTAAGGGATTCTTTTAGAACCCAGGCGCTGCTGTCATTTGGAGGAGCCTCCCCACAATCAGGATACCTGAGCACGTCTCCGTGTGTGTGCTGTAGGTGGGGAAACAGATTCCACACATCTTTATGGGGCACAGGTGTTCCAAGGTTGGGGAAGTAGTTTAAAACCCTCCACTACCCACAGAGATGCACTCGCTAATACTTGGCTTTAGAGCCCATCCCCCACCATCGCTTACTGCTAGGCCTAGGAAAACACTTAGGGAAGTCAAGATAAGGGATTCTATTACAACCCAGGTGCTGCTGTCTGTTGGTGGAACCTCCCCACACTCAGAACTCCAGAACACTACTTCCTGTGTGTGCTGGACGTGGGGAAACATAGCACACGCATTTTTCAGGGGTCACAGTAATTCCCAAGTTGTGGGTTGTAGTTTAAACATCTCCACTACCCATGGAGAGGCACACGCTAATACTTAGTTTTAGATCCCAAATCCCACTTTCAACCACACACTGGCCTAGGCAAACCATCAGGGAAGACAAGCAAAGGGATTCTATTCAAACCAAGACGCTGATGTCAGTTGGAGGAACTACCCCACCCTCAGGGTACTGGAACCCAACCTTGTGTGGTGGGGAGATTTGAAGCCCCACTCCACGCAGATGAATGGGTGCTCAGGAGTTTCCCTTTATGGAGAATTCATCTAAATACTTCCTCAGTCCATCGGGGACACTCGCTACTATTTGGCCTCAAAGCCCAACCCCCAGGTTTCTCTCAGAGTCAGTCCTAGGGAAACACTCAGGGATTACAAGCTAAGGGATTCTATTAGAACCCAGCCGCTTCTGTCACCTGAAATTGCCAGCCCACACTCAGGATAGCAGAAAACTTCTTCATGTGTGTTCTGGTGGTGGGGATACAGAGTCCACGCTTTTTTCAAGGAGCACAGGTATTCCCATGTTGTGGGCTTTTGGTTAATAACCTCCAAATCCCATGGAGAAGCACTCGCTAATACTTGGATTTAGAGCCCAACCCACCCTTTCCCCAGCACTCCGTATCAGGCAACCAAACAGGGTAGACAAGTTAAGCGATTTTATAAGAACCAAGGCCCTGCTCTCAGTTGGAGGAGGCTGCCCACTCTCAGGATAACTGTGCAAGTGTTCGTGTGTGTGCTGGAGGTGTGGAAACAGACTCCACGGATCTTTATGGGGGCACAGGTGTTCCCTGGTTAGGGATGTAGTTTAAACACCTCCACAAACCATAGAGAGGTCATCGCAAATACTTGGTTTTGGAGCCCAAACCACACTTTCCCCCGCACTCCCGCCTAGGCTTTCCATCAGGGAAGACAAGCAAAGGGATTCAATTAGAACCCAGGCGCTGCTGTCAGTTGGAGGAACTTCCCTGCACTCAGAATTCCAGAACACATTCTTAGGTGTGGGAGAGATGTGCAGCCCCACTGCACCCAGATGAAAGCAGGAAAAGGTGTTCCGTTTAGGGAGAAGTCCTCTAAGTACTTCCTCAATGGATCAGGGGGCACTCACTGCTACGTGGTCTCCAAGCCCAACCCTCAGCTTTCCCTCATGGCCTGGCCTAAAAGAACACTCAGGGAACAGAAGCTAAGGGATACTAATAGAATTCAGGTGATGCTGTCAGTTTGAGGAACTTCCCCACACTCAGAATACCAGAACACTTCTTCGTGTGTGTGCTGGATGTAGGGAAACAGTCAAAGCATCTTTCAGGGGGCACATTTATTCCATGGTTGTGGGTTGTAGGTTAAAAACCCATATCCCATGGATAGGCTCTCGCTTATACTTGGTTTAGAGCCCAACCCCCACTTTCCCCCACTCTCCAGCCTAGGCATGCCATCAGGGAAGACAAGCTAAGGGATTCTTTTGGAACCCAGGCGCTGCTGTTATTTGGAGGAGCCTCCCCACAATCAGGATACCTGAGCACGTCTCCGTGTGTGTGCTGTAGGTGGGGAAACAGATTCCACGCATCTTTATGGGGCACAGGTGTTCCAAGGTTGGGGAAGTAGTTTAAAACCCTCCACTACCCACAGAGATGCACTCGCTAATACTTGGCTTTAGAGCCCATCCCCCACCATCGCTTACTGCTAGGCCTAGGAAAACACTTAGGGAAGTCAAGCTAAGGGATTCTATTACAACCCAGGTGCTGCTGTCTGTTGGAGGAACCTCCCCACACTCAGAACCCCAGAACACTTCTTCCTGTGTGTGCTGGACGTGGGGAAACATAGCACACGCATTTTTCAGGGGTCACAGTAATTCCCAAGTTGTGGGTTGTAGTTTAAACATCTCCACTACCCATGGAGAGGCACACGCTAATACTTAGTTTTAGATCCCAAATCCCACTTTCAACCACACACTGGCCTAGGCAAACCATCAGGGAAGACACGTAAAGGATTCTATTCAAACCAAGACGCTGATGTCAGGTGGAGGAACTACCCCACCCTCAGGATACTGGAACCCAACCTTGTGTGGTGGGGAGATTTGAAGCCCCAATCCACGCAGATGAATGGGTGCTCAGGTGTTTCCCTTTATGGAGAATTCATCTAAATACTTCCTCAGTCCATCGGGGACACTCGCTACTATTTGGCCTCAAAGCCCAACCCCCAGGTTTCTCTCAGAGTCAGTCCTAGGGAAACACTCAGGGATTACAAGCTAAGGGATTCTATTAGAACCCAGCCGCTTCTGTCACCTGAAATTGCCAGCCCACACTCAGGATAGCAGAAAACTTCTTCATGTGTGTTCTGGTGGTGGGGATACAGAGTCCACGCTTTTTTCAAGGAGCACAGGTATTCCCATGTTGTGGGCTTTTGGTTAATAACCTCCAAATCCCATGGAGAAGCACTCGCTAATACTTGGATTTAGAGCCCAACCCACCCTTTCCCCAGCACTCCGTATCAGGCAACCAAACAGGGTAGACAAGTTAAGCGATTTTATAAGAACCAAGGCCCTGCTCTCAGTTGGAGGAGGCTGCCCACTCTCAGGATAACTGTGCAAGTGTTCGTGTGTGTGCTGGAGGTGTGGAAACAGACTCCACGGATCTTTATGGGGGCACAGGTGTTCCCAGGTTAGGGATGTAGTTTAAACACCTCCACAAACCATAGAGAGGTCATCGCAAATACTTGGTTTTGGAGCCCAAACCACACTTTCCCCCGCACTCCCGCCTAGGCTTTCCATCAGGGAAGACAAGCAAAGGGATTCAATTAGAACCCAGGCGCTGCTGTCAGTTGGAGGAACTTCCCTGCACTCAGAATTCCAGAACACATTCTTAGGTGTGGGAGAGATGTGCAGCCCCACTGCACCCAGATGAATGCAGGAAAAGGTGTTCCCTTTAGGGAGAAGTCCGCTAAGTACTTCGTCAATGGATCAGGGGGCACTCACTGCTACGTGGCCTCCAAGCCCAACCCCCAGCTTTCCCTCATGGCCTGGTCTAAGAGAACACTCAGGTAAAAGAAGCTAAGGGATACTAATGGAATCCAGGTGCTGCTGTCAGTTTGAGGAACTTCCCCACACTCAGAATACCAGAACACATCTTCGTGTGTGTGCTGGATGTAGGGAAACAGTCAAAGCATCTTTCAGGGGGCACATTTATTCCATGGTTGTGGGTTGTAGGTTAAAAACCCACATCCCATGGATAGGCTCTCGCTTATACTTGGTTTAGAGCCCAACCCCCACTTTCCCCCACTCTCCAGCCTAGGCATGCCTTCAGGGAAGGCAAGCTAAAGGATTCTTTTAGACCCAGGCGCTGCTGTCATTTGGAGGAGCCTCCCCACAATCAGGATACCTGAGCACGTCTCCGTGTGTGTGCTGCAGGTGGGGAAGAAGATTCCACGCATCTTTATGGGGCACAGGTGTTCCAAGGTTGGGGAAGTAGTTTAAAACCCTCCACTACCCACAGAGATGCACTCGCTAATACTTGGCTTTAGAGCCCATCCCCCACCATCGCTTACTGCTAGGCCTAGGAAAACACTTAGGGAAGTCAAGCTAAGGGATTCTATTACAACCCAGGTGCTGCTGTCTGTTGGAGGAACCTCCCCACACTCAGAACCCCAGAACACTTCTTCCTGTGTGTGCTGGATGTGGGGAAACATAGCACACGCATTTTTCAGGGGTCACAGTAATTCCCAAGTTGTGGGTTGTAGTTTAAACATCTCCACTACCCATGGAGAGGCACACGCTAATACTTAGTTTTAGATCCCAAATCCCACTTTCAACCACACACTGGCCTAGGCAAACCATCAGGGAAGACAAGCAAAGGGATTCTATTCAAACCAAGACGCTGATGTCAGTTGGAGGAACTACCCCACCCTCAGGATACTGGAACCCAACCTTGTGTGGTGGGGAGATTTGAAGCCCCACTCCACGCAGATGAATGGGTGCTCAGGTGTTTCCCTTTATGGAGAATTCATCTAAATACTTCCTCAGTCCATCGGGGACACTCGCTACTATTTGGCCTCAAAGCCCAACCCCCAGGTTTCTCTCAGAGTCAGTCCTAGGGAAACACTCAGGGATTACAAGCTAAGGGATTCTATTAGAACCCAGCCGCTTCTGTCACCTGAAATTGCCAGCCCACTCTCAGGATAGCAGAAAACTTCTTCATGTGTGTTCTGGTGGTGGGGATACAGAGTCCACGCTTTTTTCAAGGAGCACAGGTATTCCCATGTTGTGGGCTTTTGGTTAATAACCTCCAAATCCCATGGAGAAGCACTCGCTAATACTTGGATTTAGAGCCCAACCCACCCTTTCCCCAGCACTCCGTATCAGGCAACCAAACAGGGTAGACAAGTTAAGCAATTTTATAAGAACCAAGGCCCTGCTCTCAGTTGGAGGAGGCTGCCCACTCTCAGGATAACTGTGCAAGTGTTCGTGTGTGTGCTGGAGGTGTGGAAACAGACTCCACGGATCTTTATACGGGCACAGTTGTTCCCAGGTTAGGGATGTAGTTTAAACACCTCCACAAACCATAGAGAGGTCATCGCAAATACTTGGTTTTGGAGCCCAAACCACACTTTCCCCCGCACTCCCGCCTAGGCTTTCCATCAGGGAAGACAAGCAAAGGGATTCAATTAGAACCCAGGCGCTGCTGTCAGTTGGAGGAACTTCCCTGCACTCAGAATTCCAGAACACATTCTTAGGTGTGGGAGAGATGTGCAGCCCCACTGCACCCAGATGAATGGAGGAAAAGGTGTTCCCTTTAGGGAGAAGTCCTCTAAGTACTTCCTCAATGGATCAGGGGGCACTCACTGCTACGTGGCCTCCAAGCCCAACCCCCAGCTTTCCCTCAACGCCTGGCCTAAAAGAACACTCAGGGAACAGAAGCTAAGGGATACTAATAGAATCCAGGTGCTGCTGTCAGTTTGAGGAACTTCCCCACACTCAGAATACCAGAACACATCTTCGTGTGTGTGCTGGATGTAGGGAAACAGTCAAAGCATCTTTCAGGGGGCACATTTATTCCATGGTTGTTTGTTGTAGGTTAAAAACCCACATCCCATGGATAGGCTCTCGCTTATACTTGATTTAGAGCCCAACCCCCACTTTCCCCCACTCTCCAGCCTAGGCATGCCATCAGGGAAGACAAGCTAAGGGATTCTTTTAGAACCCAGGCGCTGCTGTCATTTGGAGGAGCCTCCCCACAATCAGGATACCTGAGCACGTCTCCGTGTGTGTGCTGGAGGTGGGGAAACAGATTCCACGCATCTTTATGGGGCACAGGTGTTCCAAGGTTGGGGAAGTAGTTTAAAACCCTCCACTACCCATAGAGATGCACTCGCTAATACTTGGCTTTAGAGCCCATCCCCCACCATCGCTTACTGCTAGGCCTAGGAACACACTTAGGGAAGTCAAGCAAAGGGATTCTATTACAACCCAGGTGCTGCTGTCTGTTGGAGGACCCTCCCCACACTCAGAACCCCAGAACACTTCTTCCTGTGTGTGCTGGACGTGGGGAAACATACCACATGCATTTTCAGGGGTCACAGTAATTCCCAAGTTGTGGGTTGTAGTTTAAACATCTCCACTACCCATGGAGAGGCACACGCTAATACTTAGTTTTAGATCCCAAATCCCACTTTCAACCACACACTGGCCTAGGCAAACCATCAGGGAAGACAAGCAAAGGGATTCTATTCAAACCAAGACGCTGACATCAGTTGGAGGAACTACCCCACCCTCAGGATACTGGAACCCAACCTTGTGTGGTGGGGAGATTTGAAGCCCCACTCCACGCAGATGAATGGGTGCTCAGGAGTTTCCCTTTATGGAGAATTCATCTAAATACTTCCTCAGTCCATCGGGGACACTCGCTACTATTTGGCCTCAAAGCCCAACCCCCAGGTTTCTCTCAGAGTCAGTCCTAGGGAAACACTCAGGGATTACAAGCTAAGGGATTCTATTAGAACCCAGCCACTTCTGTCACCTGAAATTGCCAGCCCACACTCAGGATAGCAGAAAACTTCTTCATGTGTGTTCTGGTGGTGGGGATACAGAGTCCACGCTTTTTTCAAGGAGCACAGGTATTCCCATGTTGTGGGCTTTTGGTTAATAACCTCCAAATCCCATGGAGAAGCACTCGCTAATACTTGGATTTAGAGCCCAACCCACCCTTTCCCCAGCACTCCGTATCAGGCAACCAAACAGGGTAGACAAGTTAAGCGATTTTATAAGAACCAAGGCCCTGCTCTCAGTTGGAGGAGGCTGCCCACTCTCAGGATAACTGTGCAAGTGTTCGTGTGTGTGCTGGAGGTGTGGAAACAGACTCCACGGATCTTTATGGGGGCACAGGTGTTCCCAGGTTAGGGATGTAGTTTAAACACCTCCACAAACCATAGAGAGGTCATCGCAAATACTTGGTTTTGGAGCCCAAACCACACTTTCCCCCGCACTCCCGCCTAGGCTTTCCATCAGGGAAGACAAGAAAAGGGATTCAATTAGAACCCAGGCGCTGCTGTCAGTTGGAGGAACTTCCCTGCACTCAGAATTCCAGAACACATTCTTAGGTGTGGGAGAGATGTGCAGCCCCACTGCACCCAGATGAATGCAGGAAAAGGTGTTCCGTTTAGGGAGAAGTCCTCTAAGTACTTCCTCAATGGATCAGGGGGCACTCACTGCTACGTGGCCTCCAAGCCCAACCCTCAGCTTTCCCTCATGGCCTGGCCTAAAAGAACACTCAGGGAACAGAAGCTAAGGGATACTAATAGAATCCAGGTGCTGCTGTCAGTTTGAGGAACTTCCCCACACTCAGAATACCAGAACACATCTTCGTGTGTGTGCTGGATGTAGGGAAACAGTCAAAGCATCTTTCAGGGGGCACATTTATTCCATGGTTGTGGGTTGTAGGTTAAAAACCCACATCCCATGGATAGGCTCTCGCTTATACTTGGTTTAGAGCCCAACCCCCACTTTCCCCCACTCTCCAGCCTAGGCATGCCATCAGGGAAGACAAGCTAAGGGATTCTTTTAGAACCCAGGCGCTGCTGTCATTTGGAGGAGCCTCCCCACAATCAGGATACCTGAGCACGTCTCCGTGTGTGTGCTGTAGGTGGGGAAACAGATTCCACGCATCTTTATGGGGCACAGGTGTTCCAAGGTTGGGGAAGTAGTTTAAAACCCTCCACTACCCACAGAGATGCACTCGCTAATACTTGGCTTTAGAGCCCATCCCCCACCATCGCTTACTGCTAGGCCTAGGAAAACACTTAGGGAAGTCAAGCTAAGGGATTCTATTACAACCCAGGTGCTGCTGTCTGTTGGAGGAACCTCCCCACACTCAGAACCCCAGAACACTTCTTCCTGTGTGTGCTGGATGTGGGGAAACATAGCACACGCATTTTTCAGGGGTCACAGTAATTCCCAAGTTGTGGGTTGTAGTTTAAACATCTCCACTACCCATGGAGAGGCACACGCTAATACTTAGTTTTAGATCCCAAATCCCACTTTCAACCACACACTGGCCTAGGCAAACCATCAGGGAAGACACGTAAAGGATTCTATTCAAACCAAGACGCTGAGGTCAGGTGGAGGAACTACCCCACCCTCAGGATACTGGAACCCAACCTTGTGTGGTGGGGAGATTTGAAGCCCCACTCCACGCAGATGAATGGGTGCTCAGGAGTTTCCCTTTATGGAGAATTCATCTAAATACTTCCTCAGTCCATCGGGGACACTCGCTACTATTTGGCCTCAAAGCCCAACCCCCAGGTTTCTCTCAGATTCAGTCCTAGGGAAACACTCAGCGATTACAAGCTAAGGGATTCTATTAGAACCCAGCCGCTTCTGTCACCTGAAATTGCCAGCCCACACTCAGGATAGCAGAAAACTTCTTCATGTGTGTTCTGGTGGTGGGGATACAGAGTCCACGCTTTTTTCAAGGAGCACAGGTATTCCCATGTTGTGGGCTTTTGGTTAATAACCTCCAAATCCCATGGAGAAGCACTCGCTAATACTTGGATTTAGAGCCCAACCCACCCTTTCCCCAGCACTCCGTATCAGGCAACCAAACAGGGTAGACAAGTTAAGCGATTTTATAAGAACCAAGGCCCTGCTCTCAGTTGGAGGAGGCTGCCCACTCTCAGGATAACTGTGCAAGTGTTCGTGTGTGTGCTGGAGGTGTGGAAACAGACTCCACGGATCTTTATGGGGGCACAGGTGTTCCCAGGTTAGGGATGTAGTTTAAACACCTCCACAAACCATAGAGAGGTCATCGCAAATACTTGGTTTTGGAGCCCAAACCACACTTTCCCCCGCACTCCCGCCTAGGCTTTCCATCAGGGAAGACAAGCAAAGGGATTCAATTAGAACCCAGGCGCTGCTGTCAGTTGGAGGAACTTCCCTGCACTCAGAATTCCAGAACACATTCTTAGGTGTGGGAGAGATGTGCAGCCCCACTGCACCCAGATGAATGCAGGAAAAGGTGTTCCCTTTAGGGAGAACTCCTCTAAGTACTTCCTCAATGGATCAGGGGGCACTCACTGCTACGTGGCCTCCAAGCCCAACCCCCAGCTTTCCCTCAACGCCTGGCCTAAAAGAACACTCAGGGAACAGAAGCTAAGGGATACTAATAGAATCCAGGTGCTGCTGTCAGTTTGAGGAACTTCCCCACAGTCAGAATACCAGAACACATCTTCGTGTGTGTGCTGGATGTAGGGAAACAGTCAAAGCATCTTTCAGGGGGCACATTTATTCCATGGTTGTGGGTTGTAGGTTAAAAACCCACATCCCATGGATAGGCTCTCGCTTATACTTGATTTAGAGCCCAACCCCCACTTTCCCCCACTCTCCAGCCTAGGCATGCCATCAGGGAAGACAAGCTAAGGGATTCTTTTAGAACCCAGGCGCTGCTGTCATTTGGAGGAGCCTCCCCACAATCAGGATACCTGAGCACGTCTCCGTGTGTGTGCTGTAGGTGGGGAAACAGATTCCACGCATCTTTATGGGGCACAGGTGTTCCAAGGTTGGGGAAGTAGTTTAAAACCCTCCACTACCCACAGAGATGCACTCGCTAATACTTGGCTTTAGAGCCCATCCCCCACCATCGCTTACTGCTAGGCCTAGGAAAACACTTAGGGAAGTCAAGCAAAGGGATTCTATTACAACCCAGGTGCTGCTGTCTGTTGGAGGACCCTCCCCACACTCAGAACCCCAGAACACTTCTTCCTGTGTGTGCTGGACGTGGGGAAACATACCACATGCATTTTCAGGGGTCACAGTAATTCCCAAGTTGTGGGTTGTAGTTTAAACATCTCCACTACCCATGGAGAGGCACACGCTAATACTTAGTTTTAGATCCCAAATCCCACTTTCAACCACACACTGGCCTAGGCAAACCATCAGGGAAGACAAGCAAAGGGATTCTATTCAAACCAAGACGCTGACGTCAGTTGGAGGAACTACCCCACCCTCAGGATACTGGAACCCAACCTTGTGTGGTGGGGAGATTTGAAGCCCCACTCCACGCAGATGAATGGGTGCTCAGGAGTTTCCCTTTATGGAGAATTCATCTAAATACTTCCTCAGTCCATCGGGGACACTCGCTACTATTTGGCCTCAAAGCCCAACCCCCAGGTTTCTCTCAGAGTCAGTCCTAGGGAAACACTCAGGGATTACAAGCTAAGGGATTCTATTAGAACCCAGCCACTTCTGTCACCTGAAATTGCCAGCCCACACTCAGGATAGCAGAAAACTTCTTCATGTGTGTTCTGGTGGTGGGGATACAGAGTCCACGCTTTTTTCAAGGAGCACAGGTATTCCCATGTTGTGGGCTTTTGGTTAATAACCTCCAAATCCCATGGAGAAGCACTCGCTAATACTTGGATTTAGAGCCCAACCCACCCTTTCCCCAGCACTCCGTATCAGGCAACCAAACAGGGTAGACAAGTTAAGCGATTTTATAAGAACCAAGGCCCTGCTCTCAGTTGGAGGAGGCTGCCCACTCTCAGGATAACTGTGCAAGTGTTCGTGTGTGTGCTGGAGGTGTGGAAACAGACTCCACGGATCTTTATGGGGGCACAGGTGTTCCCAGGTTAGGGATGTAGTTTAAACACCTCCACAAACCATAGAGAGGTCATCGCAAATACTTGGTTTTGGAGCCCAAACCACACTTTCCCCCGCACTCCCGCCTAGGCTTTCCATCAGGGAAGACAAGCAAAGGGATTCAATTAGAACCCAGGCGCTGCTGTCAGTTGGAGGAACTTCCCTGCACTCAGAATTCCAGAACACATTCTTAGGTGTGGGAGAGATGTGCAGCCCCACTGCACCCAGATGAATGCAGGAAAAGGTGTTCCCTTTAGGGAGAACTCCTCTAAGTACTTCCTCAATGGATCAGGGGGCACTCACTGCTACGTGGCCTCCAAGCCCAACCCCCAGCTTTCCCTCAACGCCTGGCCTAAAAGAACACTCAGAGAACAGAAGCTAAGGGATACTAATAGAATCCAGGTGCTGCTGTCAGTTTGAGGAACTTCCCCACACTCAGAATACCAGAACACATCTTCGTGTGTGTGCTGGATGTAGGGAAACAGTCAAAGCATCTTTCAGGGGGCACATTTATTCCATGGTTGTTTGTTGTAGGTTAAAAACCCACATCCCATGGATAGGCTCTCGCTTATACTTGATTTAGAGCCCAACCCCCACTTTCCCCCACTCTCCAGCCTAGGCATGCCATCAGGGAAGACAAGCTAAGGGATTCTTTTAGAACCCAGGCGCTGCTGTCATTTGGAGGAGCCTCCCCACAATCAGGATACCTGAGCACGTCTCCGTGTGTGTGCTGTAGGTGGGGAAACAGATTCCACGCATCTTTATGGGGCACAGGTGTTCCAAGGTTGGGGAAGTAGTTTAAAACCCTCCACTACCCACAGAGATGCACTCGCTAATACTTGGCTTTAGAGCCCATCCCCCACCATCGCTTACTGCTAGGCCTAGGAAAACACTTAGGGAAGTCAAGCAAAGGGATTCTATTACAACCCAGGTGCTGCTGTCTGTTGGAGGACCCTCCCCACACTCAGAACCCCAGAACACTTCTTCCTGTGTGTGCTGGTCGTGGGGAAACATACCACATGCATTTTCAGGGGTCACAGTAATTCCCAAGTTGTGGGTTGTAGTTTAAACATCTCCACTACCCATGGAGAGGCACACGCTAATACTTAGTTTTAGATCCCAAATCCCACTTTCAACCACACACTGGCCTAGGCAAACCATCAGGGAAGACAAGCAAAGGGATTCTATTCAAACCAAGACGCTGACGTCAGTTGGAGGAACTACCCCACCCTCAGGATACTGGAACCCAACCTTGTGTGGTGGGGAGATTTGAAGCCCCACTCCACGCAGATGAATGGGTGCTCAGGAGTTTCCCTTTATGGAGAATTCATCTAAATACTTCCTCAGTCCATCGGGGACACTCGCTACTATTTGGCCTCAAAGCCCAACCCCCAGGTTTCTCTCAGAGTCAGTCCTAGGGAAACACTCAGGGATTACAAGCTAAGGGATTCTATTAGAACCCAGCCACTTCTGTCACCTGAAATTGCCAGCCCACACTCAGGATAGCAGAAAACTTCTTCATGTGTGTTCTGGTGGTGGGGATACAGAGTCCACGCTTTTTTCAAGGAGCACAGGTATTCCCATGTTGTGGGCTTTTGGTTAATAACCTCCAAATCCCATGGAGAAGCACTCGCTAATACTTGGATTTAGAGCCCAACCCACCCTTTCCCCAGCACTCCGTATCAGGCAACCAAACAGGGTAGACAAGTTAAGCGATTTTATAAGAACCAAGGCCCTGCTCTCAGTTGGAGGAGGCTGCCCACTCTCAGGATAACTGTGCAAGTGTTCGTGTGTGTGCTGGAGGTGTGGAAACAGACTCCACGGATCTTTATGGGGGCACAGGTGTTCCCAGGTTAGGGATGTAGTTTAAACACCTCCACAAACCATAGAGAGGTCATCGCAAATACTTGGTTTTGGAGCCCAAACCACACTTTCCCCCGCACTCCCGCCTAGGCTTTCCATCAGGGAAGACAAGCAAAGGGATTCAATTAGAACCCAGGCGCTGCTGTCAGTTGGAGGAACTTCCCTGCACTCAGAATTCCAGAACACATTCTTAGGTGTGGGAGAGATGTGCAGCCCCACTGCACCCAGATGAATGCAGGAAAAGGTGTTCCGTTTAGGGAGAAGTCCTCTAAGTACTTCCTCAATGGATCAGGGGGCACTCACTGCTACGTGGCCTCCAAGCCCAACCCTCAGCTTTCCCTCATGGCCTGGCCTAAAAGAACACTCAGGGAACAGAAGCTAAGGGATACTAATAGAATCCAGGTGCTGCTGTCAGTTTGAGGAACTTCCCCACACTCAGAATACCAGAACACATCTTCGTGTGTGTGCTGGATGTAGGGAAACAGTCAAAGCATCTTTCAGGGGGCACATTTATTCCATGGTTGTGGGTTGTAGGTTAAAAACCCACATCCCATGGATAGGCTCTCGCTTATACTTGGTTTAGAGCCCAACCCCCACTTTCCCCCACTCTCCAGCCTAGGCATGCCATCAGGGAAGACAAGCTAAGGGATTCTTTTAGAACCCAGGCGCTGCTGTCATTTGGAGGAGCCTCCCCACAATCAGGATACCTGAGCACGTCTCCGTGTGTGTGCTGGAGGTGGGGAAACAGATTCCACGCATCTTTATGGGGCACAGGTGTTCCAAGGTTGGGGAAGTAGTTTAAAACCCTCCACTACCCACAGAGATGCACTCGCTAATACTTGGCTTTAGAGCCCATCCCCCACCATCGCTTACTGCTAGGCCTAGGAAAACACTTAGGGAAGTCAAGCTAAGGGATTCTATTACAACCCAGGTGCTGCTGTCTGTTGGAGGAACCTCCCCACACTCAGAACCCCAGAACACTTCTTCCTGTGTGTGCTGGACGTGGGGAAACATAGCACACGCATTTTTCAGGGGTCACAGTAATTCCCAAGTTGTGGGTTGTAGTTTAAACATCTCCACTACCCATGGAGAGGCACACGCTAATACTTAGTTTTAGATCCCAAATCCCACTTTCAACCACACACTGGCCTAGGCAAACCATCAGGGAAGACAAGCAAAGGGATTCTATTCAAACCAAGACGCTGACGTCAGTTGGAGGAACTACCCCACCCTCAGGATACTGGAACCCAACCTTGTGTGGTGGGGAGATTTGAAGCCCCACTCCACGCAGATGAATGGGTGCTCAGGAGTTTCCCTTTATGGAGAATTCATCTAAATACTTCCTCAGTCCATCGGGGACACTCGCTACTATTTGGCCTCAAAGCCCAACCCCCAGGTTTCTCTCAGAGTCAGTCCTAGGGAAACACTCAGGGATTACAAGCTAAGGGATTCTATTAGAACCCAGCCGCTTCTGTCACCTGAAATTGCCAGCCCACACTCAGGATAGCAGAAAACTTCTTCATGTGTGTTCTGGTGGTGGGGATACAGAGTCCACGCTTTTTTCAAGGAGCACAGGTATTCCCATGTTGTGGGCTTTTGGTTAATAACCTCCAAATCCCATGGAGAAGCACTCGCTAATACTTGGATTTAGAGCCCAACCCACCCTTTCCCCAGCACTCCGTATCAGGCAACCAAACAGGGTAGACAAGTTAAGCGATTTTATAAGAACCAAGGCCCTGCTCTCAGTTGGAGGAGGCTGCCCACTCTCAGGATAACTGTGCAAGTGTTCGTGTGTGTGCTGGAGGTGTGGAAACAGACTCCACGGATCTTTATGGGGGCACAGGTGTTCCCAGGTTAGGGATGTAGTTTAAACACCTCCACAAACCATAGAGAGGTCATCGCAAATACTTGGTTTTGGAGCCCAAACCACACTTTCCCCCGCACTCCCGCCTAGGCTTTCCATCAGGGAAGACAAGAAAAGGGATTCAATTAGAACCCAGGCGCTGCTGTCAGTTGGAGGAACTTCCCTGCACTCAGAATTCCAGAACACATTCTTAGGTGTGGGAGAGATGTGCAGCCCCACTGCACCCAGATGAATGCAGGAAAAGGTGTTCCGTTTAGGGAGAAGTCCTCTAAGTACTTCCTCAATGGATCAGGGGGCACTCACTGCTACGTGGCCTCCAAGCCCAACCCTCAGCTTTCCCTCATGGCCTGGCCTAAAAGAACACTCAGGGAACAGAAGCTAAGGGATACTAATAGAATCCAGGTGCTGCTGTCAGTTTGAGGAACTTCCCCACACTCAGAATACCAGAACACATCTTCGTGTGTGTGCTGGATGTAGGGAAACAGTCAAAGCATCTTTCAGGGGGCACATTTATTCCATGGTTGTGGGTTGTAGGTTAAAAACCCACATCCCATGGATAGGCTCTCGCTTATACTTGGTTTAGAGCCCAACCCCCACTTTCCCCCACTCTCCAGCCTAGGCATGCCATCAGGGAAGACAAGCTAAGGGATTCTTTTAGAACCCAGGCGCTGCTGTCATTTGGAGGAGCCTCCCCACAATCAGGATACCTGAGCACGTCTCCGTGTGTGTGCTGGAGGTGGGGAAACAGATTCCACGCATCTTTATGGGGCACAGGTGTTCCAAGGTTGGGGAAGTAGTTTAAAACCCTCCACTACCCACAGAGATGCACTCGCTAATACTTGGCTTTAGAGCCCATCCCCCACCATCGCTTACTGCTAGGCCTAGGAAAACACTTAGGGAAGTCAAGCTAAGGGATTCTATTACAACCCAGGTGCTGCTGTCTGTTGGAGGAACCTCCCCACACTCAGAACCCCAGAACACTTCTTCCTGTGTGTGCTGGATGTGGGGAAACATAGCACACGCATTTTTCAGGGGTCACAGTAATTCCCAAGTTGTGGGTTGTAGTTTAAACATCTCCACTACCCATGGAGAGGCACACGCTAATACTTAGTTTTAGATCCCAAATCCCACTTTCAACCACACACTGGCCTAGGCAAACCATCAGGGAAGACACGTAAAGGATTCTATTCAAACCAAGACGCTGAGGTCAGGTGGAGGAACTACCCCACACTCAGGATACTGGAACCCAACCTTGTGTGGTGGGGAGATTTGAAGCCCCACTCCACGCAGATGAATGGGTGCTCAGGAGTTTCCCTTTATGGAGAATTCATCTAAATACTTCCTCAGTCCATCGGGGACACTCGCTACTATTTGGCCTCAAAGCCCAACCCCCAGGTTTCTCTCAGATTCAGTCCTAGGGAAACACTCAGCGATTACAAGCTAAGGGATTCTATTAGAACCCAGCCGCTTCTGTCACCTGAAATTGCCAGCCCACACTCAGGATAGCAGAAAACTTCTTCATGTGTGTTCTGGTGGTGGGGATACAGAGTCCACGCTTTTTTCAAGGAGCACAGGTATTCCCATGTTGTGGGCTTTTGGTTAATAACCTCCAAATCCCATGGAGAAGCACTCGCTAATACTTGGATTTAGAGCCCAACCCACCCTTTCCCCAGCACTCCGTATCAGGCAACCAAACAGGGTAGACAAGTTAAGCGATTTTATAAGAACCAAGGCCCTGCTCTCAGTTGGAGGAGGCTGCCCACTCTCAGGATAACTGTGCAAGTGTTCGTGTGTGTGCTGGAGGTGTGGAAACAGACTCCACGGATCTTTATGGGGGCACAGGTGTTCCCAGGTTAGGGATGTAGTTTAAACACCTCCACTAACCATAGAGAGGTCATCGCAAATACTTGGTTTTGGAGCCCAAACCACACTTTCCCCCGCACTCCCGCCTAGGCTTTCCATCAGGGAAGACAAGCAAAGGGATTCAATTAGAACCCAGGCGCTGCTGTCAGTTGGAGGAACTTCCCTGCACTCAGAATTCCAGAACACATTCTTAGGTGTGGGAGAGATGTGCAGCCCCACTGCACCCAGATGAATGCAGGAAAAGGTGTTCCGTTTAGGGAGAAGTCCTCTAAGTACTTCCTCAATGGATCAGGGGGCACTCACTGCTACGTGGCCTCCAAGCCCAACCCCCAGCTTTCCCTCAACGCCTGGCCTAAAAGAACACTCAGGGAACAGAAGCTAAGGGATACTAATAGAATCCAGGTGCTGCTGTCAGTTTGAGGAACTTCCCCACACTCAGAATACCAGAACACATCTTCGTGTGTGTGCTGGATGTAGGGAAACAGTCAAAGCATCTTTCAGGGGGCACATTTATTCCATGGCTGTTTGTTGTAGGTTAAAAACCCACATCCCATGGATAGGCTCTCGCTTATACTTGATTTAGAGCCCAACCCCCACTTTCCCCCACTCTCCAGCCTAGGCATGCCATCAGGGAAGACAAGCTAAGGGATTCTTTTAGAACCCAGGCGCTGCTGTCATTTGGAGGAGCCTCCCCACAATCAGGATACCTGAGCACGTCTCCGTGTGTGTGCTGTAGGTGGGGAAACAGATTCCACGCATCTTTATGGGGCACAGGTGTTCCAAGGTTGGGGAAGTAGTTTAAAACCCTCCACTACCCACAGAGATGCACTCGCTAATACTTGGCTTTAGAGCCCATCCCCCACCATCGCTTACTGCTAGGCCTAGGAAAACACTTAGGGAAGTCAAGCAAAGGGATTCTATTACAACCCAGGTGCTGCTGTCTGTTGGAGGACCCTCCCCACACTCAGAACCCCAGAACACTTCTTCCTGTGTGTGCTGGACGTGGGGAAACATACCACATGCATTTTCAGGGGTCACAGTAATTCCCAAGTTGTGGGTTGTAGTTTAAACATCTCCACTACCCATGGAGAGGCACACGCTAATACTTAGTTTTAGATCCCAAATCCCACTTTCAACCACACACTGGCCTAGGCAAACCATCAGGGAAGACAAGCAAAGGGATTCTATTCAAACCAAGACGCTGACGTCAGTTGGAGGAACTACCCCACCCTCAGGATACTGGAACCCAACCTTGTGTGGTGGGGAGATTTGAAGCCCCACTCCACGCAGATGAATGGGTGCTCAGGAGTTTCCCTTTATGGAGAATTCATCTAAATACTTCCTCAGTCCATCGGGGACACTCGCTACTATTTGGCCTCAAAGCCCAACCCCCAGGTTTCTCTCAGAGTCAGTCCTAGGGAAACACTCAGGGATTACAAGCTAAGGGATTCTATTAGAACCCAGCCACTTCTGTCACCTGAAATTGCCAGCCCACACTCAGGATAGCAGAAAACTTCTTCATGTGTGTTCTGGTGGTGGGGATACAGAGTCCACGCTTTTTTCAAGGAGCACAGGTATTCCCATGTTGTGGGCTTTTGGTTAATAACCTCCAAATCCCATGGAGAAGCACTCGCTAATACTTGGATTTAGAGCCCAACCCACCCTTTCCCCAGCACTCCGTATCAGGCAACCAAGCAGGGTAGACAAGTTAAGCGATTTTATAAGAACCAAGGCCCTGCTCTCAGTTGGAGGAGGCTGCCCACTCTCAGGATAACTGTGCAAGTGTTCGTGTGTGTGCTGGAGGTGTGGAAACAGACTCCACGGATCTTTATGGGGGCACAGGTGTTCCCAGGTTAGGGATGTAGTTTAAACACCTCCACAAACCATAGAGAGGTCATCGCAAATACTTGGTTTTGGAGCCCAAACCACACTTTCCCCCGCACTCCCGCCTAGGCTTTCCATCAGGGAAGACAAGCAAAGGGATTCAATTAGAACCCAGGCGCTGCTGTCAGTTGGAGGAACTTCCCTGCACTCAGAATTCCAGAACACATTCTTAGGTGTGGGAGAGATGTGCAGCCCCACTGCACCCAGATGAATGCAGGAAAAGGTGTTCCCTTTAGGGAGAACTCCTCTAAGTACTTCCTCAATGGATCAGGGGGCACTCACTGCTACGTGGCCTCCAAGCCCAACCCCCAGCTTTCCCTCAACGCCTGGCCTAAAAGAACACTCAGGGAACAGAAGCTAAGGGATACTAATAGAATCCAGGTGCTGCTGTCAGTTTGAGGAACTTCCCCACACTCAGAATACCAGAACACATCTTCGTGTGTGTGCTGGATGTAGGGAAACAGTCAAAGCATCTTTCAGGGGGCACATTTATTCCATGGTTGTGGGTTGTAGGTTAAAAACCCACATCCCATGGATAGGCTCTCGCTTATACTTGGTTTAGAGCCCAACCCCCACTTTCCCCCACTCTCCAGCCTAGGCATGCCATCAGGGAAGACAAGCTAAGGGATTCTTTTAGAACCCAGGCGCTGCTGTCATTTGGAGGAGCCTCCCCACAATCAGGATACCTGAGCACGTCTCCGTGTGTGTGCTGGAGGTGGGGAAACAGATTCCACGCATCTTTATGGGGCACAGGTGTTCCAAGGTTGGGGAAGTAGTTTAAAACCCTCCACTACCCACAGAGATGCACTCGCTAATACTTGGCTTTAGAGCCCATCCCCCACCATCGCTTACTGCTAGGCCTAGGAAAACACTTAGGGAAGTCAAGCTAAGGGATTCTATTACAACCCAGGTGCTGCTGTCTGTTGGAGGAACCTCCCCACACTCACAACCCCAGAACACTTCTTCCTGTGTGTGCTGGATGTGGGGAAACATAGCACACGCATTTTTCAGGGGTCACAGTAATTCCCAAGTTGTGGGTTGTAGTTTAAACATCTCCACTACCCATGGAGAGGCACACGCTAATACTTAGTTTTAGATCCCAAATCCCACTTTCAACCACACACTGGCCTAGGCAAACCATCAGGGAAGACACGTAAAGGATTCTATTCAAACCAAGACGCTGAGGTCAGGTGGAGGAACTACCCCACACTCAGGATACTGGAACCCAACCTTGTGTGGTGGGGAGATTTGAAGCCCCACTCCACGCAGATGAATGGGTGCTCAGGAGTTTCCCTTTATGGAGAATTCATCTAAATACTTCCTCAGTCCATCGGGGACACTCGCTACTATCTGGCCTCAAAGCCCAACCCCCAGGTTTCTCTCAGATTCAGTCCTAGGGAAACACTCAGCGATTACAAGCTAAGGGATTCTATTAGAACCCAGCCGCTTCTGTCACCTGAAATTGCCAGCCCACACTCAGGATAGCAGAAAACTTCTTCATGTGTGTTCTGGTGGTGGGGATACAGAGTCCACGCTTTTTTCAAGGAGCACAGGTATTCCCATGTTGTGGGCTTTTGGTTAATAACCTCCAAATCCCATGGAGAAGCACTCGCTAATACTTGGATTTAGAGCCCAACCCACCCTTTCCCCAGCACTCCGTATCAGGCAACCAAACAGGGTAGACAAGTTAAGCGATTTTATAAGAACCAAGGCCCTGCTCTCAGTTGGAGGAGGCTGCCCACTCTCAGGATAACTGTGCAAGTGTTCGTGTGTGTGCTGGAGGTGTGGAAACAGACTCCACGGATCTTTATGGGGGCACAGGTGTTCCCAGGTTAGGGATGTAGTTTAAACACCTCCACAAACCATAGAGAGGTCATCGCAAATACTTGGTTTTGGAGCCCAAACCACACTTTCCCCCGCACTCCCGCCTAGGCTTTCCATCAGGGAAGACAAGCAAAGGGATTCAATTAGAACCCAGGCGCTGCTGTCAGTTGGAGGAACTTCCCTGCACTCAGAATTCCAGAACACATTCTTAGGTGTGGGAGAGATGTGCAGCCCCACTGCACCCAGATGAAAGCAGGAAAAGGTGTTCCGTTTAGGGAGAAGTCCTCTAAGTACTTCCTCAATGGATCAGGGGGCACTCACTGCTACGTGGTCTCCAAGCCCAACCCTCAGCTTTCCCTCATGGCCTGGCCTAAAAGAACACTCAGGGAACAGAAGCTAAGGGATACTAATAGAATCCAGGTGCTGCTGTCAGTTTGAGGAACTTCCCCACACTCAGAATACCAGAACACATCTTCGTGTGTGTGCTGGATGTAGGGAAACAGTCAAAGCATCTTTCAGGGGGCACATTTATTCCATGGTTGTGGGTTGTAGGTTAAAAACCCACATCCCATGGATAGGCTCTCGCTTATACTTAGTTTAGAGCCCAACCCCCACTTTCCCCCACTCTCCAGCCTAGGCATGCCATCAGGGAAGACAAGCTAAGGGATTCTTTTAGAACCCAGGCGCTGCTGTCATTTGGAGGAGCCTCCCCACAATCAGGATACCTGAGCACGTCTCCGTGTGTGTGCTGTAGGTGGGGAAACAGATTCCACGCATCTTTATGGGGCACAGGTGTTCCAAGGTTGGGGAAGTAGTTTAAAACCCTCCACTACCCACAGAGATGCACTCGCTAATACTTGGCTTTAGAGCCCATCCCCCACCATCGCTTACTGCTAGGCCTAGGAAAACACTTAGGGAAGTCAAGCTAAGGGATTCTATTACAACCCAGGTGCTGCTGTCTGTTGGAGGAACCTCCCCACACTCAGAACCCCAGAACACTTCTTCCTGTGTGTGCTGGACGTGGGGAAACATAGCACACGCATTATTCAGGGGTCACAGTAATTCCCAAGTTGTGGGTTGTAGTTTAAACATCTCCACTACCCATGGAGAGGCACACGCTAATACTTAGTTTTAGATCCCAAATCCCACTTTCAACCACACACTGGCCTAGGCAAACCATCAGGGAAGACACGTAAAGGATTCTATTCAAACCAAGACGCTGAGGTCAGGTGGAGGAACTACCCCACCCTCAGGATACTGGAACCCAACCTTGTGTGGTGGGGAGATTTGAAGCCCCACTCCACGCAGATGAATGGGTGCTCAGGAGTTTCCCTTTATGGAGAATTCATCTAAATACTTCCTCAGTCCATCGGGGACACTCGCTACTATTTGGCCTCAAAGCCCAACCCCCAGGTTTCTCTCAGAGTCAGTCCTAGGGAAACACTCAGGGATTACAAGCTAAGGGATTCTATTAGAACCCAGCCGCTTCTGTCACCTGACATTGCCAGCCCACACTCAGGATAGCAGAAAACTTCTTCATGTGTGTTCTGGTGGTGGGGATACAGAGTCCACGCATTTTTCAAGGAGCACAGGTATTCCCATGTTGTGGGCTTTTGGTTAATAACCTCCAAATCCCATGGAGAAGCACTCGCTAATACTTGGATTTAGAGCCCAACCCACCCTTTCCCCAGCACTCCGTATCAGGCAACCAAACAGAGTAGACAAGTTAAGCGATTTTATAAGAACCAAGGCCCTGCTCTCAGTTGGAGGAGGCTGCCCACTCTCAGGATAACTGTGCAAGTGTTCGTGTGTGTGCTGGAGGTGTGGAAACAGACTCCACGGATCTTTATGGGGGCACAGGTGTTCCCAGGTTAGGGATGTAGTTTAAACACCTCCACAAACCATAGAGAGGTCATCGCAAATACTTGGTTTTGGAGCCCAAACCACACTTTCCCCCGCACTCCCGCCTAGGCTTTCCATCAGGGAAGACAAGCAAAGGGATTCAATTAGAACCCAGGCGCTGCTGTCAGTTGGAGGAACTTCCCTGCACTCAGAATTCCAGAACACATTCTTAGGTGTGGGAGAGATGTGCAGCCCCACTGCACCCAGATGAATGCAGGAAAAGGTGTTCCGTTTAGGGAGAAGTCCTCTAAGTACTTCCTCAATGGATCAGGGGGCACTCACTGCTACGTGGCCTCCAAGCCCAACCCCCAGCTTTCCCTCAAGGCCTGGCCTAAAAGAACACTCAGGGAACAGAAGCTAAGGGATACTAATAGAATCCAGGTGCTGCTGTCAGTTTGAGGAACTTCCCCACACTCAGAATACCAGAACACATCTTCGTGTGTGTGCTGGATGTAGGGAAACAGTCAAAGCATCTTTCAGGGGGCACATTTATTCCATGGTTGTTTGTTGTAGGTTAAAAACCCACATCCCATGGATAGGCTCTCGCTTATACTTGATTTAGAGCCCAACCCCCACTTTCCCCCACTCTCCAGCCTAGGCATGCCATCAGGGAAGACAAGCTAAGGGATTCTTTTAGAACCCAGGCGCTGCTGTCATTTGGAGGAGCCTCCCCACAATCAGGATACCTGAGCACATCTCCGTGTGTGTGCTGTAGGTGGGGAAACAGATTCCACGCATCTTTATGGGGCACAGGTGTTCCAAGGTTGGGGAAGTAGTTTAAAACCCTCCACTACCCACAGAGATGCACTCGCTAATACTTGGCTTTAGAGCCCATCCCCCACCATCGCTTACTGCTAGGCCTAGGAAAACACTTAGGGAAGTCAAGCAAAGGGATTCTATTACAACCCAGGTGCTGCTGTCTGTTGGAGGACCCTCCCCACACTCAGAACCCCAGAACACTTCTTCCTGTGTGTGCTGGACGTGGGGAAACATACCACATGCATTTTCAGGGGTCACAGTAATTCCCAAGTTGTGGGTTGTAGTTTAAACATCTCCACTACCCATGGAGAGGCACACGCTAATACTTAGTTTTAGATCCCAAATCCCACTTTCAACCACACACTGGCCTAGGCAAACCATCAGGGAAGACAAGCAAAGGGATTCTATTCAAACCAAGACGCTGATGTCAGTTGGAGGAACTACCCCACCCTCAGGATACTGGAACCCAACCTTGTGTGGTGGGGAGATTTGAAGCCCCACTCCACGCAGATGAATGGGTGCTCAGGTGTTTCCCTTTATGGAGAATTCATCTAAATACTTCCTCAGTCCATCGGGGACACTCGCTACTATTTGGCCTCAAAGCCCAACCCCCAGGTTTCTCTCAGAGTCAGTCCTAGGGAAACACTCAGGGATTACAAGCTAAGGGATTCTATTAGAACCCAGCCGCTTCTGTCACCTGAAATTGCCAGCCCACACTCAGGATAGCAGAAAACTTCTTCATGTGTGTTCTGGTGGTGGGGATACAGAGTCCACGCTTTTTTCAAGGAGCACAGGTATTCCCATGTTGTGGGCTTTTGGTTAATAACCTCCAAATCGCATGGAGAAGCACTCGCTAATACTTGGATTTAGAGCCCAACCCACCCTTTCCCCAGCACTCCGTATCAGGCAACCAAACAGGGTAGACAAGTTAAGCGATTTTATAAGAACCAAGGCCCTGCTCTCAGTTGGAGGAGGCTGCCCACTCTCAGGATAACTGTGCAAGTGTTCGTGTGTGTGCTGGAGGTGTGGAAACAGACTCCACGGATCTTTATGGGGGCACAGGTGTTCCCAGGTTAGGGATGTAGTTTAAACACCTCCACAAACCATAGAGAGGTCATCGCAAATACTTGGTTTTGGAGCCCAAACCACACTTTCCCCCGCACTCCCGCCTAGGTTTCCATCAGGGAAGACAAGCAAAGGGATTCAATTAGAACCCAGGCGCTGCTGTCAGTTGGAGGAACTTCCCTGCACTCAGAATTCCAGAACACATTCTTAGGTGTGGGAGAGATGTGCAGCCCCACTGCACCCAGATGAATGCAGGAAAAGGTGTTCCGTTTAGGGAGAAGTCCTCTAAGTACTTTCTCAATGGATCAGGGGGCACTCACTGCTACGTGGCCTCGAAGCCCAACCCTCAGCTTTCCCTCATGGCCTGGCCTAAAAGAACACTCAGGGAACAGAAGCTAAGGGATACTAATAGAATCCAGGTGCTGCTGTCAGTTTGAGGAACTTCCCCACACTCAGAATACCAGAACACATCTTCGTGTGTGTGCTGGATGTAGGGAAACAGTCAAAGCATCTTTCAGGGGGCACATTTATTCCATGGTTGTGGGTTGTAGGTTAAAAACCCACATCCCATGGATAGGCTCTCGCTTATACTTGATTTAGAGCCCAACCCCCACTTTCCCCCACTCTCCAGCCTAGGCATGCCATCAGGGAAGACAAGCTAAGGGATTCTTTTAGAACCCAGGCGCTGCTGTCATTTGGAGGAGCCTCCCCACAATCAGGATACCTGAGCACGTCTCCGTGTGTGTGCTGGAGGTGGGGAAACAGATTCCACGCATCTTTATGGGGCACAGGTGTTCCAAGGTTGGGGAAGTAGTTTAAAACCCTCCACTACCCACAGAGATGCACTCGCTAATACTTGGCTTTAGAGCCCATCCCCCACCATCGCTTACTGCTAGGCCTAGGAAAACACTTAGGGAAGTCAAGCAAAGGGATTCTATTACAACCCAGGTGCTGCTGTCTGTTGGAGGACCCTCCCCACACTCAGAACCCCAGAACACTTCTTCCTGTGTTTGCTGGACGTGGGGAAACATACCACATGCATTTTCAGGGGTCACAGTAATTCCCAAGTTGTGGGTTGTAGTTTAAACATCTCCACTACCCATGGAGAGGCACACGCTAATACTTAGTTTTAGATCCCAAATCCCACTTTCAACCACACACTGGCCTAGGCAAACCATCAGGGAAGACAAGCAAAGGGATTCTATTCAAACCAAGACGCTGATGTCAGTTGGAGGAACTACCCCACCCTCAGGATACTGGAACCCAACCTTGTGTGGTGGGGAGATTTGAAGCCCCACTCCACGCAGATGAATGGGTGCTCAGGTGTTTCCCTTTATGGAGAATTCATCTAAATACTTCCTCAGTCCATCGGGGACACTCGCTACTATTTGGCCTCAAAGCCCAACCCCCAGGTTTCTCTCAGAGTCAGTCCTAGGGAAACACTCAGGGATTACAAGCTAAGGGATTCTATTAGAACCCAGCCGCTTCTGTCACCTGAAATTGCCAGCCCACACTCAGGATAGCAGAAAACTTCTTCATGTGTGTTCTGGTGGTGGGGATACAGAGTCCACGCTTTTTTCAAGGAGCACAGGTATTCCCATGTTGTGGGCTTTTGGTTAATAACCTCCAAATCCCATGGAGAAGCACTCGCTAATACTTGGATTTAGAGCCCAACCCACCCTTTCCCCAGCACTCCGTATCAGGCAACCAAACAGGGTAGACAAGTTAAGCGATTTTATAAGAACCAAGGCCCTGCTCTCAGTTGGAGGAGGCTGCCCACTCTCAGGATAACTGTGCAAGTGTTCGTGTGTGTGCTGGAGGTGTGGAAACAGACTCCACGGATCTTTATGGGGGCACAGGTGTTCCCAGGTTAGGGATGTAGTTT
The DNA here is from genome assembly GCF_048564905.1 of Vicugna pacos. Lineage (NCBI taxonomy): Eukaryota > Metazoa > Chordata > Mammalia > Artiodactyla > Camelidae > Vicugna > Vicugna pacos. The sequence goes on from NW_027328738.1 coordinate 2,554,765, forward strand.
AAACACCTCCACAAACCATAGAGAGGTCATCGCAAATACTTGGTTTTGGAGCCCAAACCACACTTTCCCCCGCACTCCCGCCTAGGTTTCCATCAGGGAAGACAAGCAAAGGGATTCAATTAGAACCCAGGCGCTGCTGTCAGTTGGAGGAACTTCCCTGCACTCAGAATTCCAGAACACATTCTTAGGTGTGGGAGAGATGTGCAGCCCCACTGCACCCAGATGAATGCAGGAAAAGGTGTTCCGTTTAGGGAGAAGTCCTCTAAGTACTTTCTCAATGGATCAGGGGGCACTCACTGCTACGTGGCCTCCAAGCCCAACCCTCAGCTTTCCCTCATGGCCTGGCCTAAAAGAACACTCAGGGAACAGAAGCTAAGGGATACTAATAGAATGCAGGTGCTGCTGTCAGTTTGAGGAACTTCCCCACACTCAGAATACCAGAACACATCTTCGTGTGTGTGCTGGATGTAGGGAAACAGTCAAAGCATCTTTCAGGGGGCACATTTATTCCATGGTTGTGGGTTGTAGGTTAAAAACCCACATCCCATGGATAGGCTCTCGCTTATACTTGATTTAGAGCCCAACCCCCACTTTCCCCCACTCTCCAGCCTAGGCATGCCATCAGGGAAGACAAGCTAAGGGATTCTTTAAGAACCCAGGCGCTGCTGTCATTTGGAGGAGCCTCCCCACAATCAGGATACCTGAGCACGTCTCCGTGTGTGTGCTGGAGGTGGGGAAACAGATTCCACGCATCTTTATGGGGCACAGGTGTTCCAAGGTTGGGGAAGTAGTTTAAAACCCTCCACTACCCACAGAGATGCACTCGCTAATACTTGGCTTTAGAGCCCATCCCCCACCATCGCTTACTGCTAGGCCTAGGAAAACACTTAGGGAAGTCAAGCTAAGGGATTCTATTACAACCCAGGTGCTGCTGTCTGTTGGAGGAACCTCCCCACACTCAGAACCCCAGTACACTTCTTCCTGTGTGTGCTGGGCGTGGGGAAACATAGCACACGCATTTTTCAGGGGTCACAGTAATTCCCAAGTTGTGGGTTGTAGTTTAAACATCTCCACTACCCATGGAGAGGCACACGCTAATACTTAGTTTTAGATCCCAAATCCCACTTTCAACCACACACTGGCCTAGGCAAACCATCAGGGAAGACAAGCAAAGGGATTCTATTCAAACCAAGACGCTGATGTCAGTTGGAGGAACTACCCCACCCTCAGGATACTGGAACCCAACCTTGTGTGGTGGGGAGATTTGAAGCCCCACTCCACGCAGATGAATGGGTGCTCAGGAGTTTCCCTTTATGGAGAATTCATCTAAATACTTCCTCAGTCCATCGGGGACACTCGCTACTATTTGGCCTCAAAGCCCAACCCCCAGGTTTCTCTCAGAGTCAGTCCTAGGGAAACACTCAGGGATTACAAGCTAAGGGATTCTATTAGAACCCAGCCGCTTCTGTCACCTGCAATTGCCAGCCCACACTCAGGATAGCAGAAAACTTCTTCATGTGTGTTCTGGTGGTGGGGATACAGAGTCCACGCTTTTTTCAAGGAGCACAGGTATTCCCATGTTGTGGGCTTTTGGTTAATAACCTCCAAATCCCATGGAGAAGCACTCGCTAATACTTGGATTTAGAGCCCAACCCACCCTTTCCCCAGCACTCCGTATCAGGCAACCAAACAGGGTAGACAAGTTAAGCGATTTTATAAGAACCAAGGCCCTGCTCTCAGTTGGAGGAGGCTGCCCACTCTCAGGATAACTGTGCAAGTGTTCGTGTGTGTGCTGGAGGTGTGGAAACAGACTCCACGGATCTTTATGGGGGCACAGGTGTTCCCAGGTTAGGGATGTAGTTTAAACACCTCCACAAACCATAGAGAGGTCATCGCAAATACTTGGTTTTGGAGCCCAAACCACACTTTCCCCCGCACTCCCGCCTAGGCTTTCCATCAGGGAAGACAAGCAAAGGGATTCAATTAGAACCCAGGCGCTGCTGTCAGTTGGAGGAACTTCCCTGCACTCAGAATTCCAGAACACATTCTTAGGTGTGGGAGAGATGTGCAGCCCCACTGCACCCAGATGAATGCAGGAAAAGGTGTTCCGTTTAGGGAGAAGTCCTCTAAGTACTTCCTCAATGGATCAGGGGGCACTCACTGCTACGTGGCCTCCAAGCCCAACCCTCAGCTTTCCCTCATGGCCTGGCCTAAAAGAACACTCAGGGAACAGAAGCTAAGGGATACTAATAGAATCCAGGTGCTGCTGTCAGTTTGAGGAACTTCCCCACACTCAGAATACCAGAACACTTCTTCGTGTGTGTGCTGGATGTAGGGAAACAGTCAAAGCATCTTTCAGGGGGCACATTTATTCCATGGTTGTGGGTTGTAGGTTAAAAACCCACATCCCATGGATAGGCTCTCGCTTATACTTGGTTTAGAGCCCAACCCCCACTTTCCCCCACTCTCCAGCCTAGGCATGCCATCAGGGAAGACAAGCTAAGGGATTCTTTTAGAACCCAGGCGCTGCTGTCATTTGGAGGAGCCTCCCCACAATCAGGATACCTGAGCACGTCTCCGTGTGTGTGCTGTAGGTGGGGAAACAGATTCCACGCATCTTTATGGGGCACAGGTGTTCCAAGGTTGGGGAAGTAGTTTAAAACCCTCCACTACCCACAGAGATGCACTCGCTAATACTTGGCTTTAGAGCCCATCCCCCACCATCGCTTACTGCTAGGCCTAGGAAAACACTTAGGGAAGTCAAGCTAAGGGATTCTATTACAACCCAGGTGCTGCTGTCTGTTGGAGGAACCTCCCCACACTCAGAACCCCAGAACACTTCTTCCTGTGTGTGCTGGACGTGGGGAAACATAGCACACGCATTTTTCAGGGGTCACAGTAATTCCCAAGTTGTGGGTTGTAGTTTAAACATCTCCACTACCCATGGAGAGGCACACGCTAATACTTAGTTTTAGATCCCAAATCCCACTTTCAACCACACACTGGCCTAGGCAAACCATCAGGGAAGACAAGCAAAGGGATTCTATTCAAACCAAGACGCTGATGTCAGTTGGAGGAACTACCCCACCCTCAGGATACTGGAACCCAACCTTGTGTGGTGGGGAGATTTGAAGCCCCACTCCACGCAGATGAATGGGTGCTCAGGTGTTCCCCTTTATGGAGAATTCATCTAAATACTTCCTCAGTCCATCGGGGACACTCGCTACTATTTGGTCTCAAAGCCCAACCCCCAGGTTTCTCTCAGAGTCAGTCCTAGGGAAACACTCAGGGATTACAAGCTAAGGGATTCTATTAGAACCCAGCCGCTTCTGTCACCTGAAATTGCCAGCCCACACTCAGGATAGCAGAAAACTTCTTCATGTGTGTTCTGGTGGTGGGGATACAGAGTCCACGCTTTTTTCAAGGAGCACAGGTATTCCCATGTTGTGGGCTTTTGGTTAATAACCTCCAAATCCCATGGAGAAGCACTCGCTAATACTTGGATTTAGAGCCCAACCCACCCTTTCCCCAGCACTCCGTATCAGGCAACCAAACAGGGTAGACAAGTTAAGCGATTTTATAAGAACCAAGGCCCTGCTCTCAGTTGGAGGAGGCTGCCCACTCTCAGGATAACTGTGCAAGTGTTCGTGTGTGTGCTGGAGGTGTGGAAACAGACTCCACGGATCTTTATAGGGGCACAGGTGTTCCCAGGTTAGGGATGTAGTTTAAACACCTCCACAAACCATAGAGAGGTCATCGCAAATACTTGGTTTTGGAGCCCAAACCACACTTTCCCCCGCACTCCCGCCTAGGCTTTCCATCAGGGAAGACAAGCAAAGGGATTCAATTAGAACCCAGGCGCTGCTGTCAGTTGGAGGAACTTCCCAGCACTCAGAATTCCAGAACACATTCTTAGGTGTGGGAGAGTTGTGCAGCCCCACTGCACCCAGATGAATGCAGGAAAAGGTGTTCCCTTTAGGGAGAAGTCCTCTAAGTACTTCCTCAATGGATCAGGGGCACTCACTGCTACGTGGCCTCCAAGCCCAACCCCCAGCTTTCCCTCATGGCCTGGTCTAAGAGAACACTCAGGTAAAAGAAGCTAAGGGATACTAATGGAATCCAGGTGCTGCTGTCAGTTTGAGGAACTTCCCCACACTCAGAATACCAGAACACTTCTTCGTGTGTGTGCTGGATGTAGGGAAACAGTCAAAGCATCTTTCAGGGGGCACATTTATTCCATGGTTGTGGGTTGTAGGTTAAAAACCCACATCCCATGGATAGGCTCTCGCTTATACTTGGTTTAGAGCCCAACCCCCACTTTCCCCCACTCTCCAGCCTAGCCATGCCATCAGGGAAGACAAGCTAAGGGATTCTTTTAGAACCCAGGCGCTGCTGTCATTTGGAGGGTCCTCCCCACAATCAGGATACCTGAGCACGTCTCCGTGTGTGTGCTGGAGGTGGGGAATCAGATTCCACGCATCTTTATGGGGCACAGGTATTCCAAGGTTGGGGAAGTAGTTTAAAACCCTCCACTACCCACAGAGATGCACTCGCTAATACTTGGCTTTAGAGCCCATCCCCCACCATCGCTTACTGCTAGGCCTAGGAAAACACTTAGGGAAGTCAAGCTAAGGGATTCTATTACAACCCAGGTGCTGCTGTCTGTTGGAGGAACCTCCCCACACTCAGAACCCCAGAACACTTCTTCCTGTGTGTGCTGGACGTGGGGAAACATAGCACACGCATTTTTCAGGGGTCACAGTAATTCCCAAGTTGTGGGTTGTAGTTTAAACATCTCCACTACCCATGGAGAGGCACACGCTAATACTTAGTTTTAGATCCCAAATCCCACTTTCAACCACACACTGGCCTAGGCAAACCATCAGGGAAGACAAGCAAAGGGATTCTATTCAAACCAAGACGCTGATGTCAGTTGGAGGAACTACCCCACCCTCAGGATACTGGAAGCCAACCTTGTGTGGTGGGGAGATTTGAAGCCCCACTCCACGCAGATGAATGGGTGCTCAGGTGTTTCCCTTTATGGAGAATTCATCTAAATACTTCCTCAGTCCATCGGGGACACTCGCTACTATTTGGCCTCAAAGCCCAACCCCCAGGTTTCTCTCAGAGTCAGTCCTAGGGAAACACTCAGGGATTACAAGCTAAGGGATTCTATTAGAACCCAGCCGCTTCTGTCACCTGAAATTGCCAGCCCACACTCAGGATAGCAGAAAACTTCTTCATGTGTGTTCTGGTGGTGGGGATACAGAGTCCACGCTTTTTTCAAGGAGCACAGGTATTCCCATGTTGTGGGCTTTTGGTTAATAACCTCCAAATCCCATGGAGAAGCACTCGCTAATACTTGGATTTAGAGCCCAACCCACACTTTCCCCAGCACTCCGTATCAGGCAACCAAACAGGGTAGACAAGTTAAGCGATTTTATAAGAACCAAGGCCCTGCTCTCAGTTGGAGGAGGCTGCCCACTCTCAGGATAACTGTGCAAGTGTTCGTGTGTGTGCTGGAGGTGTGGAAACACACTCCACGGATCTTTATAGGGGCACAGGTGTTCCCAGGTTAGGGATGTAGTTTAAACACCTCCACAAACCATAGAGAGGTCATCGCAAATACTTGGTTTTGGAGCCCAAACCACACTTTCCCCCGCACTCCCGCCTAGGCTTTCCATCAGGGAAGACAAGCAAAGGGATTCAATTAGAACCCAGGCGCTGCTGTCAGTTGGAGGAACTTCCCAGCACTCAGAATTCCAGAACACATTCTTAGGTGTGGGAGAGTTGTGCAGCCCCACTGCACCCAGATGAATGCAGGAAAAGGTGTTCCCTTTAGGGAGAAGTCCTCTAAGTACTTCCTCAATGGATCAGGGGCACTCACTGCTACGTGGCCTCCAAGCCCAACCCCCAGCTTTCCCTCATGGCCTGGTCTAAGAGAACACTCAGGTAAAAGAAGCTAAGGGATACTAATGGAATCCAGGTGCTGCTGTCAGTTTGAGGAAATTCCCCACACTCAGAATACCAGAACACATCTTCGTGTGTGTGCTGGATGTAGGGAAACAGTCAAAGCATCTTTCAGGGGGCACATTTATTCCATGGTTGTGGGTTGTAGGTTAAAAACCCACATCCCATGGATAGGCTCTTGCTTATACTTGGTTTAGGGCCCAACCCCCACTTTCACCCACTCTCCAGCCTAGGCATGCCATCAGGGAAGACAAGCTAAGGGATTCTTTTAGAACCCAAGCGCTGCTATCATTTGGAGGAGCCTCCCCACAATCAGGATACCTGAGCACGTCTCCGTGTGTGTGCTGGAGGTGGGGAAACAGATTCCACGCATCTTTATGGGGCACAGGTGTTCCAAGGTTGGGGAAGTAGTTTAAAACCCTCCACTACCCACAGAGATGCACTCGCTAATACTTGGCTTTAGAGCCCATCCCCCACCATCGCTTACTGCTAGGCCTAGGAAAACACTTAGGGAAGTCAAGCTAAGGGATTCTATTACAACCCAGGTGCTGCTGTCTGTTGGAGGAACCTCCCCACACTCAGAACCCCAGAACACTTCTTCCTGTGTGTGCTGGACGTGGGGAAACATAGCACACGCATTTTTCAGGGGTCACAGTAATTCCCAAGTTGTGGGTTGTAGTTTAAACATCTCCACTACCCATGGAGAGGCACACGCTAATACTTAGTTTTAGATCCCAAATCCCACTTTCAACCACTCACTGGCCTAGGCAAACCATCAGGGAAGACAAGCAAAGGGATTCTATTCAAACCAAGACGTTGATGTCAGTTGGAGGAACTACCCCACCCTCAGGATACTGGAACCCAACCTTGTGTGGTGGGGAGATTTGAAGCCCCAATCCACGCAGATGAATGGGTGCTCAGGTGTTTCCCTTTATGGAGAATTCATCTAAATACTTCCTCAGTCCATCGGGGACACTCGCTACTATTTGGCCTCAAAGCCCAACCCCCAGGTTTCTCTCAGAGTCAGTCCTAGGGAAACACTCAGGGATTACAAGCTAAGGGATTCTATTAGAACCCAGCCGCTTCTGTCACCTGAAATTGCCAGCCCACACTCAGGATAGCAGAAAACTTCTTCATGTGTGTTCTGGTGGTGGGGATACAGAGTCCACGCTTTTTTCAAGGAGCACAGGTATTCCCATGTTGTGGGCTTTTGGTTAATAACCTCCAAATCCCATGGAGAAGCACTCGCTAATACTTGGATTTAGAGCCCAACCCACCCTTTCCCCAGCACTCCGTATCAGGCAACCAAACAGAGTAGACAAGTTAAGCGATTTTATAAGAACCAAGGCCCTGCTCTCAGTTGGAGGAGGCTGCCCACTCTCAGGATAACTGTGCAAGTGTTCGTGTGTGTGCTGGAGGTGTGGAAACAGACTCCACGGATCTTTATGGGGGCACAGGTGTTCCCAGGTTAGGGATGTAGTTTATACATCTCCACAAACCATAGAGAGGTCATCGCAAATACTTGGTTTTGGAGCCCAAACCACACTTTCCCCCGCACTCCCGCCTAGGCTTTCCATCAGGGAAGACAAGCAAAGGGATTCAATTAGAACCCAGGCGCTGCTGTCAGTTGGATGAACTTCCCTGCACTCAGAATTCCAGAACACATTCTTAGGTGTGGGAGAGATGTGCAGCCCCACTGCACCCAGATGAATGCAGGAAAAGGTGTTCCCTTTAGGGAGAAGTCCTCTAAGTACTTCCTCAATGGATCAGGGGGCACTCACTGCTACGCGGCCTCCAAGCCCAACCCCCAGCTTTCCCTCATGGCCTGGCCTAAAAGAACACTCAGGGAACAGAAGCTAAGGGATACTAATAGAATCCAGGTGCTGCTGTCAGTTTGAGGAACTTCCCCACACTCAGAATACAAGAACACATCTTCGTGTGTGTGCTGGATGTAGGGAAACAGTCAAAGCATCTTTCAGGGGGCACATTTATTCCATGGTTGTGGGTTGTAGGTTAAAAACCCACATCCCATGGATAGGCTCTCGCTTATACTTGGTTTAGAGCCCAACCCCCACTTTCCCCCACTCTCCAGCCTAGGCATGCATTCAGGGAAGACAAGCTAAAGGATTCTTTTAGAACCCAGGCGCTGCTGTCATTTGGAGGAGCCTCCCCACAATCAGGATACCTGAGCACGTCTCCGTGTGTGTGCTGTAGGTGGGGAAACAGATTCCACGCATCTTTATGGGGCACAGGTGTTCCAAGGTTGGGGAAGTAGTTTAAAACCCTCCACTACCCACAGAGATGCACTCGCTAATACTTGGCTTTAGAGCCCATCCCCCACCATCGCTTACTGCTAGGCCTAGGAAAACACTTAGGGAAGTCAAGCTAAGGGATTCTATTACAACCCAGGTTCTGCTGTCTGTTGGAGGAACCTCCCCACACTCAGAACCCCAGAACACTTCTTCCTGTGTGTGCTGGACGTGGGGAAACATAGCACACGCATTTTTCAGGGGTCACAGTAATTCCCAAGTTGTGGGTTGTAGTTTAAACATCTCCACTACCCATGGAGAGGCACACGCTAATACTTAGTTTTAGATCCCAAATCCCACTTTCAACCACACACTGGCCTAGGCAAACCATCAGGGAAGACAAGCAAAGGGATTCTATTCAAACCAAGACGCTGATGTCAGTTGGAGGAACTACCCCACCCTCAGGATACTGGAAGCCAACCTTGTGTGGTGGGGAGATTTGAAGCCCCACTCCACGCAGATGAATGGGTGCTCAGGTGTTTCCCTTTATGGAGAATTCATCTAAATACTTCCTCAGTCCATCGGGGACACTCGCTACTATTTGGCCTCAAAGCCCAACCCCCAGGTTTCTCTCAGAGTCAGTCCTAGGGAAACACTCAGGGATTACAAGCTAAGGGATTCTATTAGAACCCAGCCGCTTCTGTCACCTGAAATTGCCAGCCCACACTCAGGATAGCAGAAAACTTCTTCATGTGTGTTCTGGTGGTGGGGATACAGAGTCCACGCTTTTTTCAAGGAGCACAGGTATTCCCATGTTGTGGGCTTTTGGTTAATAACCTCCAAATCCCATGGAGAAGCACTCGCTATTACTTGGATTTAGAGCCCAACCCACCCTTTCCCCAGCACTCCGTATCAGGCAACCAAACAGGGTAGACAAGTTAAGCGATTTTATAAGAACCAAGGCCCTGCTCTCAGTTGGAGGAGGCTGCCCACTCTCAGGATAACTGTGCAAGTGTTCGTGTGTGTGCTGGAGGTGTGGAAACAGACTCCACGGATCTTTATGGGGGCACAGGTGTTCCCAGGTTAGGGATGTAGTTTAAACACCTCCACAAACCATAGAGAAGTCATCGCAAATACTTGGTTTTGGAGCCCAAACCACACTTTCCCCCGCACTCCCGCCTAGGCTTTCCATCAGGGAAGACAAGCAAAGGAATACAATTAGAACCCAGGCGCTGCTGTCAGTTGGAGGAACTTCCCTGCACTCAGAATTCCAGAACACATTCTTAGGTGTGGGAGAGATGTGCAGCCCCACTGCACCCAGATGAATGCAGGAAAAGGTGTTCCCTTTAGGAAGAGTCCTCTAAGTACTTCCTCAATGGATCAGGGGGCACTCACTGCTACGTGGCCTCCAAGCCCAACCCCCAGCTTTCCCTCATGGCCTGGTCTAAGAGAACACTCAGGTAAAAGAAGCTAAGGGATACTAATGGAATCCAGGTGCTGCTGTCAGTTTGAGGAACTTCCCCACACTCAGAATACCAGAATACATCTTCGTGTGTGTGCTGGATGTAGGGAAAGAGTCAAAGCATCTTTCAGGGGGCACATTTATTCCATGGTTGTGGGTTGTAGGTTAAAAAACCACATCCCATGGATAGGCTCTCGCTTATACTTGGTTTAGAGCCCAACCCCAACTTTCACCCACTCTCCAGCCTAGGCATGCCATCAGGGAAGACAAGCTAAGGGATTCTTTTAGAACCCAGGCGCTGCTGTCATTTGGAGGAGCCTCCCCACAATCAGGATACCTGAGCACGTCTCCGTGTGTGTGCTGGAGGTGGGGAAACAGATTCCACGCATCTTTATGGGGCACAGGTGTTCCAAGGTTGGGGAAGTAGTTTAAAACCCTCCACTACCCACAGAGATGCACTCGCTAATACTTGGCTTTAGAGCCCATCCCCCACCATCGCTTACTGCTAGGCCTAGGAAAACACTTAGGGAAGTCAAGCTAAGGGATTCTATTACAACCCAGGTGCTGCTGTCTGTTGGAGGAACCTCCCCACACTCAGAACCCCAGAACACTTCTTCCTGTGTGTGCTGGACGTGGGGAAACATAGCACACGCATTTTTCAGGGGTCACAGTAATTCCCAAGTTGTGGGTTGTAGTTTAAACATCTCCACTACCCATGGAGAGGCACACGCTAATACTTAGTTTTAGATCCCAAATCCCACTTTCAACCACACACTGGCCTAGGCAAACCATCAGGGAAGACAAGCAAAGGGATTCTATTCAAACCAAGACGCTGATGTCAGTTGGAGGAACTACCCCACCCTCAGGATACTGGAACCCAACCTTGTGTGGTGGGGAGATTTGAAGCCCCACTCCACGCAGATGAATGGGTGCTCAGGTGTTTCCCTTTATGGAGAATTCATCTAAATACTTCCTCAGTCCATCGGGGACACTCGCTACTATTTGGCCTCAAAGCCCAACCCCCAGGTTTCTCTCAGAGTCAGTCCTAGGGAAACACTCAGGGATTACAAGCTAAGGGATTCTATTAGAACCCAGCCGCTTCTGTCACCTGAAATTGCCAGCCCACACTCAGGATAGCAGAAAACTTCTTCATGTGTGTTCTGGTGGTGGGGATACAGAGTCCACGCTTTTTTCAAGGAGCACAGGTATTCCCATGTTGTGGGCTTTTGGTTAATATCCTCCAAATCCCATGGAGAAGCACTCGCTATTACTTGGATTTAGAGCCCAACCCACCCTTTCCCCAGCACTCCGTATCAGGCAACCAAACAGGGTAGACAAGTTAAGCGATTTTATAAGAACCAAGGCCCTGCTCTCAGTTGGAGGAGGCTGCCCACTCTCAGGATAACTGTGCAAGTGTTCGTGTGTGTGCTGGAGGTGTGGAAACAGACTCCACGGATCTTTATGGGGGCACAGGTGTTCCCAGGTTAGGGATGTAGTTTAAACACCTCCACAAACCATAGAGAGGTCATCGCAAATACTTGGTTTTGGAGCCCAAACCACACTTTCCCCCGCACTCCCGCCTAGGCTTTCCATCAGGGAAGACAAGCAAAGAATACAATTAGAACCCAGGCGCTGCTGTCAGTTGGAGGAACTTCCCTGCACTCAGAATTCCAGAACACATTCTTAGGTGTGGGAGAGATGTGCAGCCCCACTGCACCCAGATGAATGCAGGAAAAGGTGTTCCCTTTAGGAAGAGTCCTCTAAGTACTTCCTCAATGGATCAGGGGGCACTCACTGCTACGTGGCCTCCAAGCCCAACCCCCAGCTTTCCCTCATGGCCTGGTCTAAGAGAACACTCAGGTAAAAGAAGCTAAGGGATACTAATGGAATCCAGGTGCTGCTGTCAGTTTGAGGAACTTCCCCACACTCAGAATACCAGAATACATCTTCGTGTGTGTGCTGGATGTAGGGAAAGAGTCAAAGCATCTTTCAGGGGGCACATTTATTCCATGGTTGTGGGTTGTAGGTTAAAAAACCACATCCCATGGATAGGCTCTCGCTTATACTTGGTTTAGAGCCCAACCCCCACTTTCACCCACTCTCCAGCCTAGGCATGCCATCAGGGAAGACAAGCTAAGGGATTCTTTTAGAACCCAGGTGCTGCTGTCATTTGGAGGAGCCTCCCCACAATCAGGATACCTGAGCACGTCTCCGTGTGTGTGCTGGAGGTGGGGAAACAGATTCCACGCATCTTTATGGGGCACAGGTGTTCCAAGGTTGGGGAAGTAGTTTAAAACCCTCCACTACCCACAGAGATGCACTCGCTAATACTTGGCTTTAGAGCCCATCCCCCACCATCGCTTACTGCTAGGCCTAGGAATACACTTAGGGAAGTCAAGCTAAGGGATTCTATTACAACCCAGGTGCTGCTGTCTGTTGGAGGAACCTCCCCACACTCAGAACCCCAGAACACTTCTTCCTGTGTGTGCTGGACGTGGGGAAACATAGCACACGCATTTTTCAGGGGTCACAGTAATTCCCAAGTTGTGGGTTGTAGTTTAAACATCTCCACTACCCATGGAGAGGCACACGCTAATACTTAGTTTTAGATCCCAAATCCCACTTTCAACCACACACTGGCCTAGGCAAACCATCAGGGAAGACAAGCAAAGGGATTCTATTCAAACCAAGACGCTGATGTCAGTTGGAGGAACTACCCCACCCTCAGGATACTGGAACCCAACCTTGTGTGGTGGGGAGATTTGAAGCCCCACTCCACGCAGATGAATGGGTGCTCAGGTGTTTCCCTTTATGGAGAATTCATCTAAATACTTCCTCAGTCCATCGGGGACACTCGCTACTATTTGGCCTCAAAGCCCAACCCCCAGGTTTCTCTCAGAGTCAGTCCTAGGGAAACACTCAGGGATTACAAGCTAAGGGATTCTATTAGAACCCAGCCGCTTCTGTCACCTGAAATTGCCAGCCCACACTCAGGATAGCAGAAAACTTCTTCATGTGTGTTCTGGTGGTGGGGATACAGAGTCCACGCTTTTTTCAAGGAGCACAGGTATTCCCATGTTGTGGGCTTTTGGTTAATAACCTCCAAATCCCATGGAGAAGCACTCGCTAATACTTGGATTTAGAGCCCAACCCACCCTTTCCCCAGCACTCCATATCAGGCAACCAAACAGGGTAGACAAGTTAAGCGATTTTATAAGAACCAAGGCCCTGCTCTCAGTTGGAGGAGGCTGCCCACTCTCAGGATAACTGTGCAAGTGTTCGTGTGTGTGCTGGAGGTGTGGAAACAGACTCCACGGATCTTTATGGGGGCACAGGTGTTCCCAGGTTAGGGATGTAGTTTAAACACCTCCACAAACCATAGAGAGGTCATCGCAAATACTTGGTTTTGGAGCCCAAACCACACTTTCCCCCGCACTCCCGCCTAGGCTTTCCATCAGGGAAGACAAGCAAAGGGATTCAATTAGAACCCAGGCGCTGCTGTCAGTTGGAGGAACTTCCCTGCACTCAGAATTCCAGAACACATTCAAAGGTGTGGGAGAGATGTGCAGCCCCACTGCACCCAGATGAATGCAGGAAAATGTGTTCCCTTTAGGAAGAGTCCTCTAAGTACTTCCTCAATGGATCAGGGGGCACTCACTGCTACGTGGCCTCCAAGCCCAACCCCCAGCTTTCCCTCATGGCCTGGCCTAAAAGAACACTCAGGGAACAGAAGCTAAGGGATACTAATAGAATTCAGGTGCTTCTGTCAGTTTGAGGAACATTCCCACACTCAGAATACAAGAACACATCTTCGTGTGTGTGCTGGATGTAGGGAAAGAGTCAAAGCATCTTTCAGGGGGCACATTTATTCCATGGTTGTGGGTTGTAGGTTAAAAACCCACATCCCATGGATAGGCTCTCGCTTATACTTGGTTTAGAGCCCAACCCCCACTTTCCCCCACTCTCCAGCCTAGGCATGCCATCAGGGAAGACAAGCTAAGGGATTCTTTTAGAACCCAGGCGCTGCTGTCATTTGGAGGAGCCTCCCCACAATCAGGATACCTGAGCACTTCTCCGTGTGTGTGCTGTAGGTGGGGAAACAGATTCCACGCATCTTTATGGGGCACAGGTGTTCCAAGGTTGGGGAAGTAGTTTAAAACCCTCCACTACCCACAGAGATGCACTCGCTAATACTTGGCTTTAGAGCCCATCCCCCACCATCGCTTACTGCTAGGCCTAGGAAAACACTTAGGGAAGTCAAGCTAAGGGATTCTATTACAACCCAGGTGCTGCTGTCTGTTGGAGGAACCTCCCCACACTCAGAACCCCAGAACACTTCTTCCTGTGTGTGCTGGACGTGGGGAAACATAGCACACGCATTTTTCAGGGGTCACAGTAATTCCCAAGTTGTGGGTTGTAGTTTAAACATCTCCACTACCCATGGAGAGGCACACGCTAATACTTAGTTTTAGATCCCAAATCCCACTTTCAACCACACACTGGCCTAGGCAAACCATCAGGGAAGACACGTAAAGGAAACTATTCAAACCAAGACGCTGATGTCAGGTGGAGGAACTACCCCACCCTCAGGATACTGGAACCCAACCTTGTGTGGTGGGGAGATTTGAAGCCCCAATCCACGCAGATGAATGGGTGCTCAGGTGTTTCCCTTTATGGAGAATTCATCTAAATACTTCCTCAGTCCATCGGGGACACTCGCTACTATTTGGCCTCAAAGCCCAACCCCCAGGTTTCTCTCAGAGTCAGTCCTAGGGAAACACTCAGGGATTACAAGCTAAGGGATTCTATTAGAACCCAGCCGCTTCTGTCACCTGAAATTGCCAGCCCACACTCAGGATAGCAGAAAACTTCTTCATGTGTGTTCTGGTGGTGGGGATACAGAGTCCACGCTTTTTTCAAGGAGCACAGGTATTCCCATGTTGTGGGCTTTTGGTTAATAACCTCCAAATCCCATGGAGAAGCACTCGCTAATACTTGGATTTAGAGCCCAACCCACCCTTTCCCCAGCACTCCGTATCAGGCAACCAAACAGAGTAGACAAGTTAAGCAATTTTATAAGAACCAAGGCCCTGCTCTCAGTTGGAGGAGGCTGCCCACTCTCAGGATAACTGTGCAAGTGTTCGTGTGTGTGCTGGAGGTGTGGAAACAGACTCCACGGATCTTTATGGGGGCACAGGTGTTCCCAGGTTAGGGATGTAGTTTAAACACCTCCACAAACCATAGAGAGGTCATCGCAAATACTTGGTTTTGGAGCCCAAACCACACTTTCCCCCGCACTCCCGCCTAGGCTTTCCATCAGGGAAGACAAGCAAAGGGATTCAATTAGAACCCAGGCGCTGCTGTCAGTTGGAGGAACTTCCCTGCACTCAGAATTCCAGAACACATTCTTAGGTGTGGGAGAGATGTGCAGCCCCACTGCACCCAGATGAATGCAGGAAAAGGTGTTCCCTTTAGGGAGAAGTCCTCTAAGTACTTCCTCAATGGATCAGGGGGCACTCACTGCTACGTGGCCTCCAAGCCCAACCCCCAGCTTTCCCTCATGGCCTGGCCTAAAAGAACACTCAGGGAACAGAAGCTAAGGGATACTAATAGAATCCAGGTGCTGCTGTCAGTTTGAGGAACTTCCCCACACTCAGAATACCAGAACACATCTTCGTGTGTGTGCTGGATGTAGGGAAACAGTCAAAGCATCTTTCAGGGGGCACATTTATTCCATGGTTGTGGGTTGTAGGTTAAAAACCCACATCCCATGGATAGGCTCTCGCTTATACTTGGTTTAGAGCCCAACCCCAACTTTCCCCCACTCTCCAGCCTAGGCATGCCTTCAGGGAAGACAAGCTAAGGGATTCTTTTAGAACCCAGGCGCTGCTGTCATTTGGAGGAGCCTCCCCACAATCAGGATACCTGAGCACGTCTCCGTGTGTGTGCTGGAGGTGGGGAAACAGATTCCACGCATCTTTATGGGGCACAGGTGTTCCAAGGTTGGGGAAGTAGTTTAAAACCCTCCACTACCCACAGAGAGCACTCGCTAATACTTGGCTTTAGAGCCCATCCCCCACCATCGCTTACTGCTAGGCCTAGGAAAACACTTAGGGAAGTCAAGCTAAGGGATTCTATTACAACCCAGGTGCTGCTGTCTGTTGGAGGAACCTCCCCACACTCAGAACCCCAGAACACTTCTTCCTGTGTGTGCTGGATGTGGGGAAACATAGCACACGCATTTTTCAGGGGTCACAGTAATTCCCAAGTTGTGGGTTGTAGTTTAAACATCTCCACTACCCATGGAGAGGCACACGCTAATACTTGGTTTTAGATCCCAAATCCCACTTTCAACCACACACTGGCCTAGGCAAACCATCAGGGAAGACAAGCAAAGGGATTCTATTCAAACCAAGACGCTGATGTCAGTTGGAGGAACTACCCCACCCTCAGGATACTGGAACCCAACCTTGTGTGGTGGGGAGATTTGAAGCCCCACTCCACGCAGATGAATGGGTGCTCAGGTGTTTCCCTTTATGGAGAATTCATCTAAATACTTCCTCAGTCCACCGGGGACACTCGCTACTATTTGGCCTCAAAGCCCAACCCCCAGGTTTCTCTCAGAGTCAGTCCTAGGGAAACACTCAGGGATTACAAGCTAAGGGATTCTATTAGAACCCAGCCGCTTCTGTCACCTGAAATTGCCAGCCCACACTCAGGATAGCAGAAAACTTCTTCATGTGTGTTCTGGTGGTGGGGATACAGAGTCCACGCTTTTTTCAAGGAGCACAGGTATTCCCATGTTGTGGGCTTTTGGTTAATAACCTCCAAATCCCATGGAGAAGCACTCGCTAATACTTGGATTTAGAGCCCAACCCACCCTTTCCCCAGCACTCAGTATCAAGCAAACAACAGGGTAGACAAGTTAAGCGATTTTATAAGAACCAAGGCCCTGCTCTCAGTTGGAGGAGGCTGCCCACTCTCAGGATAACTGTGCAAGTGTTCGTGTGTGTGCTGGAGGTGTGGAAACAGACTCCACGGATCTTTATAGGGGCACAGGTGTTCCCAGGTTAGGGATGTAGTTTAAACACCTCCACAAACCATAGAGAGGTCATCGCAAATACTTGGTTTTGGAGCCCAAACCACACTTTCCCCCGCACTCCCGCCTAGGCTTTCCATCAGGGAAGACAAGCAAAGGGATTCAATTAGAACCAAGGCGCTGCTGTCAGTTGGAGGAACTTCCCTGCACTCAGAATTCCAGAACACATTCTTAGGTGTGGGAGAGATGTGCAGCCCCACTGCACCCAGATGAATGCAGGAAAAGGAGTTCTGTTTAGGGAGAAGTCCTCTAAGTACTTCCTCAATGGATCAGGGGGCACTCACTGCTACGTGGCCTCCAAGCCCAACCCCCAGCTTTCCCTCATGGCCTGGCCTAAAAGAACACTCAGGGAACAGAAGCTAAGGGATACTAATAGAATCCAGGTGCTGCTCTCAGTTTGAGGAACTTCCCCACACTCAGAATACAAGAACACATCTTCGTGTGTGTGCTGGATGTAGGGAAACAGTCAAAGCATCTTTCAGGGGGCACATTTATTCCATGGTTGTGGGTTGTAGGTTAAAAACCCACATCCCATGGATAGGCTCTCGCTTATACTTGGTTTAGAGCCCAACCCCCACTTTCCCCCACTCTCCAGCCTAGCCATGCCATCAGGGAAGACAAGCTAAGGGATTCTTTTAGAACCCAGGTGCTGCTGTCATTTGGAGGAGCCTCCCCACAATCAGGATACCTGAGCACGTCTCCGTGTGTGTGCTGTAGGTGGGGAAACAGATTCCACGCATCTTTATGGGGCACAGGTGTTCCAAGGTTGGGGAAGTAGTTTAAAACCCTCCACTACCCACAGAGATGCACTCGCTAATACTTGGCTTTAGAGCCCATCCCCCACCATCGCTTACTGCTAGGCCTAGGAAAACACTTAGGGAAGTCAAGCTAAGGGATTCTATTACAACCCAGGTGCTGCTGTCTGTTGGAGGAACCTCCCCACACTCAGAACCCCAGAACACTTCTTCCTGTGTGTGCTGGACGTGGGGAAACATAGCACACGCATTTTTCAGGGGTCACAGTAATTCCCAAGTTGTGGGTTGTAGTTTAAACATCTCCACTACCCATGGAGAGGCACACGCTAATACTTAGTTTTAGATCCCAAATCCCACTTTCAACCACACACTGGCCTAGGCAAACCATCAGGGAAGACAAGCAAAGGGATTCTATTCAAACCAAGACGCTGATGTCAGTTGGAGGAACTACCCCACCCTCAGGATACTGGAACCCAACCTTGTGTGGTGGGGAGATTTGAAGCCCCACTCCACGCAGATGAATGGGTGCTCAGGTGTTTCCCTTTATGGAGAATTCATCTAAATACTTCCTCAGTCCATCGGGGACACTCGCTACTATTTGGCCTCAAAGCCCAACCCCCAGGTTTCTCTCAGAGTCAGTCCTAGGGAAACACTCAGGGATTAAAAGCTAAGGGATTCTATTAGAACCCAGCCGCTTCTGTCACCTGAAATTGCCAGCCCACACTCAGGATAGCAGAAAACTTCTTCATGTGTGTTCAGGTGGTGGGGATACAGAGTCCACGCTTTTTTCAAGGAGCACAGGTATTCCCATGTTGTGGGCTTTTGGTTAATAACCTCCAAATCCCATGGAGAAGCACTCGCTAATACTTGGATTTAGAGCCCAACCCACCCTTTCCCCAGCACTCCGTATCAAGCAACCAAACAGGGTAGACAAGTTAAGCGATTTTATAAGAACCAAGGCCCTGCTCTCAGTTGGAGGAGGCTGCCCACTCTCAGGATAACTGTGCAAGTGTTCGTGTGTGTGCTGGAGGTGTGGAAACAGACTCCACGGATCTTTATGGGGGCACAGGTGTTCCCAGGTTAGGGATGTAGATTAAACTCCTCCACAAACCATAGAGAGGTCATCGCAAATACTTGGTTTTGGAGCCCAAACCACACTTTCCCCCGCACTCCCGCCTAGGCTTTCCATCAGGGAAGACAAGCAAAGGGATTCAATTAGAACCCAGGCGCTGCTGTCAGTTGGAGGAACTTCCCTGCACTCAGAATTCCAGAACACATTCTTAGGTGTGGGAGAGATGTGCAGCCCCACTGCACCCAGATGAATGCAGGAAAAGGTGTTCCCTTTAGGGAGAAGTCCTCTAAGTACTTCCTCAATGGATCAGGGGGCACTCACTGCTACGTGGCCTCCAAACCCAACCCCCAGCTTTCCCTCATGGCCTGGCCTAAAAGAACACTCAGGGAACAGAAGCTAAGGGATACTAATAGAATCCAGGTGCTGCTGTCAGTTTGAGGAACTTCCCCACACTCAGAATACAAGAACACATCTTCGTGTGTGTGCTGGATGTAGGGAAACAGTCAAAGCATCTTTCAGGGGGCACATTTATTCCATGGTTGTGGGTTGTAGGTTAAAAACCCACATCCCATGGATAGGCTCTCGCTTATACTTGGTTTAGAGCCCAACCCCCACTTTCCCCCACTCTCCAGCCTAGCCATGCCATCAGAGAAGACAAGCTAAGGGATTCTTTTAGAACCCAGGCGCTGCTGTCATTTGGAGGAGCCTCCCCACAATCAGGATACCTGAGCACGTCTCCGTGTGTGTGCTGGAGGTGGGGAAACAGATTCCACGCATCTTTATGGGGCACAGGTGTTCCAAGGTTGGGGAAGTAGTTTAAAACCCTCCACTACCCACAGAGATGCACTCGCTAATACTTGGCTTTAGAGCCCATCCCCCACCATCGCTTACTGCTAGGCCTAGGAAAACACTTAGGGAAGTCAAGCTAAGGGATTCTATTACAACCCAGGTGCTGCTGTCTGTTGGAGGAACCTCCCCACACTCAGAACCCCAGAACACTTCTTCCTGTGTGTGCTGGACGTGGGGAAACATAGCACACGCATTTTTCAGGGGTCACAGTAATTCCCAAGTTGTGGGTTGTAGTTTAAACATCTCCACTACCCATGGAGAGGCACACGCTAATACTTAGTTTTAGATCCCAAATCCCACTTTCAACCACACACTGGCCTAGGCAAACCATCAGGGAAGACAAGCAAAGGGATTCTATTCAAACCAAGACGCTGATGTCAGTTGGAGGAACTACCCCACCCTCAGGATACTGGAACCCAACCTTGTGTGGTGGGGAGATTTGAAGCCCCACTCCACGCAGATGAATGGGTGCTCAGGTGTTTCCCTTTATGGAGAATTCATCTAAATACTTCCTCAGTCCATCGGGGACACTCGCTACTATTTGGCCTCAAAGCCCAACCCCCAGGTTTCTCTCAGAGTCAGTCCTAGGGAAACACTCAGGGATTACAAGCTAAGGGATTCTATTAGAACCCAGCCGCTTCTGTCACCTGAAATTGCCAGCCCACACTCAGGATAGCAGAAAACTTCTTCATGTGTGTTCTGGTGGTGGGGATACAGAGTCCACGCTTTTTTCAAGGAGCACAGGTATTCCCATGTTGTGGGCTTTTGGTTAATAACCTCCAAATCCCATGGAGAAGCACTCGCTATTACTTGGATTTAGAGCCCAACCCACCCTTTCCCCAGCACTCCGTATCAGGCAACCAAACAGGGTAGACAAGTTAAGCGATTTTATAAGAACCAAGGCCCTGCTCTCAGTTGGAGGAGGCTGCCCACTCTCAGGATAACTGTGCAAGTGTTCGTGTGTGTGCTGGAGGTGTGGAAACAGACTCCACGGATCTTTATGGGGGCACAGGTGTTCCCAGGTTAGGGATGTAGTTTAAACACCTCCACAAACCATAGAGAGGTCATCGCAAATACTTGGTTTTGGAGCCCAAACCACACTTTCCCCCGCACTCCCGCCTAGGCTTTCCATCAGGGAAGACAAGCAAAGAATACAATTAGAACCCAGGCGCTGCTGTCAGTTGGAGGAACTTCCCTGCACTCAGAATTCCAGAACACATTCTTAGGTGTGGGAGAGATGTGCAGCCCCACTGCACCCAGATGAATGCAGGAAAAGGTGTTCCCTTTAGGAAGAGTCCTCTAAGTACTTCCTCAATGGATCAGGGGGCACTCACTGCTACGTGGCCTCCAAGCCCAACCCCCAGCTTTCCCTCATGGCCTGGTCTAAGAGAACACTCAGGTAAAAGAAGCTAAGGGATACTAATGGAATCCAGGTGCTGCTGTCAGTTTGAGGAACTTCCCCACACTCAGAATACCAGAATACATCTTCGTGTGTGTGCTGGATGTAGGGAAAGAGTCAAAGCATCTTTCAGGGGGCACATTTATTCCATGGTTGTGGGTTGTAGGTTAAAAAACCACATCCCATGGATAGGCTCTCGCTTATACTTGGTTTAGAGCCCAACCCCCACTTTCACCCACTCTCCAGCCTAGGCATGCCATCAGGGAAGACAAGCTAAGGGATTCTTTTAGAACCCAGGTGCTGCTGTCATTTGGAGGAGCCTCCCCACAATCAGGATACCTGAGCACGTCTCCGTGTGTGTGCTGGAGGTGGGGAAACAGATTCCACGCATCTTTATGGGGCACAGGTGTTCCAAGGTTGGGGAAGTAGTTTAAAACCCTCCACTACCCACAGAGATGCACTCGCTAATACTTGGCTTTAGAGCCCATCCCCCACCATCGCTTACTGCTAGGCCTAGGAATACACTTAGGGAAGTCAAGCTAAGGGATTCTATTACAACCCAGGTGCTGCTGTCTGTTGGAGGAACCTCCCCACACTCAGAACCCCAGAACACTTCTTCCTGTGTGTGCTGGACGTGGGGAAACATAGCACACGCATTTTTCAGGGGTCACAGTAATTCCCAAGTTGTGGGTTGTAGTTTAAACATCTCCACTACCCATGGAGAGGCACACGCTAATACTTAGTTTTAGATCCCAAATCCCACTTTCAACCACACACTGGCCTAGGCAAACCATCAGGGAAGACAAGCAAAGGGATTCTATTCAAACCAAGACGCTGATGTCAGTTGGAGGAACTACCCCACCCTCAGGATACTGGAACCCAACCTTGTGTGGTGGGGAGATTTGAAGCCCCACTCCACGCAGATGAATGGGTGCTCAGGTGTTTCCCTTTATGGAGAATTCATCTAAATACTTCCTCAGTCCATCGGGGACACTCGCTACTATTTGGCCTCAAAGCCCAACCCCCAGGTTTCTCTCAGAGTCAGTCCTAGGGAAACACTCAGGGATTACAAGCTAAGGGATTCTATTAGAACCCAGCCGCTTCTGTCACCTGAAATTGCCAGCCCACACTCAGGATAGCAGAAAACTTCTTCATGTGTGTTCTGGTGGTGGGGATACAGAGTCCACGCTTTTTTCAAGGAGCACAGGTATTCCCATGTTGTGGGCTTTTGGTTAATAACCTCCAAATCCCATGGAGAAGCACTCGCTAATACTTGGATTTAGAGCCCAACCCACCCTTTCCCCAGCACTCCGTATCAAGCAACCAAACAGGGTAGACAAGTTAAGCGATTTTATAAGAACCAAGGCCCTGCTCTCAGTTGGAGGAGGCTGCCCACTCTCAGGATAACTGTGCAAGTGTTCGTGTGTGTGCTGGAGGTGTGGAAACAGACTCCACGGATCTTTATGGGGGCACAGGTGTTCCCAGGTTAGGGATGTAGATTAAACTCCTCCACAAACCATAGAGAGGTCATCGCAAATACTTGGTTTTGGAGCCCAAACCACACTTTCCCCCGCACTCCCGCCTAGGCTTTCCATCAGGGAAGACAAGCAAAGGGATTCAATTAGAACCCAGGCGCTGCTGTCAGTTGGAGGAACTTCCCTGCACTCAGAATTCCAGAACACATTCTTAGGTGTGGGAGAGATGTGCAGCCCCACTGCACCCAGATGAATGCAGGAAAAGGTGTTCCCTTTAGGGAGAAGTCCTCTAAGTACTTCCTCAATGGATCAGGGGGCACTCACTGCTACGTGGCCTCCAAACCCAACCCCCAGCTTTCCCTCATGGCCTGGCCTAAAAGAACACTCAGGGAACAGAAGCTAAGGGATACTAATAGAATCCAGGTGCTGCTGTCAGTTTGAGGAACTTCCCCACACTCAGAATACAAGAACACATCTTCGTGTGTGTGCTGGATGTAGGGAAACAGTCAAAGCATCTTTCAGGGGGCACATTTATTCCATGGTTGTGGGTTGTAGGTTAAAAACCCACATCCCATGGATAGGCTCTCGCTTATACTTGGTTTAGAGCCCAACCCCCACTTTCCCCCACTCTCCAGCCTAGCCATGCCATCAGGGAAGACAAGCTAAGGGATTCTTTTAGAACCCAGGCGCTGCTGTCATTTGGAGGAGCCTCCCCACAATCAGGATACCTGAGCACGTCTCCGTGTGTGTGCTGGAGGTGGGGAAACAGATTCCACGCATCTTTATGGGGCACAGGTGTTCCAAGGTTGGGGAAGTAGTTTAAAACCCTCCACTACCCACAGAGATGCACTCGCTAATACTTGGCTTTAGAGCCCATCCCCCACCATCGCTTACTGCTAGGCCTAGGAAAACACTTAGGGAAGTCAAGCTAAGGGATTCTATTACAACCCAGGTGCTGCTGTCTGTTGGAGGAACCTCCCCACACTCAGAACCCCAGAACACTTCTTCCTGTGTGTGCTGGACGTGGGGAAACATAGCACACGCATTTTTCAGGGGTCACAGTAATTCCCAAGTTGTGGGTTGTAGTTTAAACATCTCCACTACCCATGGAGAGGCACACGCTAATACTTAGTTTTAGATCCCAAATCCCACTTTCAACCACACACTGGCCTAGGCAAACCATCAGGGAAGACAAGCAAAGGGATTCTATTCAAACCAAGACGCTGATGTCAGTTGGAGGAACTACCCCACCCTCAGGATACTGGAACCCAACCTTGTGTGGTGGGGAGATTTGAAGCCCCACTCCACGCAGATGAATGGGTGCTCAGGTGTTTCCCTTTATGGAGAATTCATCTAAATACTTCCTCAGTCCATCGGGGACACTCGCTACTATTTGGCCTCAAAGCCCAACCCCCAGGTTTCTCTCAGAGTCAGTCCTAGGGAAACACTCAGGGATTACAAGCTAAGGGATTCTATTAGAACCCAGCCGCTTCTGTCACCTGAAATTGCCAGCCCACACTCAGGATAGCAGAAAACTTCTTCATGTGTGTTCTGGTGGTGGGGATACAGAGTCCACGCTTTTTTCAAGGAGCACAGGTATTCCCATGTTGTGGGCTTTTGGTTAATAACCTCCAAATCCCATGGAGAAGCACTCGCTATTACTTGGATTTAGAGCCCAACCCACCCTTTCCCCAGCACTCCGTATCAGGCAACCAAACAGGGTAGACAAGTTAAGCGATTTTATAAGAACCAAGGCCCTGCTCTCAGTTGGAGGAGGCTGCCCACTCTCAGGATAACTGTGCAAGTGTTCGTGTGTGTGCTGGAGGTGTGGAAACAGACTCCACGGATCTTTATGGGGGCACAGGTGTTCCCAGGTTAGGGATGTAGTTTAAACACCTCCACAAACCATAGAGAGGTCATCGCAAATACTTGGTTTTGGAGCCCAAACCACACTTTCCCCCGCACTCCCGCCTAGGCTTTCCATCAGGGAAGACAAGCAAAGAATACAATTAGAACCCAGGCGCTGCTGTCAGTTGGAGGAACTTCCCTGCACTCAGAATTCCAGAACACATTCTTAGGTGTGGGAGAGATGTGCAGCCCCACTGCACCCAGATGAATGCAGGAAAAGGTGTTCCCTTTAGGAAGAGTCCTCTAAGTACTTCCTCAATGGATCAGGGGGCACTCACTGCTACGTGGCCTCCAAGCCCAACCCCCAGCTTTCCCTCATGGCCTGGTCTAAGAGAACACTCAGGTAAAAGAAGCTAAGGGATACTAATGGAATCCAGGTGCTGCTGTCAGTTTGAGGAACTTCCCCACACTCAGAATACCAGAATACATCTTCGTGTGTGTGCTGGATGTAGGGAAAGAGTCAAAGCATCTTTCAGGGGGCACATTTATTCCATGGTTGTGGGTTGTAGGTTAAAAAACCACATCCCATGGATAGGCTCTCGCTTATACTTGGTTTAGAGCCCAACCCCCACTTTCACCCACTCTCCAGCCTAGGCATGCCATCAGGGAAGACAAGCTAAGGGATTCTTTTAGAACCCAGGTGCTGCTGTCATTTGGAGGAGCCTCCCCACAATCAGGATACCTGAGCACGTCTCCGTGTGTGTGCTGGAGGTGGGGAAACAGATTCCACGCATCTTTATGGGGCACAGGTGTTCCAAGGTTGGGGAAGTAGTTTAAAACCCTCCACTACCCACAGAGATGCACTCGCTAATACTTGGCTTTAGAGCCCATCCCCCACCATCGCTTACTGCTAGGCCTAGGAATACACTTAGGGAAGTCAAGCTAAGGGATTCTATTACAACCCAGGTGCTGCTGTCTGTTGGAGGAACCTCCCCACACTCAGAACCCCAGAACACTTCTTCCTGTGTGTGCTGGACGTGGGGAAAGATAGCACACGCATTTTTCAGGGGTCACAGTAATTCCCAAGTTGTGGGTTGTAGTTTAAACATCTCCACTACCCATGGAGAGGCACACGCTAATACTTAGTTTTAGATCCCAAATCCCACTTTCAACCACACACTGGCCTAGGCAAACCATCAGGGAAGACAAGCAAAGGGATTCTATTCAAACCAAGACGCTGATGTCAGTTGGAGGAACTACCCCACCCTCAGGATACTGGAACCCAACCTTGTGTGGTGGGGAGATTTGAAGCCCCACTCCACGCAGATGAATGGGTGCTCAGGTGTTTCCCTTTATGGAGAATTCATCTAAATACTTCCTCAGTCCATCGGGGACACTCGCTACTATTTGGCCTCAAAGCCCAACCCCCAGGTTTCTCTCAGAGTCAGTCCTAGGGAAACACTCAGGGATTACAAGCTAAGGGATTCTATTAGAACCCAGCCGCTTCTGTCACCTGAAATTGCCAGCCCACACTCAGGATAGCAGAAAACTTCTTCATGTGTGTTCTGGTGGTGGGGATACAGAGTCCACGCTTTTTTCAAGGAGCACAGGTATTCCCATGTTGTGGGCTTTTGGTTAATAACCTCCAAATCCCATGGAGAAGCACTCGCTAATACTTGGATTTAGAGCCCAACCCACCCTTTCCCCAGCACTCCATATCAGGCAACCAAACAGGGTAGACAAGTTAAGCGATTTTATAAGAACCAAGGCCCTGCTCTCAGTTGGAGGAGGCTGCCCACTCTCAGGATAACTGTGCAAGTGTTCGTGTGTGTGCTGGAGGTGTGGAAACAGACTCCACGGATCTTTATGGGGGCACAGGTGTTCCCAGGTTAGGGATGTAGTTTAAACACCTCCACAAACCATAGAGAGGTCATCGCAAATACTTGGTTTTGGAGCCCAAACCACACTTTCCCCCGCACTCCCGCCTAGGCTTTCCATCAGGGAAGACAAGCAAAGGGATTCAATTAGAACCCAGGCGCTGCTGTCAGTTGGAGGAACTTCCCTGCACTCAGAATTCCAGAACACATTCAAAGGTGTGGGAGAGATGTGCAGCCCCACTGCACCCAGATGAATGCAGGAAAATGTGTTCCCTTTAGGAAGAGTCCTCTAAGTACTTCCTCAATGGATCAGGGGGCACTCACTGCTACGTGGCCTCCAAGCCCAACCCCCAGCTTTCCCTCATGGCCTGGCCTAAAAGAACACTCAGGGAACAGAAGCTAAGGGATACTAATAGAATTCAGGTGCTTCTGTCAGTTTGAGGAACATTCCCACACTCAGAATACAAGAACACATCTTCGTGTGTGTGCTGGATGTAGGGAAAGAGTCAAAGCATCTTTCAGGGGGCACATTTATTCCATGGTTGTGGGTTGTAGGTTAAAAACCCACATCCCATGGATAGGCTCTCGCTTATACTTGGTTTAGAGCCCAACCCCCACTTTCCCCCACTCTCCAGCCTAGGCATGCCATCAGGGAAGACAAGCTAAGGGATTCTTTTAGAACCCAGGCGCTGCTGTCATTTGGAGGAGCCTCCCCACAATCAGGATACCTGAGCACTTCTCCGTGTGTGTGCTGTAGGTGGGGAAACAGATTCCACGCATCTTTATGGGGCACAGGTGTTCCAAGGTTGGGGAAGTAGTTTAAAACCCTCCACTACCCACAGAGATGCACTCGCTAATACTTGGCTTTAGAGCCCATCCCCCACCATCGCTTACTGCTAGGCCTAGGAAAACACTTAGGGAAGTCAAGCTAAGGGATTCTATTACAACCCAGGTGCTGCTGTCTGTTGGAGGAACCTCCCCACACTCAGAACCCCAGAACACTTCTTCCTGTGTGTGCTGGACGTGGGGAAACATAGCACACGCATTTTTCAGGGGTCACAGTAATTCCCAAGTTGTGGGTTGTAGTTTAAACATCTCCACTACCCATGGAGAGGCACACGCTAATACTTAGTTTTAGATCCCAAATCCCACTTTCAACCACACACTGGCCTAGGCAAACCATCAGGGAAGACACGTAAAGGAAACTATTCAAACCAAGACGCTGATGTCAGGTGGAGGAACTACCCCACCCTCAGGATACTGGAACCCAACCTTGTGTGGTGGGGAGATTTGAAGCCCCACTCCACGCAGATGAATGGGTGCTCAGGTGTTTCCCTTTATGGAGAATTCATCTAAATACTTCCTCAGTCCATCGGGGACACTCGCTACTATTTGGCCTCAAAGCCCAACCCCCAGGTTTCTCTCAGAGTCAGTCCTAGGGAAACACTCAGGGATTACAAGCTAAGGGATTCTATTAGAACCCAGCCGCTTCTGTCACCTGAAATTGCCAGCCCACACTCAGGATAGCAGAAAACTTCTTCATGTGTGTTCTGGTGGTGGGGATACAGAGTCCACGCTTTTTTCAAGGAGCACAGGTATTCCCATGTTGTGGGCTTTTGGTTAATAACCTCCAAATCCCATGGAGAAGCACTCGCTAATACTTGGATTTAGAGCCCAACCCACCCTTTCCCCAGCACTCCGTATCAGGCAACCAAACAGGGTAGACAAGTTAAGCGATTTTATAAGAACCAAGGCCCTGCTCTCAGTTGGAGGAGGCTGCCCACTCTCAGGATAACTGTGCAAGTGTTCGTGTGTGTGCTGGAGGTGTGGAAACAGACTCCACGGATATTTATAGGGGCACAGGTGTTCCCAGGTTAGGGATGTAGTTTAAACACCTCCACAAACCATAGAGAGGTCATCGCCAATACTTGGTTTTGGAGCCCAAACCACACTTTCCCCCGCACTCCCGCCTAGGCTTTCCATCAGGGAAGACAAGCAAAGGGATTCAATTAGAACCCAGGCGCTGCTGTCAGTTGGAGGAACTTCCCTGCACTCAGAATTCCAGAACACATTCTTAGGTGGGGGAGAGATGTGCAGCCCCACTGCACCCAGATGAATGCAGGAAAAGGTGTTCCCTTTAGGGAGAAGTCCTCTAAGTACTTCCTCAATGGATCAGGGGGCACTCACTGCTACGTGGCCTCCAAGCCCAACCCCCAGCTTTCCCTCATGGCCTGGCCTAAAAGAACACTCAGGGAACAGAAGCTAAGGGATACTAATAGAATCCAGGTGCTGCTGTCAGTTTGAGGAACTTCCCCACACTCAGAATACAAGAACACATCTTCGTGTGTGTGCTGGTGTAGGGAAAGAGTCAAAGCATCTGTCAGGGGGCACATTTATTCCATGGTTGTGGGTTGTAGGTTAAAAACCCACATCCCATGGATAGGCTCTCGCTTATACTTGGTTTAGAGCCCAACCCCCACTTTCCCCCACTCTCCAGCCTAGGCATGCCATCAGGGAAGACAAGCTAAGGGATTCTTTTAGAACCCAGGCGCTGCTGTCATTTGGAGGAGCCTCCCCACAATCAGGATACCTGAGCACGTCTCCGTGTGTGTGCTGGAGGTGGGGAAACAGATTCCACGCATCTTTATGGGGCACAGGTGTTCCAAGGTTGGGGAAGTAGTTTAAAACCCTCCACTACCCACAGAGATGCACTCGCTAATACTTGGCTTTAGAGCCCATCCCCCACCATCGCTTACTGCTAGGCCTAGGAAAACACTTAGGGAAGTCAAGCTAAGGGATTCTATTACAACCCAGGTGCTGCTGTCTGTTGGAGGAACCTCCCCACACTCAGAACCCCAGAACACTTCTTCCTGTGTGTGCTGGACGTGGGGAAACAAAGCACACGCATTTTTCAGGGGTCACAGTAATTCCCAAGTTGTGGGTTGTAGTTTAAACATCTCCACTACCCATGGAGAGGCACACGCTAATACTTAGTTTTAGATCCCAAATCCCACTTTCAACCACACACTGGCCTAGGCAAACCATCAGGGAAGACAAGCAAAGGGATTCTATTCAAACCAAGACGCTGATGTCAGTTGGAGGAACTACCCCACCCTCAGGATACTGGAACCCAACCTTGTGTGGTGGGGAGATTTGAAGCCCCACTCCACGCAGATGAATGGGTGCTCAGGTGTTTCCCTTTATGGAGAATTCATCTAAATACTTCCTCAGTCCATCGGGGACACTCGCTACTATTTGGCCTCAAAGCCCAACCCCCAGGTTTCTCTCAGAGTCAGTCCTAGGGAAACACTCAGGGATTACAAGCTAAGGGATTCTATTAGAACCCAGCCGCTTCTGTCACCTGAAATTGCCAGCCCACACTCAGGATAGCAGAAAACTTCTTCATGTGTGTTCTGGTGGTGGGGATACAGAGTCCACGCTTTTTTCAAGGAGCACAGGTATTCCCATGTTGTGGGCTTTTGGTTAATAACCTCCAAATCCCATGGAGAAGCACTCGCTAATACTTGGATTTAGAGCCCAACCCACCCTTTCCCCAGCACTCCGTATCAGGCAAACAAACAGGGTAGACAAGTTAAGCGATTTTATAAGAACCAAGGCCCTGCTCTCAGTTGGAGGAGGCTGCCCACTCTCAGGATAACTGTGCAAGTGTTCGTGTGTGTGCTGGAGGTGTGGAAACAGACTCCACGGATATTTATAGGGGCACAGGTGTTCCCAGGTTAGGGATGTAGTTTAAACACCTCCACAAACCATAGAGAGGTCATCGCAAATACTTGGTTTTGGAGCCCAAACCACACTTTCCCCCGCACTCCCGCCTAGGCTTTCCATCAGGGAAGACAAGCAAAGGGATTCAATTAGAACCCAGGCGCTGCTGTCAGTTGGAGGAACTTCCCTGCACTCAGAATTCCAGAACACATTCTTAGGTGGGGGAGAGATGTGCAGCCCCACTGCACCCAGATGAATGCAGGAAAAGGTGTTCCCTTTAGGGAGAAGTCCTCTAAGTACTTCCTCAATGGATCAGGGGGCACTCACTGCTACGTGGCCTCCAAGCCCAACCCCCAGCTTTCCCTCATGGCCTGGCCTAAAAGAACACTCAGGGAACAGAAGCTAAGGGATACTAATAGAATCCAGGTGCTGCTGTCAGTTTGAGGAACTTCCCCACACTCAGAATACAAGAACACATCTTCGTGTGTGTGCTGGTGTAGGGAAAGAGTCAAAGCATCTGTCAGGGGGCACATTTATTCCATGGTTGTGGGTTGTAGGTTAAAAACCCACATCCCATGGATAGGCTCTCGCTTATACTTGGTTTAGAGCCCAACCCCCACTTTCCCCCACTCTCCAGCCTAGGCATGCCATCAGGGAAGACAAGCTAAGGGATTCTTTTAGAACCCAGGCGCTGCTGTCATTTGGAGGAGCCTCCCCACAATCAGGATACCTGAGCACGTCTCCGTGTGTGTGCTGGAGGTGGGGAAACAGATTCCACGCATCTTTATGGGGCACAGGTGTTCCAAGGTTGGGGAAGTAGTTTAAAACCCTCCACTACCCACAGAGATGCACTCGCTAATACTTGGCTTTAGAGCCCATCCCCCACCATCGCTTACTGCTAGGCCTAGGAAAACACTTAGGGAAGTCAAGCTAAGGGATTCTATTACAACCCAGGTGCTGCTGTCTGTTGGAGGAACCTCCCCACACTCAGAACCCCAGAACACTTCTTCCTGTGTGTGCTGGACGTGGGGAAACAAAGCACACGCATTTTTCAGGGGTCACAGTAATTCCCAAGTTGTGGGTTGTAGTTTAAACATCTCCACTACCCATGGAGAGGCACACGCTAATACTTAGTTTTAGATCCCAAATCCCACTTTCAACCACACACTGGCCTAGGCAAACCATCAGGGAAGACAAGCAAAGGGATTCTATTCAAACCAAGACGCTGATGTCAGTTGGAGGAACTACCCCACCCTCAGGATACTGGAACCCAACCTTGTGTGGTGGGGAGATTTGAAGCCCCACTCCACGCAGATGAATGGGTGCTCAGGTGTTTCCCTTTATGGAGAATTCATCTAAATACTTCCTCAGTCCATCGGGGACACTCGCTACTATTTGGCCTCAAAGCCCAACCCCCAGGTTTCTCTCAGAGTCAGTCCTAGGGAAACACTCAGGGATTACAAGCTAAGGGATTCTATTAGAACCCAGCCGCTTCTGTCACCTGAAATTGCCAGCCCACACTCAGGATAGCAGAAAACTTCTTCATGTGTGTTCTGGTGGTGGGGATACAGAGTCCACGCTTTTTTCAAGGAGCACAGGTATTCCCATGTTGTGGGCTTTTGGTTAATAACCTCCAAATCCCATGGAGAAGCACTCGCTAATACTTGGATTTAGAGCCCAACCCACCCTTTCCCCAGCACTCCGTATCAGGCAAACAAACAGGGTAGACAAGTTAAGCGATTTTATAAGAACCAAGGCCCTGCTCTCAGTTGGAGGAGGCTGCCCACTCTCAGGATAACTGTGCAAGTGTTCGTGTGTGTGCTGGAGGTGTGGAAACAGACTCCACGGATATTTATAGGGGCACAGGTGTTCCCAGGTTAGGGATGTAGTTTAAACACCTCCACAAACCATAGAGAGGTCATCGCCAATACTTGGTTTTGGAGCCCAAACCACACTTTCCCCCGCACTCCCGCCTAGGCTTTCCATCAGGGAAGACAAGCAAAGGGATTCAATTAGAACCCAGGCGCTGCTGTCAGTTGGAGGAACTTCCCTGCACTCAGAATTCCAGAACACATTCTTAGGTGTGGGAGAGATGTGCAGCCCCACTGCACCCAGATGAATGCAGGAAAAGGTGTTCCCTTTAGGGAGAAGTCCTCTAAGTACTTCCTCAATGGATCAGGGGGCACTCACTGCTACGTGGCCTCCAAGCCCAACCCCCAGCTTTCCCTCATGGCCTGGCCTAAAAGAACACTCAGGGAACAGAAGCTAAGGGATACTAATAGAATCCAGGTGCTGCTGTCAGTTTGAGGAACTTCCCCACACTCAGAATACAAGAACACATCTTCGTGTGTGTGCTGGATGTAGGGAAACAGTCAAAGCATCTTTCAGGGGGCACATTTATTCCATGGTTGTGGGTTGTAGGTTAAAAACCCACATCCCATGGATAGGCTCTCGCTTATACTTGGTTTAGAGCCCAACCCCCACTTTCCCCCACTCTCCAGCCTAGGCATGCCATCAGGGAAGACAAGCTAAGGGATTCTTTTAGAACCCAGGCGCTGCTGTCATTTGGAGGAGCCTCCCCACAATCAGGATACCTGAGCACGTCTCCGTGTGTGTGCTGGAGGTGGGGAAACAGATTCCACGCATCTTTATGGGGCACAGGTGTTCCAAGGTTGGGGAAGTAGTTTAAAACCCTCCACTACCCACAGAGATGCACTCGCTAATACTTGGCTTTAGAGCCCATCCCCCACCATCGCTTACTGCTAGGCCTAGGAAAACACTTAGGGAAGTCAAGCTAAGGGATTCTATTACAACCCAGGTGCTGCTGTCTGTTGGAGGAACCTCCCCACACTCAGAACCCCAGAACACTTCTTCCTGTGTGTGCTGGACGTGGGGAAACATAGCACACGCATTTTTCAGGGGTCACAGTAATTCCCAAGTTGTGGGTTGTAGTTTAAACATCTCCACTACCCATGGAGAGGCACACGCTAATACTTAGTTTTAGATCCCAAATCCCACTTTCAACCACACACTGGCCTAGGCAAACCATCAGGGAAGACAAGCAAAGGGATTCTATTCAAACCAAGACGCTGATGTCAGTTGGAGGAACTACCCCACCCTCAGGATACTGGAACCCAACCTTGTGTGGTGGGGAGATTTGAAGCCCCACTCCACGCAGATGAATGGGTGCTCAGGTGTTTCCCTTTATGGAGAATTCATCTAAATACTTCCTCAGTCCATCGGGGACACTCGCTACTATTTGGCCTCAAAGCCCAACCCCCAGGTTTCTCTCAGAGTCAGTCCTAGGGAAACACTCAGCGATTACAAGCTAAGGGATTCTATTAGAACCCAGCCGCTTCTGTCACCTGAAATTGCCAGCCCACACTCAGGATAGCAGAAAACTTCTTCATGTGTGTTCTGGTGGTGGGGATACAGAGTCCACGCTTTTTTCAAGGAGCACAG
This sequence comes from Vicugna pacos, assembly GCF_048564905.1. NCBI lineage: Eukaryota > Metazoa > Chordata > Mammalia > Artiodactyla > Camelidae > Vicugna > Vicugna pacos. The sequence continues at coordinate 2,588,005 of NW_027328738.1, forward strand.
GTATTCCCATGTTGTGGGATTTTGGTTAATAACCTCCAAATCGCATGGAGAAGCACTCGCTAATACTTGGATTTAGAGCCCAACCCACCCTTTCCCCAGCACTCCGTATCAGGCAACCAAACAGGGTAGACAAGTTAAGCGATTTTATAAGAACCAAGGCCCTGCTCTCAGTTGGAGGAGGCTGCCCACTCTCAGGATAACTGTGCAAGTGTTCGTGTGTGTGCTGGAGGTGTGGAAACAGACTCCACGGATATTTATAGGGGCACAGGTGTTCCCAGGTTAGGGATGTAGTTTAAACACCTCCACAAACCATAGAGAGGTCATCGCCAATACTTGGTTTTGGAGCCCAAACCACACTTTCCCCCGCACTCCCGCCTAGGCTTTCCATCAGGGAAGACAAGCAAAGGGATTCAATTAGAACCCAGGCGCTGCTGTCAGTTGGAGGAACTTCCCTGCACTCAGAATTCCAGAACACATTCTTAGGTGGGGGAGAGATGTGCAGCCCCACTGCACCCAGATGAATGCAGGAAAAGGTGTTCCCTTTAGGGAGAAGTCCTCTAAGTACTTCCTCAATGGATCAGGGGGCACTCACTGCTACGTGGCCTCCAAGCCCAACCCCCAGCTTTCCCTCATGGCCTGGCCTAAAAGAACACTCAGGGAACAGAAGCTAAGGGATACTAATAGAATCCAGGTGCTGCTGTCAGTTTGAGGAACTTCCCCACACTCAGAATACAAGAACACATCTTCGTGTGTGTGCTGGTGTAGGGAAAGAGTCAAAGCATCTGTCAGGGGGCACATTTATTCCATGGTTGTGGGTTGTAGGTTAAAAACCCACATCCCATGGATAGGCTCTCGCTTATACTTGGTTTAGAGCCCAACCCCCACTTTCCCCCACTCTCCAGCCTAGGCATGCCATCAGGGAAGACAAGCTAAGGGATTCTTTTAGAACCCAGGCGCTGCTGTCATTTGGAGGAGCCTCCCCACAATCAGGATACCTGAGCACGTCTCCGTGTGTGTGCTGGAGGTGGGGAAACAGATTCCACGCATCTTTATGGGGCACAGGTGTTCCAAGGTTGGGGAACTAGTTTAAAACCCTCCACTACCCACAGAGATGCACTCGCTAATACTTGGCTTTAGAGCCCATCCCCCACCATCGCTTACTGCTAGGCCTAGGAAAACACTTAGGGAAGTCAAGCTAAGGGATTCTATTACAACCCAGGTGCTGCTGTCTGTTGGAGGAACCTCCCCACACTCAGAACCCCAGAACACTTCTTCCTGTGTGTGCTGGACGTGGGGAAACAAAGCACACGCATTTTTCAGGGGTCACAGTAATTCCCAAGTTGTGGGTTGTAGTTTAAACATCTCCACTACCCATGGAGAGGCACACGCTAATACTTAGTTTTAGATCCCAAATCCCACTTTCAACCACACACTGGCCTAGGCAAACCATCAGGGAAGACAAGCAAAGGGATTCTATTCAAACCAAGACGCTGATGTCAGTTGGAGGAACTACCCCACCCTCAGGATACTGGAACCCAACCTTGTGTGGTGGGGAGATTTGAAGCCCCACTCCACGCAGATGAATGGGTGCTCAGGTGTTTCCCTTTATGGAGAATTCATCTAAATACTTCCTCAGTCCATCGGGGACACTCGCTACTATTTGGCCTCAAAGCCCAACCCCCAGGTTTCTCTCAGAGTCAGTCCTAGGGAAACACTCAGGGATTACAAGCTAAGGGATTCTATTAGAACCCAGCCGCTTCTGTCACCTGAAATTGCCAGCCCACACTCAGGATAGCAGAAAACTTCTTCATGTGTGTTCTGGTGGTGGGGATACAGAGTCCACGCTTTTTTCAAGGAGCACAGGTATTCCCATGTTGTGGGCTTTTGGTTAATAACCTCCAAATCCCATGGAGAAGCACTCGCTAATACTTGGATTTAGAGCCCAACCCACCCTTTCCCCAGCACTCCGTATCAGGCAAACAAACAGGGTAGACAAGTTAAGCGATTTTATAAGAACCAAGGCCCTGCTCTCAGTTGGAGGAGGCTGCCCACTCTCAGGATAACTGTGCAAGTGTTCGTGTGTGTGCTGGAGGTGTGGAAACAGACTCCACGGATATTTATAGGGGCACAGGTGTTCCCAGGTTAGGGATGTAGTTTAAACACCTCCACAAACCATAGAGAGGTCATCGCAAATACTTGGTTTTGGAGCCCAAACCACACTTTCCCCCGCACTCCCGCCTAGGCTTTCCATCAGGGAAGACAAGCAAAGGGATTCAATTAGAACCCAGGCGCTGCTGTCAGTTGGAGGAACTTCCCTGCACTCAGAATTCCAGAACACATTCTTAGGTGGGGGAGAGATGTGCAGCCCCACTGCACCCAGATGAATGCAGGAAAAGGTGTTCCCTTTAGGGAGAAGTCCTCTAAGTACTTCCTCAATGGATCAGGGGGCACTCACTGCTACGTGGCCTCCAAGCCCAACCCCCAGCTTTCCCTCATGGCCTGGCCTAAAAGAACACTCAGGGAACAGAAGCTAAGGGATACTAATAGAATCCAGGTGCTGCTGTCAGTTTGAGGAACTTCCCCACACTCAGAATACAAGAACACATCTTCGTGTGTGTGCTGGTGTAGGGAAAGAGTCAAAGCATCTGTCAGGGGGCACATTTATTCCATGGTTGTGGGTTGTAGGTTAAAAACCCACATCCCATGGATAGGCTCTCGCTTATACTTGGTTTAGAGCCCAACCCCCACTTTCCCCCACTCTCCAGCCTAGGCATGCCATCAGGGAAGACAAGCTAAGGGATTCTTTTAGAACCCAGGCGCTGCTGTCATTTGGAGGAGCCTCCCCACAATCAGGATACCTGAGCACGTCTCCGTGTGTGTGCTGGAGGTGGGGAAACAGATTCCACGCATCTTTATGGGGCACAGGTGTTCCAAGGTTGGGGAAGTAGTTTAAAACCCTCCACTACCCACAGAGATGCACTCGCTAATACTTGGCTTTAGAGCCCATCCCCCACCATCGCTTACTGCTAGGCCTAGGAAAACACTTAGGGAAGTCAAGCTAAGGGATTCTATTACAACCCAGGTGCTGCTGTCTGTTGGAGGAACCTCCCCACACTCAGAACCCCAGAACACTTCTTCCTGTGTGTGCTGGACGTGGGGAAACAAAGCACACGCATTTTTCAGGGGTCACAGTAATTCCCAAGTTGTGGGTTGTAGTTTAAACATCTCCACTACCCATGGAGAGGCACACGCTAATACTTAGTTTTAGATCCCAAATCCCACTTTCAACCACACACTGGCCTAGGCAAACCATCAGGGAAGACAAGCAAAGGGATTCTATTCAAACCAAGACGCTGATGTCAGTTGGAGGAACTACCCCACCCTCAGGATACTGGAACCCAACCTTGTGTGGTGGGGAGATTTGAAGCCCCACTCCACGCAGATGAATGGGTGCTCAGGTGTTTCCCTTTATGGAGAATTCATCTAAATACTTCCTCAGTCCATCGGGGACACTCGCTACTATTTGGCCTCAAAGCCCAACCCCCAGGTTTCTCTCAGAGTCAGTCCTAGGGAAACACTCAGCGATTACAAGCTAAGGGATTCTATTAGAACCCAGCCGCTTCTGTCACCTGAAATTGCCAGCCCACACTCAGGATAGCAGAAAACTTCTTCATGTGTGTTCTGGTGGTGGGGATACAGAGTCCACGCTTTTTTCAAGGAGCACAGGTATTCCCATGTTGTGGGATTTTGGTTAATAACCTCCAAATCGCATGGAGAAGCACTCGCTAATACTTGGATTTAGAGCCCAACCCACCCTTTCCCCAGCACTCCGTATCAGGCAACCAAACAGGGTAGACAAGTTAAGCGATTTTATAAGAACCAAGGCCCTGCTCTCAGTTGGAGGAGGCTGCCCACTCTCAGGATAACTGTGCAAGTGTTCGTGTGTGTGCTGGAGGTGTGGAAACAGACTCCACGGATATTTATAGGGGCACAGGTGTTCCCAGGTTAGGGATGTAGTTTAAACACCTCCACAAACCATAGAGAGGTCATCGCCAATACTTGGTTTTGGAGCCCAAACCACACTTTCCCCCGCACTCCCGCCTAGGCTTTCCATCAGGGAAGACAAGCAAAGGGATTCAATTAGAACCCAGGCGCTGCTGTCAGTTGGAGGAACTTCCCTGCACTCAGAATTCCAGAACACATTCTTAGGTGGGGGAGAGATGTGCAGCCCCACTGCACCCAGATGAATGCAGGAAAAGGTGTTCCCTTTAGGGAGAAGTCCTCTAAGTACTTCCTCAATGGATCAGGGGGCACTCACTGCTACGTGGCCTCCAAGCCCAACCCCCAGCTTTCCCTCATGGCCTGGCCTAAAAGAACACTCAGGGAACAGAAGCTAAGGGATACTAATAGAATCCAGGTGCTGCTGTCAGTTTGAGGAACTTCCCCACACTCAGAATACAAGAACACATCTTCGTGTGTGTGCTGGTGTAGGGAAAGAGTCAAAGCATCTTTCAGGGGGCACATTTATTCCATGGTTGTGGGTTGTAGGTTAAAAACCCACATCCCATGGATAGGCTCTCGCTTATACTTGGTTTAGAGCCCAACCCCCACTTTCCCCCACTCTCCAGCCTAGGCATGCCATCAGGGAAGACAAGCTAAGGGATTCTTTTAGAACCCAGGCGCTGCTGTCATTTGGAGGAGCCTCCCCACAATCAGGATACCTGAGCACGTCTCCGTGTGTGTGCTGGAGGTGGGGAAACAGATTCCACGCATCTTTATGGGGCACAGGTGTTCCAAGGTTGGGGAACTAGTTTAAAACCCTCCACTACCCACAGAGATGCACTCGCTAATACTTGGCTTTAGAGCCCATCCCCCACCATCGCTTACTGCTAGGCCTAGGAAAACACTTAGGGAAGTCAAGCTAAGGGATTCTATTACAACCCAGGTGCTGCTGTCTGTTGGAGGAACCTCCCCACACTCAGAACCCCAGAACACTTCTTCCTGTGTGTGCTGGACGTGGGGAAACATAGCACACGCATTTTTCAGGGGTCACAGTAATTCCCAAGTTGTGGGTTGTAGTTTAAACATCTCCACTACCCATGGAGAGGCACACGCTAATACTTAGTTTTAGATCCCAAATCCCACTTTCAACCACACACTGGCCTAGGCAAACCATCAGGGAAGACAAGCAAAGGGATTCTATTCAAACCAAGACGCTGATGTCAGTTGGAGGAACTACCCCACCCTCAGGATACTGGAACCCAACCTTGTGTGGTGGGGAGATTTGAAGCCCCACTCCACGCAGATGAATGGGTGCTCAGGTGTTTCCCTTTATGGAGAATTCATCTAAATACTTCCTCAGTCCATCAGGGACACTCGCTACTATTTGGCCTCAAAGCCCAACCCCCAGGTTTCTCTCAGAGTCAGTCCTAGGGAAACACTCAGGGATTACAAGCTAAGGGATTCTATTAGAACCCAGCCGCTTCTGTCACCTGAAATTGCCAGCCCACACTCAGGATAGCAGAAAACTTCTTCATGTGTGTTCTGGTGGTGGGGATACAGAGTCCACGCTTTTTTCAAGGAGCACAGGTATTCCCATGTTGTGGGCTTTTGGTTAATAACCTCCAAATCCCATGGAGAAGCACTCGCTAATACTTGGATTTAGAGCCCAACCCACCCTTTCCCCAGCACTCCGTATCAGGCAACCAAACAGGGTAGACAAGTTAAGCGATTTTATAAGAACCAAGGCCCTGCTCTCAGTTGGAGGAGGCTGCCCACTCTCAGGATAACTGTGCAAGTGTTCGTGTGTGTGCTGGAGGTGTGGAAACAGACTCCACGGATCTTTATGGGGGCACAGGTGTTCCCAGGTTAGGGATGTAGATTAAACTCCTCCACAAACCATAGAGAGGTCATCGCAAATACTTGGTTTTGGAGCCCAAACCACACTTTCCCCCGCACTCCCGCCTAGGCTTTCCATCAGGGAAGACAAGCAAAGGGATTCAATTAGAACCCAGGCGCTGCTGTCAGTTGGAGGAACTTCCCTGCACTCAGAATTCCAGAACACATTCTTAGGTGTGGGAGAGATGTGCAGCCCCACTGCACCCAGATGAATGCAGGAAAAGGTGTTCCCTTTAGGGAGAAGTCCTCTAAGTACTTCCTCAATGGATCAGGGGGCACTCACTGCTACGTGGCCTCCAAACCCAACCCCCAGCTTTCCCTCATGGCCTGGCCTAAAAGAACACTCAGGGAACAGAAGCTAAGGGATACTAATGGAATCCAGGTGCTGCTGTCAGTTTGAGGAACTTCCCCACACTCAGAATACAAGAACACATCTTCGTGTGTGTGCTGGATGTAGGGAAACAGTCAAAGCATCTTTCAGGGGGCACATTTATTCCATGGTTGTGGGTTGTAGGTTAAAAACCCACATCCCATGGATAGGCTCTCGCTTATACTTGGTTTAGAGCCCAACCCCCACTTTCCCCCACTCTCCAGCCTAGCCATGCCATCAGGGAAGACAAGCTAAGGGATTCTTTTAGAACCCAGGCGCTGCTGTCATTTGGAGGAGCCTCCCCACAATCAGGATACCTGAGCACGTCTCCGTGTGTGTGCTGGAGGTGGGGAAACAGATTCCACGCATCTTTATGGGGCACAGGTGTTCCAAGGTTGGGGAAGTAGTTTAAAACCCTCCACTACCCACAGAGATGCACTCGCTAATACTTGGCTTTAGAGCCCATCCCCCACCATCGCTTACTGCTAGGCCTAGGAAAACACTTAGGGAAGTCAAGCTAAGGGATTCTATTACAACCCAGGTGCTGCTGTCTGTTGGAGGAACCTCCCCACACTCAGAACCCCAGAACACTTCTTCCTGTGTGTGCTGGACGTGGGGAAACATAGCACACGCATTTTTCAGGGGTCACAGTAATTCCCAAGTTGTGGGTTGTAGTTTAAACATCTCCACTACCCATGGAGAGGCACACGCTAATACTTAGTTTTAGATCCCAAATCCCACTTTCAACCACACACTGGCCTAGGCAAACCATCAGGGAAGACAAGCAAAGGGATTCTATTCAAACCAAGACGCTGATGTCAGTTGGAGGAACTACCCCACCCTCAGGATACTGGAACCCAACCTTGTGTGGTGGGGAGATTTGAAGCCCCACTCCACGCAGATGAATGGGTGCTCAGGTGTTTCCCTTTATGGAGAATTCATCTAAATACTTCCTCAGTCCATCGGGGACACTCGCTACTATTTGGCCTCAAAGCCCAACCCCCAGGTTTCTCTCAGAGTCAGTCCTAGGGAAACACTCAGGGATTACAAGCTAAGGGATTCTATTAGAACCCAGCCGCTTCTGTCACCTGAAATTGCCAGCCCACACTCAGGATAGCAGAAAACTTCTTCATGTGTGTTCTGGTGGTGGGGATACAGAGTCCACGCTTTTTTCAAGGAGCACAGGTATTCCCATGTTGTGGGCTTTTGGTTAATAACCTCCAAATCCCATGGAGAAGCACCGCTAATACTTGGATTTAGAGCCCAACCCACCCTTTCCCCAGCACTCCGTATCAGGCAAACAAACAGGGTAGACAAGTTAAGCGATTTTATAAGAACCAAGGCCCTGCTCTCAGTTGGAGGAGGCTGCCCACTCTCTGGATAACTGTGCAAGTGTTCGTGTGTGTGCTGGAGGTGTGGAAACAGACTCCACGGATATTTATAGGGGCACAGGTGTTCCCAGGTTAGGGATGTAGTTTAAACACCTCCACAAACCATAGAGAGGTCATCGCAAATACTTGGTTTTGGAGCCCAAACCACACTTTCCCCCGCACTCCCGCCTAGGCTTTCCATCAGGGAAGACAAGCAAAGGGATTCAATTAGAACCCAGGCGCTGCTGTCAGTTGGAGGAACTTCCCTGCACTCAGAATTCCAGAACACATTCTTAGGTGTGGGAGAGATGTGCAGCCCCACTGCACCCAGATGAATGCAGGAAAAGGTGTTCCCTTTAGGGAGAAGTCCTCTAAGTACTTCCTCAATGGATCAGGGGGCACTCACTGCTACGTGGCCTCCAAGCCCAACCCCCAGCTTTCCCTCATGGCCTGGCCTAAAAGAACACTCAGGGAACAGAAGCTAAGGGATACTAATAGAATCCAGGTGCTGCTGTCAGTTTGAGGAACTTCCCCACACTCAGAATACCAGAACACATCTTCGTGTGTGTGCTGGATGTAGGGAAACAGTCAAAGCATCTTTCAGGGGGCACATTTATTCCATGGTTGTGGGTTGTAGGTTAAAAACCCACATCCCATGGATAGGCTCTCGCTTATACTTGGTTTAGAGCCCAACCCCCACTTTCCCCCACTCTCCAGCCTAGGCATGCCATCAGGGAAGACAAGCTAATGGATTCTTTTAGAACCCAGGCGCTGCTGTCATTTGGAGGAGCCTCCCCACAATCAGGATACCTGAGCACGTCTCCGTGTGTGTGCTGGAGGTGGGGAAACAGATTCCACGCATCTTTATGGGGCACAGGTGTTCCAAGGTTGGGGAAGTAGTTTAAAACCCTCCACTACCCACAGAGATGCACTCGCTAATACTTGGCTTTAGAGCCCATCCCCCACCATCGCTTACTGCTAGGCCTAGGAAAACACTTAGGGAAGTCAAGCTAAGGGATTCTATTACAACCCAGGTGCTGCTGTCTGTTGGAGGAACCTCCCCACACTCAGAACCCCAGAACACTTCTTCCTGTGTGTGCTGGACGTGGGGAAACATAGCACACGCATTTTTCAGGGGTCACAGTAATTCCCAAGTTGTGGGTTGTAGTTTAAACATCTCCACTACCCATGGAGAGGCACACGCTAATACTTAGTTTTAGATCCCAAATCCCACTTTCAACCACACACTGGCCTAGGCAAACCATCAGGGAAGACAAGCAAAGGGATTCTATTCAAACCAAGACGCTGATGTCAGTTGGAGGAACTACCCCACCCTCAGGATACTGGAACCCAACCTTGTGTGGTGGGGAGATTTGAAGCCCCACTCCACGCAGATGAATGGGTGCTCAGGTGTTTCCCTTTATGGAGAATTCATCTAAATACTTCCTCAGTCCATCGGGGACACTCGCTACTATTTGGCCTCAAAGCCCAACCCCCAGGTTTCTCTCAGAGTCAGTCCTAGGGAAACACTCAGGGATTACAAGCTAAGGGATTCTATTAGAACCCAGCCGCTTCTGTCACCTGAAATTGCCAGCCCACACTCAGGATAGCAGAAAACTTCTTCATGTGTGTTCTGGTGGTGGGGATACAGAGTCCACGCTTTTTTCAAGGAGCACAGGTATTCCCATGTTGTGGGCTTTTGGTTAATAACCTCCAAATCCCATGGAGAAGCACTCGCTAATACTTGGATTTAGAGCCCAACCCACCCTTTCCCCAGCACTCCGTATCAGGCAACCAAACAGGGTAGACAAGTTAAGCGATTTTATAAGAACCAAGGCCCTGCTCTCAGTTGGAGGAGGCTGCCCACTCTCAGGATAACTGTGCAAGTGTTCGTGTGTGTGCTGGAGGTGTGGAAACAGACTCCACGGATATTTATAGGGGCACAGGTGTTCCCAGGTTAGGGATGTAGTTTAAACACCTCCACAAACCATAGAGAGGTCATCGCAAATACTTGGTTTTGGAGCCCAAACCACACTTTCCCCCGCACTCCCGCCTAGGCTTTCCATCAGGGAAGACAAGCAAAGGGATTCAATTAGAACCCAGGCGCTGCTGTCAGTTGGAGGAACTTCCCTGCACTCAGAATTCCAGAACACATTCTTAGGTGGGGGAGAGATGTGCAGCCCCACTGCACCCAGATGAATGCAGGAAAAGGTGTTCCCTTTAGGGAGAAGTCCTCTAAGTACTTCCTCAATGGATCAGGGGGCACTCACTGCTACGTGGCCTCCAAGCCCAACCCCCAGCTTTCCCTCATGGCCTGGCCTAAAAGAACACTCAGGGAACAGAAGCTAAGGGATACTAATAGAATCCAGGTGCTGCTGTCAGTTTGAGGAACTTCCCCACACTCAGAATACAAGAACACATCTTCGTGTGTGTGCTGGTGTAGGGAAAGAGTCAAAGCATCTTTCAGGGGGCACATTTATTCCATGGTTGTGGGTTGTAGGTTAAAAACCCACATCCCATGGATAGGCTCTCGCTTATACTTGGTTTAGAGCCCAACCCCCACTTTCCCCCACTCTCCAGCCTAGGCATGCCATCAGGGAAGACAAGCTAAGGGATTCTTTTAGAACCCAGGCGCTGCTGTCATTTGGAGGAGCCTCCCCACAATCAGGATACCTGAGCACGTCTCCGTGTGTGTGCTGGAGGTGGGGAAACAGATTCCACGCATCTTTATGGGGCACAGGTGTTCCAAGGTTGGGGAAGTAGTTTAAAACCCTCCACTACCCACAGAGATGCACTCGCTAATACTTGGCTTTAGAGCCCATCCCCCACCATCGCTTACTGCTAGGCCTAGGAAAACACTTAGGGAAGTCAAGCTAAGGGATTCTATTACAACCCAGGTGCTGCTGTCTGTTGGAGGAACCTCCCCACACTCAGAACCCCAGAACACTTCTTCCTGTGTGTGCTGGACGTGGGGAAACAAAGCACACGCATTTTTCAGGGGTCACAGTAATTCCCAAGTTGTGGGTTGTAGTTTAAACATCTCCACTACCCATGGAGAGGCACACGCTAATACTTAGTTTTAGATCCCAAATCCCACTTTCAACCACACACTGGCCTAGGCAAACCATCAGGGAAGACAAGCAAAGGGATTCTATTCAAACCAAGACGCTGATGTCAGTTGGAGGAACTACCCCACCCTCAGGATACTGGAACCCAACCTTGTGTGGTGGGGAGATTTGAAGCCCCACTCCACGCAGATGAATGGGTGCTCAGGTGTTTCCCTTTATGGAGAATTCATCTAAATACTTCCTCAGTCCATCGGGGACACTCGCTACTATTTGGCCTCAAAGCCCAACCCCCAGGTTTCTCTCAGAGTCAGTCCTAGGGAAACACTCAGGGATTACAAGCTAAGGGATTCTATTAGAACCCAGCCGCTTCTGTCACCTGAAATTGCCAGCCCACACTCAGGATAGCAGAAAACTTCTTCATGTGTGTTCTGGTGGTGGGGATACAGAGTCCACGCTTTTTTCAAGGAGCACAGGTATTCCCATGTTGTGGGCTTTTGGTTAATAACCTCCAAATCCCATGGAGAAGCACTCGCTAATACTTGGATTTAGAGCCCAACCCACCCTTTCCCCAGCACTCCGTATCAGGCAAACAAACAGGGTAGACAAGTTAAGCGATTTTATAAGAACCAAGGCCCTGCTCTCAGTTGGAGGAGGCTGCCCACTCTCAGGATAACTGTGCAAGTGTTCGTGTGTGTGCTGGAGGTGTGGAAACAGACTCCACGGATATTTATAGGGGCACAGGTGTTCCCAGGTTAGGGATGTAGTTTAAACACCTCCACAAACCATAGAGAGGTCATCGCCAATACTTGGTTTTGGAGCCCAAACCACACTTTCCCCCGCACTCCCGCCTAGGCTTTCCATCAGGGAAGACAAGCAAAGGGATTCAATTAGAACCCAGGCGCTGCTGTCAGTTGGAGGAACTTCCCTGCACTCAGAATTCCAGAACACATTCTTAGGTGTGGGAGAGATGTGCAGCCCCACTGCACCCAGATGAATGCAGGAAAAGGTGTTCCCTTTAGGGAGAAGTCCTCTAAGTACTTCCTCAATGGATCAGGGGGCACTCACTGCTACGTGGCCTCCAAGCCCAACCCCCAGCTTTCCCTCATGGCCTGGCCTAAAAGAACACTCAGGGAACAGAAGCTAAGGGATACTAATAGAATCCAGGTGCTGCTGTCAGTTTGAGGAACTTCCCCACACTCAGAATACAAGAACACATCTTCGTGTGTGTGCTGGATGTAGGGAAACAGTCAAAGCATCTTTCAGGGGGCACATTTATTCCATGGTTGTGGGTTGTAGGTTAAAAACCCACATCCCATGGATAGGCTCTCGCTTATACTTGGTTTAGAGCCCAACCCCCACTTTCCCCCACTCTCCAGCCTAGGCATGCCATCAGGGAAGACAAGCTAAGGGATTCTTTTAGAACCCAGGCGCTGCTGTCATTTGGAGGAGCCTCCCCACAATCAGGATACCTGAGCACGTCTCCGTGTGTGTGCTGGAGGTGGGGAAACAGATTCCACGCATCTTTATGGGGCACAGGTGTTCCAAGGTTGGGGAAGTAGTTTAAAACCCTCCACTACCCACAGAGATGCACTCGCTAATACTTGGCTTTAGAGCCCATCCCCCACCATCGCTTACTGCTAGGCCTAGGAAAACACTTAGGGAAGTCAAGCTAAGGGATTCTATTACAACCCAGGTGCTGCTGTCTGTTGGAGGAACCTCCCCACACTCAGAACCCCAGAACACTTCTTCCTGTGTGTGCTGGACGTGGGGAAACATAGCACACGCATTTTTCAGGGGTCACAGTAATTCCCAAGTTGTGGGTTGTAGTTTAAACATCTCCACTACCCATGGAGAGGCACACGCTAATACTTAGTTTTAGATCCCAAATCCCACTTTCAACCACACACTGGCCTAGGCAAACCATCAGGGAAGACAAGCAAAGGGATTCTATTCAAACCAAGACGCTGATGTCAGTTGGAGGAACTACCCCACCCTCAGGATACTGGAACCCAACCTTGTGTGGTGGGGAGATTTGAAGCCCCACTCCACGCAGATGAATGGGTGCTCAGGTGTTTCCCTTTATGGAGAATTCATCTAAATACTTCCTCAGTCCATCGGGGACACTCGCTACTATTTGGCCTCAAAGCCCAACCCCCAGGTTTCTCTCAGAGTCAGTCCTAGGGAAACACTCAGCGATTACAAGCTAAGGGATTCTATTAGAACCCAGCCGCTTCTGTCACCTGAAATTGCCAGCCCACACTCAGGATAGCAGAAAACTTCTTCATGTGTGTTCTGGTGGTGGGGATACAGAGTCCACGCTTTTTTCAAGGAGCACAGGTATTCCCATGTTGTGGGATTTTGGTTAATAACCTCCAAATCGCATGGAGAAGCACTCGCTAATACTTGGATTTAGAGCCCAACCCACCCTTTCCCCAGCACTCCGTATCAGGCAACCAAACAGGGTAGACAAGTTAAGCGATTTTATAAGAACCAAGGCCCTGCTCTCAGTTGGAGGAGGCTGCCCACTCTCAGGATAACTGTGCAAGTGTTCGTGTGTGTGCTGGAGGTGTGGAAACAGACTCCACGGATATTTATAGGGGCACAGGTGTTCCCAGGTTAGGGATGTAGTTTAAACACCTCCACAAACCATAGAGAGGTCATCGCCAATACTTGGTTTTGGAGCCCAAACCACACTTTCCCCCGCACTCCCGCCTAGGCTTTCCATCAGGGAAGACAAGCAAAGGGATTCAATTAGAACCCAGGCGCTGCTGTCAGTTGGAGGAACTTCCCTGCACTCAGAATTCCAGAACACATTCTTAGGTGGGGGAGAGATGTGCAGCCCCACTGCACCCAGATGAATGCAGGAAAAGGTGTTCCCTTTAGGGAGAAGTCCTCTAAGTACTTCCTCAATGGATCAGGGGGCACTCACTGCTACGTGGCCTCCAAGCCCAACCCCCAGCTTTCCCTCATGGCCTGGCCTAAAAGAACACTCAGGGAACAGAAGCTAAGGGATACTAATAGAATCCAGGTGCTGCTGTCAGTTTGAGGAACTTCCCCACACTCAGAATACAAGAACACATCTTCGTGTGTGTGCTGGTGTAGGGAAAGAGTCAAAGCATCTGTCAGGGGGCACATTTATTCCATGGTTGTGGGTTGTAGGTTAAAAACCCACATCCCATGGATAGGCTCTCGCTTATACTTGGTTTAGAGCCCAACCCCCACTTTCCCCCACTCTCCAGCCTAGGCATGCCATCAGGGAAGACAAGCTAAGGGATTCTTTTAGAACCCAGGCGCTGCTGTCATTTGGAGGAGCCTCCCCACAATCAGGATACCTGAGCACGTCTCCGTGTGTGTGCTGGAGGTGGGGAAACAGATTCCACGCATCTTTATGGGGCACAGGTGTTCCAAGGTTGGGGAACTAGTTTAAAACCCTCCACTACCCACAGAGATGCACTCGCTAATACTTGGCTTTAGAGCCCATCCCCCACCATCGCTTACTGCTAGGCCTAGGAAAACACTTAGGGAAGTCAAGCTAAGGGATTCTATTACAACCCAGGTGCTGCTGTCTGTTGGAGGAACCTCCCCACACTCAGAACCCCAGAACACTTCTTCCTGTGTGTGCTGGACGTGGGGAAACATAGCACACGCATTTTTCAGGGGTCACAGTAATTCCCAAGTTGTGGGTTGTAGTTTAAACATCTCCACTACCCATGGAGAGGCACACGCTAATACTTAGTTTTAGATCCCAAATCCCACTTTCAACCACACACTGGCCTAGGCAAACCATCAGGGAAGACAAGCAAAGGGATTCTATTCAAACCAAGACGCTGATGTCAGTTGGAGGAACTACCCCACCCTCAGGATACTGGAACCCAACCTTGTGTGGTGGGGAGATTTGAAGCCCCACTCCACGCAGATGAATGGGTGCTCAGGTGTTTCCCTTTATGGAGAATTCATCTAAATACTTCCTCAGTCCATCGGGGACACTCGCTACTATTTGGCCTCAAAGCCCAACCCCCAGGTTTCTCTCAGAGTCAGTCCTAGGGAAACACTCAGGGATTACAAGCTAAGGGATTCTATTAGAACCCAGCCGCTTCTGTCACCTGAAATTGCCAGCCCACACTCAGGATAGCAGAAAACTTCTTCATGTGTGTTCTGGTGGTGGGGATACAGAGTCCACGCTTTTTTCAAGGAGCACAGGTATTCCCATGTTGTGGGCTTTTGGTTAATAACCTCCAAATCCCATGGAGAAGCACTCGCTAATACTTGGATTTAGAGCCCAACCCACCCTTTCCCCAGCACTCCGTATCAGGCAACCAAACAGGGTAGACAAGTTAAGCGATTTTATAAGAACCAAGGCCCTGCTCTCAGTTGGAGGAGGCTGCCCACTCTCAGGATAACTGTGCAAGTGTTCGTGTGTGTGCTGGAGGTGTGGAAACAGACTCCACGGATATTTATAGGGGCACAGGTGTTCCCAGGTTAGGGATGTAGTTTAAACACCTCCACAAACCATAGAGAGGTCATCGCCAATACTTGGTTTTGGAGCCCAAACCACACTTTCCCCCGCACTCCCGCCTAGGCTTTCCATCAGGGAAGACAAGCAAAGGGATTCAATTAGAACCCAGGCGCTGCTGTCAGTTGGAGGAACTTCCCTGCACTCAGAATTCCAGAACACATTCTTAGGTGTGGGAGAGATGTGCAGCCCCACTGCACCCAGATGAATGCAGGAAAAGGTGTTCCCTTTAGGGAGAAGTCCTCTAAGTACTTCCTCAATGGATCAGGGGGCACTCACTGCTACGTGGCCTCCAAGCCCAACCCCCAGCTTTCCCTCATGGCCTGGCCTAAAAGAACACTCAGGGAACAGAAGCTAAGGGATACTAATAGAATCCAGGTGCTGCTGTCAGTTTGAGGAACTTCCCCACACTCAGAATACAAGAACACATCTTCGTGTGTGTGCTGGATGTAGGGAAACAGTCAAAGCATCTTTCAGGGGGCACATTTATTCCATGGTTGTGGGTTGTAGGTTAAAAACCCACATCCCATGGATAGGCTCTCGCTTA
This sequence comes from Vicugna pacos, assembly GCF_048564905.1. Taxonomy (NCBI): domain Eukaryota; kingdom Metazoa; phylum Chordata; class Mammalia; order Artiodactyla; family Camelidae; genus Vicugna; species Vicugna pacos. Next base: position 2,603,771 of record NW_027328738.1, read on the forward strand.
TACTTGGTTTAGAGCCCAACCCCCACTTTCCCCCACTCTCCAGCCTAGGCATGCCATCAGGGAAGACAAGCTAAGGGATTCTTTTAGAACCCAGGCGCTGCTGTCATTTGGAGGAGCCTCCCCACAATCAGGATACCTGAGCACGTCTCCGTGTGTGTGCTGGAGGTGGGGAAACAGATTCCACGCATCTTTATGGGGCACAGGTGTTCCAAGGTTGGGGAAGTAGTTTAAAACCCTCCACTACCCACAGAGATGCACTCGCTAATACTTGGCTTTAGAGCCCATCCCCCACCATCGCTTACTGCTAGGCCTAGGAAAACACTTAGGGAAGTCAAGCTAAGGGATTCTATTACAACCCAGGTGCTGCTGTCTGTTGGAGGAACCTCCCCACACTCAGAACCCCAGAACACTTCTTCCTGTGTGTGCTGGACGTGGGGAAACATAGCACACGCATTTTTCAGGGGTCACAGTAATTCCCAAGTTGTGGGTTGTAGTTTAAACATCTCCACTACCCATGGAGAGGCACACGCTAATACTTAGTTTTAGATCCCAAATCCCACTTTCAACCACACACTGGCCTAGGCAAACCATCAGGGAAGACAAGCAAAGGGATTCTATTCAAACCAAGACGCTGATGTCAGTTGGAGGAACTACCCCACCCTCAGGATACTGGAACCCAACCTTGTGTGGTGGGGAGATTTGAAGCCCCACTCCACGCAGATGAATGGGTGCTCAGGTGTTTCCCTTTATGGAGAATTCATCTAAATACTTCCTCAGTCCATCGGGGACACTCGCTACTATTTGGCCTCAAAGCCCAACCCCCAGGTTTCTCTCAGAGTCAGTCCTAGGGAAACACTCAGCGATTACAAGCTAAGGGATTCTATTAGAACCCAGCCGCTTCTGTCACCTGAAATTGCCAGCCCACACTCAGGATAGCAGAAAACTTCTTCATGTGTGTTCTGGTGGTGGGGATACAGAGTCCACGCTTTTTTCAAGGAGCACAGGTATTCCCATGTTGTGGGATTTTGGTTAATAACCTCCAAATCGCATGGAGAAGCACTCGCTAATACTTGGATTTAGAGCCCAACCCACCCTTTCCCCAGCACTCCGTATCAGGCAACCAAACAGGGTAGACAAGTTAAGCGATTTTATAAGAACCAAGGCCCTGCTCTCAGTTGGAGGAGGCTGCCCACTCTCAGGATAACTGTGCAAGTGTTCGTGTGTGTGCTGGAGGTGTGGAAACAGACTCCACGGATATTTATAGGGGCACAGGTGTTCCCAGGTTAGGGATGTAGTTTAAACACCTCCACAAACCATAGAGAGGTCATCGCCAATACTTGGTTTTGGAGCCCAAACCACACTTTCCCCCGCACTCCCGCCTAGGCTTTCCATCAGGGAAGACAAGCAAAGGGATTCAATTAGAACCCAGGCGCTGCTGTCAGTTGGAGGAACTTCCCTGCACTCAGAATTCCAGAACACATTCTTAGGTGGGGGAGAGATGTGCAGCCCCACTGCACCCAGATGAATGCAGGAAAAGGTGTTCCCTTTAGGGAGAAGTCCTCTAAGTACTTCCTCAATGGATCAGGGGGCACTCACTGCTACGTGGCCTCCAAGCCCAACCCCCAGCTTTCCCTCATGGCCTGGCCTAAAAGAACACTCAGGGAACAGAAGCTAAGGGATACTAATAGAATCCAGGTGCTGCTGTCAGTTTGAGGAACTTCCCCACACTCAGAATACAAGAACACATCTTCGTGTGTGTGCTGGTGTAGGGAAAGAGTCAAAGCATCTTTCAGGGGGCACATTTATTCCATGGTTGTGGGTTGTAGGTTAAAAACCCACATCCCATGGATAGGCTCTCGCTTATACTTGGTTTAGAGCCCAACCCCCACTTTCCCCCACTCTCCAGCCTAGGCATGCCATCAGGGAAGACAAGCTAAGGGATTCTTTTAGAACCCAGGCGCTGCTGTCATTTGGAGGAGCCTCCCCACAATCAGGATACCTGAGCACGTCTCCGTGTGTGTGCTGGAGGTGGGGAAACAGATTCCACGCATCTTTATGGGGCACAGGTGTTCCAAGGTTGGGGAAGTAGTTTAAAACCCTCCACTACCCACAGAGATGCACTCGCTAATACTTGGCTTTAGAGCCCATCCCCCACCATCGCTTACTGCTAGGCCTAGGAAAACACTTAGGGAAGTCAAGCTAAGGGATTCTATTACAACCCAGGTGCTGCTGTCTGTTGGAGGAACCTCCCCACACTCACAACCCCAGAACACTTCTTCCTGTGTGTGCTGGACGTGGGGAAACATAGCACACGCATTTTTCAGGGGTCACAGTAATTCCCAAGTTGTGGGTTGTAGTTTAAACATCTCCACTACCCATGGAGAGGCACACGCTAATACTTAGTTTTAGATCCCAAATCCCACTTTCAACCACACACTGGCCTAGGCAAACCATCAGGGAAGACAAGCAAAGGGATTCTATTCAAACCAAGACGCTGATGTCAGTTGGAGGAACTACCCCACCCTCAGGATACTGGAACCCAACCTTGTGTGGTGGGGAGATTTGAAGCCCCACTCCACGCAGATGAATGGGTGCTCAGGAGTTTCCCTTTATGGAGAATTCATCTAAATACTTCCTCAGTCCATCGGGGACACTCGCTACTATTTGGCCTCAAAGCCCAACCCCCAGGTTTCTCTCAGAGTCAGTCCTAGGGAAACACTCAGGGATTACAAGCTAAGGGATTCTATTAGAACCCAGCCGCTTCTGTCACCTGAAATTGCCAGCCCACACTCAGGATAGCAGAAAACTTCTTCATGTGTGTTCTGGTGGTGGGGATACAGAGTCCACGCTTTTTTCAAGGAGCACAGGTATTCCCATGTTGTGGGCTTTTGGTTAATAACCTCCAAATCCCATGGAGAAGCACTCGCTAATACTTGGATTTAGAGCCCAACCCACCCTTTCCCCAGCACTCCGTATCAAGCAAACAAACAGGGTAGACAAGTTAAGCGATTTTATAAGAACCAAGGCCCTGCTCTCAGTTGGAGGAGGCTGCCCACTCTCAGGATAACTGTGCAAGTGTTCGTGTGTGTGCTGGAGGTGTGGAAACAGACTCCACGGATATTTATAGGGGCACAGGTGTTCCCAGGTTAGGGATGTAGTTTAAACACCTCCACAAACCATAGAGAGGTCATCGCCAATACTTGGTTTTGGAGCCCAAACCACACTTTCCCCCGCACTCCCGCCTAGGCTTTCCATCAGGGAAGACAAGCAAAGGGATTCAATTAGAACCCAGGCGCTGCTGTCAGTTGGAGGAACTTCCCTGCACTCAGAATTCCAGAACACATTCTTAGGTGGGGGAGAGATGTGCAGCCCCACTGCACCCAGATGAATGCAGGAAAAGGTGTTCCCTTTAGGGAGAAGTCCTCTAAGTACTTCCTCAATGGATCAGGGGGCACTCACTGCTACGTGGCCTCCAAGCCCAACCCCCAGCTTTCCCTCATGGCCTGGCCTAAAAGAACACTCAGGGAACAGAAGCTAAGGGATACTAATAGAATCCAGGTGCTGCTGTCAGTTTGAGGAACTTCCCCACACTCAGAATACAAGAACACATCTTCGTGTGTGTGCTGGATGTAGGGAAACAGTCAAAGCATCTTTCAGGGGGCACATTTATTCCATGGTTGTGGGTTGTTGGTTAAAAACCCACATCCCATGGATAGGCTCTCGCTTATACTTGGTTTAGAGCCCAACCCCCACTTTCCCCCAATCTCCAGCCTAGCCATGCCATCAGGGAAGACAAGCTAAGGGATTGTTTTAGAACCCAGGCGCTGCTGTCATTTGGAGGAGCCTCCCCACAATCAGGATACCTGAGCACGTCTCCGTGTGTGTGCTGGAGGTGGGGAAACAGATTCCACGCATCTTTATGGGGCACAGGTGTTCCAAGGTTGGGGAAGTAGTTTAAAACCCTCCACTACCCACAGAGATGCACTCGCTAATACTTGGCTTTAGAGCCCATCCCCCACCATCGCTTACTGCTAGGCCTAGGAAAACACTTAGGGAAGTCAAGCTAAGGGATTCTATTACAACCCAGGTGCTGCTGTCTGTTGGAGGAACCTCCCCACACTCAGAACCCCAGAACACTTCTTCCTGTGTGTGCTGGACGTGGGGAAACATAGCACACGCATTTTTCAGGGGTCACAGTAATTCCCAAGTTGTGGGTTGTAGTTTAAACATCTCCACTACCCATGGAGAGGCACACGCTAATACTTAGTTTTAGATCCCAAATCCCACTTTCAACCACACACTGGCCTAGGCAAACCATCAGGGAAGACAAGCAAAGGGATTCTATTCAAACCAAGACGCTGATGTCAGTTGGAGGAACTACCCCACCCTCAGGATACTGGAACCCAACCTTGTGTGGTGGGGAGATTTGAAGCCCCACTCCACGCAGATGAATGGGTGCTCAGGTGTTTCCCTTTATGGAGAATTCATCTAAATACTTCCTCAGTCCATCGGGGACACTCGCTACTATTTGGCCTCAAAGCCCAACCCCCAGGTTTCTCTCAGAGTCAGTCCTAGGGAAACACTCAGGGATTACAAGCTAAGGGATTCTATTAGAACCCAGCCGCTTCTGTCACCTGAAATTGCCAGCCCACACTCAGGATAGCAGAAAACTTCTTCATGTGTGTTCTGGTGGTGGGGATACAGAGTCCACGCTTTTTTCAAGGAGCACAGGTATTCCCATGTTGTGGGCTTTTGGTTAATAACCTCCAAATCCCATGGAGAAGCACTCGCTAATACTTGGATTTAGAGCCCAACCCACCCTTTCCCCAGCACTCCGTATCAGGCAACCAAACAGGGTAGACAAGTTAAGCGATTTTATAAGAACCAAGGCCCTGCTCTCAGTTGGAGGAGGCTGCCCACTCTCAGGATAACTGTGCAAGTGTTCGTGTGTGTGCTGGAGGTGTGGAAACAGACTCCACGGATATTTATAGGGGCACAGGTGTTCCCAGGTTAGGGATGTAGTTTAAACACCTCCACAAACCATAGAGAGGTCATCGCCAATACTTGGTTTTGGAGCCCAAACCACACTTTCCCCCGCACTCCCGCCTAGGCTTTCCATCAGGGAAGACAAGCAAAGGGATTCAATTAGAACCCAGGCGCTGCTGTCAGTTGGAGGAACTTCCCTGCACTCAGAATTCCAGAACACATTCTTAGGTGGGGGAGAGATGTGCAGCCCCACTGCACCCAGATGAATGCAGGAAAAGGTGTTCCCTTTAGGGAGAAGTCCTCTAAGTACTTCCTCAATGGATCAGGGGGCACTCACTGCTACGTGGCCTCCAAGCCCAACCCCCAGCTTTCCCTCATGGCCTGGCCTAAAAGAACACTCAGGGAACAGAAGCTAAGGGATACTAATAGAATCCAGGTGCTGCTGTCAGTTTGAGGAACTTCCCCACACTCAGAATACAAGAACACATTTTCGTGTGTGTGCTGGATGTAGGGAAAGAGTCAAAGCATCTTTCAGGGGGCACATTTATTCCATGGTTGTGGGTTGTAGGTTAAAAACCCACATCCCATGGATAGGCTCTCGCTTATACTTGGTTTAGAGCCCAACCCCCACTTTCCCCCACTCTCCAGCCTAGCCATGCCATCAGGGAAGACAAGCTAAGGGATTGTTTTAGAACCCAGGCGCTGCTGTCATTTGGAGGAGCCTCCCCACAATCAGGATACCTGAGCACGTCTCCGTGTGTGTGCTGGAGGTGGGGAAACAGATTCCACGCATCTTTATGGGGCACAGGTGTTCCAAGGTTGGGGAAGTAGTTTAAAACCCTCCACTACCCACAGAGATGCACTCGCTAATACTTGGCTTTAGAGCCCATCCCCCACCATCGCTTACTGCTATGCCTAGGAAAACACTTAGGGAAGTCAAGCTAAGGGATTCTATTACAACCCAGGTGCTGCTGTCTGTTGGAGGAACCTCCCCACACTCAGAACCCCAGAACACTTCTTCCTGTGTGTGCTGGACGTGGGGAAACATAGCACACACATTTTTCAGGGGTCACAGTAATTCCCAAGTTGTGGGTTGTAGTTTAAACATCTCCACTACCCATGGAGAGGCACACGCTAATACTTAGTTTTAGATCCCAAATCCCACTTTCAACCACACACTGGCCTAGGCAAACCATCAGGGAAGACAAGCAAAGGGATTCTATTCAAACCAAGACGCTGATGTCAGTTGGAGGAACTACCCCACCCTCAGGATACTGGAACCCAACCTTGTGTGGTGGGGAGATTTGAAGCCCCACTCCACGCAGATGAATGGGTGCTCAGGTGTTTCCCTTTATGGAGAATTCATCTAAATACTTCCTCAGTCCATCGGGGACACTCGCTACTATTTGGCCTCAAAGCCCAACCCCCAGGTTTCTCTCAGAGTCAGTCCTAGGGAAACACTCAGTGATTACAAGCTAAGGGATTCTATTAGAACCCAGCCGCTTCTGTCACCTGAAATTGCCAGCCCACACTCAGGATAGCAGAAAACTTCTTCATGTGTGTTCTGGTGGTGGGGATACAGAGTCCACGCTTTTTTCAAGGAGCACAGGTATTCCCATGCTGTGGGCTTTTGGTTAATAACCTCCAAATCCCATGGAGAAGCACTCGCTAATACTTGGATTTAGAGCCCAACCCACCCTTTCCCTAGCACTCCGTATCAGGCAACCAAACAGGGTAGACAAGTTAAGCGATTTTATAAGAACCAAGGCCCTGCTCTCAGTTGGAGGAGGCTGCCCACTCTCAGGATAACTGTGCAAGTGTTCGTGTGTGTGCTGGAGGTGTGGAAACAGACTCCACGGATCTTTATGGGGGCACAGGTGTTCCCAGGTTAGGGATGTAGTTTAAACACCTCCACAAACCATAGAGAGGTCATCGCAAATACTTGGTTTTGGAGCCCAAACCACACTTTCCCCCGCACTCCCGCCTAGGCTTTCCATCAGGGAAGACAAGCAAAGGGATTCAATTAGAACCCAGGCGCTGCTGTCAGTTGGAGGAACTTCCCTGCACTCAGAATTCCAGAACACATTCTTAGGTGGGGGAGAGATGTGCAGCCCCACTGCACCCAGATGAATGCAGGAAAAGGTGTTCCCTTTAGGGAGAAGTCCTCTAAGTACTTCCTCAATGGATCAGGGGGCACTCACTGCTACGTGGCCTCCAAGCCCAACCCCCAGCTTTCCCTCATGGCCTGGCCTAAAAGAACACTCAGGGAACAGAAGCTAAGGGATACTAATAGAATCCAGGTGCTGCTGTCAGTTTGAGGAACTTCCCCACACTCAGAATACAAGAACACATCTTCGTGTGTGTGCTGGATGTAGGGAAACAGTCAAAGCATCTTTCAGGGGGCACATTTATTCCATGGTTGTGGGTTGTTGGTTAAAAACCCACATCCCATGGATAGGCTCTCGCTTATACTTGGTTTAGAGCCCAACCCCCACTTTCCCCCAATCTCCAGCCTAGCCATGCCATCAGGGAAGACAAGCTAAGGGATTGTTTTAGAACCCAGGCGCTGCTGTCATTTGGAGGAGCCTCCCCACAATCAGGATACCTGAGCACGTCTCCGTGTGTGTGCTGGAGGTGGGGAAACAGATTCCACGCATCTTTATGGGGCACAGGTGTTCCAAGGTTGGGGAAGTAGTTTAAAACCCTCCACTACCCACAGAGATGCACTCGCTAATACTTGGCTTTAGAGCCCATCCCCCACCATCGCTTACTGCTAGGCCTAGGAAAACACTTAGGGAAGTCAAGCTAAGGGATTCTATTACAACCCAGGTGCTGCTGTCTGTTGGAGGAACCTCCCCACACTCAGAACCCCAGAACACTTCTTCCTGTGTGTGCTGGACGTGGGGAAACATAGCACACGCATTTTTCAGGGGTCACAGTAATTCCCAAGTTGTGGGTTGTAGTTTAAACATCTCCACTACCCATGGAGAGGCACACGCTAATACTTAGTTTTAGATCCCAAATCCCACTTTCAACCACACACTGGCCTAGGCAAACCATCAGGGAAGACAAGCAAAGGGATTCTATTCAAACCAAGACGCTGATGTCAGTTGGAGGAACTACCCCACCCTCAGGATACTGGAACCCAACCTTGTGTGGTGGGGAGATTTGAAGCCCCACTCCACGCAGATGAATGGGTGCTCAGGTGTTTCCCTTTATGGAGAATTCATCTAAATACTTCCTCAGTCCATCGGGGACACTCGCTACTATTTGGCCTCAAAGCCCAACCCCCAGGTTTCTCTCAGAGTCAGTCCTAGGGAAACACTCAGGGATTACAAGCTAAGGGATTCTATTAGAACCCAGCCGCTTCTGTCACCTGAAATTGCCAGCCCACACTCAGGATAGCAGAAAACTTCTTCATGTGTGTTCTGGTGGTGGGGATACAGAGTCCACGCTTTTTTCAAGGAGCACAGGTATTCCCATGTTGTGGGCTTTTGGTTAATAACCTCCAAATCCCATGGAGAAGCACTCGCTAATACTTGGATTTAGAGCCCAACCCACCCTTTCCCCAGCACTCCGTATCAGGCAACCAAACAGGGTAGACAAGTTAAGCGATTTTATAAGAACCAAGGCCCTGCTCTCAGTTGGAGGAGGCTGCCCACTCTCAGGATAACTGTGCAAGTGTTCGTGTGTGTGCTGGAGGTGTGGAAACAGACTCCACGGATATTTATAGGGGCACAGGTGTTCCCAGGTTAGGGATGTAGTTTAAACACCTCCACAAACCATAGAGAGGTCATCGCCAATACTTGGTTTTGGAGCCCAAACCACACTTTCCCCCGCACTCCCGCCTAGGCTTTCCATCAGGGAAGACAAGCAAAGGGATTCAATTAGAACCCAGGCGCTGCTGTCAGTTGGAGGAACTTCCCTGCACTCAGAATTCCAGAACACATTCTTAGGTGGGGGAGAGATGTGCAGCCCCACTGCACCCAGATGAATGCAGGAAAAGGTGTTCCCTTTAGGGAGAAGTCCTCTAAGTACTTCCTCAATGGATCAGGGGGCACTCACTGCTACGTGGCCTCCAAGCCCAACCCCCAGCTTTCCCTCATGGCCTGGCCTAAAAGAACACTCAGGGAACAGAAGCTAAGGGATACTAATAGAATCCAGGTGCTGCTGTCAGTTTGAGGAACTTCCCCACACTCAGAATACAAGAACACATTTTCGTGTGTGTGCTGGATGTAGGGAAAGAGTCAAAGCATCTTTCAGGGGGCACATTTATTCCATGGTTGTGGGTTGTAGGTTAAAAACCCACATCCCATGGATAGGCTCTCGCTTATACTTGGTTTAGAGCCCAACCCCCACTTTCCCCCACTCTCCAGCCTAGCCATGCCATCAGGGAAGACAAGCTAAGGGATTGTTTTAGAACCCAGGCGCTGCTGTCATTTGGAGGAGCCTCCCCACAATCAGGATACCTGAGCACGTCTCCGTGTGTGTGCTGGAGGTGGGGAAACAGATTCCACGCATCTTTATGGGGCACAGGTGTTCCAAGGTTGGGGAAGTAGTTTAAAACCCTCCACTACCCACAGAGATGCACTCGCTAATACTTGGCTTTAGAGCCCATCCCCCACCATCGCTTACTGCTATGCCTAGGAAAACACTTAGGGAAGTCAAGCTAAGGGATTCTATTACAACCCAGGTGCTGCTGTCTGTTGGAGGAACCTCCCCACACTCAGAACCCCAGAACACTTCTTCCTGTGTGTGCTGGACGTGGGGAAACATAGCACACACATTTTTCAGGGGTCACAGTAATTCCCAAGTTGTGGGTTGTAGTTTAAACATCTCCACTACCCATGGAGAGGCACACGCTAATACTTAGTTTTAGATCCCAAATCCCACTTTCAACCACACACTGGCCTAGGCAAACCATCAGGGAAGACAAGCAAAGGGATTCTATTCAAACCAAGACGCTGATGTCAGTTGGAGGAACTACCCCACCCTCAGGATACTGGAACCCAACCTTGTGTGGTGGGGAGATTTGAAGCCCCACTCCACGCAGATGAATGGGTGCTCAGGTGTTTCCCTTTATGGAGAATTCATCTAAATACTTCCTCAGTCCATCGGGGACACTCGCTACTATTTGGCCTCAAAGCCCAACCCCCAGGTTTCTCTCAGAGTCAGTCCTAGGGAAACACTCAGTGATTACAAGCTAAGGGATTCTATTAGAACCCAGCCGCTTCTGTCACCTGAAATTGCCAGCCCACACTCAGGATAGCAGAAAACTTCTTCATGTGTGTTCTGGTGGTGGGGATACAGAGTCCACGCTTTTTTCAAGGAGCACAGGTATTCCCATGCTGTGGGCTTTTGGTTAATAACCTCCAAATCCCATGGAGAAGCACTCGCTAATACTTGGATTTAGAGCCCAACCCACCCTTTCCCTAGCACTCCGTATCAGGCAACCAAACAGGGTAGACAAGTTAAGCGATTTTATAAGAACCAAGGCCCTGCTCTCAGTTGGAGGAGGCTGCCCACTCTCAGGATAACTGTGCAAGTGTTCGTGTGTGTGCTGGAGGTGTGGAAACAGACTCCACGGATCTTTATGGGGGCACAGGTGTTCCCAGGTTAGGGATGTAGTTTAAACACCTCCACAAACCATAGAGAGGTCATCGCAAATACTTGGTTTTGGAGCCCAAACCACACTTTCCCCCGCACTCCCGCCTAGGCTTTCCATCAGGGAAGACAAGCAAAGGGATTCAATTAGAACCCAGGCGCTGCTGTCAGTTGGAGGAACTTCCCTGCACTCAGAATTCCAGAACACATTCTTAGGTGTGGGAGAGATGTGCAGCCCCACTGCACCCAGATGAATGGAGGAAAAAGTGTTCTGTTTAGGGAGAAGTCCTCTAAGTACTTCCTCAATGGATCAGGGGGCACTCACTGCTACGTGGCCTCCAAGCCCAACCCCCAGCTTTCCCTCATGGCCTGGTCTAAGATAACACTCAGGGAACAGAAGCTAAAAGATACTAATGGAATCCAGGGGCTGCTGTCAGTTTGAGGAACTTCCCCACACTCAGAATACAAGAACACATCTTCGTGTGTGTGCTGGATGTAGGGAAACAGTCAAAGCATCTTAAAGGGGGCACATTTATTCCATGGTTGTGGGTTGTATGTTAAAAACCCACATCCCATGGATAGGCTCTCGCTTATACTTGGTTTAGAGCCCAACCCCCACTTTCCCCCACTCTCCAGCCTAGGCATGCCATCAGGGAAGACAAGCTAAGGGATTTTTTAAGAACCCTGGCGCTGCTGTCATTTGGAGGAGCCTCCCCACAATCAGGATACCTGAGCACGTCTCCGTGTGTGTGCTGGAGGTGTGGAAACAGATTCCACGCATCTTTATGGGGCACAGGTGTTCCAAGGTTGGGGAAGTAGTTTAAAACCCTCCACTACCCACAGAGATGCACTCGCTAATACTTGGCTTTAGAGCCCATCCCCCACCATCGCTTAATGCTAGGCCTAGGAAAACCCTTAGGGAAGTCAAGCTAAGGGATTCTATTACAACCCAGGTGCTGCTGTCTGTTGGAGGAACCTCCCCACACTCAGAACCCCAGAACACTTCTTCCTGTGTGTGCTGGACGTGGGGAAACATAGCACACGCATTTTTCAGGGGTCACAGTAATTCCCAAGTTGTGGGTTGTAGTTTAAACATCTCCACTACCCATGGAGAGGCACACGCTAATACTTAGTTTTTGATCCCAAATCCCACTTTCAACCACACACTGGCCTAGGCAAACCATCAGGGAAGACAAGCAAAGGGATTCTATTCAAACCAAGACGCTGATGTCAGTTGGAGGAACTACCCCACCCTCAGGATACTGGAACCCAACCTTGTGTGGTGGGGAGATTTGAAGCCCCACTCCACGCAGATGAATGGGTGCTCAGGTGTTTCCCTTTATGGAGAATTCATCTAAATACTTCCTCAGTCCATCCGGGACACTCGCTACTATTTGGCCTCAAAGCCCAACCCCCAGGTTTCTCTCAGAGTCAGTCCTAGGGAAACACTCAGGGATTACAAGCTAAGGGATTCTATTAGAACCCAGCCGCTTCTGTCACCTGAAATTGCCAGCCCACACTCAGGATAGCAGAAAACTTCTTCATGTGTGTTCTGGTGGTGGGGATACAGAGTCCACGCTTTTTTCAAGGAGCACAGGTATTCCCATGTTGTGGGCTTTTGGTTAATAACCTCCAAATCCCATGGAGAAGCACTCGCTAATACTTGGATTTAGAGCCCAACCCACCCTTTCCCCAGCACTCCGTATCAGGCAACCAAACAGGGTAGACAAGTTAAGCGATTTTATAAGAACCAAGGCCCTGCTCTCAGTTGGAGGAGGCTGCCCACTCTCAGGATAACTGTGCAAGTGTTCGTGTGTGTGCTGGAGGTGTGGAAACAGACTCCACGGATCTTTATGGGGGCACAGGTGTTCCCAGGTTAGGGATGTAGTATAAACACCTCCACAAACCATAGAGAGGTCATCGCCAATACTTGGTTTTGGAGCCCAAACCACACTTTCCCCCGCACTCCCGCCTAGGCTTTCCATCAGGGAAGACAAGCAAAGGGATTCAATTAGAACCCAGGCGCTGCTGTCAGTTGGAGGAACTTCCCTGCACTCAGAATTCCAGAACACATTCTTAGGTGTGGGAGAGATGTGCAGCCCCACTGCACCCAGATGAATGCAGGAAAAGGTGTTCCCTTTAGGGAGAAGTCCTCTAAGTACTTCCTCAATGGATCAGGGGGCACTCACTGCTACGTGGCCTCCAAGCCCAACCCTCAGCTTTCCCTCATGGCCTGGCCTAAAACAACACTCAGGGAACAGAAGCTAAGGGATACTAATAGAATCCAGGTGCTGCTGTCAGTTTGAGGAACTTCCCCACACTCAGAATACCAGAACACATCTTCGTGTGTGTGCTGGATGTAGGGAAACAGTCAAAGCATCTTTCAGGGGGCACATTTATTCCATGGTTGTGGGTTGTAGGTTAAAAACCCACATCCCATGGATAGGCTCTCGCTTATACTTGGTTTAGAGCCCAACCCCCACTTTCCCCCACTCTCCAGCCTAGGCATGCCATCAGGGAAGACAAGCTAAGGGATTCTTTTAGAACCCAGGCGCTGCTGTCATTTGGAGGAGCCTCCCCACAATCAGGATACCTGAGCACGTCTCCGTGTGTGTGCTGGAGGTGGGGAAACAGATTCCACGCATCTTTATGGGGCACAGGTGTTCCAAGGTTGGGGAAGTAGTTTAAAACCCTCCACTACCCACAGAGATGCACTCGCTAATACTTGGCTTTAGAGCCCATCCCCCACCATCGCTTACTGCTAGGCCTAGGAAAACACTTAGGGAAGTCAAGCTAAGGGATTCTATTACAACCCAGGTGCTGCTGTCTGTTGGAGGAACCTCCCCACACTCAGAACCCCAGAACACTTCTTCCTGTGTGTGCTGGACGTGGGGAAACATAGCACACGCATTTTTCAGGGGTCACAGTAATTCCCAAGTTGTGGGTTGTAGTTTAAACATCTCCACTACCCATGGAGAGGCACACGCTAATACTTAGTTTTAGATCCCAAATCCCACTTTCAACCACACACTGGCCTAGGCAAACCATCAGGGAAGACAAGCAAAGGGATTCTATTCAAACCAAGACGCTGATGTCAGTTGGAGGAACTACCCCACCCTCAGGATACTGGAACCCAACCTTGTGTGGTGGGGAGATTTGAAGCCCCACTCCACGCAGATGAATGGGTGCTCAGGTGTTTCCCTTTATGGAGAATTCATCTAAATACTTTCTCAGTCCATCGGGGACACTCGCTACTATTTGGCCTCAAAGCCCAACCCCCAGGTTTCTCTCAGAGTCAGTCCTAGGGAAACACTCAGCGATTACAAGCTAAGGGATTCTATTAGAACCCAGCCGCTTCTGTCACCTGAAATTGCCAGCCCACACTCAGGATAGCAGAAAACTTCTTCATGTGTGTTCTGGTGGTGGGGATACAGAGTCCACGCTTTTTTCAAGGAGCACAGGTATTCCCATGTTGTGGGCTTTTGGTTAATAACCTCCAAATCGCATGGAGAAGCACTCGCTAATACTTGGATTTAGAGCCCAACCCACCCTTTCCCCAGCACTCCGTATCAGGCAACCAAACAGGGTAGACAAGTTAAGCGATTTTATAAGAACCAAGGCCCTGCTCTCAGTTGGAGGAGGCTGCCCACTCTCAGGATAACTGTGCAAGTGTTCGTGTGTGTGCTGGAGGTGTGGAAACAGACTCCACGGATCTTTATGGGGGCACAGGTGTTCCCAGGTTAGGGATGTAGTTTAAACACCTCCACAAACCATAGAGAGGTCATCGCAAATACTTGGTTTTGGAGCCCAAACCACACTTTCCCCCGCACTCCCGCCTAGGCTTTCCATCAGGGAAGACAAGCAAAGGGATTCAATTAGAACCCAGGCGCTGCTGTCAGTTGGAGGAACTTCCCTGCACTCAGAATTCCAGAACACATTCTTAGGTGTGGGAGAGATGTGCAGCCCCACTGCACCCAGATGAATGCAGGAAAAGGTGTTCCCTTTAGGGAGAAGTCCTCTAAGTACTTCCTCAATGGATCAGGGGGCACTCACTGCTACGTGGCCTCCAAGCCCAACCCCCAGCTTTCCCTCATGGCCTGGCCTAAAAGAACACTCAGGGAACAGAAGCTAAGGGATACTAATAGAATCCAGGTGCTGCTGTCAGTTTGAGGAACTTCCCCACACTCAGAATACCAGAACACATCTTCGTGTGTGTGCTGGATGTAGGGAAACAGTCAAAGCATCTTTCAGGGGGCACATTTATTCCATGGTTGTGGGTTGTAGGTTAAAAACCCACATCCCATGGATAGGCTCTCGCTTATACTTGGTTTAGAGCCCAACCCCCACTTTCCCCCACTCTCCAGCCTAGGCATGCCATCAGGGAAGACAAGCTAAGGGATTCTTTTAGAACCCAGGCGCTGCTGTCATTTGGAGGAGCCTCCCCACAATCAGGATACCTGAGCACGTCTCCGTGTGTGTGCTGGAGGTGGGGAAACAGATTCCACGCATCTTTATGGGGCACAGGTGGTCCAAGGTTGGGGAAGTAGTTTAAAACCCTCCACTACCCACAGAGATGCACTCGCTAATACTTGGCTTTAGAGCCCATCCCCCACCATCGCTTACTGCTAGGCCTAGGAAAACACTAAGGGAAGTCACGCTAAGGGATTCTATTACAATCCAGGTGCTGCTGTCTGTTGGTGGAACCTCCCCACACTCAGAACCCCAGAACACTTCTTCCTGTGTGTGCTGGACGTGGGGAAACATAGCACACGCATTTTTCAGGGGTCACAGTAATTCCCAAGTTGTGGGTTGTAGTTTAAACATCTCCACTACCCATGGAGAGGCACACGCTAATACTTAGTTTTAGATCCCAAATCCCACTTTCAACCACACACTGGCCTAGGCAAACCATCAGGGAAGACAAGCAAAGGGATTCTATTCAAACCAAGACGCTGATGTCAGTTGGAGGAACTACCCCACCCTCAGGATACTGGAACCCAACCTTGTGTGGTGGGGAGATTTGAAGCCCCACTCCACGCAGATGAATGGGTGCTCAGGAGTTTCCCTTTATGGAGAATTCATCTAAATACTTCCTCAGTCCATCGGGGACACTCGCTACTATTTGGCCTCAAAGCCCAACCCCCAGGTTTCTCTCAGAGTCAGTCCTAGGGAAACACTCAGGGATTACAAGCTAAGGGATTCTATTAGAACCCAGCCGCTTCTGTCACCTGAAATTGCCAGCCCACACTCAGGATAGCAGAAAACTTCTTCATGTGTGTTCTGGTGGTGGGGATACAGAGTCCACGCTTTTTTCAAGGAGCACAGGTATTCCCATGTTGTGGGCTTTTGGTTAATAAACTCCAAATCCCATGGAGAAGCACTCGCTAATACTTGGATTTAGAGCCCAACCCACCCTTTCCCCAGCACTCCGTATCAGGCAACCAAACAGGGTAGACAAGTTAAGCGATTTTATAAGAACCAAGGCCCTGCTCTCAGTTGGAGGAGGCTGCCCACTCTCAGGATAACTGTGCAAGTGTTCGTGTGTGTGCTGGAGGTGTGGAAACAGACTCCACGGATCTTTATGAGGGCACAGGTGTTCCCAGGTAAGGGATGTAGTTTAAACACCTCCACAAACCATAGAGAGGTCATCGCCAATACTTGGCTTTGGAGCCCAAACCACACTTTCCCCCGCACTCCCGCCTTGGCTTTCCATCAGGGAAGACAAGCAAAGGGATTCAATTAGAACCCAGGCGCTGCTGTCAGTTGGAGGAACTTCCCTGCACTCAGAATTCCAGAACACATTCTTAGGTGTGGGAGAGATGTGCAGCCCCACTGCACCCAGATGAATGCAGGAAAAGGTGTTCCCTTTAGGGAGAAGTCCTCTAAGTACTTCCTCAATGGATCAGGGGGCACTCACTGCTACGTGGCCTCCAAGCCCAACCCCCAGGTTTCCCTCATGGCCTGGCCTAAAAGAACACTCAGGGAACAGAAGCTAAGGGATACTAATAGAATCCAGGTGCTGCTGTCAGTTTGAGGAACTTCCCCACACTCAGAATACCAGAACACATCTTCGTGTGTGTGCTGGATGTAGGGAAACAGTCAAAGCATCTTTCAGGTGGCACATTTATTCCATGGTTGTTTGTTGTAGGTTAAAAACCCACATCCCATGGATAGGCTCTCGCTTATACTTGATTTAGAGCCCAACCCCCACTTTCCCCCACTCTCCAGCCTAGGCATGCCGTCAGGGAAGACAAGCTAAGGGATTCTTTTAGAACCCAGGCGCTGCTGTCATTTGGAGGAGCCTCCCCACAATCAGGATACCTGAGCACGTCTCCGTGTGTGTGCTGGAGGTGGGGAAACAGATTCCACGCATCTTTATGGGGCACAGGTGTTCCAAGGTTGGGGAAGTAGTTTAAAACCCTCCACTACCCACAGAGATGCACTCGCTAATACTTGGCTTTAGAGCCCATCCCCCACCATCGCTTACTGCTAGGCCTAGGAAAACACTTAGGGAAGTCAAGCTAAGGGATTCTATTACAACCCAGGTGCTGCTGTCTGTTGGAGGAACCTCCCCACACTCAGAACCCCAGAACACTTCTTCCTGTGTGTGCTGGACGTGGGGAAACATAGCACACGCATTTTTCAGGGGTCACAGTAATTCCCAAGTTGTGGGTTGTAGTTTAAACATCTCCACTACCCATGGAGAGGCACACGCTAATACTAAGTTTTAGATCCCAAATCCCACTTTCAACCACACACTGGCCTAGGCAAACCATCAGGGAAGACAAGCAAAGGGATTCTATTCAAACCAAGACGCTGATGTCAGTTGGAGGAACTACCCCACCCTCAGGATACTGGAACCCAACCTTGTGTGGTGGGGAGATTTGAAGCCCCACTCCACGCAGATGAATGGGTGCTCAGGAGTTTCCCTTTATGGAGAATTCATCTAAATACTTCCTCAGTCCATCGGGGACACTCGCTACTATTTGGCCTCAAAGCCCAACCCCCAGGTTTCTCTCAGAGTCAGTCCTAGGGAAACACTCAGGGATTACAAGCTAAGGGATTCTATTAGAACCCAGCCGCTTCTGTCACCTGAAATTGCCAGCCCACACTCAGGATAGCAGAAAACTTCTTCATGTGTGTTCTGGTGGTGGGGATACAGAGTCCACGCTTTTTTCAAGGAGCACAGGTATTCCCATGTTGTGGGCTTTTGGTTAATAACCTCCAAATCCCATGGAGAAGCACTCGCTAATACTTGGATTTAGAGCCCAACCCACCCTTTCCCCAGCACTCCGTATCAGGCAACCAAACAGGGTAGACAAGTTAAGCGATTTTATAAGAACCAAGGCCCTGCTCTCAGTTGGAGGAGGCTGCCCACTCTCAGGATAACTGTGCAAGTGTTCGTGTGTGTGCTGGAGGTGTGGAAACAGACTCCACGGATCTTTATGGGGGCACAGGTGTTCCCAGGTTAGGGATGTAGTTTAAACACCTCCACAAACCATAGAGAGGTCATCGCAAATACTTGGTTTTGGAGCCCAAACCACACTTTCCCCCGCACTCCCGCCTAGGCTTTCCATCAGGGAAGACAAGCAAAGGGATTCAATTAGAACCCAGGCGCTGCTGTCAGTTGGAGGAACTTCCCTGCACTCAGAATTCCAGAACACATTCTTAGGTGTGGGAGAGATGTGCAGCCCCACTGCACCCAGATGAATGGAGGAAAAGGTGTTCCGTTTAGGGAGAAGTCCTCTAACTACTTCCTCAATGGATAAGGGGGCACTCACTGCTACGTGGCCTCCAAGCCCAACCCTCAGCTTTCCCTCATGGCCTGGCCTAAAAGAACACTCAGGGAACAGAAGCTAAGGGATACTAATAGAATCCAGGTGCTGCTGTCAGTTTGAGGAACTTCCCCACACTCAGAATACCAGAACACTTCTTCGTGTGTGTGCTGGATGTAGGGAAAGAGTCAAAGCATCTTTCAGGGGGCACATTTATTCCATGGTTGTGGGTTGTAGGTTAAAAACCCACATCCCATGGATAGGCTCTCGCTTATACTTGGTTTAGAGCCCAACCCCCACTTTCCCCCACTGTCCAGCTTAGGCATGCCATCAGGGAAGACAAGCTAAGGGATTCTTTTAGAACCCAGGCGCTGCTGTCATTTGGAGGAGCCTCCCCACAATCAGGATACCTGAGCACGTCTCCGTGTGTGTGCTGGAGGTGGGGAAACAGATTCCACGCATCTTTTTGGGGCACAGGTGTTCCAAGGTTGGGGAAGTAGTTTAAAACCCTCCACTACCCACAGAGATGCACTCGCTAATACTTGGCTTTAGAGCCCATCCCCCACCATCGCTTACTGCTAGGCCTAGGAAAACACTTAGGGAAGTCAAGCTAAGGGATTCTATTACAACCCAGGTGCTGCTGTCTGTTGGAGGAACCTCCCCACACTCAGAACCCCAGAACACTTCTTCCTGTGTGTGCTGGACGTGGGGAAACATAGCACACGCATTTTTCAGGGGTCACAGTAATTCCCAAGTTGTGGGTTGTAGTTTAAACATCTCCACTACCCATGGAGAGGCACACGCTAATACTTAGTTTTAGATCCCAAATCCCACTTTCAACCACACACTGGCCTAGGCAAACCATCAGGGAAGACAAGCAAAGGGATTCTATTCAAACCAAGACGCTGATGTCAGTTGGAGGAACTACCCCACCCTCAGGATACTGGAACCCAACCTTGTGTGGTGGGGAGATTTGAAGCCCCACTCCACGCAGATGAATGGGTGCTCAGGTGTTTCCCTTTATGGAGAATTCATCTAAATACTTCCTCAGTCCATCGGGGACACTCGCTACTATTTGGCCTCAAAGCCCAACCCCCAGGTTTCTCTCAGAGTCAGTCCTAGGGAAACACTCAGGGATTACAAGCTAAGGGATTCTATTAGAACCCAGCCGCTTCTGTCACCTGAAATTGCCAGCCCACACACAGGATAGCAGAAAACTTCTTCATGTGTGTTCTGGTGGTGGGGATACAGAGTCCACGCTTTTTTCAAGGAGCACAGGTATTCCCATGTTGTGGGCTTTTGGTTAATAACCTCCAAATCCCATGGAGAAGCACTCGCTAATACTTGGATTTAGAGCCCAACCCACCCTTTCCCCAGCACTCCGTATCAGGCAACCAAACAGGGTAGACAAGTTAAGCGATTTTATAAGAACCAAGGCCCTGCTCTCAGTTGGAGGAGGCTGCCCACTCTCAGGATAACTGTGCAAGTGTTCGTGTGTGTGCTGGAGGTGTGGAAACAGACTCCACGGATCTTTATGGGGGCACAGGTGTTCCCAGGTTAGGGATGTAGTTTAAACACCTCCACAAACCATAGAGAGGTCATCGCAAATACTTGGTTTTGGAGCCCAAACCACACATTCCCCCGCACTCCCGCCTAGGCTTTCCATCAGGGAAGACAAGCAAAGGGATTCAATTAGAACCCAGGCGCTGCTGTCAGTTGGAGGAACTTCCCTGCACTCAGAATTCCAGAACACATTCTTAGGTGTGGGATAGATGTGCAGCCCCAGTGCACCCAGATGAATGCAGGAAAAGGTGTTCCCTTTAGGGAGAAGTCCTCTAAGTACTTCCTCAATGGATCAGGGGGCACTCACTGCTACGTGGCCTCCAAGCCCAACCCTCAGCTTTCCCTCATGGCCTGTCCTAAAAGAACACTCAGGGAACAGAAGCTAAGGGATACTAATAGAATCCAGGTGCTGCTGTCAGTTTGAGGAACTTCCCCACACTCAGAATACCAGAACACATCTTCGTGTGTGTGCTGGATGTAGGGAAACAGTCAAAGCATCTTTCAGGGGGCACATTTATTCCATGGTTGTGGGTTGTAGGTTAAAAACCCACATCCCATGGATAGGCTCTCGCTTATACTTGGTTTAGAGCCCAACCCCCACTTTCCCCCACTCTCCAGCCTAGGCATGCCATCAGGGAAGACAAGCTAAGGGATTCTTTTAGAACCCAGGCGCTGCTGTCATTTGGAGGAGCCTCCCCACAATCAGGATACCTGAGCACGTCTCCGTGTGTGTGCTGGAGGTGGGGAAACAGATTCCACGCATCTTTATGGGGCACAGGTGGTCCAAGGTTGGGGAAGTAGTTTAAAACCCTCCACTACCCACAGAGATGCACTCGCTAATACTTGGCTTTAGAGCCCATCCCCCACCATCGCTTACTGCTAGGCCTAGGAAAACACTAAGGGAAGTCACGCTAAGGGATTCTATTACAACCCAGGTGCTGCTGTCTGTTGGTGGAACCTCCCCACACTCAGAACCCCAGAACACTTCTTCCTGTGTGTGCTGGACGTGGGGAAACATAGCACACGCATTTTTCAGGGGTCACAGTAATTCCCAAGTTGTGGGTTGTAGTTTAAACATCTCCACTACCCATGGAGAGGCACACGCTAATACTTAGTTTTAGATCCCAAATCCCACTTTCAACCACACACTGGCCTAGGCAAACCATCAGGGAAGACAAGCAAAGGGATTCTATTCATACCAAGACGCTGATGTCAGTTGGAGGAACTACCCCACCCTCAGGATACTGGAACCCAACCTTGTGTGGTGGGGAGATTTGAAGCCCCACTCCACGCAGATGAATGGGTGCTCAGGAGTTTCCCTTTATGGAGAATTCATCTAAATACTTCCTCAGTCCATCGGGGACACTCGCTACTATTTGGCCTCAAAGCCCAACCCCCAGGTTTCTCTCAGAGTCAGTCCTAGGGAAACACTCAGGGATTACAAGCTAAGGGATTCTATTAGAACCCAGCCACTTCTGTCACCTGAAATTGCCAGCCCACACTCAGGATAGCAGAAAACTTCTTCATGTGTGTTCTGGTGGTGGGGATACAGAGTCCACGCTTTTTTCAAGGAGCACAGGTATTCCCATGTTGTGGGCTTTTGGTTAATAACCTCCAAATCCCATGGAGAAGCACTCGCTAATACTTGGATTTAGAGCCCAACCCACCCTTTCCCCAGCACTCCGTATCAGGCAACCAAACAGGGTAGACAAGTTAAGCGATTTTATAAGAACCAAGGCCCTGCTCTCAGTTGGAGGAGGCTGCCCACTCTCAGGATAACTGTGCAAGTGTTCGTGTGTGTGCTGGAGGTGTGGAAACAGACTCCACGGATCTTTATGGGGGCACAGGTGTTCCCAGGTTAGGGATGTAGTTTAAACACCTCCACAAACCATAGAGAGGTCATCGCAAATACTTGGTTTTGGAGCCCAAACCACACATTCCCCCGCACTCCCGCCTAGGCTTTCCATCAGGGAAGACAAGCAAAGGGATTCAATTAGAACCCAGGCGCTGCTGTCAGTTGGAGGAACTTCCCTGCACTCAGAATTCCAGAACACATTCTTAGGTGTGGGAGAGATGTGCAGCCCCACTGCACCCAGATGAATGCAGGAAAAGGTGTTCCGTTTAGGGAGAAGTCCTCTAAGTACTTCCTCAATGGATCAGGGGGCACTCACAGCTACGTGGCCTCCAAGCCCAACCCCCAGCTTTCCCTCATGGCCTGGCCTAAAAGAACACTCAGGGAACAGAAGCTAAGGGATACTAATAGAATCCAGGTGCTGCTGTCAGTTTGAGGAACTTCCCCACACTCAGAATACCAGAACACATCTTCGTGTGTGTGCTGGATGTAGGGAAACAGTCAAACATCTTTCAGGGGGCACATTTATTCCATGGTTGTGGGTTGTAGGTTAAAAACCCACATCCCATGGATAGGCTCTCGCTTATACTTGGTTTAGAGCCCAACCCCCACTTTCCCCCACTCTCCAGCCTAGGCATGCCATCAGGGAAGACAAGCTAAGGGATTCTTTTAGAACCCAGGCGCTGCTGTCATTTGGAGGAGCCTCCCCACAATCAGGATACCTGAGCACGTCTCCGTGTGTGTGCTGGAGGTGGGGAAACAGATTCCACGCATCTTTATGGGGCACAGGTGGTCCAAGGTTGGGGAAGTAGTTTAAAACCCTCCACTACCCACAGAGATGCACTCGCTAATACTTGGCTTTAGAGCCCATCCCCCACCATCGCTTACTGCTAGGCCTAGGAAAACACTAAGGGAAGTCACGCTAAGGGATTCTATTACAACCCAGGTGCTGCTGTCTGTTGGTGGAACCTCCCCACACTCAGAACCCCAGAACACTTCTTCCTGTGTGTGCTGGACGTGGGGAAACATAGCACACGCATTTTTCAGGGGTCACAGTAATTCCCAAGTTGTGGGTTGTAGTTTAAACATCTCCACTACCCATGGAGAGGCACACGCTAATACTTAGTTTTAGATCCCAAATCCCACTTTCAACCACACACTGGCCTAGGCAAACCATCAGGGAAGACAAGCAAAGGGATTCTATTCAAACCAAGACGCTGATGTCAGTTGGAGGAACTACCCCACCCTCAGGATACTGGAACCCAACCTTGTGTGGTGGGGAGATTTGAAGCCCCACTCCACGCAGATGAATGGGTGCTCAGGAGTTTCCCTTTATGGAGAATTCATCTAAATACTTCCTCAGTCCATCGGGGACACTCGCTACTATTTGGCCTCAAAGCCCAACCCCCAGGTTTCTCTCAGAGTCAGTCCTAGGGAAACACTCAGGGATTACAAGCTAAGGGATTCTATTAGAACCCAGCCGCTTCTGTCACCTGAAATTGCCAGCCCACACTCAGGATAGCAGAAAACTTCTTCATGTGTGTTCTGGTGGTGGGGATACAGAGTCCACGCTTTTTTCAAGGAGCACAGGTATTCCCATGTTGTGGGCTTTTGGTTAATAACCTCCAAATCCCATGGAGAAGCACTCGCTAATACTTGGATTTAGAGCCCAACCCACCCTTTCCCCAGCACTCCGTATCAGGCAACCAAACAGGGTAGACAAGTTAAGCGATTTTATAAGAACCAAGGCCCTGCTCTCAGTTGGAGGAGGCTGCCCACTCTCAGGATAACTGTGCAAGTGTTCGTGTGTGTGCTGGAGGTGTGGAAACAGACTCCACGGATCTTTATGGGGGCACAGGTGTTCCCAGGTTAGGGATGTAGTTTAAACACCTCCACAAACCATAGAGAGGTCATCGCAAATACTTGGTTTTGGAGCCCAAACCACACATTCCCCCGCACTCCCGCCTAGGCTTTCCATCAGGGAACACAAGCAAAGGGATTCAATTAGAACCCAGGCGCTGCTGTCAGTTGGAGGAACTTCCCTGCACTCAGAATTCCAGAACACATTCTTAGGTGTGGGAGAGATGTGCAGCCCCACTGCACCCAGATGAATGCAGGAAAAGATGTTCCGTTTAGGGAGAAGTCCTCTAAGTACTTCCTCAATGGATCAGGGGGCACTCACAGCTACGTGGCCTCCAAGCCAAACCCCCAGCTTTCCCTCATGGCCTGGCCTAAATGAACACTCAGGGAACAGAAGCTAAGGGATACTAATAGAATCCAGGTGCTGCTGTCAGTTTGAGGAACTTCCCCACACTCAGAATACCAGAACACAACTTCGTGTGTGTGCTGGATGTAGGGAAACAGTCAAAGCATCTTTCAGGGGGCACATTTATTCCATGGTTGTGGGTTGTAGGTTAAAAACCCACATCCCATGGATAGGCTCTCGCTTATACTTGGTTTAGAGCCCAACCTCCACTTTCCCCCACTGTCCAGCTTAGGCATGCCATCAGGGAAGACAAGCTAAGGGATTCTTTTAGAACCCAGGCGCTGCTGTCATTTGGAGGAGCCTCCCCACAATCAGGATACCTGAGCACGTCTCCGTGTGTGTGCTGGAGGTGGGGAAACAGATTCTACGCATCTTTATGGGGCACAGGTGTTCCAAGGTTGGGGAAGTAGTTTAAAACCCTCCACTACCCACAGAGATGCACTCGCTAATACTTGGCTTTAGAGCCCATCCCCCACCATCGCTTACTGCTAGGCCTAGGAAAACACTTAGGGAAGTCAAGCTAAGGGATTCTATTACAACCCAGGTGCTGCTGTCTGTTGGAGGAACCTCCCCACACTCAGAACCCCAGAACACTTCTTCCTGTGTGTGCTGGACGTGGGGAAACATAGCACACGCATTTTTCAGGGGTCACAGTAATTCCCAAGTTGTGGGTTGTAGTTTAAACATCTCCACTACCCATGGAGAGGCACACGCTAATACTTAGTTTTAGATCCCAAATCCCACTTTCAACCACACACTGGCCTAGGCAAACCATCAGGGAAGACAAGCAAAGGGATTCTATTCAAACCAAGACGCTGATGTCAGTTGGAGGAACTACCCCACCCTCAGGATACTGGAACCCAACCTTGTGTGGTGGGGAGATTTGAAGCCCCACTCCACGCAGATGAATGGGTGCTCAGGTGTTTCCCTTTATGGAGAATTCATCTAAATACTTCCTCAGTCCATCGGGGACACTCGCTACTATTTGGCCTCAAAGCCCAACCCCCAGGTTTCTCTCAGAGTCAGTCCTAGGGAAACACTCAGGGATTACAAGCTAAGGGATTCTATTAGAACCCAGCCGCTTCTGTCACCTGAAATTGCCAGCCCACACTCAGGATAGCAGAAAACTTCTTCATGTGTGTTCTGGTGGTGGGGATACAGAGTCCACGCTTTTTTCAAGGAGCACAGGTATTCCCATGTTGTGGGCTTTTGGTTAATAACCTCCAAATCCCATGGAGAAGCACTCGCTAATACTTGGATTTAGAGCCCAACCCACCCTTTCCCCAGCACTCCGTATCAGGCAACCAAACAGGGTAGACAAGTTAAGCGATTTTATAAGAACCAAGGCCCTGCTCTCAGTTGGAGGAGGCTGCCCACTCTCAGGATAAATGTGCAAGTGTTCGTGTGTGTGCTGGAGGTGTGGAAACAGACTCCACGGATCTTTATGGGGGCACAGGTGTTCCCAGGTTAGGGATGTAGTTTAAACACCTCCACAAACCATAGAGAGGTCATCGCAAATACTTGGTTTTGGAGCCCAAACCACACTTTCCCCCGCACTCCCGCCTAGGCTTTCCATCAGGGAAGACAAGCAAAGGGATTCAATTAGAACCCAGGCGCTGCTGTCAGTTGGAGGAACTTCCCTGCACTCAGAATTCCAGAACACATTCTTAGGTGTGGGAGAGATGTGCAGCCCCACTGCACCCAGATGAATGCAGGAAAAGGTGTTCCCTTTAGGGAGAAGTCCTCTAAGTACTTCCTCAATGGATCAGGGGGCACTCACTGCTACGTGGCCTCCAAGCCCAACCCCCAGCTTTCCCTCATGGCCTGGCCTAAAAGAACACTCAGGGAACAGAAGCTAAGGGATACTAATAGAATCCAGGTGCTGCTGTCAGTTTGAGGAACTTCCCCACACTCAGAATACCAGAACACTTCTTCGTGTGTGTGCTGGATGTAGGGAAACAGTCAAAGCATCTTTCAGGGGGCACATTTATTCCATGGTTGTGGGTTGTAGGTTAAAAACCCACATCCCATGGATAGGCTCTCGCTTATACTTGGTTTAGAGCCCAACCCCCACTTTCCCCCACTCTCCAGCCTAGGCATGCCATCAGGGAAGACAAGCTAAGGGATTCTTTTAGAACCCAGGCGCTGCTGTCATTTGGAGGAGCCTCCCCACAATCAGGATACCTGAGCACGTCTCCGTGTGTGTGCTGGAGGTGGGGAAACAGATTCCACGCATCTTTATGGGGCACAGGTGTTCCAAGGTTGGGGAAGTAGTTTAAAACCCTCCACTACCCACAGAGATGCACTCGCTAATACTTGGCTTTAGAGCCCATCCCCCACCATCGCTTACTGCTAGGCCTAGGAAAACACTTAGGGAAGTCAAGCTAAGGGATTCTATTACAACCCAGGTGCTGCTGTCTGTTGGAGGAACCTCCCCACAATCAGAACCCCAGAACACTTCTTCCTGTGTGTGCTGGACGTGGGGAAACATAGCACACGCATTTTTCAGGGGTCACAGTAATTCCCAAGTTGTGGTTGTAGTTTAAACATCTCCACTACCCATGGAGAGGCACACGCTAATACTTAGTTTTAGATCCCAAATCCCACTTTCAACCACACACTGGCCTAGGCAAACCATCAGGGAAGACAAGCAAAGGGATTCTTTTCAAACCAAGACGCTGATGTCAGTTGGAGGAACTACCCCACCCTCAGGATACTGGAACCCAACCTTGTGTGGTGGGGAGATTTGAAGCCCCACTCCACGCAGATGAATGGGTGCTCAGGTGTTTCCCTTTATGGAGAATTCATCTAAATACTTCCTCAGTCCATCGGGGACACTCGCTACTATTTGGCCTCAAAGCCCAACCCCCAGGTTTCTCTCAGAGTCAGTCCTAGGGAAACACTCAGGGATTACAAGCTAAGGGATTCTATTAGAACCCAGCCGCTTCTGTCACCTGAAATTGCCAGCCCACACTCAGGATAGCAGAAAACTTCTTCATGTGTGTTCTGGTGGTGGGGATACAGAGTCCACGCTTTTTTCAAGGAGCACAGGTATTCCCATGTTGTGGGCTTTTGGTTAATAACCTCCAAATCCCATGGAGAAGCACTCGCTAATACTTGGATTTAGAGCCCAACCCACCCTTTCCCCAGCACTCCGTATCAGGCAACCAAACAGGGTAGACAAGTTAAGCGATTTTATAAGAACCAAGGCCCTGCTCTCAGTTGGAGGAGGCTGCCCACTCTCAGGATAACTGTGCAAGTGTTCGTGTGTGTGCTGGAGGTGTGGAAACAGACTCCACGGATCTTTATGGGGGCACAGGTGTTCCCAGGTTAGGGATGTAGTTTAAACACCTCCACAAACCATAGAGAGGTCATCGCAAATACTTGGTTTTGGAGCCCAAACCACACTTTCCCCCGCACTCCCGCCTAGGCTTTCCATCAGGGAAGACAAGCAAAGGGATTCAATTAGAACCCAGGCGCTGCTGTCAGTTGGAGGAACTTCCCTGCACTCAGAATTCCAGAACACATTCTTAGGTGTGGGAGAGATGTGCAGCCCCACTGCACCCAGATGAATGCAGGAAAAGGTGTTCCCTTTAGGGAGAAGTCCTCTAACTACTTCCTCAATGGATCAGGGGGCACTCACTGCTACGTGGCCTCCAAGCCCAACCCCCAGCTTTCCCTCATGGCGTGGTCTAAAAGAACACTCAGGGAACAGAAGCTAAGGGATACTAATAGAATCCAGGTGCTGCTGTCAGTTTGAGGAACTTCCCCACACTCAGAATACCAGAACACTTCTTCGTGTGTGTGCTGGATGTAGGGAAACAGTCAAAGCATCTTTCAGGGGGCACATTTATTCCATGGTTGTGGGTTGTAGGTTAAAAACCCACATCCCATGGATAGGCTCTCGCTTATACTTGGTTTAGAGCCCAACCCCCACTTTCCCCCACTCTCCAGCCTAGGCATGCCATCAGGGAAGACAAGCTAAGGGATTCTTTTAGAACCCAGGCGCTGCTGTCATTTGGAGGAGCCTCCCCACAATCAGGATACCTGAGCACGTCTCCGTGTGTGTGCTGGAGGTGGGGAAACAGATTCCACGCATCTTTATGGGGCACAGGTGTTCCAAGGTTGGGGAAGTAGTTTAAAACCCTCCACTACCCACAGAGATGCACTCGCTAATACTTGGCTTTAGAGCCCATCCCCCACCATCGCTTACTGCTAGGCCTAGGAAAACACTTAGGGAAGTCAAGCGAAGGGATTCTATTACAACCCAGGTGCTGCTGTCTGTTGGAGGAACCTCCCCACAATCAGAACCCCAGAACACTTCTTCCTGTGTGTGCTGGACGTGGGGAAACATAGCACACGCATTTTTCAGGGGTCACAGTAATTCCCAAGTTGTGGGTTGTAGTTTAAACATCTCCACTACCCATGGAGAGGCACACGCTAATACTTAGTTTTAGATCCCAAATCCCACTTTCAACCACACACTGGCCTAGGCAAACCATCAGGGAAGACAAGCAAAGGGATTCTTTTCAAACCAAGACGCTGATGTCAGTTGGAGGAACTACCCCACCCTCAGGATACTGGAACCCAACCTTGTGTGGTGGGGAGATTTGAAGCCCCACTCCACGCAGATGAATGGGTGCTCAGGTGTTTCCCTTTATGGAGAATTCATCTAAATACTTCCTCAGTCCATCGGGGACACTCGCTACTATTTGGCCTCAAAGCCCAACCCCCAGGTTTCTCTCAGAGTCAGTCCTAGGGAAACACTCAGGGATTACAAGCTAAGGGATTCTATTAGAACCCAGCCGCTTCTGTCACCTGAAATTGACAGCCCACACTCAGGATAGCAGAAAACTTCTTCATGTGTGTTCTGGTGGTGGGGATACAGAGTCCACGCTTTTTTCAAGGAGCACAGGTATTCCCATGTTGTGGGCTTTTGGTTAATAACCTCCAAATCCCATGGAGAAGCACTCGCTAATACTTGGATTTAGAGCCCAACCCACCCTTTCCCCAGCACTCCGTATCAGGCAACCAAACAGGGTAGACAAGTTAAGCGATTTTATAAGAACCAAGGCCCTGCTCTCAGTTGGAGGAGGCTGCCCACTCTCAGGATAACTGTGCAAGTGTTCGTGTGTGTGCTGGAGGTGTGGAAACAGACTCCACGGATCTTTATGGGGGCACAGGTGTTCCCAGGTTAGGGATGTAGTTTAAACACCTCCACAAACCATAGAGAGGTCATCGCAAATACTTGGTTTTGGAGCCCAAACCACACTTTCCCCCGCACTCCCGCCTAGGCTTTCCATCAGGGAAGACAAGCAAAGGGATTCAATTAGAACCCAGGCGCTGCTGTCAGTTGGAGGAACTTCCCTGCACTCAGAATTCCAGAACACATTCTTAGGTGTGGGAGAGATGTGCAGCCCCACTGCACCCAGATGAATGCAGGAAAAGGTGTTCCCTTTAGGGAGAAGTCCGCTAAGTAATTCCTCAATGGATCAGGGGGCACTCACTGCTACGTGGCCTCCAAGCCCAACCCCCAGCTTTCCCTCATGGCCTGGTCTAAAAGAACACTCAGGGAACAGAAGCTAAGGGATACTAATAGAATCCAGGTGCTGCTGTCAGTTTGAGGAACTTCCCCACACTCAGAATACCAGAACACATCTTCGTGTGTGTGCTGGATGTAGGGAAACAGTCAAAGCATCTTTCAGGGGGCACATTTATTCCATGGTTGTGGGTTGTAGGTTAAAAACCCACATCCCATGGATAGGCTCTCGCTTATACTTGGTTTAGAGCCCAACCCCCACTTTCCCCCACTCTCCAGCCTAGCCATGCCATCAGGGAAGACAAGCTAAGGGATTCTTTTAGAACCCAGGCGCTGCTGTCATTTGGAGGAGCCTCCCCACAATCAGGATACCTGAGCACGTCTCCGTGTGTGTGCTGTAGGTGGGGAAACAGATTCCACGCATCTTTATGGGGCACAGGTGTTCCAAGGTTGGGGAAGTAGTTTAAAACCCTCCACTACCCACAGAGATGCACTCGCTAATACTTGGCTTTAGAGCCCATCCAACACCATCGCTTACTGCTAGGCCTAGGAAAACACTTAGGGAAGTCAAGCGAAGGGATTCTATTACAACCCAGGTGCTGCTGTCTGTTGGAGGAACCTCCCCACAATCAGAACCCCAGAACACTTCTTCCTGTGTGTGCTGGACGTGGGGAAACATAGCACACGCATTTTTCAGGGGTCACAGTAATTCCCAAGTTGTGGTTGTAGTTTAAACATCTCCACTACCCATGGAGAGGCACACGCTAATACTTAGTTTTAGATCCCAAATCCCACTTTCAACCACACACTGGCCTAGGCAAACCATCAGGGAAGACAAGCAAAGGGATTCTTTTCAAACCAAGACGCTGATGTCAGTTGGAGGAACTACCCCACCCTCAGGATACTGGAACCCAACCTTGTGTGGTGGGGAGATTTGAAGCCCCACTCCACGCAGATGAATGGGTGCTCAGGTGTTTCCCTTTATGGAGAATTCATCTAAATACTTCCTCAGTCCATCGGGGACACTCGCTACTATTTGGCCTCAAAGCCCAACCCCCAGGTTTCTCTCAGAGTCAGTCCTAGGGAAACACTCAGGGATTACAATCTAAGGGATTCTATTAGAACCCAGCCGCTTCTGTCACCTGAAATTGCCAGCCCACACTCAGGATAGCAGAAAACTTCTTCATGTGTGTTCTGGTGGTGGGGATACAGAGTCCACGCTTTTTTCAAGGAGCACAGGTATTCCCATGTTGTGGGCTTTTGGTTAATAACCTCCAAATCCCATGGAGAAGCACTCGCTAATACTTGGATTTAGAGCCCAACCCACCCTTTCCCCAGCACTCCGTATCAGGCAACCAAACAGGGTAGACAAGTTAAGCGATTTTATAAGAACCAAGGCCCTGCTCTCAGTTGGAGGAGGCTGCCCACTCTCAGGATAACTGTGCAAGTGTTCGTGTGTGTGCTGGAGGTGTGGAAACAGACTCCACGGATCTTTATGGGGGCACAGGTGTTCCCAGGTTAGGGATGTAGTTTAAACACCTCCACAAACCATAGAGAGGTCATCGCAAAACTTGGTTTTGGAGCCCAAACCACACTTTCCCCCGCACTCCCGCCTAGGCTTTCCATCAGGGAAGACAAGCAAAGGGATTCAATTAGAACCCAGGCGCTGCTGTCAGTTGGAGGAACTTCCCTGCACTCAGAATTCCAGAACACATTCTTAGGTGTGGGAGAGATGTGCAGCCTCACTGCACCCAGATGAATGGAGGAAAAGGAGTTCTGTTTAGGGAGAAGTCCTCTAAGTACTTCCTCAATGGATCAGGGGGCACTCACTGCTACGTGGCCTCCAAGCCCAACCCCCAGCTTTCCCTCATGGCCTGGTCTAAGAGAACACTCAGGTAAAAGAAGCTAAGGGATACTAATGGAATCCAGGTGCTGCTGTCAGTTTGAGGAACTTCCCCACACTCAGAATACCAGAATACTTCTTCGTGTGTGTGCTGGATGCAGGGAAACAGTCAAAGCATCTTTCAGGGGGCACATTTATTCCATGGTTGTGGGTTGTAGGTTAAAAACCCACATCCCATGGATAGGCTCTCACTTAGACTTGGTTTAGAGCCCAACCCCCACTTTCCCCCACTCTCCAGCCTAGGCATGCTATCAGGGAAGACAAGCTAAGGGATTCTTTAAAAACCCAGGCGCTGCTGTCATTTGGAGGAGCCTCCCCACAATCAGGATACCTGAGCACGTCTCCGTGTGTGTGCTGGAGGTGGGGAAACAGATTCCACGCATCTTTATGGGGCACAGGTGTTCCAAGGTTGGGGAAGTAGTTTAAAACCCTCCACTACCCACAGAGATGCACTCGCTAATACTTGGCTTTAGAGCCCATCCCCCACCATCGCTTACTGCTAGGCCTAGGAAAACACTTAGGGAAGTCAAGCTAAGGGATTCTATTACAACCCAGGTGCTGCTGTCTGTTGGAGGAACCTCCCCACACTCAGAACCCCAGAACACTTCTTCCTGTGTGTGCTGGACGTGGGGAAACATAGCACACGCATTTTTCAGGGGTCACAGTAATTCCCAAGTTGTGGGTTGTAGTTTAAACATCTCCACTACCCATGGAGAGGCACACGCTAATACTTAGTTTTAGATCCCAAATCCCACTTTCAACCACACACTGGCCTAGGCAAACCATCAGGGAAGACAAGCAAAGGGATTCTATTCAAACCAAGACGCTGATGTCAGTTGGAGGAACTACCCCAACCTCAGGATACTGGAACCCAACCTTGTGTGGTGGGGAGATTTGAAGCCCCACTCCACGCAGATGAATGGGTGCTCAGGTGTTTCCCTTTATGGAGAATTCATCTAAATACTTCCTCAGTCCATCGGGGACACTCGCTACTATTTGGCCTCAAAGCCCAACCCCCAGGTTTCTCTCAGAGTCAGTCCTAGGGAAACACTCAGGGATTACAAGCTAAGGGATTCTATTAGAACCCAGCCGCTTCTGTCACCTGAAATTGCCAGCCCACACTCAGGATAGCAGAAAACTTCTTCATGTGTGTTCTGGTGGTGGGGATACAGAGTCCACGCTTTTTTCAAGGAGCACAGGTATTCCCATGTTGTGGGCTTTTGGTTAATAACCTCCAAATCCCATGGAGAAGCACTCGCTAATACTTGGATTTAGAGCCCAACCCACCCTTTCCCCAGCACTCCGTATCAGGCAACCAAACAGGGTAGACAAGTTAAGCGATTTTATAAGAACCAAGGCCCTGCTCTCAGTTGGAGGAGGCTGCCCACTCTCAGGATAACTGTGCAAGTGTTCGTGTGTGTGCTGGAGGTGTGGAAACAGACTCCACGGATCTTTATGGGGGCACAGGTGTTCCCAGGTTAGGGATGTAGTTTAAACACCTCCACAAACCATAGAGAGGTCATCGCAAATACTTGGTTTTGGAGCCCAAACCACACTTTCCCCCGCACTCGCGCCTAGGCTTTCCATCAGGGAAGACAAGCAAAGGGATTCAATTAGAACCCAGGCGCTGCTGTCAGTTGGAGGAACTTCCCTGCACTCAGAATTCCAGAACACATTCTTAGGTGTGGGAGAGATGTGCAGCCCCATTGCACCCAGATGAATGCAGGAAAAGGTGTTCCCTTTAGGGAGAAGTCCGCTAAGTAATTCCTCAATGGATCAGGGGGCACTCACTGCTACGTGGCCTCCAAGCCCAACCCCCAGCTTTCCCTCATGGCCTGGTCTAAAAGAACACTCAGGGAACAGAAGCTAAGGGATACTAATAGAATCCAGGTGCTGCTGTCAGTTTGAGGAACTTCCCCACACTCAGAATACCAGAACACATCTTCGTGTGTGTGCTGGATGTAGGGAAACAGTCAAAGCATCTTTCAGGGGGCACATTTATTCCATGGTTGTGGGTTGTAGGTTAAAAACCCACATCCCATGGATAGGCTCTCGCTTATACTTGGTTTAGAGCCCAACCCCCACTTTCCCCCACTCTCCAGCCTAGCCATGCCATCAGGGAAGACAAGCTAAGGGATTCTTTTAGAACCCAGGCGCTGCTGTCATTTGGAGGAGCCTCCCCACAATCAGGATACCTGAGCACGTCTCCGTGTGTGTGCTGTAGGTGGGGAAACAGATTCCACGCATCTTTATGGGGCACAGGTGTTCCAAGGTTGGGGAAGTAGTTTAAAACCCTCCACTACCCACAGAGATGCACTCGCTAATACTTGGCTTTAGAGCCCATCCAACACCATCGCTTACTGCTAGGCCTAGGAAAACACTTAGGGAAGTCAAGCGAAGGGATTCTATTACAACCCAGGTGCTGCTGTCTGTTGGAGGAACCTCCCCACAATCAGAACCCCAGAACACTTCTTCCTGTGTGTGCTGGACGTGGGGAAACATAGCACACGCATTTTTCAGGGGTCACAGTAATTCCCAAGTTGTGGTTGTAGTTTAAACATCTCCACTACCCATGGAGAGGCACACGCTAATACTTAGTTTTAGATCCCAAATCCCACTTTCAACCACACACTGGCCTAGGCAAACCATCAGGGAAGACAAGCAAAGGGATTCTTTTCAAACCAAGACGCTGAAGTCAGTTGGAGGAACTACCCCACCCTCAGGATACTGGAACCCAACCTTGTGTGGTGGGGAGATTTGAAGCCCCACTCCACGCAGATGAATGGGTGCTCAGGAGTTTCCCTTTATGGAGAATTCATCTAAATACTTCCTCAGTCCATCGGGGACACTCGCTACTATTTGGCCTCAAAGCCCAACCCCCAGGTTTCTCTCAGAGTCAGTCCTAGGGAAACACTCAGGGATTACAATCTAAGGGATTCTATTAGAACCCAGCCGCTTCTGTCACCTGAAATTGCCAGCCCACACTCAGGATAGCAGAAAACTTCTTCATGTGTGTTCTGGTGGTGGGGATACAGAGTCCACGCTTTTTTCAAGGAGCACAGGTATTCCCATGTTGTGGGCTTTTGGTTAATAACCTCCAAATCCCATGGAGAAGCACTCGCTAATACTTGGATTTAGAGCCCAACCCACCCTTTCCCCAGCACTCCGTATCAGGCAACCAAACAGGGTAGACAAGTTAAGCGATTTTATAAGAACCAAGGCCCTGCTCTCAGTTGGAGGAGGCTGCCCACTCTCAGGATAACTGTGCAAGTGTTCGTGTGTGTGCTGGAGGTGTGGAAACAGACTCCACGGATCTTTATGGGGGCACAGGTGTTCCCAGGTTAGGGATGTAGTTTAAACACCTCCACAAACCATAGAGAGGTCATCGCAAAACTTGGTTTTGGAGCCCAAACCACACTTTCCCCCGCACTCCCGCCTAGGCTTTCCATCAGGGAAGACAAGCAAAGGGATTCAATTAGAACCCAGGCGCTGCTGTCAGTTGGAGGAACTTCCCTGCACTCAGAATTCCAGAACACATTCTTAGGTGTGGGAGAGATGTGCAGCCTCACTGCACCCAGATGAATGGAGGAAAAGGAGTTCTGTTTAGGGAGAAGTCCTCTAAGTACTTCCTCAATGGATCAGGGGGCACTCACTGCTACGTGGCCTCCAAGCCCAACCCCCAGCTTTCCCTCATGGCCTGGTCTAAGAGAACACTCAGGTAAAAGAAGCTAAGGGATACTAATGGAATCCAGGTGCTGCTGTCAGTTTGAGGAACTTCCCCACACTCAGAATACCAGAATACTTCTTCGTGTGTGTGCTGGATGCAGGGAAACAGTCAAAGCATCTTTCAGGGGGCACATTTATTCCATGGTTGTGGGTTGTAGGTTAAAAACCCACATCCCATGGATAGGCTCTCACTTAGACTTGGTTTAGAGCCCAACCCCCACTTTCCCCCACTCTCCAGCCTAGGCATGCTATCAGGGAAGACAAGCTAAGGGATTCTTTAAAAACCCAGGCGCTGCTGTCATTTGGAGGAGCCTCCCCACAATCAGGATACCTGAGCACGTCTCCGTGTGTGTGCTGGAGGTGGGGAAACAGATTCCACGCATCTTTATGGGGCACAGGTGTTCCAAGGTTGGGGAAGTAGTTTAAAACCCTCCACTACCCACAGAGATGCACTCGCTAATACTTGGCTTTAGAGCCCATCCCCCACCATCGCTTACTGCTAGGCCTAGGAAAACACTTAGGGAAGTCAAGCGAAGGGATTCTATTACAAATCAGGTGCTGCTGTCTGTTGGAGGAACCTCCCCACACTCAGAACCCCAGAACACTTCTTCCTGTGTGTGCTGGACGTGGGGAAACATAGCACACGCATTTTTCAGGGGTCACAGTAATTCCCAAGTTGTGGGTTGTAGTTTAAACATCTCCACTACCCATGGAGAGGCACACGCTAATACTTAGTTTTAGATCCCAAATCCCACTTTCAACCACACACTGGCCTAGGCAAACCATCAGGGAAGACAAGCAAAGGGATTCTATTCAAACCAAGACGCTGATGTCAGTTGGAGTAACTACCCCAACCTCAGGATACTGGAACCCAACCTTGTGTGGTGGGGAGATTTGAAGCCCCACTCCACGCAGATGAATGGGTGCTCAGGTGTTTCCCTTTATGGAGAATTCATCTAAATACTTCCTCAGTCCATCGGGGACACTCGCTACTATTTGGCCTCAAAGCCCAACCCCCAGGTTTCTCTCAGAGTCAGTCCTAGGGAAACACTCAGGGATTACAAGCTAAGGGATTCTATTAGAACCCAGCCGCTTCTGTCACCTGAAATTGCCAGCCCACACTCAGGATAGCAGAAAACTTCTTCATGTGTGTTCTGGTGGTGGGGATACAGAGTCCACGCTTTTTTCAAGGAGCACAGGTATTCCCATGTTGTGGGCTTTTGGTTAATAACCTCCAAATCCCATGGAGAAGCACTCGCTATTACTTGGATTTAGAGCCCAACCCACCCTTTCCCCAGCACTCCGTATCAGGCAACCAAACAGGGTAGACAAGTTAAGCGATTTTATAAGAACCAAGGCCCTGCTCTCAGTTGGAGGAGGCTGCCCACTCTCAGGATAACTGTGCAAGTGTTCGTGTGTGTGCTGGAGGTGTGGAAACAGACTCCACGGATCTTTATGGGGGCACAGGTGTTCCCAGGTTAGGGATGTAGTTTAAACACCTCCACAAACCATAGAGAGGTCATCGCAAATACTTGGTTTTGGAGCCCAAACCACACTTTCCCCCGCACTCCCGCCTAGGCTTTCCATCAGGGAAGACAAGCAAAGGGATTCAATTAGAACCCAGGCGCTGCTGTCAGTTGGAGGAACTTCCCTGCACTCAGAATTCCAGAACACATTCTTAGGTGTGGGAGAGATGTGCAGCCCCATTGCACCCAGATGAATGCAGGAAAAGGTGTTCCCTTTAGGGAGAAGTCCGCTAAGTAATTCCTCAATGGATCAGGGGGCACTCACTGCTACGTGGCCTCCAAGCCCAACCCCCAGCTTTCCCTCATGGCCTGGTCTAAAAGAACACTCAGGGAACAAAAGCTAAGGGATACTAATAGAATCCAGGTGCTGCTGTCAGTTTGAGGAACTTCCCCACACTCAGAATACCAGAACACATCTTCGTGTGTGTGCTGGATGTAGGGAAACAGTCAAAGCATCTTTCAGGGGGCACATTTATTCCATGGTTGTGGGTTGTAGGTTAAAAACCCACATCCCATGGATAGGCTCTCGCTTATACTTGGTTTAGAGCCCAACCCCCACTTTCCCCCACTCTCCAGCCTAGCCATGCCATCAGGGAAGACAAGCTAAGGGATTCTTTTAGAACCCAGGCGCTGCTGTCATTTGGAGGAGCCTCCCCACAATCAGGATACCTGAGCACGTCTCCGTGTGTGTGCTGTAGGTGGGGAAACAGATTCCACGCATCTTTATGGGGCACAGGTGTTCCAAGGTTGGGGAAGTAGTTTAAAACCCTCCACTACCCACAGAGATGCACTCGCTAATACTTGGCTTTAGAGCCCATCCAACACCATCGCTTACTGCTAGGCCTAGGAAAACACTTAGGGAAGTCAAGCGAAGGGATTCTATTACAACCCAGGTGCTGCTGTCTGTTGGAGGAACCTCCCCACAATCAGAACCCCAGAACACTTCTTCCTGTGTGTGCTGGACGTGGGGAAACATAGCACACGCATTTTTCAGGGGTCACAGTAATTCCCAAGTTGTGGTTGTAGTTTAAACATCTCCACTACCCATGGAGAGGCACACGCTAATACTTAGTTTTAGATCCCAAATCCCACTTTCAACCACACACTGGCCTAGGCAAACCATCAGGGAAGACAAGCAAAGGGATTCTTTTCAAACCAAGACGCTGAAGTCAGTTGGAGGAACTACCCCACCCTCAGGATACTGGAACCCAACCTTGTGTGGTGGGGAGATTTGAAGCCCCACTCCACGCAGATGAATGGGTGCTCAGGAGTTTCCCTTTATGGAGAATTCATCTAAATACTTCCTCAGTCCATCGGGGACACTCGCTACTATTTGGCCTCAAAGCCCAACCCCCAGGTTTCTCTCAGAGTCAGTCCTAGGGAAACACTCAGGGATTACAATCTAAGGGATTCTATTAGAACCCAGCCGCTTCTGTCACCTGAAATTGCCAGCCCACACTCAGGATAGCAGAAAACTTCTTCATGTGTGTTCTGGTGGTGGGGATACAGAGTCCACGCTTTTTTCAAGGAGCACAGGTATTCCCATGTTGTGGGCTTTTGGTTAATAACCTCCAAATCCCATGGAGAAGCACTCGCTAATACTTGGATTTAGAGCCCAACCCACCCTTTCCCCAGCACTCCGTATCAGGCAACCAAACAGGGTAGACAAGTTAAGCGATTTTATAAGAACCAAGGCCCTGCTCTCAGTTGGAGGAGGCTGCCCACTCTCAGGATAACTGTGCAAGTGTTCGTGTGTGTGCTGGAGGTGTGGAAACAGACTCCACGGATCTTTATGGGGGCACAGGTGTTCCCAGGTTAGGGATGTAGTTTAAACACCTCCACAAACCATAGAGAGGTCATCGCAAAACTTGGTTTTGGAGCCCAAACCACACTTTCCCCCGCACTCCCGCCTAGGCTTTCCATCAGGGAAGACAAGCAAAGGGATTCAATTAGAACCCAGGCGCTGCTGTCAGTTGGAGGAACTTCCCTGCACTCAGAATTCCAGAACACATTCTTAGGTGTGGGAGAGATGTGCAGCCTCACTGCACCCAGATGAATGGAGGAAAAGGAGTTCTGTTTAGGGAGAAGTCCTGTAAGTACTTCCTCAATGGATCAGGGGGCACTCACTGCTACGTGGCCTCCAAGCCCAACCCCCAGCTTTCCCTCATGGCCTGGTCTAAGAGAACACTCAGGTAAAAGAAGCTAAGGGATACTAATGGAATCCAGGTGCTGCTGTCAGTTTGAGGAACTTCCCCACACTCAGAATACCAGAATACTTCTTCGTGTGTGTGCTGGATGCAGGGAAACAGTCAAAGCATCTTTCAGGTGGCACATTTATTCCATGGTTGTGGGTTGTAGGTTAAAAACCCACATCCCATGGATAGGCTCTCACTTAGACTTGGTTTAGAGCCCAACCCCCACTTTCCCCCACTCTCCAGCCTAGGCATGCTATCAGGGAAGACAAGCTAAGGGATTCTTTAAAAACCCAGGCGCTGCTGTCATTTGGAGGAGCCTCCCCACAATCAGGATACCTGAGCACGTCTCCGTGTGTGTGCTGGAGGTGGGGAAACAGATTCCACGCATCTTTATGGGGCACAGGTGTTCCAAGGTTGGGGAAGTAGTTTAAAACCCTCCACTACCCACAGAGATGCACTCGCTAATACTTGGCTTTAGAGCCCATCCCCCACCATCGCTTACTGCTAGGCCTAGGAAAACACTTAGGGAAGTCAAGCGAAGGGATTCTATTACAAATCAGGTGCTGCTGTCTGTTGGAGGAACCTCCCCACACTCAGAACCCCAGAACACTTCTTCCTGTGTGTGCTGGACGTGGGGAAACATAGCACACGCATTTTTCAGGGGTCACAGTAATTCCCAAGTTGTGGGTTGTAGTTTAAACATCTCCACTACCCATGGAGAGGCACACGCTAATACTTAGTTTTAGATCCCAAATCCCACTTTCAACCACACACTGGCCTAGGCAAACCATCAGGGAAGACAAGCAAAGGGATTCTATTCAAACCAAGACGCTGATGTCAGTTGGAGTAACTACCCCAACCTCAGGATACTGGAACCCAACCTTGTGTGGTGGGGAGATTTGAAGCCCCACTCCACGCAGATGAATGGGTGCTCAGGTGTTTCCCTTTATGGAGAATTCATCTAAATACTTCCTCAGTCCATCGGGGACACTCGCTACTATTTGGCCTCAAAGCCCAACCCCCAGGTTTCTCTCAGAGTCAGTCCTAGGGAAACACTCAGGGATTACAAGCTAAGGGATTCTATTAGAACCCAGCCGCTTCTGTCACCTGAAATTGCCAGCCCACACTCAGGATAGCAGAAAACTTCTTCATGTGTGTTCTGGTGGTGGGGATACAGAGTCCACGCTTTTTTCAAGGAGCACAGGTATTCCCATGTTGTGGGCTTTTGGTTAATAACCTCCAAATCCCATGGAGAAGCACTCGCTAATACTTGGATTTAGAGCCCAACCCACCCTTTCCCCAGCACTCCGTATCAGGCAACCAAACAGGGTAGACAAGTTAAGCGATTTTATAAGAACCAAGGCCCTGCTCTCAGTTGGAGGAGGCTGCCCACTCTCAGGATAACTGTGCAAGTGTTCGTGTGTGTGCTGGAGGTGTGGAAACAGACTCCACGGATCTTTATGGGGGCACAGGTGTTCCCAGGTTAGGGATGTAGTTTAAACACCTCCACAAACCATAGAGAGGTCATCGCAAATACTTGGTTTTGGAGCCCAAACCACACTTTCCCCCGCACTCCCGCCTAGGCTTTCCATCAGGGAAGACAAGCAAAGGGATTCAATTAGAACCCAGGCGCTGCTGTCAGTTGGAGGAACTTCCCTGCACTCAGAATTCCAGAACACATTCTTAGGTGTGGGAGAGATGTGCAGCCCCACTGCACCCAGATGAATGCAGGAAAAGGTGTTCCCTTTAGGGAGAAGTCCGCTAAGTACTTCCTCAATGGATCAGGGGGCACTCACTGCTACGTGGCCTCCAAGCCCAACCCCCAGCTTTCCCTCATGGCCTGGTCTAAAAGAACACTCAGGGAACAGAAGCTAAGGGATACTAATAGAATCCAGGTGCTGCTGTCAGTTTGAGGAACTTCCCCACACTCAGAATACCAGAACACTTCTTCGTGTGTGTGCTGGATGTAGGGAAACAGTCAAAGCATCTTTCAGGGGGCACATTTATTCCATGGTTGTGGGTTGTAGGTTAAAAACCCACATCCCATGGATAGGCTCTCGCTTATACTTGGTTTAGAGCCCAACCCCCACTTTCCCCCACTCTCCAGCCTAGGCATGCCATCAGGGAAGACAAGCTAAGGGATTCTTTTAGAACCCAGGCGCTGCTGTCATTTGGAGGAGCCTCCCCACAATCAGGATACCTGAGCACGTCTCCGTGTGTGTGCTGTAGGTGGGGAAACAGATTCCACGCATTTTTATGGGGCACAGGTGTTCCAAGGTTGGGGAAGTAGTTTAAAACCCTCCACTACCCACAGAGATGCACTCGCTAATACTTGGCTTTAGAGGCCATCCAACACCATCGCTTACTGCTAGGCGTAGGAAAACACTTAGGGAAGTCAAGCGAAGGGATTCTATTACAACCCAGGTGCTGCTGTCTGTTGGAGGAACCTCCCCACAATCAGAACCCCAGAACACTTCTTCCTGTGTGTGCTGGACGTGGGGAAACATAGCACACGCATTTTTCAGGGGTCACAGTAATTCCCAAGTTGTGGGTTGTAGTTTAAACATCTCCACTACCCATGGAGAGGCACACGCTAATACTTAGTTTTAGATCCCAAATCCCACTTTCAACCACACACTGGCCTAGGCAAACCATCAGGGAAGACAAGCAAAGGGATTCTTTTCAAACCAAGACGCTGATGTCAGTTGGAGGAACTACCCCACCCTCAGGATACTGGAACCCAACCTTGTGTGGTGGGGAGATTTGAAGCCCCACTCCACGCACATGAATGGGTGCTCAGGTGTTTCCCTTTATGGAGAATTCATCTAAATACTTCCTCAGTCCATCGGGGACACTCGCTACTATTTGGCCTCAAAGCCCAACCCCCAGGTTTCTCTCAGAGTCAGTCCTAGGGAAACACTCAGGGATTACAAGCTAAGGGATTCTATTAGAACCCAGCCGCTTCTGTCACCTGAAATTGCCAGCCCACACTCAGGATAGCAGAAAACTTCTTCATGTGTGTTCTGGTGGTGGGGATACAGAGTCCACGCTTTTTTCAAGGAGCACAGGTATTCCCATGTTGTGGGCTTTTGGTTAATAACCTCCAAATCCCATGGAGAAGCACTCGCTAATACTTGGATTTAGAGCCCAACCCACCCTTTCCCCAGCACTCCGTATCAGGCAACCAAACAGGGTAGACAAGTTAAGCGATTTTATAAGAACCAAGGCCCTGCTCTCAGTTGGAGGAGGCTGCCCACTCTCAGGATAACTGTGCAAGTGTTCGTGTGTGTGCTGGAGGTGTGGAAACAGACTCCACGGATCTTTATGGGGGCACAGGTGTTCCCAGGTTAGGGATGTAGTTTAAACACCTCCACAAACCATAGAGAGGTCATCGCAAATACTTGGTTTTGGAGCCCAAACCACACTTTCCCCCGCACTCCCGCCTAGGCTTTCCATCAGGGAAGACAAGCAAAGGGATTCAATTAGAACCCAGGCGCTGCTGTCAGTTGGAGGAACTTCCCTGCACTCAGAATTCCAGAACACATTCTTAGGTGTGGGAGAGATGTGCAGCCTCACTGCACCCAGATGAATGGAGGAAAAGGAGTTCTGGTTAGGGAGAAGTCCTCTAAGAACTTCCTCAATGGATCAGGGGGCACTCACTGCTACGTGGCCTCCAAGCCCAACCCCCAGCTTTCCCTCATGGCCTGGTCTAAGAGAACACTCAGGTAAAAGAAGATAAGGGATACTAATGGAATCCAGGTGCTGCTGTCAGTTTGAGGAAGTTCCCCACACTCAGAATACCAGAATACTTCTTCGTGTGTGTGCTGGATGCAGGGAAACAGTCAAAGCATCTTTCAGGGGGCACATTTATTCCATGGTTGTGGGTTGTAGGTTAAAAACCCACATCC
Organism: Vicugna pacos; assembly: GCF_048564905.1. Classification (NCBI taxonomy): domain Eukaryota; kingdom Metazoa; phylum Chordata; class Mammalia; order Artiodactyla; family Camelidae; genus Vicugna; species Vicugna pacos. Next base: position 2,646,614 of record NW_027328738.1, read on the forward strand.
CATGGATAGGCTCTCACTTATACTTGGTTTAGAGCCCAACCCCCACTTTCCCCCACTCTCCAGCCTAGGCATGCTATCAGGGAAGACAAGCTAAGGGATTCTTTAAGAACCCAGGCGCTGCTGTCATTTGGAGGAGCCTCCCCACAATCAGGATACCTGAGCACGTCTCCGTGTGTGTGCTGGAGGTGGGGAAAAAGATTCCACGCATCTTTATGGGGCACAGGTGTTCCAAGGTTGGGGAAGTAGTTTAAAACCCTCCACTACCCACAGAGATGCACTCGCTAATACTTGGCTTTAGAGCCCATCCCCCACCATCGCTTACTGCTAGGCCTAGGAAAACACTTAGGGAAGTCAAGCTAAGGGATTCTATTACAACCCAGGTGCTGCTGTCTGTTGGAGGAACCTCCCCACGCTCAGAACCCCAGAACACTTCTTCCTGTGTGTGCTGGACGTGGGGAAACATAGCACACGCATTTTTCAGCGGTCACAGTAATTCCCAAGTTGTGGGTTGTAGTTTAAACATCTCCACTACCCATGGAGAGGCACACGCTAATACTTAGTTTTAGATCCCAAATCCCACTTTCAACCACACACTGGCCTAGGCAAACCATCAGGGAAGACAAGCAAAGGGATTCTATTCAAACCAAGACGCTGATGTCAGTTGGAGTAACTACCCCACCCTCAGGATACTGGAACCCAACCTTGTGTGGTGGGGAGATTTGAAGCCCCACTCCACGCAGATGAATGGGTGCTCAGGTGTTTCCCTTTATGGAGAATTCATCTAAATACTTCCTCAGTCCATCGGGGACACTCGCTACTATTTGGCCTCAAAGCCCAACCCCCAGGTTTCTCTCAGAGTCAGTCCTAGGGAAACACTCAGGGATTACAAGCTAAGGGATTCTATTAGAACCCAGCCGCTTCTGTCACCTGAAATTGCCAGCCCACACTCAGGATAGCAGAAAACTTCTTCATGTGTGTTCTGGTGGTGGGGATACAGAGTCCACGCTTTTTTCAAGGAGCACAGGTATTCCCATGTTGTGGGCTTTTGGTTAATAACCTCCAAATCCCATGGAGAAGCACTCGCTAATACTTGGATTTAGAGCCCAACCCACCCTTTCCCCAGCACTCCGTATCAGGCAACCAAACAGGGTAGACAAGTTAAGCGATTTTATAAGAACCAAGGCCCTGCTCTCAGTTGGAGGAGGCTGCCCACTCTCAGGATAACTGTGCAAGTGTTCGTGTGTGTGCTGGAGGTGTGGAAACAGACTCCACGGATCTTTATGGGGGCACAGGTGTTCCCAGGTTAGGGATGTAGTTTATACATCTCCACAAACCATAGAGAGGTCATCGCAAATACTTGGTTTTGGAGCCCAAACCACACTTTCCCCCGCACTCCCGCCTAGGCTTTCCATCAGGGAAGACAAGCAAAGGGATTCAATTAGAACCCAGGCGCTGCTGTCAGTTGGAGGAACTTCCCTGCACTCAGAATTCCAGAACACATTCTTAGGTGTGGGAGAGATGTGCAGCCCCACTGCACCCAGATGAATGCAGGAAAAGGAGTTCTGTTTAGGGAGAAGTCCTCTAAGTACTTCCTCAATGGATCAGGGGGCACTCACTGCTACGTGGCCTCCAAGCCCAACCCCCAGCTTTCCCTCATGGCCTGGTCTAAGAGAACACTCAGGTAAAAGAAGCTAAGGGATACTAATGGAATCCAGGTGCTGCTGTCAGTTTGAGGAACTTCCCCACACTCAGAATACCAGAACACATCTTCGTGTGTGTGCTGGATGTAGGGAAACAGTCAAAGCATCTTTCAGGGGGCACATTTATTCCATGGTTGTGGGTTGTAGGTTAAAAACCCACATCCCATGGATAGGCTCTTGCTTATACTTGGTTTAGAGCCCAACCCCCACTTTCACCCACTCTCCAGCCTAGGCATGCTATCAGGGAAGACAAGCTAAGGGATTCTTTAAGAACCCAGGCGCTGCTGTCATTTGGAGGAGCCTCCCCACAATCAGGATACCTGAGCACGTCTCCGTGGGTGTGATGGAGGTGGGGAAACAGATTCCACGCATCTTTATGGGGCACAGGTGTTCCAAGGTTGGGGAAGTAGTTTAAAACCCTCCACTACCCACAGAGATGCACTCACTAATACTTGGCTTTAGAGCCCATCCCCCACCATCGCTTACTGCTAGGCCTAGGAAAACACTTAGGGAAGTCAAGCTAAGGGATTCTATTACAACCCAGGTGCTGCTGTCTGTTGGAGGAACCTCCCCACACTCAGAACCCCAGAACACTTCTTCCTGTGTGTGCTGGACGTGGGGAAACATAGCACACGCATTTTCCAGGGGTCGCAGTAATTCCCAAGTTGTGGGTTGTAGTTTAAACATCTCCACTACCCATGGAGAGGCACACGCTAATACTTAGTTTTAGATCCCAAATCCCACTTTCAACCACACACTGGCCTAGACAAACCATCAGGGAAGACACGTAAAGGGATTCTATTCAAACCAAGACGCTGATGTCAGTTGGAGGAACTACCCCACCCTCAGGATACTGGAACCCAACCTTGTGTGGTGGGGAGATTTGAAGCCCCACTCCACGCAGATGAATGGGTGCTCAGGTGTTTCCCTTTATGGAGAATTCATCTAAATACTTCCTCAGTCCATCGGGGACACTCGCTACTATTTGGCCTCAAAGCCCAACCCCCAGGTTTCTCTCAGAGTCAGTCCTAGGGAAACACTCAGGGATTACAAGCTAAGGGATTCTATTAGAACCCAGCCGCTTCTGTCACCTGAAATTGCCAGCCCACACTCAGGATAGCAGAAAACTTCTTCATGTGTGTTCTGGTGGTGGGGATACAGAGTCCACGCTTTTTTCAAGGAGCACAGGTATTCCCATGTTGTGGGCTTTTGGTTAATAACCTCCAAATCCCATGGAGAAGCACTCGCTAATACTTGGATTTAGAGCCCAACCCACCCTTTCCCCAGCACTCCGTATCAGGCAACCAAACAGGGTAGACAAGTTAAGCGATTTTATAAGAACCAAGGCCCTGCTCTCAGTTGGAGGAGGCTGCCCACTCTCAGGATAACTGTGCAAGTGTTCGTGTGTGTGCTGGAGGTGTGGAAACAGACTCCACGGATCTTTATGGGGGCACAGGTGTTCCCAGGTTAGGGATGTAGTTTAAACACCTCCACAAACCATAGAGAGGTCATCGCAAATACTTGGTTTTGGAGCCCAAACCACACTTTCCCCCGCACTCCCGCCTAGGCTTTCCATCAGGGAAGACAAGCAAAGGGATTCAATTAGAACCCAGGCGCTGCTGTCAGTTGGAGGAACTTCCCTGCACTCAGAATTCCAGAACACATTCTTAGGTGTGGGAGAGATGTGCAGCCCCACTGCACCCAGATGAATGGAGGAAAAGGAGTTCTGTTTAGGGAGAAGTCCTCTAAGTACTTCCTCAATGGATCAGGGGGCACTCACTGCTACGTGGCCTCCAAGCCCAACCCCCAGCTTTCCCTCATGGCCTGGTCTAAGAGAACACTCAGGTAAAAGAAGCTAAGGGATACTAATGGAATACAGGTGCTGCTGTCAGTTTGAGGAACTTCCCCACACTCAGAATACAAGAACACATCTTCGTGTGTGTGCTGGATGTAGGGAAACAGTCAAAGCATCTTTCAGGGGGCACATTTATTCCATGGTTGTGGGTTGTAGGTTAAAAACCCACATCCCATGGATAGGCTCTCGCTTATACTTGGTTTAGAGCCCAACCCCCACTTTCCCCCACTCTCCAGCCTAGGCATGCTATCAGGGAAGACAAGCTAAGGGATTCTTTAAGAACCCAGTCGCTGCTGTCATTTGGAGGAGCCTCCCCACAATCAGGATACCTGAGCACTTCTCCGTGGGTGTGCTGGAGGTGGGGAAACAGATTCCACGCATCTTTATGGGGCACAGGTGTTCCAAGGTTGGGGAAGTAGTTTAAAACCCTCCACTACCCACAGAGATGCACTCGCTAATACTTGGCTTTAGAGCCCATCCCCCACCATCGCTTACTGCTAGGCCTAGGAAAACACTTAGGGAAGTCAAGCTAAGGGATTCTATTACAACCCAGGTGCTGCTGTCTGTTGGAGGAACCTCCCCACACTCAGAACCCCAGAACACTTCTTCCTGTGTGTGCTGGACGTGGGGAAACATAGCACACGCATTTTTCAGGGGTCACAGTAATTCCCAAGTTGTGGGTTGTAGTTTAAACATCTCCACTACCCATGGAGAGGCACACGCTAATACTTAGTTTTAGATCCCAAATCCCACTTTCAACCACACACTGGCCTAGGCAAACCATCAGGGAAGACAAGCAAAGGGATTCTATTCAAACCAAGACGCTGATGTCAGTTGGAGGAACTACCCCACCCTCAGGATACTGGAACCCAACCTTGTGTGGTGGGAGATTTGAAGCCCCACTCCACGCAGATGAATGGGTGCTCAGGTGTTTCCCTTTATGGAGAATTCATCTAAATACTTCCTCAGTCCATCGGGGACACTCGCTACTATTTGGCCTCAAAGCCCAACCCCCAGGTTTCTCTCAGAGTCAGTCCTAGGGAAACACTCAGGGATTACAAGCTAAGGGATTCTATTAGAACCCAGCCGCTTCTGTCACCTGAAATTGCCAGCCCACACTCAGGATAGCAGAAAACTTCTTCATGTGTGTTCTGGTGGTGGGGATACAGAGTCCACGCTTTTTTCAAGGAGCACAGGTATTCCCATGTTGTGGGCTTTTGGTTAATAACCTCCAAATCCCATGGAGAAGCACTCGCTAATACTTGGATTTAGAGCCCAACCCACCCTTTCCCCAGCACTCCGTATCAGGCAACCAAACAGGGTAGACAAGTTAAGCGATTTTATAAGAACCAAGGCCCTGCTCTCAGTTGGAGGAGGCTGCCCACTCTCAGGATAACTGTGCAAGTGTTCGTGTGTGTGCTGGAGGTGTGGAAACAGACTCCACGGATCTTTATGGGGGCACAGGTGTTCCCAGGTTAGGGATGTAGTTTAAACACCTCCACAAACCATAGAGAGGTCATCGCAAATACTTGGTTTTGGAGCCCAAACCACACTTTCCCCCGCACTCCCGCCTAGGCTTTCCATCAGGGAAGACAAGCAAAGGGATTCAATTAGAACCCAGGCGCTGCTGTCAGTTGGAGGAACTTCCCTGCACTCAGAATTCCAGAACACATTCTTAGGTGTGGGAGAGATGTGCAGCCCCACTGCACCCAGATGAATGCAGGAAAAGGTGTTCCCTTTAGGGGGAAGTCCTCTAAGTACTTCCTCAATGGATCAGGGGGCACTCACTGCTACGTGGCCTCCACGCCCAACCCCCAGCATTCCCTCATGGCCTGGCCTAAAAGAACACTCAGGGAACAGAAGCTAAGGGATACTAATAGAATCCAGGTGCTACTGTCAGTTTGAGGAACTTCCCCACACTGAGAATACAAGAACACATCTTCGTGTGTGTGCTGGATGTAGGGAAACAGTCAAAGCATCTTTCAGGGGGCACATTTATTCCATGGTTGTGGGTTGTAGGTTAAAAACCCACATCCCATGGATAGGCTCTCGCTTATACTTGGTTTAGAGCCCAACCCCCACTTTCCCCCACTCTCCAGCCTAGGCATGCCATCAGGGAAGACAAGCTAAGGGATTCTTTTAGAACCCAGGCGCTGCTGTCATTTGGAGGAGCCTCCCCACAATCAGGATACCTGAGCACATCTCCGTGTGTGTGCTGGAGGTGGGGAAACAGATTCCACGCATCTTTATGGGGCACAGGTGTTCCAAGGTTGGGGAAGTAGTTTAAAACCCTCCACTACCCACAGAGATGCACTCGCTAATACTTGGCTTTAGAGCCCATCCCCCACCATCGCTTACTGCTAGGCCTAGGAAAACACTTAGGGAAGTCAAGCTAAGGGATTCTATTACAACCCAGGTGCTGCTGTCTGTTGGAGGAACCTCCCCACACTCAGAACCCCAGAACACTTCTTCCTGTGTGTGCTGGACGTGGGGAAACATAGCACACGCATTTTTCAGGGGTCACAGTAATTCCCAAGTTGTGGGTTGTAGTTTAAACATCTCCACTACCCATGGAGAGGCACACGCTAATACTTGGTTTTAGATCCCAAATCCCACTTTCAACCACACACTGGCCTAGGCAAACCATCAGGGAAGACACGCAAAGGGATTCTATTCAAACCAAGACGCTGATGTCAGTTGGAGGAACTACCCGACCCTCAGGATACTGGAACCCAACCTTGTGTGGTGGGGAGATTTGAAGCCCCACTCCACGCAGATGAATGGGTGCTCAGGTGTTTCCCTTTATGGAGAATTCATCTAAATACTTCCTCAGTCCATCGGGGACACTCGCTACTATTTGGCCTCAAAGCCCAACCCCCAGGTTTCTCTCAGAGTCAGTCCTAGGGAAACACTCAGGGATTACAAGCTAAGGGATTCTATTAGAACCCAGCCGCTTCTGTCACCTGAAATTGCCAGCCCACACTCAAGATAGCAGAAAACTTCTTCATGTGTGTTCTGGTGGTGGGGATACAGAGTCCACGCTTTTTTCAAGGAGCACAGGTATTCCCATGTTGTGGGCTTTTGGTTAATAACCTCCAAATCCCATGGAGAAGCACTCGCTAATACTTGGATTTAGAGCCCAACCCACCCTTTCCCCAGCACTCCGTATCAGGCAACCAAACAGAGTTGACAAGTTAAGCAATTATATAAGAACCAAGGCCCTGCTCTCAGTTGGAGGAGGCTGCCCACCCTCAGGATAACTGTGCAAGTGTTCGTGTGTGTGCTGGAGGTGTGGAAACAGACTCCACGGATCTTTATGGGGGCACAGGTGTTCCCAGGTAAGGGATGTAGTTTATACATCTCCAAAAACCATAGAGAGGTCATCGCAAATACTTGGTTTTGGAGCCCAAACCACACTTTCCCCCGCACTCCCGCCTAGGCTTTCCATCAGGGAAGACAAGCAAAGGGATTCAATTAGAACCCAGGCGCTGCTGTCAGTTGGAGGAACTTCCCTGCACTCAGAATTCCAGAACACATTCTTAGGTGAGGGAGATTTGTGCAGCCCCACTGCACCCAGATGAATGCAGGAAAAGGAGTTCTGTTTAGGGAGAAGTCCTCTAAGTAATTCCTCAATGGATCAGGGGGCACTCACTGCTACGTGGCCTCCAAGCCCAACCCCCAGCTTTCCCTCATGGCCTGGTCTAAGAGAAAACTCAGGTAAAAAAAGCTAAGGGATACTAATGGAATCCAGGTGCTGCTGTCAGTTTGAGGAACTTCCCCACACTCAGAATACAAGAACACATCTTCGTGTGTGTGCTGGATGTAGGGAAACAGTCAAAGCATCTTTCAGGGGGCACATTTATTCCATGGTTGTGGGTTGTAGGTTAAAAACCCACATCCCATGGATAGGCTCTCGCTTATACTTGGTTTAGAGCCCAACCCCCACTTTCCCCCACTCTCCAGCCTAAGCATGCTATCAGGGAAGACAAGCTAAGGGATTCTTTTAGAACCCAGGCGCTGCTGTCATTTGGAGGAGCCTCCCCACAATCAGGATACCTGAGCACGTCTCCGTGGGTGTGCTGGAGGTGGGGAAACAGATTCCACGCATCTTTATGGGGCACAGGTGTTCCAAGGTTGGGGAAGTAGTTTAAAACCCTCCACTACCCACAGAGATGCACTCGCTAATACTTGGCTTTAGAGCCCATCCCCCACCATCGCTTACTGCTAGGCCTAGGAAAACACTTAGGGAAGTCAAGCTAAGGGATTCTATTACAACCCAGGTGCTGCTGTCTGTTGGAGGAACCTCCCCACACTCAGAACCCCAGAACACTTCTTCCTGTGTGTGCTGGACGTGGGGAAACATAGCACACGCATTTTTCAGGGGTCACAGTAATTCCCAAGTTGTGGGTTGTAGTTTAAACATCTCCACTACCCATGGAGAGGCACACGCTAATACTTAGTTTTAGATCCCAAATCCCACTTTCAACCACACACTGGCCTAGGCAAACCATCAGGGAAGACAAGCAAAGGGATTCTATTCAAACCAAGACGCTGATGTCAGTTGGAGGAACTACCCCACCCTCAGGATACTGGAACCCAACCTTGTGTGGTGGGGAGATTTGAAGCCCCACTCCACGCAGATGAATGGGTGCTCAGGTGTTTCCCTTTATGGAGAATTCATCTAAATACTTCCTCAGTCCATCGGGGACACTCGCTACTATTTGGCCTCAAAGCCCAACCCCCAGGTTTCTCTCAGAGTCAGTCCTAGGGAAACACTCAGGGATTACAAGCTAAGGGATTCTATTAGAACCCAGCCGCTTCTGTCACCTGAAATTGCCAGCCCACACTCAAGATAGCAGAAAACTTCTTCATGTGTGTTCTGGTGGTGGGGATACAGAGTCCACGCTTTTTTCAAGGAGCACAGGTATTCCCATGTTGTGGGCTTTTGGTTAATAACCTCCAAATCCCATGGAGAAGCACTCGCTAATACTTGGATTTAGAGCCCAACCCACCCTTTCCCCAGCACTCCGTATCAGGCAACCAAACAGGGTAGACAAGTTAAGCGATTTTATAAGAACCAAGGCCCTGCTCTCAGTTGGAGGAGGCTGCCCACTCTCAGGATAACTGTGCAAGTGTTCGTGTGTGTGCTGGAGGTGTGGAAACAGACTCCACGGATCTTTATGGGGGCACAGGTGTTCCCAGGTTAGGGATGTAGTTTATACATCTCCAAAAACCATAGAGAGGTCATCGCACATACTTGGTTTTGGAGCCCAAACCACACTTTCCCCCGCACTCCCGCCTAGGCTTTCCATCAGGGAAGACAAGCAAAGGGATTCAATTAGAACCCAGGCGCTGCTGTCAGTTGGAGGAACTTCCCTGCACTCAGAATTCCAGAACACATTCTTAGGTGAGGGAGAGTTGTGCAGCCCCACTGCACCCAGATGAATGCAGGAAAAGGAGTTCTGTTTAGGGAGAAGTCCTCTAAGTACTTCCTCAATGGATCAGGGGGCACTCACTGCTACGTGGCCTCCAAGCCCAACCCCCAGCTTTCCCTCATGGCCTGGTCTAAGAGAACACTCAGGTAAAAGAAGCTAAGGGATACTAATGGAATCCAGGTGCTGCTGTCAGTTTGAGGAACTTCCCCACACTCAGAATACCAGAACACATCTTCGTGTGTGTGCTGGATGTAGGGAAACAGTCAAAGCATCTTTCAGGGGGCACATTTATTCCATGGTTGTGGGTTGTAGGTTAAAAACCCACATCCCATGGATAGGCTCTCGCTTATACTTGGTTTAGAGCCCAACCCCCACTTTCACCCACTCTCCAGCCTAGGCATGCTATCAGGGAAGACAAGCTAAGGGATTCTTTAAGAACCCAGGCGCTGCTGTCATTTGGAGGAGCCTCCCCACAATCAGGATACCTGAGCACGTCTCCGTGGGTGTGCTGGAGGTGGGGAAACAGATTCCACGCATCTTTATGGGGCACAGGTGTTCCAAGGTTGGGGAAGTAGTTTAAAACCCTCCACTACCCACAGAGATGCACTCACTAATACTTGGCTTTAGAGCCCATCCCCCACCATCGCTTACTGCTAGGCCTAGGAAAACACTTAGGGAAGTCAAGCTAAGGGATTCTATTACAACCCAGGTGCTGCTGTCTGTTGGAGGAACCTCCCCACACTCAGAACCCCAGAACACTTCTTCCTGTGTGTGCTGGACGTGGGGAAACATAGCACACGCATTTTCCAGGGGTCGCAGTAATTCCCAAGTTGTGGGTTGTAGTTTAAACATCTCCACTACCCATGGAGAGGCACACGCTAATACTTAGTTTTAGATCCCAAATCCCACTTTCAACCACACACTGGCCTAGACAAACCATCAGGGAAGACACGTAAAGGGATTCTATTCAAACCAAGACGCTGATGTCAGTTGGAGGAACTACCCCACCCTCAGGATACTGGAACCCAACCTTGTGTGGTGGGGAGATTTGAAGCCCCACTCCACGCAGATGAATGGGTGCTCAGGTGTTTCCCTTTATGGAGAATTCATCTAAATACTTCCTCAGTCCATCGGGGACACTCGCTACTATTTGGCCTCAAAGCCCAACCCCCAGGTTTCTCTCAGAGTCAGTCCTAGGGAAACACTCAGGGATTACAAGCTAAGGGATTCTATTAGAACCCAGCCGCTTCTGTCACCTGAAATTGCCAGCCCACACTCAGGATAGCAGAAAACTTCTTCATGTGTGTTCTGGTGGTGGGGATACAGAGTCCACGCTTTTTTCAAGGAGCACAGGTATTCCCATGTTGTGGGCTTTTGGTTAATAACCTCCAAATCCCATGGAGAAGCACTCGCTAATACTTGGATTTAGAGCCCAACCCACCCTTTCCCCAGCACTCCGTATCAGGCAACCAAACAGGGTAGACAAGTTAAGCGATTTTATAAGAACCAAGGCCCTGCTCTCAGTTGGAGGAGGCTGCCCACTCTCAGGATAACTGTGCAAGTGTTCGTGTGTGTGCTGGAGGTGTGGAAACAGACTCCACGGATCTTTATGGGGGCACAGGTGTTCCCAGGTTAGGGATGTAGTTTAAACACCTCCACAAACCATAGAGAGGTCATCGCAAATACTTGGTTTTGGAGCCCAAACCACACTTTCCCCCGCACTCCCGCCTAGGCTTTCCATCAGGGAAGACAAGCAAAGGGATTCAATTAGAACCCAGGCGCTGCTGTCAGTTGGAGGAACTTCCCTGCACTCAGAATTCCAGAACACATTCTTAGGTGTGGGAGAGATGTGCAGCCCCACTGCACCCAGATGAATGGAGGAAAAGGAGTTCTGTTTAGGGAGAAGTCCTCTAAGTACTTCCTCAATGGATCAGGGGGCACTCACTGCTACGTGGCCTCCAAGCCCAACCCCCAGCTTTCCCTCATGGCCTGGTCTAAGAGAACACTCAGGTAAAAGAAGCTAAGGGATACTAATGGAATACAGGTGCTGCTGTCAGTTTGAGGAACTTCCCCACACTCAGAATACAAGAACACATCTTCGTGTGTGTGCTGGATGTAGGGAAACAGTCAAAGCATCTTTCAGGGGGCACATTTATTCCATGGTTGTGGGTTGTAGGTTAAAAACCCACATCCCATGGATAGGCTCTCGCTTATACTTGGTTTAGAGCCCAACCCCCACTTTCCCCCACTCTCCAGCCTAGGCATGCTATCAGGGAAGACAAGCTAAGGGATTCTTTAAGAACCCAGTCGCTGCTGTCATTTGGAGGAGCCTCCCCACAATCAGGATACCTGAGCACTTCTCCGTGGGTGTGCTGGAGGTGGGGAAACAGATTCCACGCATCTTTATGGGGCACAGGTGTTCCAAGGTTGGGGAAGTAGTTTAAAACCCTCCACTACCCACAGAGATGCACTCGCTAATACTTGGCTTTAGAGCCCATCCCCCACCATCGCTTACTGCTAGGCCTAGGAAAACACTTAGGGAAGTCAAGCTAAGGGATTCTATTACAACCCAGGTGCTGCTGTCTGTTGGAGGAACCTCCCCACACTCAGAACCCCAGAACACTTCTTCCTGTGTGTGCTGGACGTGGGGAAACATAGCACACGCATTTTTCAGGGGTCACAGTAATTCCCAAGTTGTGGGTTGTAGTTTAAACATCTCCACTACCCATGGAGAGGCACACGCTAATACTTAGTTTTAGATCCCAAATCCCACTTTCAACCACACACTGGCCTAGGCAAACCATCAGGGAAGACAAGCAAAGGGATTCTATTCAAACCAAGACGCTGATGTCAGTTGGAGGAACTACCCCACCCTCAGGATACTGGAACCCAACCTTGTGTGGTGGGAGATTTGAAGCCCCACTCCACGCAGATGAATGGGTGCTCAGGTGTTTCCCTTTATGGAGAATTCATCTAAATACTTCCTCAGTCCATCGGGGACACTCGCTACTATTTGGCCTCAAAGCCCAACCCCCAGGTTTCTCTCAGAGTCAGTCCTAGGGAAACACTCAGGGATTACAAGCTAAGGGATTCTATTAGAACCCAGCCGCTTCTGTCACCTGAAATTGCCAGCCCACACTCAGGATAGCAGAAAACTTCTTCATGTGTGTTCTGGTGGTGGGGATACAGAGTCCACGCTTTTTTCAAGGAGCACAGGTATTCCCATGTTGTGGGCTTTTGGTTAATAACCTCCAAATCCCATGGAGAAGCACTCGCTAATACTTGGATTTAGAGCCCAACCCACCCTTTCCCCAGCACTCCGTATCAGGCAACCAAACAGGGTAGACAAGTTAAGCGATTTTATAAGAACCAAGGCCCTGCTCTCAGTTGGAGGAGGCTGCCCACTCTCAGGATAACTGTGCAAGTGTTCGTGTGTGTGCTGGAGGTGTGGAAACAGACTCCACGGATCTTTATGGGGGCACAGGTGTTCCCAGGTTAGGGATGTAGTTTAAACACCTCCACAAACCATAGAGAGGTCATCGCAAATACTTGGTTTTGGAGCCCAAACCACACTTTCCCCCGCACTCCCGCCTAGGCTTTCCATCAGGGAAGACAAGCAAAGGGATTCAATTAGAACCCAGGCGCTGCTGTCAGTTGGAGGAACTTCCCTGCACTCAGAATTCCAGAACACATTCTTAGGTGTGGGAGAGATGTGCAGCCCCACTGCACCCAGATGAATGCAGGAAAAGGTGTTCCCTTTAGGGGGAAGTCCTCTAAGTACTTCCTCAATGGATCAGGGGGCACTCACTGCTACGTGGCCTCCACGCCCAACCCCCAGCATTCCCTCATGGCCTGGCCTAAAAGAACACTCAGGGAACAGAAGCTAAGGGATACTAATAGAATCCAGGTGCTACTGTCAGTTTGAGGAACTTCCCCACACTGAGAATACAAGAACACATCTTCGTGTGTGTGCTGGATGTAGGGAAACAGTCAAAGCATCTTTCAGGGGGCACATTTATTCCATGGTTGTGGGTTGTAGGTTAAAAACCCACATCCCATGGATAGGCTCTCGCTTATACTTGGTTTAGAGCCCAACCCCCACTTTCCCCCACTCTCCAGCCTAGGCATGCCATCAGGGAAGACAAGCTAAGGGATTCTTTTAGAACCCAGGCGCTGCTGTCATTTGGAGGAGCCTCCCCACAATCAGGATACCTGAGCACATCTCCGTGTGTGTGCTGGAGGTGGGGAAACAGATTCCACGCATCTTTATGGGGCACAGGTGTTCCAAGGTTGGGGAAGTAGTTTAAAACCCTCCACTACCCACAGAGATGCACTCGCTAATACTTGGCTTTAGAGCCCATCCCCCACCATCGCTTACTGCTAGGCCTAGGAAAACACTTAGGGAAGTCAAGCTAAGGGATTCTATTACAACCCAGGTGCTGCTGTCTGTTGGAGGAACCTCCCCACACTCAGAACCCCAGAACACTTCTTCCTGTGTGTGCTGGACGTGGGGAAACATAGCACACGCATTTTTCAGGGGTCACAGTAATTCCCAAGTTGTGGGTTGTAGTTTAAACATCTCCACTACCCATGGAGAGGCACACGCTAATACTTGGTTTTAGATCCCAAATCCCACTTTCAACCACACACTGGCCTAGGCAAACCATCAGGGAAGACACGCAAAGGGATTCTATTCAAACCAAGACGCTGATGTCAGTTGGAGGAACTACCCGACCCTCAGGATACTGGAACCCAACCTTGTGTGGTGGGGAGATTTGAAGCCCCACTCCACGCAGATGAATGGGTGCTCAGGTGTTTCCCTTTATGGAGAATTCATCTAAATACTTCCTCAGTCCATCGGGGACACTCGCTACTATTTGGCCTCAAAGCCCAACCCCCAGGTTTCTCTCAGAGTCAGTCCTAGGGAAACACTCAGGGATTACAAGCTAAGGGATTCTATTAGAACCCAGCCGCTTCTGTCACCTGAAATTGCCAGCCCACACTCAAGATAGCAGAAAACTTCTTCATGTGTGTTCTGGTGGTGGGGATACAGAGTCCACGCTTTTTTCAAGGAGCACAGGTATTCCCATGTTGTGGGCTTTTGGTTAATAACCTCCAAATCCCATGGAGAAGCACTCGCTAATACTTGGATTTAGAGCCCAACCCACCCTTTCCCCAGCACTCCGTATCAGGCAACCAAACAGAGTTGACAAGTTAAGCAATTATATAAGAACCAAGGCCCTGCTCTCAGTTGGAGGAGGCTGCCCACCCTCAGGATAACTGTGCAAGTGTTCGTGTGTGTGCTGGAGGTGTGGAAACAGACTCCACGGATCTTTATGGGGGCACAGGTGTTCCCAGGTAAGGGATGTAGTTTATACATCTCCAAAAACCATAGAGAGGTCATCGCAAATACTTGGTTTTGGAGCCCAAACCACACTTTCCCCCGCACTCCCGCCTAGGCTTTCCATCAGGGAAGACAAGCAAAGGGATTCAATTAGAACCCAGGCGCTGCTGTCAGTTGGAGGAACTTCCCTGCACTCAGAATTCCAGAACACATTCTTAGGTGAGGGAGATTTGTGCAGCCCCACTGCACCCAGATGAATGCAGGAAAAGGAGTTCTGTTTAGGGAGAAGTCCTCTAAGTAATTCCTCAATGGATCAGGGGGCACTCACTGCTACGTGGCCTCCAAGCCCAACCCCCAGCTTTCCCTCATGGCCTGGTCTAAGAGAAAACTCAGGTAAAAAAAGCTAAGGGATACTAATGGAATCCAGGTGCTGCTGTCAGTTTGAGGAACTTCCCCACACTCAGAATACAAGAACACATCTTCGTGTGTGTGCTGGATGTAGGGAAACAGTCAAAGCATCTTTCAGGGGGCACATTTATTCCATGGTTGTGGGTTGTAGGTTAAAAACCCACATCCCATGGATAGGCTCTCGCTTATACTTGGTTTAGAGCCCAACCCCCACTTTCCCCCACTCTCCAGCCTAAGCATGCTATCAGGGAAGACAAGCTAAGGGATTCTTTTAGAACCCAGGCGCTGCTGTCATTTGGAGGAGCCTCCCCACAATCAGGATACCTGAGCACGTCTCCGTGGGTGTGCTGGAGGTGGGGAAACAGATTCCACGCATCTTTATGGGGCACAGGTGTTCCAAGGTTGGGGAAGTAGTTTAAAACCCTCCACTACCCACAGAGATGCACTCGCTAATACTTGGCTTTAGAGCCCATCCCCCACCATCGCTTACTGCTAGGCCTAGGAAAACACTTAGGGAAGTCAAGCTAAGGGATTCTATTACAACCCAGGTGCTGCTGTCTGTTGGAGGAACCTCCCCACACTCAGAACCCCAGAACACTTCTTCCTGTGTGTGCTGGACGTGGGGAAACATAGCACACGCATTTTTCAGGGGTCACAGTAATTCCCAAGTTGTGGGTTGTAGTTTAAACATCTCCACTACCCATGGAGAGGCACACGCTAATACTTAGTTTTAGATCCCAAATCCCACTTTCAACCACACACTGGCCTAGGCAAACCATCAGGGAAGACAAGCAAAGGGATTCTATTCAAACCAAGACGCTGATGTCAGTTGGAGGAACTACCCCACCCTCAGGATACTGGAACCCAACCTTGTGTGGTGGGGAGATTTGAAGCCCCACTCCACGCAGATGAATGGGTGCTCAGGTGTTTCCCTTTATGGAGAATTCATCTAAATACTTCCTCAGTCCATCGGGGACACTCGCTACTATTTGGCCTCAAAGCCCAACCCCCAGGTTTCTCTCAGAGTCAGTCCTAGGGAAACACTCAGGGATTACAAGCTAAGGGATTCTATTAGAACCCAGCCGCTTCTGTCACCTGAAATTGCCAGCCCACACTCAAGATAGCAGAAAACTTCTTCATGTGTGTTCTGGTGGTGGGGATACAGAGTCCACGCTTTTTTCAAGGAGCACAGGTATTCCCATGTTGTGGGCTTTTGGTTAATAACCTCCAAATCCCATGGAGAAGCACTCGCTAATACTTGGATTTAGAGCCCAACCCACCCTTTCCCCAGCACTCCGTATCAGGCAACCAAACAGAGTTGACAAGTTAAGCAATTATATAAGAACCAAGGCCCTGCTCTCAGTTGGAGGAGGCTGCCCACTCTCAGGATAACTGTGCAAGTGTTCGTGTGTGTGCTGGAGGTGTGGAAACAGACTCCACGGATCTTTATGGGGGCACAGGTGTTCCCAGGTTAGGGATGTAGTTTATACATCTCCAAAAACCATAGAGAGGTCATCGCAAATACTTGGTTTTGGAGCCCAAACCACACTTTCCCCCGCACTCCCGCCTAGGCTTTCCATCAGGGAAGACAAGCAAAGGGATTCAATTAGAACCCAGGCGCTGCTGTCAGTTGGAGGAACTTCCCTGCACTCAGAATTCCAGAACACATTCTTAGGTGAGGGAGAGTTGTGCAGCCCCACTGCACCCAGATGAATGCAGGAAAAGGAGTTCTGTTTAGGGAGAAGTCCTCTAAGTACTTCCTCAATGGATCAGGGGGCACTCACTGCTACGTGGCCTCCAAGCCCAACCCCCAGCTTTCCCTCATGTCCTGGTCTAAGAGAAAACTCAGGTGAAAAAAGCTAAGGGATACTAATGGAATCCAGGTGCTGCTGTCAGTTTGAGGAACTTCCCCACACTCAGAATACAAGAACACATCTTCGTGTGTGTGCTGGATGTAGGGAAACAGTCAAAGCATCTTTCAGGTGGCACATTTATTCCATGGTTGTGGGTTGTAGGTTAAAAACCCACATCCCATGGATAGGCTCTCGCTTATACTTGGTTTAGAGCCCAACCCCCACTTTCCCCCACTCTCCAGCCTAAGCATGCTATCAGGGAAGACAAGCTAAGGGATTCTTTTAGAACCCAGGCGCTGCTGTCATTTGGAGGAGCCTCCCCACAATCAGGATACCTGAGCACGTCTCCGTGGGTGTGCTGGAGGTGGGGAAACAGATTCCACGCATCTTTATGGGGCACAGGTGTTCCAAGGTTGGGGAAGTAGTTTAAAACCCTCCACTACCCACAGAGATGCACTCACTAATACTTGGCTTTAGAGCCCATCCCCCACCATCGCTTACTGCTAGGCCTAGGAAAACACTTAGGGAAGTCAAGCTAAGGGATTCTATTACAACCCAGGTGCTGCTGTCTGTTGGAGGAACCTCCCCACACTCAGAACCCCAGAACACTTCTTCCTGTGTGTGCTGGACGTGGGGAAACATAGCACACGCATTTTTCAGGGGTCACAGTAATTCCCAAGTTGTGGGTTGTAGTTTAAACATCTCCACTACCCATGGAGAGGCACACGCTAATACTTAGTTTTAGATCCCAAATCCCACTTTCAACCACACACTGGCCTAGGCAAACCATCAGGGAAGACACGCAAAGGGATTCTATTCAAACCAAGACGCTGATGTCAGTTGGAGGAACTACCCCACCCTCAGGATACTGGAACCCAACCTTGTGTGGTGGGGAGATTTGAAGCCCCACTCCACGCAGATGAATGGGTGCTCAGGTGTTTCCCTTTATGGAGAATTCATCTAAATACTTCCTCAGTCCATCGGGGACACTCGCTACTATTTGGCCTCAAAGCCCAACCCCCAGGTTTCTCTCAGAGTCAGTCCTAGGGAAACACTCAGGGATTACAAGCTAAGGGATTCTATTAGAACCCAGCCGCTTCTGTCACCTGAAATTGCCAGCCCACACTCAGGATAGCAGAAAACTTCTTCATGTGTGTTCTGGTGGTGGGGATACAGAGTCCACGCTTTTTTCAAGGAGCACAGGTATTCCCATGTTGTGGGCTTTTGGTTAATAACCTCCAAATCCCATGGAGAAGCACTCGCTAATACTTGGATTTAGAGCCCAACCCACCCTTTCCCCAGCACTCCGTATCAGGCAACCAAACAGAGTTGACAAGTTAAGCAATTTTATAAGAACCAAGGCCCTGCTCTCAGTTGGAGGAGGCTGCCCACTCTCAGGATAACTGTGCAAGTGTTCGTGTGTGTGCTGGAGGTGTGGAAACAGACTCCACGGATCTTTATGGGGGCACAGGTGTTCCCAGGTTAGGGATGTAGTTTATATATCTCCACAAACCGTAGAGAGGTCATCGCAAATACTTGGTTTTGGAGCCCAAACCACACTTTCCCCCGCACTCCCGCCTAGGCTTTCCATCAGGGAAGACAAGAAAAGGGATTCAATTAGAACCCAGGCGCTGCTGTCAGTTGGAGGAACTTCCCTGCACTCAGAATTCCAGAACACATTCTTAGGTGTGGGAGAGATGTGCAGCCCCACTGCACCCAGATGAATGCAGGAAAAGGAGTTCTGTTTAGGGAGAAGTCCTCTAAGTACTTCCTCAATGGATCAGGGGGCACTCACTGCTACGTGGCCTCCAAGCCCAACCCCCAGCTTTCCCTCATGGCCTGGTCTAAGAGAACACTCAGGTAAATGAAGCTAAGGGATACTAATGGAATCCAGGTGCTGCTGTCAGTTTGAGGAACTTCCCCACACTCAGAATACAAGAACACATCTTCGTGTGTGTGCTGGATGTAGGGAAACAGTCAAAGCATCTTTCAGGTGGCACATTTATTCCATGGTTGTGGGTTGTAGGTTAAAAACCCACATCCCATGGATAGGCTCTCGCTTATACTTGGTTTAGAGCCCAACCCCCACTTTCACCCACTCTCCAGCCTAGGCATGCTATCAGGGAAGACAAGGTAAGGGATTCTTTTAGAACCCAGGCGCTGCTGTCATTTGGAGGAGCCTCCCCACAATCAGGATACCTGAGCACGTCTCCGTGGGTGTGCTGGAGGTGGGGAAACAGATTCCACGCATCTTTATGGGGCACAGGTGTTCCAAGGTTGGGGAAGTAGTTTAAAACCCTCCACTACCCACAGAGATGCACTCGCTAATACTTGGCTTTAGAGCCCATCCCCCACCATCGCTTACTGCTAGGCCTAGGAAAACACTTAGGGAAGTCAAGCTAAGGGATTCTATTACAACCCAGGTGCTGCTGTCTGTTGGAGGAACCTCCCCACACTCAGAACCCCAGAACACTTCTTCCTGTGTGTGCTGGACGTGGGGAAACATAGCACACGCATTTTTCAGGGGTCACAGTAATTCCCAAGTTGTGGGTTGTAGTTTAAACATCTCCACTACCCATGGAGAGGCACACGCTAATACTTAGTTTTAGATCCCAAATCCCACTTTCAACCACACACTGGCCTAGGCAAACCATCAGGGAAGACAAGCAAAGGGATTCTATTCAAACCAAGACGCTGATGTCAGTTGGAGGAACTACCCCACCCTCAGGATACTGGAACCCAACCTTGTGTGGTGGGAGATTTGAAGCCCCACTCCACGCAGATGAATGGGTGCTCAGGTGTTTCCCTTTATGGAGAATTCATCTAAATACTTCCTCAGTCCATCGGGGACACTCGCTACTATTTGGCCTCAAAGCCCAACCCCCAGGTTTCTCTCAGAGTCAGTCCTAGGGAAACACTCAGGGATTACAAGCTAAGGGATTCTATTAGAACCCAGCCGCTTCTGTCACCTGAAATTGCCAGCCCACACTCAGGATAGCAGAAAACTTCTTCATGTGTGTTCTGGTGGTGGGGATACAGAGTCCACGCTTTTTTCAAGGAGCACAGGTATTCCCATGTTGTGGGCTTTTGGTTAATAACCTCCAAATCCCATGGAGAAGCACTCGCTAATACTTGGATTTAGAGCCCAACCCACCCTTTCCCCAGCACTCCGTATCAGGCAACCAAACAGGGTAGACAAGTTAAGCGATTTTATAAGAACCAAGGCCCTGCTCTCAGTTGGAGGAGGCTGCCCACTCTCAGGATAACTGTGCAAGTGTTCGTGTGTGTGCTGGAGGTGTGGAAACAGACTCCACGGATCTTTATGGGGGCACAGGTGTTCCCAGGTTAGGGATGTAGTTTAAACACCTCCACAAACCATAGAGAGGTCATCGCAAATACTTGGTTTTGGAGCCCAAACCACACTTTCCCCCGCACTCCCGCCTAGGCTTTCCATCAGGGAAGACAAGCAAAGGGATTCAATTAGAACCCAGGCGCTGCTGTCAGTTGGAGGAACTTCCCTGCACTCAGAATTCCAGAACACATTCTTAGGTGTGGGAGAGATGTGCAGCCCCACTGCACCCAGATGAATGCAGGAAAAGGTGTTCCCTTTAGGGGGAAGTCCTCTAAGTACTTCCTCAATGGATCAGGGGGCACTCACTGCTACGTGGCCTCCACGCCCAACCCCCAGCATTCCCTCATGGCCTGGCCTAAAAGAACACTCAGGGAACAGAAGCTAAGGGATACTAATAGAATCCAGGTGCTACTGTCAGTTTGAGGAACTTCCCCACACTGAGAATACAAGAACACATCTTCGTGTGTGTGCTGGATGTAGGGAAACAGTCAAAGCATCTTTCAGGGGGCACATTTATTCCATGGTTGTGGGTTGTAGGTTAAAAACCCACATCCCATGGATAGGCTCTCGCTTATACTTGGTTTAGAGCCCAACCCCCACTTTCCCCCACTCTCCAGCCTAGGCATGCCATCAGGGAAGACAAGCTAAGGGATTCTTTTAGAACCCAGGCGCTGCTGTCATTTGGAGGAGCCTCCCCACAATCAGGATACCTGAGCACATCTCCGTGTGTGTGCTGGAGGTGGGGAAACAGATTCCACGCATCTTTATGGGGCACAGGTGTTCCAAGGTTGGGGAAGTAGTTTAAAACCCTCCACTACCCACAGAGATGCACTCGCTAATACTTGGCTTTAGAGCCCATCCCCCACCATCGCTTACTGCTAGGCCTAGGAAAACACTTAGGGAAGTCAAGCTAAGGGATTCTATTACAACCCAGGTGCTGCTGTCTGTTGGAGGAACCTCCCCACACTCAGAACCCCAGAACACTTCTTCCTGTGTGTGCTGGACGTGGGGAAACATAGCACACGCATTTTTCAGGGGTCACAGTAATTCCCAAGTTGTGGGTTGTAGTTTAAACATCTCCACTACCCATGGAGAGGCACACGCTAATACTTGGTTTTAGATCCCAAATCCCACTTTCAACCACACACTGGCCTAGGCAAACCATCAGGGAAGACACGCAAAGGGATTCTATTCAAACCAAGACGCTGATGTCAGTTGGAGGAACTACCCGACCCTCAGGATACTGGAACCCAACCTTGTGTGGTGGGGAGATTTGAAGCCCCACTCCACGCAGATGAATGGGTGCTCAGGTGTTTCCCTTTATGGAGAATTCATCTAAATACTTCCTCAGTCCATCGGGGACACTCGCTACTATTTGGCCTCAAAGCCCAACCCCCAGGTTTCTCTCAGAGTCAGTCCTAGGGAAACACTCAGGGATTACAAGCTAAGGGATTCTATTAGAACCCAGCCGCTTCTGTCACCTGAAATTGCCAGCCCACACTCAAGATAGCAGAAAACTTCTTCATGTGTGTTCTGGTGGTGGGGATACAGAGTCCACGCTTTTTTCAAGGAGCACAGGTATTCCCATGTTGTGGGCTTTTGGTTAATAACCTCCAAATCCCATGGAGAAGCACTCGCTAATACTTGGATTTAGAGCCCAACCCACCCTTTCCCCAGCACTCCGTATCAGGCAACCAAACAGAGTTGACAAGTTAAGCAATTATATAAGAACCAAGGCCCTGCTCTCAGTTGGAGGAGGCTGCCCACCCTCAGGATAACTGTGCAAGTGTTCGTGTGTGTGCTGGAGGTGTGGAAACAGACTCCACGGATCTTTATGGGGGCACAGGTGTTCCCAGGTAAGGGATGTAGTTTATACATCTCCAAAAACCATAGAGAGGTCATCGCAAATACTTGGTTTTGGAGCCCAAACCACACTTTCCCCCGCACTCCCGCCTAGGCTTTCCATCAGGGAAGACAAGCAAAGGGATTCAATTAGAACCCAGGCGCTGCTGTCAGTTGGAGGAACTTCCCTGCACTCAGAATTCCAGAACACATTCTTAGGTGAGGGAGATTTGTGCAGCCCCACTGCACCCAGATGAATGCAGGAAAAGGAGTTCTGTTTAGGGAGAAGTCCTCTAAGTAATTCCTCAATGGATCAGGGGGCACTCACTGCTACGTGGCCTCCAAGCCCAACCCCCAGCTTTCCCTCATGGCCTGGTCTAAGAGAAAACTCAGGTAAAAAAAGCTAAGGGATACTAATGGAATCCAGGTGCTGCTGTCAGTTTGAGGAACTTCCCCACACTCAGAATACAAGAACACATCTTCGTGTGTGTGCTGGATGTAGGGAAACAGTCAAAGCATCTTTCAGGGGGCACATTTATTCCATGGTTGTGGGTTGTAGGTTAAAAACCCACATCCCATGGATAGGCTCTCGCTTATACTTGGTTTAGAGCCCAACCCCCACTTTCCCCCACTCTCCAGCCTAAGCATGCTATCAGGGAAGACAAGCTAAGGGATTCTTTTAGAACCCAGGCGCTGCTGTCATTTGGAGGAGCCTCCCCACAATCAGGATACCTGAGCACGTCTCCGTGGGTGTGCTGGAGGTGGGGAAACAGATTCCACGCATCTTTATGGGGCACAGGTGTTCCAAGGTTGGGGAAGTAGTTTAAAACCCTCCACTACCCACAGAGATGCACTCGCTAATACTTGGCTTTAGAGCCCATCCCCCACCATCGCTTACTGCTAGGCCTAGGAAAACACTTAGGGAAGTCAAGCTAAGGGATTCTATTACAACCCAGGTGCTGCTGTCTGTTGGAGGAACCTCCCCACACTCAGAACCCCAGAACACTTCTTCCTGTGTGTGCTGGACGTGGGGAAACATAGCACACGCATTTTTCAGGGGTCACAGTAATTCCCAAGTTGTGGGTTGTAGTTTAAACATCTCCACTACCCATGGAGAGGCACACGCTAATACTTAGTTTTAGATCCCAAATCCCACTTTCAACCACACACTGGCCTAGGCAAACCATCAGGGAAGACAAGCAAAGGGATTCTATTCAAACCAAGACGCTGATGTCAGTTGGAGGAACTACCCCACCCTCAGGATACTGGAACCCAACCTTGTGTGGTGGGGAGATTTGAAGCCCCACTCCACGCAGATGAATGGGTGCTCAGGTGTTTCCCTTTATGGAGAATTCATCTAAATACTTCCTCAGTCCATCGGGGACACTCGCTACTATTTGGCCTCAAAGCCCAACCCCCAGGTTTCTCTCAGAGTCAGTCCTAGGGAAACACTCAGGGATTACAAGCTAAGGGATTCTATTAGAACCCAGCCGCTTCTGTCACCTGAAATTGCCAGCCCACACTCAAGATAGCAGAAAACTTCTTCATGTGTGTTCTGGTGGTGGGGATACAGAGTCCACGCTTTTTTCAAGGAGCACAGGTATTCCCATGTTGTGGGCTTTTGGTTAATAACCTCCAAATCCCATGGAGAAGCACTCGCTAATACTTGGATTTAGAGCCCAACCCACCCTTTCCCCAGCACTCCGTATCAGGCAACCAAACAGAGTTGACAAGTTAAGCAATTATATAAGAACCAAGGCCCTGCTCTCAGTTGGAGGAGGCTGCCCACTCTCAGGATAACTGTGCAAGTGTTCGTGTGTGTGCTGGAGGTGTGGAAACAGACTCCACGGATCTTTATGGGGGCACAGGTGTTCCCAGGTTAGGGATGTAGTTTATACATCTCCAAAAACCATAGAGAGGTCATCGCAAATACTTGGTTTTGGAGCCCAAACCACACTTTCCCCCGCACTCCCGCCTAGGCTTTCCATCAGGGAAGACAAGCAAAGGGATTCAATTAGAACCCAGGCGCTGCTGTCAGTTGGAGGAACTTCCCTGCACTCAGAATTCCAGAACACATTCTTAGGTGAGGGAGAGTTGTGCAGCCCCACTGCACCCAGATGAATGCAGGAAAAGGAGTTCTGTTTAGGGAGAAGTCCTCTAAGTACTTCCTCAATGGATCAGGGGGCACTCACTGCTACGTGGCCTCCAAGCCCAACCCCCAGCTTTCCCTCATGTCCTGGTCTAAGAGAAAACTCAGGTGAAAAAAGCTAAGGGATACTAATGGAATCCAGGTGCTGCTGTCAGTTTGAGGAACTTCCCCACACTCAGAATACAAGAACACATCTTCGTGTGTGTGCTGGATGTAGGGAAACAGTCAAAGCATCTTTCAGGTGGCACATTTATTCCATGGTTGTGGGTTGTAGGTTAAAAACCCACATCCCATGGATAGGCTCTCGCTTATACTTGGTTTAGAGCCCAACCCCCACTTTCCCCCACTCTCCAGCCTAAGCATGCTATCAGGGAAGACAAGCTAAGGGATTCTTTTAGAACCCAGGCGCTGCTGTCATTTGGAGGAGCCTCCCCACAATCAGGATACCTGAGCACGTCTCCGTGGGTGTGCTGGAGGTGGGGAAACAGATTCCACGCATCTTTATGGGGCACAGGTGTTCCAAGGTTGGGGAAGTAGTTTAAAACCCTCCACTACCCACAGAGATGCACTCACTAATACTTGGCTTTAGAGCCCATCCCCCACCATCGCTTACTGCTAGGCCTAGGAAAACACTTAGGGAAGTCAAGCTAAGGGATTCTATTACAACCCAGGTGCTGCTGTCTGTTGGAGGAACCTCCCCACACTCAGAACCCCAGAACACTTCTTCCTGTGTGTGCTGGACGTGGGGAAACATAGCACACGCATTTTTCAGGGGTCACAGTAATTCCCAAGTTGTGGGTTGTAGTTTAAACATCTCCACTACCCATGGAGAGGCACACGCTAATACTTAGTTTTAGATCCCAAATCCCACTTTCAACCACACACTGGCCTAGGCAAACCATCAGGGAAGACACGCAAAGGGATTCTATTCAAACCAAGACGCTGATGTCAGTTGGAGGAACTACCCCACCCTCAGGATACTGGAACCCAACCTTGTGTGGTGGGGAGATTTGAAGCCCCACTCCACGCAGATGAATGGGTGCTCAGGTGTTTCCCTTTATGGAGAATTCATCTAAATACTTCCTCAGTCCATCGGGGACACTCGCTACTATTTGGCCTCAAAGCCCAACCCCCAGGTTTCTCTCAGAGTCAGTCCTAGGGAAACACTCAGGGATTACAAGCTAAGGGATTCTATTAGAACCCAGCCGCTTCTGTCACCTGAAATTGCCAGCCCACACTCAGGATAGCAGAAAACTTCTTCATGTGTGTTCTGGTGGTGGGGATACAGAGTCCACGCTTTTTTCAAGGAGCACAGGTATTCCCATGTTGTGGGCTTTTGGTTAATAACCTCCAAATCCCATGGAGAAGCACTCGCTAATACTTGGATTTAGAGCCCAACCCACCCTTTCCCCAGCACTCCGTATCAGGCAACCAAACAGAGTTGACAAGTTAAGCAATTTTATAAGAACCAAGGCCCTGCTCTCAGTTGGAGGAGGCTGCCCACTCTCAGGATAACTGTGCAAGTGTTCGTGTGTGTGCTGGAGGTGTGGAAACAGACTCCACGGATCTTTATGGGGGCACAGGTGTTCCCAGGTTAGGGATGTAGTTTATATATCTCCACAAACCGTAGAGAGGTCATCGCAAATACTTGGTTTTGGAGCCCAAACCACACTTTCCCCCGCACTCCCGCCTAGGCTTTCCATCAGGGAAGACAAGAAAAGGGATTCAATTAGAACCCAGGCGCTGCTGTCAGTTGGAGGAACTTCCCTGCACTCAGAATTCCAGAACACATTCTTAGGTGTGGGAGAGATGTGCAGCCCCACTGCACCCAGATGAATGCAGGAAAAGGAGTTCTGTTTAGGGAGAAGTCCTCTAAGTACTTCCTCAATGGATCAGGGGGCACTCACTGCTACGTGGCCTCCAAGCCCAACCCCCAGCTTTCCCTCATGGCCTGGTCTAAGAGAACACTCAGGTAAATGAAGCTAAGGGATACTAATGGAATCCAGGTGCTGCTGTCAGTTTGAGGAACTTCCCCACACTCAGAATACAAGAACACATCTTCGTGTGTGTGCTGGATGTAGGGAAACAGTCAAAGCATCTTTCAGGTGGCACATTTATTCCATGGTTGTGGGTTGTAGGTTAAAAACCCACATCCCATGGATAGGCTCTCGCTTATACTTGGTTTAGAGCCCAACCCCCACTTTCACCCACTCTCCAGCCTAGGCATGCTATCAGGGAAGACAAGGTAAGGGATTCTTTTAGAACCCAGGCGCTGCTGTCATTTGGAGGAGCCTCCCCACAATCAGGATACCTGAGCACGTCTCCGTGGGTGTGCTGGAGGTGGGGAAACAGATTCCACGCATCTTTATGGGGCACAGGTGTTCCAAGGTTGGGGAAGTAGTTTAAAACCCTCCACTACCCACAGAGATGCACTCGCTAATACTTGGCTTTAGAGCCCATCCCCCACCATCGCTTACTGCTAGGCCTAGGAAAACACTTAGGGAAGTCAAGCTAAGGGATTCTATTACAACCCAGGTGCTGCTGTCTGTTGGAGGAACCTCCCCACACTCAGAACCCCAGAACACTTCTTCCTGTGTGTGCTGGACGTGGGGAAACATAGCACACGCATTTTTCAGGGGTCACAGTAATTCCCAAGTTGTGGGTTGTAGTTTAAACATCTCCACTACCCATGGAGAGGCACACGCTAATACTTAGTTTTAGATCCCAAATCCCACTTTCAACCACACACTGGCCTAGGCAAACCATCAGGGAAGACACGCAAAGGGATTCTATTCAAACCAAGACGCTGATGTCAGTTGGAGGAACTACCCCACCCTCAGGATACTGGAACCCAACCTTGTGTGGTGGGGAGATTTGAAGCCCCACTCCACGCAGATGAATGGGTGCTCAGGTGTTTCCCTTTATGGAGAATTCATCTAAATACTTCCTCAGTCCATCGGGGACACTCGCTACTATTTGGCCTCAAAGCCCAACCCCCAGGTTTCTCTCAGAGTCAGTCCTAGGGAAACACTCAGGGATTACAAGCTAAGGGATTCTATTAGAACCCAGCCGCTTCTGTCACCTGAAATTGCCAGCCCACACTCAGGATAGCAGAAAACTTCTTCATGTGTGTTCTGGTGGTGGGGATACAGAGTCCACGCTTTTTTCAAGGAGCACAGGTATTCCCATGTTGTGGGCTTTTGGTTAATAACCTCCAAATCCCATGGAGAAGCACTCGCTAATACTTGGATTTAGAGCCCAACCCACCCTTTCCCCAGCACTCCGTATCAGGCAACCAAACAGGGTAGACAAGTTAAGCAATTTTATAAGAACCAAGGCCCTGCTCTCAGTTGGAGGAGGCTGCCCACTCTCAGGATAACTGTGCAAGTGTTCGTGTGTGTGCTGGAGGTGTGGAAACAGACTCCACGGATCTTTATGGGGGCACAGGTGTTCCCAGGTTTGGGATGAAGTTTAAACACCTCCACAAACCATAGAGAGGTCATCGCAAATACTTGGTTTTGGAGCCCAAACCACACTTTCCCCCGCACTCCCGCCTAGGCTTTCCATCAGGGAAGACAAGCAAAGGGATTCAATTAGAACCCAGGCGCTGCTGTCAGTTGGAGGAACTTCCCTGCACTCAGAATTCCAGAACACATTCTTAGGTGAGGGAGAGTTGTGCAGCCCCACTGCACCAAGATGAATGCAGGAAAAGGAGTTCTGTTTAGGGAGAAGTCCTCTAAGTAATTCCTCAATGGATCAGGGGGCACTCACTGCTACGTGGCCTCCAAGCCCAACCCCCAGCTTTCCCTCATGGCCTGGTCTAAGAGAAAACTCAGGTAAAAAAAGCTAAGGGATACTAATGGAATCCAGGTGCTGCTGTCAGTTTGAGGAACTTCCCCACACTCAGAATACAAGAACACATCTTCGTGTGTGTGCTGGATGTAGGGAAACAGTCAAAGCATCTTTCAGGTGGCACATTTATTCCATGGATGTGGGTTGTAGGTTAAAAACCCACATCCCATGGATAGGCTCTCGCTTATACTTGGTTTAGAGCCCAACCCCCACTTTCCCCCACTCTCCAGCCTAAGCATGCTATCAGGGAAGACAAGCTAAGGGATTCTTTTAGAACCCAGGCACTGCTGTCATTTGGAGGAGCCTCCCCACAATCAGGATACCTGAGCACGTCTCCGTGGGTGTGCTGGAGGTGGGGAAACAGATTCCACGCATCTTTATGGGGCACAGGTGTTCCAAGGTTGGGGAAGTAGTTTAAAACCCTCCACTACCCACAGAGATGCACTCGCTAATACTTGGCTTTAGAGCCCATCCCCCACCATCGCTTACTGCTAGGCCTAGGAAAACACTTAGGGAAGTCAAGCTAAGGGATTCTATTACAACCCAGGTGCTGCTGTCTGTTGGAGGAACCTCCCCACACTCAGAACCCCAGAACACTTCTTCCTGTGTGTGCTGGACGTGGGGAAACATAGCACACGCATTTTTCAGGGGTCACAGTAATTCCCAAGTTGTGGGTTGTAGTTTAAACATCTCCACTACCCATGGAGAGGCACACGCTAATACTTAGTTTTAGATCCCAAATCCCACTTTCAACCACACACTGGCCTAGGCAAACCATCAGGGAAGACACGCAAAGGGATTCTATTCAAACCAAGACGCTGATGTCAGTTGGAGGAACTACCCCACCCTCAGGATACTGGAACCCAACCTTGTGTGGTGGGGAGATTTGAAGCCCCACTCCACGCAGATGAATGGGTGCTCAGGTGTTTCCCTTTATGGAGAATTCATCTAAATACTTCCTCAGTCCATCGGGGACACTCGCTACTATTTGGCCTCAAAGCCCAACCCCCAGGTTTCTCTCAGAGTCAGTCCTAGGGAAACACTCAGGGATTACAAGCTAAGGGATTCTATTAGAACCCAGCCGCTTCTGTCACCTGAAATTGCCAGCCCACACTCAGGATAGCAGAAAACTTCTTCATGTGTGTTCTGGTGGTGGGGATACAGAGTCCACGCTTTTTTCAAGGAGCACAGGTATTCCCATGTTGTGGGCTTTTGGTTAATAACCTCCAAATCCCATGGAGAAGCACTCGCTAATACTTGGATTTAGAGCCCAACCCACCCTTTCCCCAGCACTCCGTATCAGGCAACCAAACAGGGTAGACAAGTTAAGCGATTTTATAAGAACCAAGGCCCTGCTCTCAGTTGGAGGAGGCTGCCCACTCTCAGGATAACTGTGCAAGTGTTCGTGTGTGTGCTGGAGGTGTGGAAACAGACTCCACGGATCTTTATGGGGGCACAGGTGTTCCCAGGTTTGGGATGAAGTTTAAACACCTCCACAAACCATAGAGAGGTCATCGCAAATACTTGGTTTTGGAGCCCAAACCACACTTTCCCCCGCACTCCCGCCTAGGCTTTCCATCAGGGAAGACAAGCAAAGGGATTCAATTAGAACCCAGGCGCTGCTGTCAGTTGGAGGAACTTCCCTGCACTCAGAATTCCAGAACACATTCTTAGGTGAGGGAGAGTTGTGCAGCCCCACTGCACCAAGATGAATGCAGGAAAAGGAGTTCTGTTTAGGGAGAAGTCCTCTAAGTAATTCCTCAATGGATCAGGGGGCACTCACTGCTACGTGGCCTCCAAGCCCAACCCCCAGCTTTCCCTCATGGCCTGGTCTAAGAGAAAACTCAGGTAAAAAAAGCTAAGGGATACTAATGGAATCCAGGTGCTGCTGTCAGTTTGAGGAACTTCCCCACACTCAGAATACAAGAACACATCTTCGTGTGTGTGCTGGATGTAGGGAAACAGTCAAAGCATCTTTCAGGTGGCACATTTATTCCATGGTTGAGGGTTGTAGGTTAAAAACCCACATCCCATGGATAGGTTCTCGCTTATACTTGGTTTAGAGCCCAACCCCCACTTTCACCCACTCTCCAGCCTAGGCATGCTATCAGGGAAGACAAGCTAAGGGATTATTTAAGAACCCAGGCGCTGCTGTCATTTGGAGGAGCCTCCCCACAATCAGGATACCTGAGCACGTCTCCGTGGGTGTGCTGGAGGTGGGGAAACAGATTCCACGCATCTTTATGGGGCACAGGTGTTCCAAGGTTGGGGAAGTAGTTTAAAACCCTCCACTACCCACAGAGATGCACTCGCTAATACTTGGCTTTAGAGCCCATCCCCCACCATCGCTTACTGCTTGGCCTAGGAAAACACTTAGGGAAGTCAAGCTAAGGGATTCTATTACAACCCAGGTGCTGCTGTCTGTTGGAGGAACCTCCCCACACTCAGAACCCCAGAACACTTCTTCCTGTGTGTGCTGGACGTGGGGAAACATAGCACACGCATTTTTCAGGGGTCACAGTAATTCCCAAGTTGTGGGTTGTAGTTTAAACATCTCCACTACCCATGGAGAGGCACACGCTAATACTTAGTTTTAGATCCCAAATCCCACTTTCAACCACACACTGGCCTAGGCAAACCATCAGGGAAGACACGTAAAGGGATTCTATTCAAACCAAGACGCTGATGTCAGTTGGAGGAACTACCCCACCCTCAGGATACTGGAACCCAACCTTGTGTGGTGGGGAGATTTGAAGCCCTAATCCACGCAGATGAATGGGTGCTCAGGTGTTTCCCTTTATGGAGAATTCATCTAAATACTTCCTCAGTCCATCGGGGACACTCGCTACTATTTGGCCTCAAAGCCCAACCCCCAGGTTTCTCTCAGAGTCAGTCCTAGGGAAACACTCAGGGATTACAAGCTAAGGGATTCTATTAGAACCCAGCCGCTTCTGTCACCTGAAATTGCCAGCCCACACTCAGGATAGCAGAAAACTTCTTCATGTGTGTTCTGGTGGTGGGGATACAGAGTCCACGCTTTTTTCAAGGAGCACAGGTATTCCCATGTTGTGGGCTTTTGGTTAATAACCTCCAAATCCCATGGAGAAGCACTCGCTAATACTTGGATTTAGAGCCCAACCCACCCTTTCCCCAGCACTCCGTATCAGGCAACCAAACAGAGTTGACAAGTTAAGCAATTTTATAAGAACCAAGGACCTGCTCTCAGTTGGAGGAGGCTGCCCACTCTCAGGATAACTGGGCAAGTGTTCGTGTGTGTGCTGGAGGTGTGGAAACAGACTCCACGGATCTTTATGGGGGCACAGGTGTTCCCAGGTTAGGGATGTAGTTTATACATCTCCACAAACCATAGAGAGGTCATCGCAAATACTTGGTTTTGGAGCCCAAACCACACTTTCCCCCGCACTCCCGCCTAGGCTTTCCATCAGGGAAGACAAGCAAAGGGATTCAATTAGAACCCAGGCGCTGCTGTCAGTTGGAGGAACTTCCCTGCACTCAGAATTCCAGAACACATTCTTAGGTGTGGGAGAGATGTGCAGCCCCACTGCACCCAGATGAATGCAGGAAAAGGAGTTCTGTTTAGGGAGAAGTCCTCTAAGTACTTCCTCAATGGATCAGGGGGCACTCACTGCTACGTGGCCTCCAAGCCCAACCCCCAGCTTTCCCTCATGGCCTGGTCTAAGAGAACACTCAGGTAAAAGAAGCTAAGGGATACTAATGGAATCCAGGTGCTGCTGTCAGTTTGAGGAACTTCCCCACACTCAGAATACAAGAACACATCTTCGTGTGTGTGCTGGATGTAGGGAAACAGTCAAAGCATCTTTCAGGTGGCACATTTATTACATGGTTGTGGGTTGTAGGTTAAAAACCCACATCCCATGGATAGGCTCTCGCTTATACTTGGTTTAGAGCCCAACCCCCACTTTCCCCCACTCTCCAGCCTAGGCATGCTATCAGGGAAGACAAGCTAAGGGATTCTTTAAGAACCCAGGCGCTGCTGTCATTTGGAGGAGCCTCCCCACAATCAGGATACCTGAGCACGTCTCCGTGGGTGTGCTGGAGGTGGGGAAACAGATTCCACGCATCTTTATGGGGCACAGGTGTTCCAAGGTTGGGGAAGTAGTTTAAAACCCTCCACTACCCACAGAGATGCACTCGCTAATACTTGGCTTTAGAGCCCATCCCCCACCATCGCTTACTGCTAGGCCTAGGAAAACACTTAGGGAAGTCAAGCTAAGGGATTCTATTACAACCCAGGTGCTGCTGTCTGTTGGAGGAACCTCCCCACACTCAGAACCCCAGAACACTTCTTCCTGTGTGTGCTGGACGTGGGGAAACATAGCACACGCATTTTTCAGGGGTCACAGTAATTCCCAAGTTGTGGGTTGTAGTTTAAACATCTCCACTACCCATGGAGAGGCACACGCTAATACTTAGTTTTAGATCCCAAATCCCACTTTCAACCACACACTGGCCTAGGCAAACCATCAGGGAAGACAAGCAAAGGGATTCTATTCAAACCAAGACGCTGATGTCAGTTGGAGGAACTACCCCACCCTCAGGATACTGGAACCCAACCTTGTGTGGTGGGGAGATTTGAAGCCCCAATCCACGCAGATGAATGGGTGCTCAGGTGTTTCCCTTTATGGAGAATTCATCTAAATACTTCCTCAGTCCATCTGGGACACTAGTTACTATTTGGCCTCAAAGCCCAACCCCCAGGTTTCTCTCAGAGTCAGTCCTAGGGAAACACTCAGGGATTACAAGCTAAGGGATTCTATTAGAACCCAGCCGCTTCTGTCACCTGAAATTGCCAGCCCACACTCAGGATAGCAGAAAACTTCTTCATGTGTGTTCTGGTGGTGGGGATACAGAGTCCACGCTTTTTTCAAGGAGCACAGGTATTCCCATGTTGTGGGCTTTTGGTTAATAACCTCCAAATCCCATGGAGAAGCACTCGCTAATACTTGGATTTAGAGCCCAACCCACCCTTTCCCCAGCACTCCGTATCAGGCAACCAAACAGGGTAGACAAGTTAAGCGATTTTATAAGAACCAAGGCCCTGCTCTCAGTTGGAGGAGGCTGCCCACTCTCAGGATAACTGTGCAAGTGTTCGTGTGTGTGCTGGAGGTGTGGAAACAGACTCCACGGATCTTTATGGGGGCACAGGTGTTCCCAGGTTAGGGATGTAGTTTAAACACCTCCACAAACCATAGAGAGGTCATCGCAAATACTTGGTTTTGGAGCCCAAACCACACTTTCCCCCGCACTCCCGCCTAGGCTTTCCATCAGGGAAGACAAGCAAAGGGATTCAATTAGAACCCAGGCGCTGCTGTCAGTTGGAGGAACTTCCCTGCACTCAGAATTCCAGAACACATTCTTAGGTGTGGGAGAGATGTGCAGCCCCACTGCACCCAGATGAATGCAGGAAAAGGTGTTCCGTTTAGGGAGAAGTCCTCTAAGTACTTCCTCAATGGATCAGGGGGCACTCACTGCTACGTGGCCTCCAAGCCCAACCCTCAGCTTTCCCTCATGGCCTGGCCTAAAAGAACACTCAGGGAACAGAAGCTAAGGGATACTAATAGAATCCAGGTGCTGCTGTCAGTTTGAGGAACTTCCCCACACTCAGAATACAAGAACACTTCTTCGTGTGTGTGCTTTATGTAGGGAAACAGTCAAAGCATCTTTCAGGGGGCACATTTATTCCATGGTTGTGGGTTGTAGGTTAAAAACCCACATCCCATGGATAGGCTCTCGCTTATACTTGGTTTAGAGCCCAACCCCCACTATCCCCCACTCTACAGCCTAGCCATGCCATCAGGGAAGACAAGCTAAGGGATTATTTTAGAACCCAGGCGCTGTTGTCATTTGGAGGAGCCTCCCCACAATCAGGATACCTGAGCACGTCTCCGTGTGTGTGCTGGAGGTGGGGAAACAGATTCCACGCATCTTTATGGGGCACAGGTGTTCCAAGGTTGGGGAAGTAGTTTAAAACCCTCCACTACCCACAGAGATGCACTCGCTAATACTTGGCTTTAGAGCCCATCCCCCACCATCGCTTACTGCTAGGCCTAGGAAAACACTTAGGGAAGTCAAGCTAAGTCATTCTATTACAACCCAGGTGCTGCTGTCTGTTGGTGGAACCTCCCCACACTCAGAACCCCAGAACACTTCTTCCTGTGTGTGCTGGACGTGGGGAAACATAGCACACGCATTTTTCAGGGGTCACAGTAATTCCCAAGTTGTGGGTTGTAGTTTAAACATCTCCACTACCCATGGAGAGGCACACGCTAATACTTAGTTTTAGATCCCAAATCCCACTTTCAACCACACACTGGCCTAGGCAAACCATCAGGGAAGACAATCAAAGGGATTCTATTCAAACCAAGACGCTGATGTCAGTTGGAGGAACTACCCCACCCTCAGGATACTGGAACCCAACCTTGTGTGGTGGGGAGATTTGAAGCCCCACTCCACGCAGATGAATGGGTGCTCAGGAGTTTCCCTTTATGGAGAATTCATCTAAATACTTCCTCAGTCCATCGGGGACACTCGCTACTATTTGGCCTCAAAGCCCAACCCCCAGGTTTCTCTCAGAGTCAGTCCTAGGGAAACACTCAGGGATTACAAGCTAAGGGATTCTATTAGAACCCAGCCGCTTCTGTCACCTGAAATTGCCAGCCCACACTCAGGATAGCAGAAAACTTCTTCATGTGTGTTCTGGTGGTGGGGATACAGAGTCCACGCTTTTTTCAAGGAGCACAGGTATTCCCATGTTGTGGGCTTTTGGTTAATAACCTCCAAATCCCATGGAGAAGCACTCGCTAATACTTGGATTTAGAGCCCAACCCACCCTTTCCCCAGCACTCCGTATCAGGCAACCAAACAGGGTAGACAAGTTAAGCGATTTTATAAGAACCAAGGCCCTGCTCTCAGTTGGAGGAGGCTGCCCACTCTCAGGATAACTGTGCAAGTGTTCGTGTGTGTGCTGGAGGTGTGGAAACAGACTCCACGGATCTTTATGGGGGCACAGGTGTTCCCAGGTTAGGGATGTAGTTTAAACACCTCCACAAACCATAGAGAGGTCATCGCCAATACTTGGCTTTGGAGCCCAAACCACACTTTCCCCCGCACTCCCGCCTAGGCTTTCCATCAGGGAAGACAAGCAAAGGGTTTCAATTAGAACCCAGGCGCTGCTGTCAGTTGGAGGAACTTCCATGCACTCAGAATTCCAGAACACATTCTTAGGTGTGGGAGAGATGTGCAGCCCCACTGCACCCAGATGAATGCAGGAAAAGGTGTTCCCTTTAGGGAGAAGTCCTCTAAGTACTTCCTCAATGGATCAGGGGGCACTCACTGCTACGTGGCCTCCAAGCCCAACCCTCAGCTTTCCCTCATGGCCTGGCCTAAAAGAACACTCAGGGAACAGAAGCTAAGGGATACTAATAGAATCCAGGTGCTGCTGTCAGTTTGAGGATCTTCCCCACACTCAGAATACCAGAACACATCTTCGTGTGTGTGCTGGATGTAGGGAAACAGTCAAAGCATCTTTCAGGGGGCACATTTATTCCATGCTTGTGGGTTGTAGGTTAAAAACCCACATCCCATGGATAGGCTCTCGCTTATTCTTGATTTAGAGCCCAACCCCCACTTTCCCCCACTCTCCAGCCTAGGCATGCCATCAGGGAAGACAAGCTAAGGGATTCTTTTAGAACCCAGGCGCTGCTGTCATTTGGAGGAGCCTCCCCACAATCAGGATACCTGAGCACGTCTCCGTGTGTGTGCTGGAGGTGGGGAAACAGATTCCACGCATCTTTATGGGGCACAGGTGTTCCAAGGTTGGGGAAGTAGTTTAAAACCCTCCACTACCCACAGAGATGCACTCGCTAATACTTGGCTTTAGAGCCCATCCCCCACCATCGCTTACTGCTAGGCCTAGGAAAACACTTAGGGAAGTCAAGCTAAGGGATTCTATTACAACCCAGGTGCTGCTGTCTGTTGGAGGAACCTCCCCACACTCAGAACCCCAGAACACTTCTTCCTGTGTGTGCTGGACGTGGGGAAACATAGCACACGCATTTTTCAGGGGTCACAGTAATTCCCAAGTTGTGGGTTGTAGTTTAAACATCTCCACTACCCATGGAGAGGCACACGCTAATACTAAGTTTTAGATCCCAAATCCCACTTTCAACCACACACTGGCCTAGGCAAACCATCAGGGAAGACAAGCAAAGGGATTCTATTCAAACCAAGACGCTGATATCAGTTGGAGGAACTACCCCACCCTCAGGATACTGGAACCCAACCTTGTGTGGTGGGGAGATTTGAAGCCCCACTCCACGCAGATGAATGTGTGCTCAGGAGTTTCCCTTTATGGAGAATTCATCTAAATACTTCCTCAGTCCATCGGGGACACTCGCTACTATTTGGCCTCAAAGCCCAACCCCCAGGTTTCTCTCAGAGTCAGTCCTAGGGAAACACTCAGGGATTACAAGCTAAGGGATTCTATTAGAACCCAGCCACTTCTGTCACCTGAAATTGCCATCCCACACTCAGGATAGCAGACAACTTCCTCATGTGTGTTCTGGTGGTGGGGATACAGAGTCCACGCTTTTTTCAAGGAGCACAGGTATTCCCATGTTGTGGGCCTTTGGTTAATAACCTCCAAATCCCATGGAGAAGCACTCGCTAATACTTGGATTTAGAGCCCAACCCACACTTTCCCCAGCACTCCGTATCAGGCAACCAAACAGGGTAGACAAGTTAAGCGATTTTATAAGAACCAAGGCCCTGCTCTCTGTTGGAGGAGGCTGCCCACTTTCAGGATAACTGTGCAAGTGTTCGTGTGTGTGCTGGAGGTGTGGAAACAGACTCCACGGATCTTTATGGGGGCACAGGTGTTCCCAGGTTAGGGATGTAGTTTAAACACCTCCACAAACCATAGAGAGGTCATCGCAAATACTTGGTTTTGGAGCCCAAACCACACTTTCCCCCGCACTCCCGCCTAGGCTTTCCATCAGGGAAGACAAGCAAAGGGATTCAATTAGAACCCAGGCGCTGCTGTCAGTTGGAGGAACTTCCCTGCACTCAGAATTCCAGAACACATTCTTAGGTGTGGGAGAGATGTGCAGCCCCACTGCACCCAGATGAATGCAGGAAAAGGTGTTCCGTTTAGGGAGAAGTCCTCTAAGTACTTCCTCAATGGATCAGGGGGCACTCACTGCTACGTGGCCTCCAAGCCCAACCCTCAGCTTTCCCTCATGGCCTGGCCTAAAAGAACACTCAGGGAACAGAAGCTAAGGGATACTAATAGAATCCAGGTGCTGCTGTCAGTTTGAGGAACTTCCCCACACTCAGAATACCAGAACACTTCTTCGTGTGTGTGCTGGATGTAGGGAAACAGTCAAAGCATCTTTCAGGGGGCACATTTATTCCATGGTTGTGGGTTGTAGGTTAAAATCCCACATCCCATGGATAGGCTCTCGCTTATACTTGGTTTAGAGGCCAACCCCCACTTTCCCCCACTCTCCAGCCTAGGCATGCCATCAGGGAAGACAAGCTAAGGGATTATTTTAGAACCCAGGCGCTGCTGTCATTTGGAGGAGCCTCCCCACAATCAGGATACCTGAGCACGTCTCCGTGTGTGTGCTGGAGGTGGGGAAACAGATTCCACGCATCTTTATGGGGCACAGGTGTTCCAAGGTTGGGGAAGTAGTTTAAAACCCTCCACTACCCACAGAGATGCACTCGCTAATACTTGGCTTTAGAGCCCATCCCCCACCATCGCTTACTGCTAGGCCTAGGAAAACACTTAGGGAAGTCAAGCAAAGGGATTCTATTACAACCCAGGTGCTGCTGTCTGTTGGATAATCCTCCCCACACTCAGAACCCCAGAACACTTCTTCCTGTGTGTGCTGGACGTGGGGAAACATAGCACACGCATTTTTCAGGGGTCACAGTAATTCCCAAGTTGTGGGTTGTAGTTTAAACATCTCCACTACCCATGGAGAGGCACACGCTAATACTTAGTTTTAGATCCCAAATCCCACTTTCAACCACACACTGGCCTAGGCAAACCATCAGGGAAGACAAGCAAAGGGATTCTATTCAAACCAAGACGCTGATGTCAGTTGGAGGAACTACCCCACCCTCAGGATACTGGAACCCAACCTTGTGTGGTGGGGAGATTTGAAGCCCCACTCCACGCAGATGAATGGGTGCTCAGGTGTTTCCCTTTATGGAGAATTCATCTAAATACTTCCTCAGTCCATCGGGGACACTCGCTACTATTTGGCCTCAAAGCCCAACCCCCAGGTTTCTCTCAGAGTCAGTCCTAGGGAAACACTCAGGGATTACAAGCTAAGGGATTCTATTAGAACCCAGCCGCTTCTGTCACCTGAAATTGCCAGCCCACACTCAGGATAGCAGAAAACTTCTTCATGTGTGTTCTGGTGGTGGGGATACAGAGTCCACGCTTTTTTCAAGGAGCACAGGTATTCCCATGTTGTGGGCTTTTGGTTAATAACCTCCAAATCCCATGGAGAAGCACTCGCTAATACTTGGATTTAGAGCCCAACCCACCCTTTCCCCAGCACTCCGTATCAGGCAACCAAACAGGGTAGACAAGTTAAGCGATTTTATAAGAACCAAGGCCCTGCTCTCAGTTGGAGGAGGCTGCCCACTCTCAGGATAACTGTGCAAGTGTTCGTGTGTGTGCTGGAGGTGTGGAAACAGACTCCACGGATCTTTATGGGGGCACAGGTGTTCCCAGGTTAGGGATGTAGTTTAAACACCTCCACAAACCATAGAGAGGTCATCGCCAATACTTGGCTTTGGAGCCCAAACCACACTTTCCCCCGCACTCCCGCCTAGGCTTTCCATCAGGGAAGACAAGCAAAGGGATTCAATTAGAACCCAGGCGCTGCTGTCAGTTGGAGGAACTTCCCTGCACTCAGAATTCCAGAACACATTCTTAGGTGTGGGAGAGATGTGCAGCCCCACTGCACCCAGATGAATGCAGGAAAAGGTGTTCCCTTTAGGGAGAAGTCCTCTAAGTACTTCCTCAATGGATCAGGGGGCACTCACTGCTACGTGGCCTCCAAGCCCAACCCTCAGCTTTCCCTCATGGCCTGGCCTAAAAGAACACTCAGGGAACAGAAGCTAAGGGATACTAATAGAATCCAGGTGCTGCTGTCAGTTTGAGGAACTTCCCCACACTCAGAATACCAGAACACTTCTTCGTGTGTGTGCTGGATGTAGGGAAACAGTCAAAGCATCTTTCAGGGGGCACATTTATTCCATGGTTGTTTGTTGTAGGTTAAAAACCCACATCCCATGGATAGGCTCTCGCTTATACTTGATTTAGAGCCCAACCCCCACTTTCCCCCACTCTCCAGCCTAGGCATGCCATCAGGGAAGACAAGCTAAGGGATTCTTTTAGAACCCAGGCGCTGCTGTCATTTGGAGGAGCCTCCCCACAATCAGGATACCTGAGCACGTCTCCGTGTGTGTGCTGTAGGTGGGGAAACGGATTCCACGCATCTTTATGGGGCACAGGTGTTCCAAGGTTGGGGAAGTAGTTTAAAACCCTCCACTACCCACAGAGATGCACTCGCTAATACTTGGCTTTAGAGCCCATCCCCCACCATCGCTTACTGCTAGGCCTAGGAAAACATTAGGGAAGTCAAGCAAAGGGATTCTATTACAACCCAGGTGCTGCTGTCTGTTGGATAATCCTCCCCACACTCAGAACCCCAGAACACTTCTTCCTGTGTGTGCTGGACGTGGGGAAACATAGCACACGCATTTTTCAGGGGTCACAGTAATTCCCAAGTTGTGGGTTGTAGTTTAAACATCTCCACTACCCATGGAGAGGCACACGCTAATACTTAGTTTTAGATCCCAAATCCCACTTTCAACCACACACTGGCCTAGGCAAACCATCAGGGAAGACAAGCAAAGGGATTCTATTCAAACCAAGACGCTGATGTCAGTTGGAGGAACTACCCCACCCTCAGGATACTGGAACCCAACCTTGTGTGGTGGGGAGATTTGAAGCCCCACTCCACGCAGATGAATGGGTGCTCAGGAGTTTCCCTTTATGGAGAATTCATCTAAATACTTCCTCAGTCCATCGGGGACACTCGCTACTATTTGGCCTCAAAGCCCAACCCCCAGGTTTCTCTCAGAGTCAGTCCTAGGGAAACACTCAGGGATTACAAGCTAAGGGATTCTATTAGAACCCAGCCGCTTCTGTCACCTGAAATTGCCAGCCCACACTCAGGATAGCAGAAAACTTCTTCATGTGTGTTCTGGTGGTGGGGATACAGAGTCCACGCTTTTTTCAAGGAGCACAGGTATTCCCATGTTGTGGGCTTTTGGTTAATAACCTCCAAATCCCATGGAGAAGCACTCGCTAATACTTGGATTTAGAGCCCAACCCACCCTTTCCCCAGCACTCCGTATCAGGCAACCAAACAGGGTAGACAAGTTAAGCGATTTTATAAGAACCAAGGCCCTGCTCTCAGTTGGAGGAGGCTGCCCACTCTCAGGATAACTGTGCAAGTGTTCGTGTGTGTGCTGGAGGTGTGGAAACAGACTCCACGGATCTTTATGGGGGCACAGGTGTTCCCAGTTTAGGGATGTACTTTAAACACCTCCACAAACCATAGAGAGGTCATCGCCAATACTTGGTTTTGGAGCCCAAACCACACTTTCCCCCGCACTCCCGCCTAGGCTTTCCATCAGGGAAGACAAGCAAAGGGATTCAATTAGAACCCAGGCGCTGCTGTCAGTTGGAGGAACTTCCCTGCACTCAGAATTCCAGAACACATTCTTAGGTGTGGGAGAGATGTGCAGCCCCATTGCACCCAGATGAAAGCAGGAAAAGTGTTCCGTTTAGGGACAAGTCCTCTAAGTACTTCCTCAATGGATCAGGGGGCACTCACTGCTACGTGGTCTCCAAGCCCAACCCTCAGCTTTCCCTCATGGCCTGGTCTAAAAGAACACTCAGGGAACAGAAGCTAAGGGATACTAATAGAATCCAGGTGCTGCTGTCAGTTTGAGGAACTTCCCCACACTCAGAATACCAGAACAGTTCTTCGTGTGTGTGCTGGATGTAGGGAAACAGTCAAAGCATCTTTCAGGGGGCACATTTATTCCATGGTTGTGGGTTGTAGGTTAAAAACCCACATCCCATGGATAGGCTCTCGCTTATACTTGGTTTAGAGCCCAACCCCCACTTTCCCCCACTCTCCAGCCTAGGCATGCCATCAGGGAAGACAAGCTAAGGGATTCTTTTAGAACCCAGGCGCTGCTGTCATTTGGAGGAGCCTCCCCACAATCAGGATACCTGAGCACGTCTCCGTGTGTGTGCTGGAGGTGGGGAAACAGATTCCACGCATCTTTATGGGGCACAGGTGTTCCAAGGTTGGGGAAGTAGTTTAAAACCCTCCACTACCCACAGAGATGCACTCGCTAATACTTGGCTTTAGAGCCCATCCCCCACCATCGCTTACTGCTAGGCCTAGGAAAACACTTAGGGAAGTCAAGCTAAGGGATTCTATTACAACCCAGGTGCTGCTGTCTGTTGGAGGAACCTCCCCACACTCAGAACCCCAGAACACTTCTTCCTGTGTGTGCTGGACGTGGGGAAACATAGCACACGCATTTTTCAGGGGTCACAGTAATTCCCAAGTTGTGGGTTGTAGTTTAAACATCTCCACTACCCATGGAGAGGCACACGCTAATACTTAGTTTTAGATCCCAAATCCCACTTTCAACCACACACTGGCCTAGGCAAACCATCAGGGAAGACAAGCAAAGGGATTCTATTCAAACCAAGACGCTGATGTCAGTTGGAGGAACTACCCCACCCTCAGGATACTGGAACCCAACCTTGTGTGGTGGGGAGATTTGAAGCCCCACTCCACGCAGATGAATGGGGGCTCAGGAGTTTCCCTTTATGGAGAATTCATCTAAATACTTCCTCAGTCCATCGGGGACACTCGCTACTATTTGGCCTCAAAGCCCAACCCCCA
The DNA here is from genome assembly GCF_048564905.1 of Vicugna pacos. Taxonomy (NCBI): domain Eukaryota; kingdom Metazoa; phylum Chordata; class Mammalia; order Artiodactyla; family Camelidae; genus Vicugna; species Vicugna pacos. The sequence goes on from NW_027328738.1 coordinate 2,688,461, forward strand.
GGTTTCTCTCAGAGTCAGTCCTAGGGAAACACTCAGGGATTACAAGCTAAGGGATTCTATTAGAACCCAGCCACTTCTGTCACCTGAAATTGCCAGCCCACACTCAGGATAGCAGAAAACTTCTTCATGTGTGTTCTGGTGGTGGGGATACAGAGTCCACGCTTTTTTCAAGGAGCACAGGTATTCCCATGTTGTGGGCTTTTGGTTAATAACCTCCAAATCCCATGGAGAAGCACTCGCTAATACTTGGATTTAGAGCCCAACCCACCCTTTCCCCAGCACTCCGTATCAGGCAACCAAACAGGGTAGACAAGTTAAGCGATTTTATAAGAACCAAGGCCCTGCTCTCAGTTGGAGGAGGCTGCCCACTCTCAGGATAACTGTGCAAATGTTCGTGTGTGTGCTGGAGGTGTGGAAACAGACTCCACGGATCTTTATGGGGGCACAGGTGTTCCCAGGTTAGGGATGTAGTTTAAACACCTCCACAAACCATAGAGAGGTCATCGCAAATACCTGGTTTTGGAGCCCAAACCACACTTTCCCCCGCACTCCCGCCTAGGCTTTCCATCAGGGAAGACAAGCAAAGGGATTCAATTAGAACCCAGGCGCTGCTGTCAGCTGGAGGAACTTCCCTGCACTCAGAATTCCAGAACACATTCTTAGGTGTGGGAGAGTTGTGCAGCCCCACTGCACCCAGATGAATGCAGGAAAAGGTGTTCCCTTTAGGGACAAGTCCTCTAAGTACTTCCTCAATGGATCAGGGGGCACTCACTGCTACGTGGCCTCCAAGCCCAACCCCCAGCTTTCCCTCATGGCCTGGCCTAAAAGAACACTCAGGGAACAGAAGCTAAGGGATACTAATAGAATCCAGGTGCTGCTGTCAGTTTGAGGAACTTCCCCACACTCAGAATACAAGAACACATCTTCGTGTGTGTGCTGGATGTAGGGAAACAGTCAAAGCATCTTTCAGGGGGCACATTTATTCCATGGTTGTGGGTTGTAGGTTAAAAACCCACATCCCATGGATAGGCTCTCGCTTATACTTGGTTTAGAGCCCAACCCCCACTTTCCCCCACTCTCCAGCCTAGGCATGCCATCAGGGAAGACAAGCTAAGGGATTCTTTTAGAACCCAGGCGCTGCTGTCATTTGGAGGAGCCTCCCCACAATCAGGATACCTGAGCACGTCTCCGTGTGTGTGCTGGAGGTGGGGAAACAGATTCCACGCATCTTTAAGGGGCACAGGTGTTCCAAGGTTGGGGAAGTAGTTTAAAACCCTCCACTACCCACAGAGATGCACTCGCTAATACTTGGCTTTAGAGCCCATCCCCCACCATCGCTTACTGCTAGGCCTAGGAAAACACTTAGGGAAGTCAAGCTAAGTGATTCTATTACAACCCAGGTGCTGCTGTCTGTTGGAGGAACCTCCCCACACTCACAACCCCAGAACACTTCTTCCTGTGTGTGCTGGACGTGGGGAAACATAGCACACGCATTTTTCAGGGGTCATAGTAATTCCCAAGTTGTGGGTTGTAGTTTAAACATCTCCACTACCCATGGAGAGGCACACGCTAATACTTAGATTTAGATCCCAAATCCCACTTTCAACCACACACTGGCCTAGGCAAACCATCAGGGAAGACAAGCAAATGGATTCTATTAAATCCCAGACGCTGATGTCAGTTGGAGGAACTACCCCACCCTCAGGATACTGGAACCCAACCTTGTGTGGTGGGGAGATTTGAAGCCCCACTCCACGCAGATGAATGGGTGCTCAGGTGTTTCCCTTTATGGAGAATTCATCTAAATACTTCCTCAGTCCATCGGGGACACTCGCTACTATTTGGCCTCAAAGCCCAACCCCCAGGTTTCTCTCAGAGTCAGTCCTAGGGAAACACTCAGGGATTACAAGCTAAGGGATTCTATTAGAACCCAGCCGCTTCTGTCACCTGAAATTGCCAGCCCACACTCAGGATAGCAGAAAACTTCTTCATGTGTGTTTTGGTGGTGGGGATACAGAGTCCACACTTTTTTCAAGGAGCACAGGTATTCCCATGTTGTGGGCTTTTGGTTAATAACCTCCAAATCCCATGGAGAAGCACTCGCTAATACTTGGATTTAGAGCCCAACCCACCCTTTCCCCAGCACTCCTTATCAGGCAACCAAACAGGGTAGACAAGTTAAGCGATTTTATAAGAACCAAGGCCCTGCTCTCAGTTGGAGGAGGCTGCCCACTCTCAGGATAACTGTGCAAGTGTTCGTGTGTGTGCTGGAGGTGTGGAAACAGACTCCACGGATCTTTATGGGGGCACAGGTGTTCCCAGGTTAGGGATGTAGTTTAAACACCTCCACAAACCATAGAGAGGTCATCGCAAATACCTGGTTTTGGAGCCCAAACCACACTTTCCCCCGCACTCCCGCCTAGGCTTTCCATCAGGGAAGACAAGCAAAGGGATTCAATTAGAACCCAGGCGCTGCTGTCAGCTGGAGGAACTTCCCTGCACTCAGAATTCCAGAACACATTCTTAGGTGTGGGAGAGTTGTGCAGCCCCACTGCACCCAGATGAATGCAGGAAAAGGTGTTCCCTTTAGGGACAAGTCCTCTAAGTACTTCCTCAATGGATCAGGGGGCACTCACTGCTACGTGGCCTCCAAGCCCAACCCCCAGCTTTCCCTCATGGCCTGGCCTAAAAGAACACTCAGGGAACAGAAGCTAAGGGATACTAATAGAATCCAGGTGCTGCTGTCAGTTTGAGGAACTTCCCCACACTCAGAATACAAGAACACATCTTCGTGTGTGTGCTGGATGTAGGGAAACAGTCAAAGCATCTTTCAGGGGGCACATTTATTCCATGGTTGTGGGTTGTAGGTTAAAAACCCACATCCCATGGATAGGCTCTCGCTTATACTTGGTTTAGAGCCCAACCCCCACTTTCCCCCACTCTCCAGCCTAGGCATGCCATCAGGGAAGACAAGCTAAGGGATTCTTTTAGAACCCAGGCGCTGCTGTCATTTGGAGGAGCCTCCCCACAATCAGGATACCTGAGCACGTCTCCGTGTGTGTGCTGGAGGTGGGGAAACAGATTCCACGCATCTTTATGGGGCACAGGTGTTCCAAGGTTGGGGAAGTAGTTTAAAACCCTCCACTACCCACAGAGATGCACTCGCTAATACTTGGCTTTAGAGCCCATCCCCCACCATCGCTTACTGCTAGGCCTAGGAAAACACTTAGGGAAGTCAAGCTAAGGGATTCTATTACAACCCAGGTGCTGCTGTCTGTTGGAGGAACCTCCCCACACTCACAACCCCAGAACACTTCTTCCTGTGTGTGCTGGACGTGGGGAAACATAGCACACGCATTTTTCAGGGGTCATAGTAATTCCCAAGTTGTGGGTTGTAGTTTAAACATCTCCACTACCCATGGAGAGGCACACGCTAATACTTAGATTTAGATCCCAAATCCCACTTTCAACCACACACTGGCCTAGGCAAACCATCAGGGAAGACAAGAAAAGGGATTCTATTCAACCAAGACGCTGATGTCAGTTGGAGGAACTACCCCACCCTCAGGATACTGGAACCCAACCTTGTGTGGTGGGGAGATTTGAAGCCCCACTCCACGCAGATGAATGGGTGCTCAGGTGTTTCCCTTTATGGAGAATTCATCTAAATACTTCCTCAGTCCATCGGGGACACTCGCTACTATTTGGCCTCAAAGCCCAACCCCCAGGTTTCTCTCAGAGTCAGTCCTAGGGAAACACTCAGTGATTACAAGCTAAGGGATTCTATTAGAACCCAGCCGCTTCTGTCACCTGAAATTGCCAGCCCACACTAAGGATAGCAGAAAACTTCTTCATGTGTGTTCTGCTGGTGGGGATACAGTGTCCACGCTTTTTTCACGGAGCACAGGTATTCCCATGTTGTGGGCTTTTGGTTAATAACCTCCAAATCCCATGGAGAAGCACTCGCTAATACTTGGATTTAGAGCCCAACCCACCCTTTCCCCAGCACTCCGTATCAGGCAACCAAACAGGGTAGACAAGTTAAGCGATTTTATAAGAACCAAGGCCCTGCTCTCAGTTGGAGGAGGCTGCCCACTCTCAGGATAACTGTGCAAGTGTTCGTGTGTGTGCTGGAGGTGTGGAAACAGACTCCACGGATCTTTATGGGGGCACAGGTGTTCCCAGGTTAGGGATGTAGTTTAAACACCTCCACAAACCATAGAGAGGTCATCGCCAATACTTGGTTTTGGAGCCCAAACCACACTTTCCCCCGCACTCCCGCCTAGGCTTTCCATCAGGGAAGACAGGCAAAGGGATTCAATTAGAACCCAGGCGCTGCTGTCAGTTGGAGGAACTTCCCTGCACTCAGAATTCCAGAACAGATTCTTAGGTGTGGGAGAGTTGTGCAGCCCCACTGCACCCAGATGAATGCAGGAAAAGGTGTCCCCTTTAGGGACAAGTCCTCTAAGTACTTCCTCAATGGATCAGGGGGCACTCACTGCTACGTGGCCTCCAAGCCCAACCCCCAGCTTTCCCTCATGGCCTGGCCTAAAAGAACACTCAGGGAACAGAAGCTAAGGGATACTAATAGAATCCAGGTGCTGCTGTCAGTTTGAGGAACTTCCCCACACTCAGAATACAAGAACACATCTTCGTGTGTGTGCTGGATGTAGGGAAACAGTCAAAGCATCTTTCAGGGGGCACATTTATTCCATGGTTGTGGGTTGTAGGTTAAAAACCCACATCCCATGGATAGGCTCTCGCTTATACTTGGTTTAGAGCCCAACCCCCACTTTCCCCCACTCTCCAGCCTAGGCATGCCATCAGGGAAGACAAGCTAAGGGATTCTTTTAGAACCCAGGCGCTGCTGTCATTTGGAGGAGCCTCCCCACAATCAGGATACCTGAGCACGTCTCCGTGTGTGTGCTGGAGGTGGGGAAACAGATTCCACGCATCTTTATGGGGCACAGGTGTTCCAAGGTTGGGGAAGTAGTTTAAAACCCTCCACAACCCACAGAGATGCACGCAATAATACTTGGCTTTAGAGCCCATCCCCCACCATCGCTTACTGCTAGGCCTAGGAAAACACTTGTGGAAGTCAAGCTAAGGGATACTATTGCAACCCAGGTGCTGCTGTCTGTTGGAGGAACCTCCCCACACTCAGAACCCCAGAACACTTCTTCCTGTGTGTGCTGGACGTGGGGAAACATAGCACACGCATTTTTCAGGGGTCACAGTAATTCCCAAGTTGTGGGTTGTAGTTTAAACATCTCCACTACCCATGGAGAGGCACACGCTAATACTTAGTTTTAGATCCCAAATCCCACTTTCAACCACACACTGGCCTAGGCAAACCATCAGGGAAGACAAGCAAAGGGATTCTATTCAACCAAGACGCTGATGTCAGTTGGAGGAACTACCCCACCCTCAGGATACTGGAACCCAACCTTGTGTGGTGGGGAGATTTGAAGCCCCACTCCACGCAGATGAATGGGTGCTCAGGTGTTTCCCTTTATGGAGAATTCATCTAAATACTTCCTCAGTCCATCGGGGACACTCGCTACTATTTGGCCTCAAAGCCCAACCCCCAGGTTTCTCTCAGAGTCAGTCCTAGGGAAACACTCAGGGATTACAAGCTAAGGGATTCTATTAGAACCCAGACGCTTCTGTCACCTGAAATTGCCAGCCCACACTCAAGATAGCAGAAAACTTCTTCATGTGTGTTCTGGTGGTGGGGATACAGTGTCCACGCTTTTTTCAAGGAGCACAGGTATTCCCAAGTTGTGGGCTTTTGGTTAATAACCTCCAAATCCCATGGAGAAGCACTCGCTAATACTTGGATTTAGAGCCCAACCCACACTTTCCCCAGCACTCCGTATCAGGCAACCAAACAGGGTAGACAAGTTAAGCGATTTTATAAGAACCAAGGCCCTGCTCTCAGTTGGAGGAGGCTGCCCACTCTCAGGATAACTGTGCAAGTGTTCGTGTGTGTGCTGGAGGTGTGGAAAAAGACTCCACGGATCTTTATGGGGGCACAGGTGTTCCCAGGTTAGGGATGTAGTTTAAACACCTCCACAAACCATAGAGAGGTCATCGCAAATACTTGGTTTTGGAGCCCAAACCACACTTTTCCCCGCACTCCCGCCTAGGCTTTCCATCAGGGAAGACAAGCAAAGGGATTCAATTAGAACCCAGGCGCTGCTGTCAGTTGGAGGAACTTCCCTGCACTCAGAATTCCAGAACACATTCTTAGGTGTGGGAGAGTTGTGCAGCCCCACTGCACCCAGATGAATGCAGGAAAAGGTGTCCCCTTTAGGGAAAAGTCCTCTAAGTACTTCCTCAATGGATCAGGGGGCACTCACTGCTACGTGGCCTCCAAGCCCAACCCCCAGCTTTCCCTCATGGCCTGGCCTAAAAGAACACTCAGGGAACAGAAGCTAAGGGATACTAATAGAATCCAGGTGCTGCTGTCAGTTTGAGGAACTTCCCCACACTCAGAATACAAGAACACATCTTCGTGTGTGTGCTGGATGTAGGGAAACAGTCAAAGCATCTTTCAGGGGGCACATTTATTCCATGGTTGTGGGTTGTAAGTTAAAAACCCACATCCCATGGATAGGCTCTCGCTTATACTTGGTTTAGAGCCCAACCCCCACTTTCCCCCACTCTCCAGCCTAGGCATGCCATCAGGGAAGACAAGCTAAGGGATTCTTTTAGAACCCAGGCGCTGCTGTCATTTGGAGGAGCCTCCCCACAATCAGGATACCTGAGCACGTCTCCGTGTGTGTGCTGGAGGTGGGGAAACAGATTCCACGCATCTTTATGGGGCACAGGTGTTCCAAGGTTGGGGAAGTAGTTTAAAACCCTCCACAACCCACAGAGATGCACGCACTAATACTTGGCTTTAGAGCCCATCCCCCACCATCGCTTACTGCTAGGCCTAGGAAAACACTTGTGGAAGTCAAGCTAAGGGATACTATTGCAACCCAGGTGCTGCTGTCTGTTGGAGGAACCTCCCCACACTCAGAACCCCAGAACACTTCTTCCTGTGTGTGCTGGACGTGGGGAAACATAGCACACGCATTTTTCAGGGGTCACAGTAATTCCCAAGTTGTGGGTTGTAGTTTAAACATCTCCACTACCCATGGAGATGCACACGCTAATACTTAGTTTTAGATCCCAAATCCCACTTTCAACCACACACTGGCCTAGGCAAACCATCAGGGAAGACAAGCAAAGGGATTCTATTCAAACCAAGACGCTGATGTCAGTTGGAGGAACTACCCCACCCTCAGGATACTGGAACCCAACCTTGTGTGGTGGGGAGATTTGAAGCCCCACTCCACGCAGATGAATGGGTGCTCAGGTGTTTCCCTTTATGGAGAATTCATCTAAATACTTCCTCAGTCCATCGGGGACACTCGCTACTATTTGGCCTCAAAGCCCAACCCCCAGGTTTCTCTCAGAGTCAGTCCTAGGGAAACACTCAGGGATTACAAGCTAAGGGATTCTATTAGAACCCAGCCACTTCTGTCACCTGAAATTGCCAGCCCACACTCAGGATAGCAGAAAACTTCTTCATGTGTGTTCTGGTGGTGGGGATACAGTGTCCACGCTTTTTTCAAGGAGCACAGGTATTCCCATGTTGTGGGCTTTTGGTTAATAACCTCCAAATCCCATGGAGAAGCACTCGCTAATACTTGGATTTAGAGCCCAACCCACCCTTTCCCCAGCACTCCGTATCAGGCAACCAAACAGGGTAGACAAGTTAAGCGATTTTATAAGAACCAAGGCCCTGCTCTCAGTTGGAGGAGGCTGCCCACTCTCAGGATAACTGTGCAAGTGTTCGTGTGTGTGCTGGAGGTGTGGAAACAGACTCCACGGATCTTTATGGGGGCACAGGTGTTCCCAGGTTAGGGATGTAGTTTAAACACCTCCACAAACCATAGAGAGGTCATCGCAAATACTTGGTTTTGGAGCCCAAACCACACTTTCCCCCGCACTCCCGCCTAGGCTTTCCATCAGGGAAGACAAGCAAAGGGATTCAATTAGAACCCAGGCGCTGCTGTCAGTTGGAGGAACTTCCCTGCACTCAGAATTCCAGAACGCATTCTTAGGTGTGGGAGAGTTGTGCAGCCCCACTGCACCCAGATGAATGCAGGAAAAGGTGTTCCCTTTAGGGACAAGTCCTCTAAGTAGTTCCTCAATGGATCAGGGGGCACTCACTGCTACGTGGCCTCCAAGCCCAACCCCCAGCTTTCCCTCATGGCCTGGCCTAAAAGAACACTCAGGGAACAGAAGCTAAGGGATACTAATAGAATCCAGGTGCTGCTGTCAGTTTGAGGAACTTCCCCACACTCAGAATACAAGAACACAACTTCGTGTGTGTGCTGGATGTAGGGAAACAGTCAAAGCATCTTTCAGGGGGCACATTTATTCCATGGTTGTGGGTTGTAGGTTAAAAACCCACATCCCATGGATAGGCTCTCGCTTATACTTGGTTTAGAGCCCAACCCCCACTTTCCCCCACTCTCCAGCCTAGGCATGCCATCAGGGAAGACAAGCTAAGGGATTCTTTTAGAACCCAGGCGCTGCTGTCCTTTGGAGGAGCGTCCCCACAATCAGGATACCTGAGCACGTCTCCGTGTGTGTGCTGGAGGTGGGGAAACAGATTCCACGCATCTTTATGGGGCACAGGTGTTCCAAGGTTGGGGAAGTAGTTTAAAACCCTCCACTCCCCACAGAGATGCACTCGCTAATACTTGGCTTTAGAGCCCATCCCCCACCATCGCTTACTGCTAGGCCTAGGAAAACACTTAGGGAAGTCAAGCTAAGGGATTCTATTACAACCCAGGTGCTGGTGTCAGTTGGAGGAACCTCCCCACACTCACAACCCCAGAACACTTCTTCCTGTGTGTGCTGGACGTGGGGAAACATAGCACACGCATTTTTCAGGGGTCACAGTAATTCCCAAGTTGTGGGTTGTAGTTTAAACATCTCCACTACCCATGGAGAGGCACACGCTAATACTTAGTTTTAGATCCCAAATCCCACTTTCAACCACACACTGGCCTAGGCAAACCATCAGGGAAGACAAGCAAAGGGATTCTATTCAAACCAAGACGCTGATGTCAGTTGGAGGAACTACCCCACCCTCAGGATACTGGAACCCAACCTTGTGTGGTGGGGAGATTTGAAGCCCCACTCCACGCAGATGAATGGGTGCTCAGGTGTTTCCCTTTATGGAGAATTCATCTAAATACTTCCTCAGTCCATCGGGGACACTCGCTACTATTTGGCCTCAAAGCCCAACCCCCAGGTTTCTCTCAGAGTCAGTCCTAGGGAAACACTCAGGGATTACAAGCTAAGGGATTCTATTAGAACCCAGCCGCTTCTGTCACCTGAAATTGCCAGCCCACACTCAGGATAGCAGAAAACTTCTTCATGTGTGTTCTGGTGGTGGGGATACAGAGTCCACGCTTTTTTCAAGGAGCACAGGTATTCCCATGTTGTGGGCTTTTGGTTAATAACCTCCAAATCCCATGGAGAAGCACTCGCTAATACTTGGATTTAGAGCCCAACCCACCCTTTCCCCAGCACTCCGTATCAGGCAACCAAACAGGGTAGACAAGTTAAGCGATTTTATAAGAACCAAGGCCCTGCTCTCAGTTGGAGGAGGCTGCCCACTCTCAGGATAACTGTGCAAGTGTTCGTGTGTGTGCTGGAGGTGTGGAAACAGACTCCACGGATCTTTATGGGGGCACAGGTGTTCCCAGGTTAGGGATGTAGTTTAAACACCTCCACAAACCATAGAGAGGTCATCGCCAATACTTGGTTTTGGAGCCCAAACCACACTTTCCCCCGCACTCCCGCCTAGGCTTTCCATCAGGGAAGACAAGCAAAGGGATTCAATTAGAACCCAGGCGCTGCTGTCAGCTGGAGGAACTTCCATGCACTCAGAATTCCAGAACACATTCTTAGGTGTGGGAGAGTTGTGCAGCCCCACTGCACCCAGATTAATGCAGGAAAAGGTGTTCCCTTTAGGGACAAGTCCTCTAAGTACTTCCTCAATGGATCAGGGGGCACTCACTGCTACGTGGCCTCCAAGCCCAACCCCCAGCTTTCCTTCATGGCCTGGCCTAAAAGAACACTCAGGGAACAGAAGCTAAGGGATACTAATAGAATCCAGGTGCTGCTGTCAGTTTGAGGAACTTCCCCACACTCAGAATACAAGAACACATCTTCGTGTGTGTGCTGGATGTAGGGAAACAGTCAAAGCATCTTTCAGGGGGCACATTTATTCCATGGTTGTGGGTTGTAGGTTAAAAACCCACATCCCATGGATAGGCTCTCGCTTATACTTGGTTTAGAGCCCAACCCCCACTTTCCCCCACTCTCCAGCCTAGGCATGCCATCAGGGAAGACAAGCTAAGGGATTCTTTTAGAACCCAGGCGCTGCTGTCATTTGGAGGAGCCTCCCCACAATCAGGATACCTGAGCACGTCTCCGTGTGTGTGCTGGAGGTGGGGAAACAGATTCCACGCATCTTTATGGGGCACAGGTGTTCCAAGGTTGGGGAAGTAGTTTAAAACCCTCCACTACCCACAGAGATGCACTCGCTAATACTTGGCTTTAGAGCCCATCCCCCACCATCGCTTACTGCTAGGCCTAGGAAAACACTTAGGGAAGTCAAGCTAAGGGATTCTATTACAACCCAGGTGCTGCTGTCTGTTGGAGGAACCTCCCCACACTCACAACACCAGAACACTTCTTCCTGTGTGTGCTGGACGTGGGGAAGCATAGCACACGCATTATTCAGGGGTCACAATAATTCCCAAGTTGTGGGTTGTAGTTTAAACATCTCCACTACCCATGGAGAGGCACACGCTAATACTTAGTTTTAGATCCCAAATCCCACTTTCAACCACACACTGGCCTAGGCAAACCATCAGGGAAGACAAGCAAAGGGATTCTATTCAAACCAAGACGCTGATGTCAGTTGGAGGAACTACCCCACCCTCAGGATACTGGAACCCAACCTTGTGTGGTGGGGAGATTTGAAGCCCCACTCCACGCAGATGAATGGGTGCTCAGGTGTTTCCCTTTATGGAGAATTCATCTAAATACTTCCTCAGTCCATCGGGGACACTCGCTACTATTTGGCCTCAAAGCCCAACCCCCAGGTTTCTCTCAGAGTCAGTCCTAGGGAAACACTCAGGGATTACAAGCTAAGGGATTCTATTAGAACCCAGCCGCTTCTGTCACCTGAAATTGCCAGCCCACACTCAGGATAGCAGAAAACTTCTTCATGTGTGTTCTGGTGGTGGGGATACAGAGTCCACGCTTTTTTCAAGGAGCACAGGTATTCCCATGTTGTGGGCTTTTGGTTAATAACCTCCAAATCCCATGGAGAAGCACTCGCTAATACTTGGATTTAGAGCCCAACCCACCCTTTCCCCAGCACTCCGTATCAGGCAACCAAACAGGGTAGACAAGTTAAGCGATTTTATAAGAACCAAGGCCCTGCTCTCAGTTGGAGGAGGCTGCCCACTCTCAGGATAACTGTGCAAGTGTTCGTGTGTGTGCTGGAGGTGTGGAAACAGACTCCACGGATCTTTATGGGGGCACAGGTGTTCCCAGGTTAGGGATGTAGTTTAAACACCTCCACAAACCATAGAGAGGTCATCGCAAATACTTGGTTTTGGAGCCCAAACCACACTTTCCCCGGCACTCCCGCCTAGGCTTTCCATCAGGGAAGACAAGCAAAGGGATTCAATTAGAACCCAGGCGCTGCTGTCAGTTGGAGGAACTTCCCTGCACTCAGAATTCCAGAACACATTCTTAGGTGTGGGAGAGATGTGCAGCCCCACTGCACCCAGATGAATGCAGGAAAAGGTGTTCCCTTTAGGGACAAGTCCTCTAAGTACTTCCTCAATGGATCAGGGGGCACTCACTGCTACGTGGCCTCCAAGCCCAACCCCCAGCTTTCCCTCATGGCCTGGCCTAAAAGAACACTCAGGGAACAGAAGCTAAGGGATACTAATAGAATCCAGGTGCTGCTGTCAGTTTGAGGAACTTCCCCACACTCAGAATACAAGAACACATCTTCGTGTGTGTGCTGGATGTAGGGAAACAGTCAAAGCATCTTTCAGGGGGCACATTTATTCCATGGTTGTGGGTTGTAGGTTAAAAACCCACATCCCATGGATAGGCTCTCGCTTATACTTGGTTTAGAGCCCAACCCCCACTATCCCCCACTCTCCAGCCTAGGCATGTCATCAGGGAAGACAAGCTAAGGGATTCTTTTAGAACCCAGGCGCTGCTGTCATTTGGAGGAGCCTCCCCACAATCAGGATACCTGAGCACGTCTCCGTGTGTGTGCTGGAGGTGGGGAAACAGATTCCACGTATCTTTAAGGGGCACAGGTGTTCCAAGGTTGGGGAAGTAGTTTAAAACCCTCCACTCCCCACAGAGATGCACTCGCTAATACTTGGCTTTAGAGCCCATCCCCCACCATCGCTTACTGCTAGGCCTAGGAAAACACTTAGGGAAGTCAAGCTAAGGGATTCTATTACAACCCAGGTGCTGCTGTCTGTTGGAGGAACCTCCCCACACTCAGAAACCCAGAACACTTCTTCCTGTGTGTGCTGGACATGGGGAAACATAGCACACGCATTTTTCAGGGATCACAGTAATTCCCAAGTTGTGGGTTGTAGTTTAAACATCTCCACTACCCATGGAGAGGCACACGCTAATACTTAGTTTTAGATCCCAAACCCCACTTTCAACCACACACTGGCCTAGGCAAACCATCAGGGAAGACAAGCAAAGGGATTCTATTCAAACCAAGACGCTGATGTCAGTTGGAGGAACTACCCCACCCTCAGGATACTGGAACCCAACCTTGTGTGGTGGGGAGATTTGAAGCCCCACTCCACGCAGATGAATGGGTGCTCAGGTGTTTCCCTTTATGGAGAATTCATCTAAATACTTCCTCAGTCCATCGGGGACACTCGCTACTATTTGGCCTCAAAGCCCATCCCCAGGTTTCTCTCAGAGCCAGTCCTAGGGAAACACTCAGGGATTACAAGCTAAGGGATTCTATTAGAACTCAGCCGCTTCTGTCACCTGAAATTGCCAGCCCACACTCAGGATAGCAGAAAACTTCTTCATGTGTGTTCTGGTGGTGGGGATACAGAGTCCACGCTTTTTTCAAGGAGCACAGGTATTCCCATGTTGTGGGCTTTTGGTTAATAACCTCCAAATCCCATGGAGAAGCACTCGCTAATACTTGGATTTAGAGCCCAACCCACCCTTTCCCCAGCACTCCGTATCAGGCAACCAAACAGGGTAGACAAGTTAAGCGATTTTATAAGATCCAAGGCCCTGCTCTCAGTTGGAGGAGGCTGCCCACTCTCAGGATAACTGTGCAAGTGTTCGTGTGTGTGCTGGAGGTGTGGAAACAGACTCCACGGATCTTTATGGGGGCACAGGTGTTCCCAGGTTAGGGATGTAGTTTAAACACCTCCACAAACCATAGAGAGGTCATCGCCAATACTTGGTTTTGGAGCCCAAACCACACTTTCCCCCGCACTCCCGCCTAGGCTTTCCATCAGGGAAGACAAGCAAAGGGATTCAATTAGAACCCAGGCGCTGCTGTCAGCTGGAGGAACTTCCATGCACTCAGAATTCCAGAACACATTCTTAGGTGTGGGAGAGTTGTGCAGCCCCACTGCACCCAGATTAATGCAGGAAAAGGTGTTCCCTTTAGGGACAAGTCCTCTAAGTACTTCCTCAATGGATCAGGGGGCACTCACTGCTACGTGGCCTCCAAGCCCAACCCCCAGCTTTCCCTCATGGCCTGGCCTAAAAGAACACTCAGGGAACAGAAGCTAAGGGATACTAATAGAATCCAGGTGCTGCTGTCAGTTTGAGGAACTTCCCCACACTCAGAATACAAGAACACATCTTCGTGTGTGTGCTGGATGTAGGGAAACAGTCAAAGCATCTTTCAGGGGGCACATTTATTCCATGGTTGTGGGTTGTAGGTTAAAAACCCACATCCCATGGATAGGCTCTCGCTTATACTTGGTTTAGAGCCCAACCCCCACTTTCCCCCACTCTCCAGCCTAGGCATGCCATCAGGGAAGACAAGCTAAGGGATTCTTTTAGAACCCAGGCGCTGCTGTCATTTGGAGGAGCCTCCCCACAATCAGGATACCTGAGCACGTCTCCGTGTGTGTGCTGGAGGTGGGGAAACAGATTCCACGCATCTTTATGGGGCACAGGTGTTCCAAGGTTGGGGAAGTAGTTTAAAACCCTCCACTACCCACAGAGATGCACTCGCTAATACTTGGCTTTAGAGCCCATCCCCCACCATCGCTTACTGCTAGGCCTAGGAAAACACTTAGGGAAGTCAAGCTAAGGGATTCTATTACAACCCAGGTGCTGCTGTCTGTTGGAGGAACCTCCCCACACTCACAACACCAGAACACTTCTTCCTGTGTGTGCTGGACGTGGGGAAGCATAGCACACGCATTATTCAGGGGTCACAATAATTCCCAAGTTGTGGGTTGTAGTTTAAACATCTCCACTACCCATGGAGAGGCACACGCTAATACTTAGTTTTAGATCCCAAATCCCACTTTCAACCACACACTGGCCTAGGCAAACCATCAGGGAAGACAAGCAAAGGGATTCTATTCAAACCAAGACGCTGATGTCAGTTGGAGGAACTACCCCACCCTCAGGATACTGGAACCCAACCTTGTGTGGTGGGGAGATTTGAAGCCCCACTCCACGCAGATGAATGGGTGCTCAGGTGTTTCCCTTTATGGAGAATTCATCTAAATACTTCCTCAGTCCATCGGGGACACTCGCTACTATTTGGCCTCAAAGCCCAACCCCCAGGTTTCTCTCAGAGTCAGTCCTAGGGAAACACTCAGGGATTACAAGCTAAGGGATTCTATTAGAACCCAGCCGCTTCTGTCACCTGAAATTGCCAGCCCACACTCAGGATAGCAGAAAACTTCTTCATGTGTGTTCTGGTGGTGGGGATACAGAGTCCACGCTTTTTTCAAGGAGCACAGGTATTCCCATGTTGTGGGCTTTTGGTTAATAACCTCCAAATCCCATGGAGAAGCACTCGCTAATACTTGGATTTAGAGCCCAACCCACCCTTTCCCCAGCACTCCGTATCAGGCAACCAAACAGGGTAGACAAGTTAAGCGATTTTATAAGAACCAAGGCCCTGCTCTCAGTTGGAGGAGGCTGCCCACTCTCAGGATAACTGTGCAAGTGTTCGTGTGTGTGCTGGAGGTGTGGAAACAGACTCCACGGATCTTTATGGGGGCACAGGTGTTCCCAGGTTAGGGATGTAGTTTAAACACCTCCACAAACCATAGAGAGGTCATCGCAAATACTTGGTTTTGGAGCCCAAACCACACTTTCCCCCGCACTCCCGCCTAGGCTTTCCATCAGGGAAGACAAGCAAAGGGATTCAATTAGAACCCAGGCGCTGCTGTCAGTTGGAGGAACTTCCCTGCACTCAGAATTCCAGAACACATTCTTAGGTGTGGGAGAGATGTGCAGCCCCACTGCACCCAGATGAATGCAGGAAAAGGTGTTCCCTTTAGGGACAAGTCCTCTAAGTACTTCCTCAATGGATCAGGGGGCACTCACTGCTACGTGGCCTCCAAGCCCAACCCCCAGCTTTCCCTCATGGCCTGGCCTAAAAGAACACTCAGGGAACAGAAGCTAAGGGATACTAATAGAATCCAGGTGCTGCTGTCAGTTTGAGGAACTTCCCCACACTCAGAATACAAGAACACATCTTCGTGTGTGTGCTGGATGTAGGGAAACAGTCAAAGCATCTTTCAGGGGGCACATTTATTCCATGGTTGTGGGTTGTAGGTTAAAAACCCACATCCCATGGATAGGCTCTCGCTTATACTTGGTTTAGAGCCGAACCCCCACTTTCCCCCACTCTCCAGCCTAGGCATGCCATCAGGGAAGACAAGCTAAGGGATTCTTTTAGAACCCAGGCGCTGCTGTCATTTGGAGGAGCCTCCCCACAATCAGGATACCTGAGCACGTCTCCGTGTGTGTGCTGGAGGTGGGGAAACAGATTCCACGCATCTTTATGGGGCACAGGTGTTCCAAGGTTGGGGAAGTAGTTTAAAACCCTCCACAACCCACAGAGATGCACGCAATAATACTTGGCTTTAGAGCCCATCCCCCACCATCGCTTACTGCTAGGCCTAGGAAAACACTTAGGGAAGTCAAGCTAAGGGATTCTATTACAACCCAGGTGCTGCTGTCTGTTGGAGGTACCTCCCCACACTCAGAACCCCAGAACACTTCTTCCTGTGTGTGCTGGACGTGGGGAAACATAGCACACGCATTTTTCAGGGGTCACAGTAATTCCCAAGTTGTGGGTTGTAGTTTAAACATCTCCACTACCCATGGAGAGGCACACGCTAATACTTAGTTTTAGATCCCAAATCCCACTTTCAACCACACACTGGCCTAGGCAAACCATCAGGGAAGACAAGCAAAGGGATTCTATTAAAACCAAGACGCTGATGTCACTTGGAGGAACTACCCCACCCTCAGGATACTGGAACACAACCTTGTGTGGTGGGGAGATTTGAAGCCCCACTCCACGCAGATGAATGGGTGCTCAGGTGTTTCCCTTTATGGAGAATTCATCTAAATACTTCCTCAGTCCATCGGGGACACTCGCTACTATTTGGCCTCAAAGCCCAACCCCCAGGTTTCTCTCAGAGTCAGTCCTAGGGAAACACTCAGGGATTACAAGCTAAGGGATTCTATTAGAACCCAGCTGCTTCTGTCACCTGAAATTGCCAGCCCACACTCAGGATAGCAGAAAACTTCTTCATGTGTGTTCTGGTGGTGGGGATACAGAGTCCACGCTTTTTTCAAGGAGCACAGGTATTCCCATGTTGTGGGCTTTTGGTTAATAACCTCCAAATCCCATGGAGAAGCACTCGCTAATACTTGGATTTAGAGCCCAACCCACCCTTTCCCCAGCACTCCGTATCAGGCAACCAAACAGGGTAGACAAGTTAAGCGATTTTATAAGAACCAAGGCCCTGCTCTCAGTTGGAGGAGGCTGCCCACTCTCAGGATAACTGTGCAAGTGTTCGTGTGTGTGCTGGAGGTGTGGAAACAGACTCCACGGATCTTTATGGGGGCACAGGTGTTCCCAGGTTAGGGATGTAGTTTAAACACCTCCACAAACCATAGAGAGGTCATCGCAAATACTTGGTTTTGGAGCCCAAACCACACTTTCCCCCGCACTCCCGCCTAGGCTTTCCATCAGGGAAGACAAGCAAAGGGATTCAATTAGAACCCAGGCGCTGCTGTCAGTTGGAGGAACTTCCCTGCACTCAGAATTCCAGAACACATTCTTAGGTGTGGGAGAGATGTGCAGCCCCACTGCACCCAGATGAATGCAGGAAAAGGTGTTCCCTTTAGGGACAAGTCCTCTAAGTACTTCCTCAATGGATCAGGGGGCACTCACTGCTACGTGGCCTCCAAGCCCAACCCCCAGCTTTCCCTCATGGCCTGGCCTAAAAGAACACTCAGGGAACAGAAGCTAAGGGATACTAATAGAATCCAGGTGCTGCTGTCAGTTTGAGGAACTTCCCCACACTCAGAATACAAGAACACATCTTCGTGTGTGTGCTGGATGTAGGGAAACAGTCAAAGCATCTTTCAGGGGGCACATTTATTCCATGGTTGTGGGTTGTAGGTTAAAAACCCACATCCCATGGATAGGCTCTCGCTTATACTTGGTTTAGAGCCCAACCCCCACTATCCCCCACTCTCCAGCCTAGGCATATCATCAGGGAAGACAAGCTAAGGGATTCTTTTAGAACCCAGGCGCTGCTGTCATTTGGAGGAGCCTCCCCACAATCAGGATACCTGAGCACGTCTCCGTGTGTGTGCTGGAGGTGGGGAAACAGATTCCACGTATCTTTAAGGGGCACAGGTGTTCCAAGGTTGGGGAAGTAGTTTAAAACCCTCCACTCCCCACAGAGATGCACTCGCTAATACTTGGCTTTAGAGCCCATCCCCCACCATCGCTTACTGCTAGGCCTAGGAAAACACTTAGGGAAGTCAAGCTAAGGGATTCTATTACAACCCAGGTGCTGCTGTCTGTTGGAGGTACCTCCCCACACTCAGAAACCCAGAACACTTCTTCCTGTGTGTGCTGGACGTGGGGAAACATAGCACACGCATTTTTCAGGGATCACAGTAATTCCCAAGTTGTTGGTTGTAGTTTAAACATCTCCACTACCCATGGAGAGGCACACGCTAATACTTAGTTTTAGATCCCAAATCCCACTTTCAACCACACACTGGCCTAGGCAAACCATCAGGGAAGACAAGCAAAGGGATTCTATTCAAACCAAGACGCTGATGTCAGTTGGAGGAACTACCCCACCCTCAGGATACTGGAACCCAACCTTGTGTGGTGGGGAGATTTGAAGCCCCACTCCACGCAGATGAATGGGTGCTCAGGTGTTTCCCTTTATGGAGAATTCATCTAAATACTTCCTCAGTCCATCGGGGACACTCGCTACTATTTGGCCTCAAAGCCCATCCCCAGGTTTCTCTCAGAGTCAGTCCTAGGGAAACACTCAGGGATTACAAGCTAAGGGATTCTATTAGAACCCAGCCGCTTCTGTCACCTGAAATTGCCAGCCCACACTCAGGATAGCAGAAAACTTCTTCATGTGTGTTCTGGTGGTGGGGATACAGAGTCCACGCTTTTTTCAAGGAGCACAGGTATTCCCATGTTGTGGGCTTTTGGTTAATAACCTCCAAATCCCATGGAGAAGCACTCGCTAATACTTGGATTTAGAGCCCAACCCACCCTTTCCCCAGCACTCCGTATCAGGCAACCAAACAGGGTAGACAAGTTAAGCGATTTTATAAGAACCAAGGCCCTGCTCTCAGTTGGAGGAGGCTGCCCACTCTCAGGATAACTGTGCAAGTGTTCGTGTGTGTGCTGGAGGTGTGGAAACAGACTCCACGGATCTTTATGGGGGCACAGGTGTTCCCAGGTTAGGGATGTAGTTTAAACACCTCCACAAACCATAGAGAGGTCATCGCCAATACTTGGTTTTGGAGCCCAAACCACACTTTCCCCCGCACTCCCGCCTAGGCTTTCCATCAGGGAAGACAAGCAAAGGGATTCAATTAGAACCCAGGCGCTGCTGTCAGCTGGAGGAACTTCCATGCACTCAGAATTCCAGAACACATTCTTAGGTGTGGGAGAGTTGTGCAGCCCCACTGCACCCAGATGAATGCAGGAAAAGGTGTTCCCTTTAGGGACAAGTCCTCTAAGTACTTCCTCAATGGATCAGGGGGCACTCACTGCTACGTGGCCTCCAAGCCCAACCCCCAGCTTTCCCTCATGGCCTGGCCTAAAAGAACACTCAGGGAACAGAAGCTAAGGGATACTAATAGAATCCAAGTGCTGCTGTCAGTTTGAGGAACTTCCCCACACTCAGAATACAAGAACACATCTTCGTGTGTGTGCTGGATGTAGGGAAACAGTCAAAGCATCTTTCAGGGGGCACATTTATTCCATGGTTGTGGGTTGTAGGTTAAAAACCCACATCCCATGGATAGGCTCTCGCTTATACTTGGTTTAGAGCCCAACCCCCACTATCCCCCACTCTCCAGCCTAGGCATGTCATCAGGGAAGACAAGCTAAGGGATTCTTTTAGAACCCAGGCGCTGCTGTCATTTGGAGGAGCCTCCCCACAATCAGGATACCTGAGCACGTCTCCGTGTGTGTGCTGGAGGTGGGGAAACAGATTCCACGTATCTTTAAGGGGCACAGGTGTTCCAAGGTTGGGGAAGTAGTTTAAAACCCTCCACTCCCCACAGAGATGCACTCGCTAATACTTGGCTTTAGAGCCCATCCCCCACCATCGCTTACTGCTAGGCCTAGGAAAACACTTAGGGAAGTCAAGCTAAGGGATTCTATTACAACCCAGGTGCTGCTGTCTGTTGGAGGAACCTCCCCACACTCAGAATCCCAGAAAACTTCTTCCTGTGTGTGCTGGACGTGGGGAAACATAGCACACGCATTTTTCAGGGATCACAGTAATTCCCAAGTTGTGGGTTGTAGTTTAAACATCTCCACTACCCATGGAGAGGCACACGCTAATACTTAGTTTTAGATCCCAAACCCCACTTTCAACCACACACTGGCCTAGGCAAACCATCAGGGAAGACAAGCAAACGGATTCTATTCAAACCAAGACGCTGATGTCAGTTGGAGGAACTACCCCACCCTCAGGATACTGGAACCCAACCTTGTGTGGTGGGGAGATTTGAAGCCCCACTCCACGCAGATGAATGGGTGCTCAGGTGTTTCCCTTTATGGAGAATTCATCTAAATACTTCCTCAGTCCATCGGGGACACTCGCTACTATTTGGCCTCAAAGCCCATCCCCAGGTTTCTCTCAGAGTCAGTCCTAGGGAAACACTCAGGGATTACAAGCTAAGGGATTCTATTAGAACCCAGCCGCTTCTGTCACCTGAAATTGCCAGCCCACACTCAGGATAGCAGAAAACTTCTTCATGTGTGTTCTGGTGGTGGGGATACAGAGTCCACGCTTTTTTCAAGGAGCACAGGTATTCCCATGTTGTGGGCTTTTGGTTAATAACCTCCAAATCCCATGGAGAAGCACTCGCTAATACTTGGATTTAGAGCCCAACCCACCCTTTCCCCAGCACTCCGTATCAGGCAACCAAACAGGGTAGACAAGTTAAGCGATTTTATAAGAACCAAGGCCCTGCTCTCAGTTGGAGGAGGCTGCCCACTCTCAGGATAACTGTGCAAGTGTTCGTGTGTGTGCTGGAGGTGTGGAAACAGACTCCACGGATCTTTATGGGGGCACAGGTGTTCCCAGGTTAGGGATGTAGTTTAAACACCTCCACAAACCATAGAGAGGTCATCGCCAATACTTGGTTTTGGAGCCCAAACCACACTTTCCCCCGCACTCCCGCCTAGGCTTTCCATCAGGGAAGACAAGCAAAGGGATTCAATTAGAACCCAGGCGCTGCTGTCAGCTGGAGGAACTTCCATGCACTCAGAATTCCAGAACACATTCTTAGGTGTGGGAGAGTTGTGCAGCCCCACTGCACCCAGATGAATGCAGGAAAAGGTGTTCCCTTTAGGGACAAGTCCTCTAAGTACTTCCTCAATGGATCAGGGGGCACTCACTGCTACGTGGCCTCCAAGCCCAACCCCCAGCTTTCCCTCATGGCCTGGCCTAAAAGAACACTCAGGGAACAGAAGCTAAGGGATACTAATAGAATCCAGGTGCTGCTGTCAGTTTGAGGAACTTCCCCACACTCAGAATACAAGAACACATCTTCGTGTGTGTGCTGGATGTAGGGAAACAGTCAAAGCATCTTTCAGGGGGCACATTTATTCCATGGTTGTGGGTTGTAGGTTAAAAACCCACATCCCATGGATAGGCTCTCGCTTATACTTGGTTTAGAGCCCAACCCCCACTATCCCCCACTCTCCAGCCTAGGCATGTCATCAGGGAAGACAAGCTAAGGGATTCTTTTAGAACCCAGGCGCTGCTGTCATTTGGAGGAGCCTCCCCACAATCAGGATACCTGAGCACGTCTCCGTGTGTGTGCTGGAGGTGGGGAAACAGATTCCACGTATCTTTAAGGGGCACAGGTGTTCCAAGGTTGGGGAAGTAGTTTAAAACCCTCCACTCCCCACAGAGATGCACTCGCTAATACTTGGCTTTAGAGCCCATCCCCCACCATCGCTTACTGCTAGGCCTAGGAAAACACTTAGGGAAGTCAAGCTAAGGGATTCTATTACAACCCAGGTGCTGCTGTCTGTTGGAGGAACCTCCCCACACTCAGAATCCCAGAACACTTCTTCCTGTGTGTGCTGGACGTGGGGAAACATAGCACACGCATTTTTCAGGGATCACAGTAATTCCCAAGTTGTGGGTTGTAGTTTAAACATCTCCACTACCCATGGAGAGGCACACGCTAATACTTAGTTTTAGATCCCAAACCCCACTTTCAACCACACACTGGCCTAGGCAAACCATCAGGGAAGACAAGCAAAGGGATTCTATTCAAACCAAGACGCTGATGTCAGTTGGAGGAACTACCCCACCCTCAGGATACTGGAACCCAACCTTGTGTGGTGGGGAGATTTGAAGCCCCACTCCACGCAGATGAATGGGTGCTCAGGTGTTTCCCTTTATGGAGAATTCATCTAAATACTTCCTCAGTCCATCGGGGACACTCGCTACTATTTGGCCTCAAAGCCCATCCCCAGGTTTCTCTCAGAGTCAGTCCTAGGGAAACACTCAGGGATTACAAGCTAAGGGATTCTATTAGAACCCAGCCGCTTCTGTCACCTGAAATTGCCAGCCCACACTCAGGATAGCAGAAAACTTCTTCATGTGTGTTCTGGTGGTGGGGATACAGAGTCCACGCTTTTTTCAAGGAGCACAGGTATTCCCATGTTGTGGGCTTTTGGTTAATAACCTCCAAATCCCATGGAGAAGCACTCGCTAATACTTGGATTTAGAGCCCAACCCACCCTTTCCCCAGCACTCCGTATCAGGCAACCAAACAGGGTAGACAAGTTAAGCGATTTTATAAGAACCAAGGCCCTGCTCTCAGTTGGAGGAGGCTGCCCACTCTCAGGATAACTGTGCAAGTGTTCGTGTGTGTGCTGGAGGTGTGGAAACAGACTCCACGGATCTTTATGGGGACACAGGTGTTCCCAGGTTAGGGATGTAGTTTAAACACCTCCACAAACCATAGAGAGGTCATCGCAAATACTTGGTTTTGGAGCCCAAACCACACTTTCCCCCGCACTCCCGCCTAGGCTTTCCATCAGGGAAGACAAGCAAAGGGATTCAATTAGAACCCAGGCGCTGCTGTCAGCTGGAGGAACTTCCATGCACTCAGAATTCCAGAACACATTCTTAGGTGTGGGAGAGTTGTGCAGCCCCACTGCACCCAGATGAATGCAGGAAAAGGTGTTCCCTTTAGGGACAAGTCCTCTAAGTACTTCCTCAATGGATCAGGGGGCACTCACTGCTACGTGGCCTCCAAGCCCAACCCCCAGCTTTCCCTCATGGCCTGGCCTAAAAGAACACTCAGGGAACAGAAGCTAAGGGATACTAATAGAATCCAGGTGCTGCTGTCAGTTTGAGGAACTTCCCCACACTCAGAATACAAGAACACATCTTCGTGTGTGTGCTGGATGTAGGGAAACAGTCAAAGCATCTTTCAGGGGGCACATTTATTCCATGCTTGTGGGTTGTAGGTTAAAAACCCACATCCCATGGATAGGCTCTCGCTTATACTTGGTTTAGAGCTCAACCCCCACTTTCCCCCACTCTCCAGCCTAGGCATGCCATCAGGGAAGACAAGCTAAGGGATTCTTTTAGAACCCAGGCGCTGCTGTCATTTGGAGGAGCCTCCCCACAATCAGGATACCTGAGTACGTCTCCGTGTGTGTGCTGGAGGTGGGGAAACAGATTCCACGCATCTTTAAGGGGCACAGGTGTTCCAAGGTTGGGGAAGTAGTTTAAAACCCTCCACTACCCACAGAGATGCACTCGCTAATACTTGGCTTTAGAGCCCATCCCCCACCATCGCTTACTGCTAGGCCTAGGAAAACACTTAGGGAAGTCAAGCTAAGGGATTCTATTACAACCCAGGTGCTGCTGTCTGTTGGAGGAACCTCCCCACACTCACAACACCAGAACACTTCTTCCTGTGTGTGCTGGACGTGGGGAAGCATAGCACACGCATTATTCAGGGGTCACAATAATTCCCAAGTTGTGGGTTGTAGTTTAAACATCTCCACTACCCATGGAGAGGCACACGCTAATACTTAGTTTTAGATCCCAAATCCCACTTTCAACCACACACTGGCCTAGGCAAACCATCAGGGAAGACAAGCAAAGGGATTCTATTCAAACCAAGACGCTGATGTCAGTTGGAGGAACTACCCCACCCTCAGGATACTGGAACCCAACCTTGTGTGGTGGGGAGATTTGAAGCCCCACTCCACGCAGATGAATGGGTGCTCAGGTGTTTCCCTTAATGGAGAATTCATCTAAATACTTCCTCAGTCCATCGGGGACACTCGCTACTATTTGGCCTCAAAGCCCAACCCCCAGGTTTCTCTCAGAGTCAGTCCTAGGGAAACACTCAGGGATTACAAGCTAAGGGATTCTATTAGAACCCAGCCGCTTCTGTCACCTGAAATTGCCAGCCCACACTCAGGATAGCAGAAAACTTCTTCATGTGTGTTCTGGTGGTGGGGATACAGAGTCCACGCTTTTTTCAAGGAGCACAGGTATTCCCATGTTGTGGGCTTTTGGTTAATAACCTCCAAATCCCATGGAGAAGCACTCGCTAATACTTGGATTTAGAGCCCAACCCACCCTTTCCCCAGCACTCCGTATCAGGCAACCAAACAGGGTAGACAAGTTAAGCGATTTTATAAGAACCAAGGCCCTGCTCTCAGTTGGAGGAGGCTGCCCACTCTCAGGATAACTGTGCAAGTGTTCGTGTGTGTGCTAGAGGTGTGGAAACAGACTCCACGGATCTTAATGGGGGCACAGGTGTTCCCAGGTTAGGGATGTAGTTTAAACATCTCCACAAACCATAGAGAGGTCATCGCCAATACTTGGTTTTGGAGCCCAAACCACACTTTCCCCCGCACTCCCGCCTAGGCTTTCCATCAGGGAAGACAAGCAAAGGGATTCAATTAGAACCCAGGCGCTGCTGTCAGCTGGAGGAACTTCCATGCACTCAGAATTCCAGAACACATTCTTAGGTGTGGGAGAGTTGTGCAGCCCCACTGCACCCAGATTAATGCAGGAAAAGGTGTTCCCTTTAGGGACAAGTCCTCTAAGTACTTCCTCAATGGATCAGGGGGCACTCACTGCTACGTGGCCTCCAAGCCCAACCCCCAGCTTTCCCTCATGGCCTGGCCTAAAAGAACACTCAGGGAACAGAAGCTAAGGGATACTAATAGAATCCAGGTGCTGCTGTCAGTTTGAGGAACTTCCCCACACTCAGAATACAAGAACACATCTTCGTGTGTGTGCTGGATGTAGGGAAACAGTCAAAGCATCTTTCAGGGGGCACATTTATTCCATGGTTGTGGGTTGTAGGTTAAAAACCCACATCCCATGGATAGGCTCTCGCTTATACTTGGTTTAGAGCCCAACCCCCACTTTCCCCCACTCTCCAGCCTAGGCATGCCATCAGGGAAGACAAGCTAAGGGATTCTTTTAGAACCCAGGCGCTGCTGTCATTTGGAGGAGCCTCCCCACAATCAGGATACCTGAGCACGTCTCCGTGTGTGTGCTGGAGGTGGGGAAACAGATTCCACGCATCTTTATGGGGCACAGGTGTTCCAAGGTTGGGGAAGTAGTTTAAAACCCTCCACTACCCACAGAGATGCACTCGCTAATACTTGGCTTTAGAGCCCATCCCCCACCATCGCTTACTGCTAGGCCTAGGAAAACACTTAGGGAAGTCAAGCTAAGGGATTCTATTACAACCCAGGTGCTGCTGTCTGTTGGAGGAACCTCCCCACACTCACAACACCAGAACACTTCTTCCTGTGTGTGCTGGACGTGGGGAAGCATAGCACACGCATTATTCAGGGGTCACAATAATTCCCAAGTTGTGGGTTGTAGTTTAAACATCTCCACTACCCATGGAGAGGCACACGCTAATACTTAGTTTTAGATCCCAAATCCCACTTTCAACCACACACTGGCCTAGGCAAACCATCAGGGAAGACAAGCAAAGGGATTCTATTCAAACCAAGACGCTGATGTCAGTTGGAGGAACTACCCCACCCTCAGGATACTGGAACCCAACCTTGTGTGGTGGGGAGATTTGAAGCCCCACTCCACGCAGATGAATGGGTGCTCAGGTGTTTCCCTTTATGGAGAATTCATCTAAATACTTCCTCAGTCCATCGGGGACACTCGCTACTATTTGGCCTCAAAGCCCAACCCCCAGGTTTCTCTCAGAGTCAGTCCTAGGGAAACACTCAGGGATTACAAGCTAAGGGATTCTATTAGAACCCAGCCGCTTCTGTCACCTGAAATTGCCAGCCCACACTCAGGATAGCAGAAAACTTCTTCATGTGTGTTCTGGTGGTGGGGATACAGAGTCCACGCTTTTTTCAAGGAGCACAGGTATTCCCATGTTGTGGGCTTTTGGTTAATAACCTCCAAATCCCATGGAGAAGCACTCGCTAATACTTGGATTTAGAGCCCAACCCACCCTTTCCCCAGCACTCCGTATCAGGCAACCAAACAGGGTAGACAAGTTAAGCGATTTTATAAGAACCAAGGCCCTGCTCTCAGTTGGAGGAGGCTGCCCACTCTCAGGATAACTGTGCAAGTGTTCGTGTGTGTGCTGGAGGTGTGGAAACAGACTCCACGGATCTTTATGGGGGCACAGGTGTTCCCAGGTTAGGGATGTAGTTTAAACACCTCCACAAACCATAGAGAGGTCATCGCAAATACTTGGTTTTGGAGCCCAAACCACACTTTCCCCGGCACTCCCGCCTAGGCTTTCCATCAGGGAAGACAAGCAAAGGGATTCAATTAGAACCCAGGCGCTGCTGTCAGTTGGAGGAACTTCCCTGCACTCAGAATTCCAGAACACATTCTTAGGTGTGGGAGAGATGTGCAGCCCCACTGCACCCAGATGAATGCAGGAAAAGGTGTTCCCTTTAGGGACAAGTCCTCTAAGTACTTCCTCAATGGATCAGGGGGCACTCACTGCTACGTGGCCTCCAAGCCCAACCCCCAGCTTTCCCTCATGGCCTGGCCTAAAAGAACACTCAGGGAACAGAAGCTAAGGGATACTAATAGAATCCAGGTGCTGCTGTCAGTTTGAGGAACTTCCCCACACTCAGAATACAAGAACACATCTTCGTGTGTGTGCTGGATGTAGGGAAACAGTCAAAGCATCTTTCAGGGGGCACATTTATTCCATGGTTGTGGGTTGTAGGTTAAAAACCCACATCCCATGGATAGGCTCTCGCTTATACTTGGTTTAGAGCCCAACCCCCACTATCCCCCACTCTCCAGCCTAGGCATGTCATCAGGGAAGACAAGCTAAGGGATTCTTTTAGAACCCAGGCGCTGCTGTCATTTGGAGGAGCCTCCCCACAATCAGGATACCTGAGCACGTCTCCGTGTGTGTGCTGGAGGTGGGGAAACAGATTCCACGTATCTTTAAGGGGCACAGGTGTTCCAAGGTTGGGGAAGTAGTTTAAAACCCTCCACTCCCCACAGAGATGCACTCGCTAATACTTGGCTTTAGAGCCCATCCCCCACCATCGCTTACTGCTAGGCCTAGGAAAACACTTAGGGAAGTCAAGCTAAGGGATTCTATTACAACCCAGGTGCTGCTGTCTGTTGGAGGAACCTCCCCACACTCAGAAACCCAGAACACTTCTTCCTGTGTGTGCTGGACGTGGGGAAACATAGCACACGCATTTTTCAGGGATCACAGTAATTCCCAAGTTGTGGGTTGTAGTTTAAACATCTCCACTACCCATGGAGAGGCACACGCTAATACTTAGTTTTAGATCCCAAACCCCACTTTCAACCACACACTGGCCTAGGCAAACCATCAGGGAAGACAAGCAAAGGGATTCTATTCAAACCAAGACGCTGATGTCAGTTGGAGGAACTACCCCACCCTCAGGATACTGGAACCCAACCCTGTGTGGTGGGGAGATTTGAAGCCCCACTCCACGCAGATGAATGGGTGCTCAGGTGTTTCCCTTTATGGAGAATTCATCTAAATACTTCCTCAGTCCATCGGGGACACTCGCTACTATTTGGCCTCAAAGCCCATCCCCAGGTTTCTCTCAGAGTCAGTCCTAGGGAAACACTCAGGGATTACAAGCTAAGGGATTCTATTAGAACCCAGCCGCTTCTGTCACCTGAAATTGCCAGCCCACACTCAGGATAGCAGAAAACTTCTTCATGTGTGTTCTGGTGGTGGGGATACAGAGTCCACGCTTTTTTCAAGGAGCACAGGTATTCCCATGTTGTGGGCTTTTGGTTAATAACCTCCAAATCCCATGGAGAAGCACTCGCTAATACTTGGATTTAGAGCCCAACCCACCCTTTCCCCAGCACTCCGTATCAGGCAACCAAACAGGGTAGACAAGTTAAGCGATTTTATAAGAACCAAGGCCCTGCTCTCAGTTGGAGGAGGCTGCCCACTCTCAGGATAACTGTGCAAGTGTTCGTGTGTGTGCTGGAGGTGTGGAAACAGACTCCACGGATCTTTATGGGGGCACAGGTGTTCCCAGGTTAGGGATGTAGTTTAAACACCTCCACAAACCATAGAGAGGTCATCGCCAATACTTGGTTTTGGAGCCCAAACCACACTTTCCCCCGCACTCCCGCCTAGGCTTTCCATCAGGGAAGACAAGCAAAGGGATTCAATTAGAACCCAGGCGCTGCTGTCAGCTGGAGGAACTTCCATGCACTCAGAATTCCAGAACACATTCTTAGGTGTGGGAGAGTTGTGCAGCCCCACTGCACCCAGATGAATGCAGGAAAAGGTGTTCCCTTTAGGGACAAGTCCTCTAAGTACTTCCTCAATGGATCAGGGGGCACTCACTGCTACGTGGCCTCCAAGCCCAACCCCCAGCTTTCCCTCATGGCCTGGCCTAAAAGAACACTCAGGGAACAGAAGCTAAGGGATACTAATAGAATCCAGGTGCTGCTGTCAGTTTGAGGAACTTCCCCACACTCAGAATACAAGAACACATCTTCGTGTGTGTGCTGGATGTAGGGAAACAGTCAAAGCATCTTTCAGGGGGCACATTTATTCCATGGTTGTGGGTTGTAGGTTAAAAACCCACATCCCATGGATAGGCTCTCGCTTATACTTGGTTTAGAGCCCAACCCCCACTATCCCCCACTCTCCAGCCTAGGCATGTCATCAGGGAAGACAAGCTAAGGGATTCTTTTAGAACCCAGGCGCTGCTGTCATTTGGAGGAGCCTCCCCACAATCAGGATACCTGAGCACGTCTCCGTGTGTGTGCTGGAGGTGGGGAAACAGATTCCACGTATCTTTAAGGGGCACAGGTGTTCCAAGGTTGGGGAAGTAGTTTAAAACCCTCCACTCCCCACAGAGATGCACTCGCTAATACTTGGCTTTAGAGCCCATCCCCCACCATCGCTTACTGCTAGGCCTAGGAAAACACTTAGGGAAGTCAAGCTAAGGGATTCTATTACAACCCAGGTGCTGCTGTCTGTTGGAGGAACCTCCCCACACTCAGAATCCCAGAACACTTCTTCCTGTGTGTGCTGGACGTGGGGAAACATAGCACACGCATTTTTCAGGGATCACAGTAATTCCCAAGTTGTGGGTTGTAGTTTAAACATCTCCACTACCCATGGAGAGGCACACGCTAATACTTAGTTTTAGATCCCAAACCCCACTTTCAACCACACACTGGCCTAGGCAAACCATCAGGGAAGACAAGCAAAGGGATTCTATTCAAACCAAGACGCTGATGTCAGTTGGAGGAACTACCCCACCCTCAGGATACTGGAACCCAACCTTGTGTGGTGGGGAGATTTGAAGCCCCACTCCACGCAGATGAATGGGTGCTCAGGTGTTTCCCTTTATGGAGAATTCATCTAAATACTTCCTCAGTCCATCGGGGACACTCGCTACTATTTGGCCTCAAAGCCCATCCCCAGGTTTCTCTCAGAGTCAGTCCTAGGGAAACACTCAGGGATTACAAGCTAAGGGATTCTATTAGAACCCAGCCGCTTCTGTCACCTGAAATTGCCAGCCCACACTCAGGATAGCAGAAAACTTCTTCATGTGTGTTCTGGTGGTGGGGATACAGAGTCCACGCTTTTTTCAAGGAGCACAGGTATTCCCATGTTGTGGGCTTTTGGTTAATAACCTCCAAATCCCATGGAGAAGCACTCGCTAATACTTGGATTTAGAGCCCAACCCACCCTTTCCCCAGCACTCCGTATCAGGCAACCAAACAGGGTAGACAAGTTAAGCGATTTTATAAGAACCAAGGCCCTGCTCTCAGTTGGAGGAGGCTGCCCACTCTCAGGATAACTGTGCAAGTGTTCGTGTGTGTGCTGGAGGTGTGGAAACAGACTCCACGGATCTTTATGGGGGCACAGGTGTTCCCAGGTTAGGGATGTAGTTTAAACACCTCCACAAACCATAGAGAGGTCATCGCCAATACTTGGTTTTGGAGCCCAAACCACACTTTCCCCCGCACTCCCGCCTAGGCTTTCCATCAGGGAAGACAAGCAAAGGGATTCAATTAGAACCCAGGCGCTGCTGTCAGCTGGAGGAACTTCCATGCACTCAGAATTCCAGAACACATTCTTAGGTGTGGGAGAGTTGTGCAGCCCCACTGCACCCAGATGAATGCAGGAAAAGGTGTTCCCTTTAGGGACAAGTCCTCTAAGTACTTCCTCAATGGATCAGGGGGCACTCACTGCTACGTGGCCTCCAAGCCCAACCCCCAGCTTTCCCTCATGGCCTGGCCTAAAAGAACACTCAGGGAACAGAAGCTAAGGGATACTAATAGAATCCAGGTGCTGCTGTCAGTTTGAGGAACTTCCCCACACTCAGAATACAAGAACACATCTTCGTGTGTGTGCTGGATGTAGGGAAACAGTCAAAGCATCTTTCAGGGGGCACATTTATTCCATGGTTGTGGGTTGTAGGTTAAAAACCCACATCCCATGGATAGGCTCTCGCTTATACTTGGTTTAGAGCCCAACCCCCACTATCCCCCACTCTCCAGCCTAGGCATGTCATCAGGGAAGACAAGCTAAGGGATTCTTTTAGAACCCAGGCGCTGCTGTCATTTGGAGGAGCCTCCCCACAATCAGGATACCTGAGCACGTCTCCGTGTGTGTGCTGGAGGTGGGGAAACAGATTCCACGTATCTTTAAGGGGCACAGGTGTTCCAAGGTTGGGGAAGTAGTTTAAAACCCTCCACTCCCCACAGAGATGCACTCGCTAATACTTGGCTTTAGAGCCCATCCCCCACCATCGCTTACTGCTAGGCCTAGGAAAACACTTAGGGAAGTCAAGCTAAGGGATTCTATTACAACCCAGGTGCTGCTGTCTGTTGGAGGAACCTCCCCACACTCAGAATCCCAGAACACTTCTTCCTGTGTGTGCTGGACGTGGGGAAACATAGCACACGCATTTTTCAGGGATCACAGTAATTCCCAAGTTGTGGGTTGTAGTTTAAACATCTCCACTACCCATGGAGAGGCACACGCTAATACTTAGTTTTAGATCCCAAACCCCACTTTCAACCACACACTGGCCTAGGCAAACCATCAGGGAAGACAAGCAAAGGGATTCTATTCAAACCAAGACGCTGATGTCAGTTGGAGGAACTACCCCACCCTCAGGATACTGGAACCCAACCTTGTGTGGTGGGGAGATTTGAAGCCCCACTCCACGCAGATGAATGGGTGCTCAGGTGTTTCCCTTTATGGAGAATTCATCTAAATACTTCCTCAGTCCATCGGGGACACTCGCTACTATTTGGCCTCAAAGCCCATCCCCAGGTTTCTCTCAGAGTCAGTCCTAGGGAAACACTCAGGGATTACAAGCTAAGGGATTCTATTAGAACCCAGCCGCTTCTGTCACCTGAAATTGCCAGCCCACACTCAGGATAGCAGAAAACTTCTTCATGTGTGTTCTGGTGGTGGGGATACAGAGTCCACGCTTTTTTCAAGGAGCACAGGTATTCCCATGTTGTGGGCTTTTGGTTAATAACCTCCAAATCCCATGGAGAAGCACTCGCTAATACTTGGATTTAGAGCCCAACCCACCCTTTCCCCAGCACTCCGTATCAGGCAACCAAACAGGGTAGACAAGTTAAGCGATTTTATAAGAACCAAGGCCCTGCTCTCAGTTGGAGGAGGCTGCCCACTCTCAGGATAACTGTGCAAGTGTTCGTGTGTGTGCTGGAGGTGTGGAAACAGACTCCACGGATCTTTATGGGGGCACAGGTGTTCCCAGGTTAGGGATGTAGTTTAAACACCTCCACAAACCATAGAGAGGTCATCGCCAATACTTGGTTTTGGAGCCCAAACCACACTTTCCCCCGCACTCCCGCCTAGGCTTTCCATCAGGGAAGACAAGCAAAGGGATTCAATTAGAACCCAGGCGCTGCTGTCAGCTGGAGGAACTTCCATGCACTCAGAATTCCAGAACACATTCTTAGGTGTGGGAGAGTTGTGCAGCCCCACTGCACCCAGATTAATGCAGGAAAAGGTGTTCCCTTTAGGGACAAGTCCTCTAAGTACTTCCTCAATGGATCAGGGGGCACTCACTGCTACGTGGCCTCCAAGCCCAACCCCCAGCTTTCCCTCATGGCCTGGCCTAAAAGAACACTCAGGGAACAGAAGCTAAGGGATACTATTAGAATCCAGGTGCTGCTGTCAGTTTGAGGAACTTCCCCACACTCAGAATACAAGAACACATCTTCGTGTGTGTGCTGGATGTAGGGAAACAGTCAAAGCATCTTTCAGGGGGCACATTTATTCCATGCTTGTGGGTTGTAGGTTAAAAACCCACATCCCATGGATAGGCTCTCGCTTATACTTGGTTTAGAGCCCAACCCCCACTTTCCCCCACTCTCCAGCCTAGGCATGCCATCAGGGAAGACAAGCTAAGGGATTCTTTTAGAACCCAGGCGCTGCTGTCATTTGGAGGAGCCTCCCCACAATCAGGATACCTGAGCACGTCTCCGTGTGTGTGCTGGAGGTGGGGAAACAGATTCCACGCATCTTTATGGGGCACAGGTGTTCCAAGGTTGGGGAAGTAGTTTAAAACCCTCCGCTACCCACAGAGATGCACTCGCTAATACTTGGCTTTAGAGCCCATCCCCCACCATCGCTTACTGCTAGGCCTAGGAAAACACTTAGGGAAGTCAAGCTAAGGGATTCTATTACAACCCAGGTGCTGCTGTCTGTTGGAGGAACCTCCCCACACTCACAACACCAGAACACTTCTTCCTGTGTGTGCTGGACGTGGGGAAGCATAGCACACGCATTATTCAGGGGTCACAATAATTCCCAAGTTGTGGGTTGTAGTTTAAACATCTCCACTACCCATGGAGAGGCACACGCTAATACTTAGTTTTAGATCCCAAATCCCACTTTCAACCACACACTGGCCTAGGCAAACCATCAGGGAAGACAAGCAAAGGGATTCTATTCAAACCAAGACGCTGATGTCAGTTGGAGGAACTACCCCACCCTCAGGATACTGGAACCCAACCTTGTGTGGTGGGGAGATTTGAAGCCCCACTCCACGCAGATGAATGGGTGCTCAGGTGTTTCCCTTTATGGAGAATTCATCTAAATACTTCCTCAGTCCATCGGGGACACTCGCTACTATTTGGCCTCAAAGCCCAACCCCCAGGTTTCTCTCAGAGTCAGTCCTAGGGAAACACTCAGGGATTACAAGCTAAGGGATTCTATTAGAACCCAGCCGCTTCTGTCACCTGAAATTGCCAGCCCACACTCAGGATAGCAGAAAACTTCTTCATGTGTGTTCTGGTGGTGGGGATACAGAGTCCACGCTTTTTTCAAGGAGCACAGGTATTCCCATGTTGTGGGCTTTTGGTTAATAACCTCCAAATCCCATGGAGAAGCACTCGCTAATACTTGGATTTAGAGCCCAACCCACCCTTTCCCCAGCACTCCGTATCAGGCAACCAAACAGGGTAGACAAGTTAAGCGATTTTATAAGAACCAAGGCCCTGCTCTCAGTTGGAGGAGGCTGCCCACTCTCAGGATAACTGTGCAAGTGTTCGTGTGTGTGCTGGAGGTGTGGAAACAGACTCCACGGATCTTTATGGGGGCACAGGTGTTCCCAGGTTAGGGATGTAGTTTAAACACCTCCACAAACCATAGAGAGGTCATCGCCAATACTTGGTTTTGGAGCCCAAACCACACTTTCCCCCGCACTCCCGCCTAGGCTTTCCATCAGGGAAGACAAGCAAAGGGATTCAATTAGAACCCAGGCGCTGCTGTCAGCTGGAGGAACTTCCATGCACTCAGAATTCCAGAACACATTCTTAGGTGTGGGAGAGTTGTGCAGCCCCACTGCACCCAGATGAATGCAGGAAAAGGTGTTCCCTTTAGGGACAAGTCCTCTAAGTACTTCCTCAATGGATCAGGGGGCACTCACTGCTACGTGGCCTCCAAGCCCAACCCCCAGCTTTCCCTCATGGCCTGGCCTAAAAGAACACTCAGGGAACAGAAGCTAAGGGATACTAATAGAATCCAGGTGCTGCTGTCAGTTTGAGGAACTTCCCCACACTCAGAATACAAGAACACATCTTCGTGTGTGTGCTGGATGTAGGGAAACAGTCAAAGCATCTTTCAGGGGGCACATTTATTCCATGGTTGTGGGTTGTAGGTTAAAAACCCACATCCCATGGATAGGCTCTCGCTTATACTTGGTTTAGAGCCCAACCCCCACTATCCCCCACTCTCCAGCCTAGGCATGTCATCAGGGAAGACAAGCTAAGGGATTCTTTTAGAACCCAGGCGCTGCTGTCATTTGGAGGAGCCTCCCCACAATCAGGATACCTGAGCACGTCTCCGTGTGTGTGCTGGAGGTGGGGAAACAGATTCCACGTATCTTTAAGGGGCACAGGTGTTCCAAGGTTGGGGAAGTAGTTTAAAACCCTCCACTCCCCACAGAGATGCACTCGCTAATACTTGGCTTTAGAGCCCATCCCCCACCATCGCTTACTGCTAGGCCTAGGAAAACACTTAGGGAAGTCAAGCTAAGGGATTCTATTACAACCCAGGTGCTGCTGTCTGTTGGAGGAACCTC
The DNA here is from genome assembly GCF_048564905.1 of Vicugna pacos. Classification (NCBI taxonomy): domain Eukaryota; kingdom Metazoa; phylum Chordata; class Mammalia; order Artiodactyla; family Camelidae; genus Vicugna; species Vicugna pacos. Next base: position 2,723,430 of record NW_027328738.1, read on the forward strand.
CCCACACTCAGAATCCCAGAACACTTCTTCCTGTGTGTGCTGGACGTGGGGAAACATAGCACACGCATTTTTCAGGGATCACAGTAATTCCCAAGTTGTGGGTTGTAGTTTAAACATCTCCACTACCCATGGAGAGGCACACGCTAATACTTAGTTTTAGATCCCAAACCCCACTTTCAACCACACACTGGCCTAGGCAAACCATCAGGGAAGACAAGCAAAGGGATTCTATTCAAACCAAGACGCTGATGTCAGTTGGAGGAACTACCCCACCCTCAGGATACTGGAACCCAACCTTGTGTGGTGGGGAGATTTGAAGCCCCACTCCACGCAGATGAATGGGTGCTCAGGTGTTTCCCTTTATGGAGAATTCATCTAAATACTTCCTCAGTCCATCGGGGACACTCGCTACTATTTGGCCTCAAAGCCCATCCCCAGGTTTCTCTCAGAGTCAGTCCTAGGGAAACACTCAGGGATTACAAGCTAAGGGATTCTATTAGAACCCAGCCGCTTCTGTCACCTGAAATTGCCAGCCCACACTCAGGATAGCAGAAAACTTCTTCATGTGTGTTCTGGTGGTGGGGATACAGAGTCCACGCTTTTTTCAAGGAGCACAGGTATTCCCATGTTGTGGGCTTTTGGTTAATAACCTCCAAATCCCATGGAGAAGCACTCGCTAATACTTGGATTTAGAGCCCAACCCACCCTTTCCCCAGCACTCCGTATCAGGCAACCAAACAGGGTAGACAAGTTAAGCGATTTTATAAGAACCAAGGCCCTGCTCTCAGTTGGAGGAGGCTGCCCACTCTCAGGATAACTGTGCAAGTGTTCGTGTGTGTGCTGGAGGTGTGGAAACAGACTCCACGGATCTTTATGGGGGCACAGGTGTTCCCAGGTTAGGGATGTAGTTTAAACACCTCCACAAACCATAGAGAGGTCATCGCCAATACTTGGTTTTGGAGCCCAAACCACACTTTCCCCCGCACTCCCGCCTAGGCTTTCCATCAGGGAAGACAAGCAAAGGGATTCAATTAGAACCCAGGCGCTACTGTCAGCTGGAGGAACTTCCATGCACTCAGAATTCCAGAACACATTCTTAGGTGTGGGAGAGTTGTGCAGCCCCACTGCACCCAGATTAATGCAGGAAAAGGTGTTCCCTTTAGGGACAAGTCCTCTAAGTACTTCCTCAATGGATCAGGGGGCACTCACTGCTACGTGGCCTCCAAGCCCAACCCCCAGCTTTCCCTCATGGCCTGGCCTAAAAGAACACTCAGGGAACAGAAGCTAAGGGATACTATTAGAATCCAGGTGCTGCTGTCAGTTTGAGGAACTTCCCCACACTCAGAATACAAGAACACATCTTCGTGTGTGTGCTGGATGTAGGGAAACAGTCAAAGCATCTTTCAGGGGGCACATTTATTCCATGCTTGTGGGTTGTAGGTTAAAAACCCACATCCCATGGATAGGCTCTCGCTTATACTTGGTTTAGAGCCCAACCCCCACTTTCCCCCACTCTCCAGCCTAGGCATGCCATCAGGAAAGACAAGCTAAGGGATTCTTTTAGAACCCAGGCGCTGCTGTCATTTGGAGGAGCCTCCCCACAATCAGGATACCTGAGCACGTCTCCGTGTGTGTGCTGGAGGTGGGGAAACAGATTCCACGCATCTTTATGGGGCACAGGTGTTCCAAGGTTGGGGAAGTAGTTTAAAACCCTCCGCTACCCACAGAGATGCACTCGCTAATACTTGGCTTTAGAGCCCATCCCCCACCATCGCTTACTGCTAGGCCTAGGAAAACACTTAGGGAAGTCAAGCTAAGGGATTCTATTACAACCCAGGTGCTGCTGTCTGTTGGAGGAACCTCCCCACACTCACAACACCAGAACACTTCTTCCTGTGTGTGCTGGACGTGGGGAAGCATAGCACACGCATTATTCAGGGGTCACAATAATTCCCAAGTTGTGGGTTGTAGTTTAAACATCTCCACTACCCATGGAGAGGCACACGCTAATACTTAGTTTTAGATCCCAAATCCCACTTTCAACCACACACTGGCCTAGGCAAACCATCAGGGAAGACAAGCAAAGGGATTCTATTCAAACCAAGACGCTGATGTCAGTTGGAGGAACTACCCCACCCTCAGGATACTGGAACCCAACCTTGTGTGGTGGGGAGATTTGAAGCCCCACTCCACGCAGATGAATGGGTGCTCAGGTGTTTCCCTTTATGGAGAATTCATCTAAATACTTCCTCAGTCCATCGGGGACACTCGCTACTATTTGGCCTCAAAGCCCAACCCCCAGGTTTCTCTCAGAGTCAGTCCTAGGGAAACACTCAGGGATTACAAGCTAAGGGATTCTATTAGAACCCAGCCGCTTCTGTCACCTGAAATTGCCAGCCCACACTCAGGATAGCAGAAAACTTCTTCATGTGTGTTCTGGTGGTGGGGATACAGAGTCCACGCTTTTTTCAAGGAGCACAGGTATTCCCATGTTGTGGGCTTTTGGTTAATAACCTCCAAATCCCATGGAGAAGCACTCGCTAATACTTGGATTTAGAGCCCAACCCACCCTTTCCCCAGCACTCCGTATCAGGCAACCAAACAGGGTAGACAAGTTAAGCGATTTTATAAGAACCAAGGCCCTGCTCTCAGTTGGAGGAGGCTGCCCACTCTCAGGATAACTGTGCAAGTGTTCGTGTGTGTGCTGGAGGTGTGGAAACAGACTCCACGGATCTTTATGGGGGCACAGGTGTTCCCAGGTTAGGGATGTAGTTTAAACACCTCCACAAACCATAGAGAGGTCATCGCAAATACTTGGTTTTGGAGCCCAAACCACACTTTCCCCGGCACTCCCGCCTAGGCTTTCCATCAGGGAAGACAAGCAAAGGGATTCAATTAGAACCCAGGCGCTGCTGTCAGTTGGAGGAACTTCCCTGCACTCAGAATTCCAGAACACATTCTTAGGTGTGGGAGAGATGTGCAGCCCCACTGCACCCAGATGAATGCAGGAAAAGGTGTTCCCTTTAGGGACAAGTCCTCTAAGTACTTCCTCAATGGATCAGGGGGCACTCACTGCTACGTGGCCTCCAAGCCTAACCCCCAGCTTTCCCTCATGGCCTGGCCTAAAAGAACACTCAGGGAACAGAAGCTAAGGGATACTAATAGAATCCAGGTGCTGCTGTCAGTTTGAGGAACTTCCCCACACTCAGAATACAAGAACACATCTTCGTGTGTGTGCTGGATGTAGGGAAACAGTCAAAGCATCTTTCAGGGGGCACATTTATTCCATGGTTGTGGGTTGTAGGTTAAAAACCCACATCCCATGGATAGGCTCTCGCTTATACTTGGTTTAGAGCCCAACCCCCACTATCCCCCACTCTCCAGCCTAGGCATGTCATCAGGGAAGACAAGCTAAGGGATTCTTTTAGAACCCAGGCGCTGCTGTCATTTGGAGGAGCCTCCCCACAATCAGGATACCTGAGCACGTCTCCGTGTGTGTGCTGGAGGTGGGGAAACAGATTCCCCGTATCTTTAAGGGGCACAGGTGTTCCAAGGTTGGGGAAGTAGTTTAAAACCCTCCACTCCCCACAGAGATGCACTCGCTAATACTTGGCTTTAGAGCCCATCCCCCACCATCGCTTACTGCTAGGCCTAGGAAAACACTTAGGGAAGTCAAGCTAAGGGATTCTATTACAACCCAGGTGCTGCTGTCTGTTGGAGGAACCTCCCCACACTCACAACCCCAGAACACTTCTTCCTGTGTGTGCTAGACGTGGGGAAACATAGCACACGCATTTTTCATGGGTCATAGTAATTCCCAAGTTGTGGGTTGTAGTTTAAACATCTCCACTACCCATGGAGAGGCACACGCTAATATTTAGTTTTAGATCCCAAATCCCACTTTCAACCACACACTGGCCTAGGCAAACCATCAGGGAAGACAAGCAAAGGTATTCTATTAAATCCAAGACGCTGATGTCAGTTGGAGGAACTACCCCACCCTCAGGATACTGGAACCCAACCTTGTGTGGTGGGGAGATTTGAAGCCCCACTCCACGCAGATGAATGGGTGCTCAGGTGTTTCCCTTTATGGAGAATTCATCTAAATACTTCCTCAGTCCATCGGGGACACTCGCTACTATTTGGCCTCAAAGCCCAACCCCCAGGTTTCTCTCAGAGTCAGTCCTAGGGAAACACTCAGGGATTACAAGCTAAGGGATTCTATTAGAACCCAGCCGCTTCTGTCACCTGAAATTGCCAGCCCACACTCAGGATAGCAGAAAACTTCTTCATGTGTGTTTTGGTGGTGGGGATACAGAGTCCACGCTTTTTTCAAGGAGCACAGGTATTCCCATGTTGTGGGCTTTTGGTTAATAACCTCCAAATCCCATGGAGAAGCACTCGCTAATACTTGGATTTAGAGCCCAACCCACCCTTTCTCCAGCACTCCGTATCAGGCAACCAAACAGGGTAGACAAGTTAAGCGATTTTATAAGAACCAAGGCCCTGCTCTCAGTTGGAGGAGGCTGCCCACTCTCAGGATAACTGTGCAAGTGTTCGTGTGTGTGCTGGAGGTGTGGAAACAGACTCCACGGATCTTTATGGGGGCACAGGTGTTCCCAGGTTAGGGATGTAGTTTAAACACCTCCACAAACCATAGAGAGGTCATCGCAAATACTTGGTTTTGGAGCCCAAACCACACTTTCCCCCGCACTCCCGCCTAGGCTTTCCATCAGGGAAGACAAGCAAAGGGATTCAATTAGAACCCAGGCGCTGCTGTCAGTTGGAGGAACTTCCCTGCACTCAGAATTCCAGAACACATTCTTAGGTGTGGGAGAGATGTGCAGCCCCACTGCACCCAGATGAATGCAGGAAAAGGTGTTCCCTTTAGGGACAAGTCCTCTAAGTACTTCCTCAATGGATCAGGGGGCACTCACTGCTACGTGGCCTCCAAGCCTAACCCCCAGCTTTCCCTCATGGCCTGGCCTAAAAGAACACTCAGGGAACAGAAGCTAAGGGATACTAATAGAATCCAGGTGCTGCTGTCAGTTTGAGGAACTTCCCCACACTCAGAATACAAGAACACATCTTCGTGTGTGTGCTGGATGTAGGGAAACAGTCAAAGCATCTTTCAGGGGGCACATTTATTCCATGGTTGTGGGTTGTAAGTTAAAAACCCACATCCCATGGATAGGCTCTCGCTTATACTTGGTTTAGAGCCCAACCCCCACTATCCCCCACTCTCCAGCCTAGGCATGTCATCAGGGAAGACAAGCTAAGGGATTCTTTTAGAACCCAGGCGCTGCTGTCATTTGGAGGAGCCTCCCCACAATCAGGATACCTGAGCACGTCTCCGTGTGTGTGCTGGAGGTGGGGAAACAGATTCCACGCATCTTTAAGGGGCACAGGTGTTCCAAGGTTGGGGAAGTAGTTTAAAACCCTCCACTCCCCACAGAGATGCACTCGCTAATACTTGGCTTTAGAGCCCATCCCCCACCATCGCTTACTGCTAGGCCTAGGAAAACACTTAGGGAAGTCAAGCTAAGGGATTCTATTACAACCCAGGTGCTGCTGTCAGTTGGAGGAACCTCCCCACACTCACAACCCCAGAACACTTCTTCCTGTGTGTGCTGGACGTGGGGAAACATAGCACACGCATTTTTCAGGGGTCACAGTAATTCCCAAGTTGTGGGTTGTAGTTTAAACATCTCCACTACCCATGGAGAGGCACACGCTAATACTTAGTTTTAGATCCCAAATCCCACTTTCAACCACACACTGGCCTAGGCAAACCATCAGGGAAGACAAGCAAAGGGATTCTATTCAAACCAAGACGCTGATGTCAGTTGGAGGAACTACCCCACCCTCAGGATACTGGAACCCAACCTTGTGTGGTGGGGAGATTTGAAGCCCCACTCCACGCAGATGAATGGGTGCTCAGGTGTTTCCCTTTATGGAGAATTCATCTAAATACTTCCTCAGTCCATCGGGGACACTCGCTACTATTTGGCCTCAAATCCCAACCCCCAGGTTTCTCTCAGAGTCAGTCCTAGGGAAACACTCAGGGATTACAAGCTAAGGGATTCTATTAGAACCCAGCCGCTTCTGTCACCTGAAATTGCCAGCCCACACTCAGAATAGCAGAAAACTTCTTCATGTGTGTTCTGGTGGTGTGAATACAGAGTCCACGCTTTTTTCAAGGAGCACAGGTATTCCCATGTTGTGGGCTTTTGGTTAATAACCTCCAAATCCCATGGAGAAGCACTCGCTAATACTTGGATTTAGAGCCCAACCCACCCTTTCCCCAGCACTCCGTATCAGGCAACCAAACAGGGTAGACAAGTTAAGCGATTTTATAAGAACCAAGTCCCTGCTCTCAGTTGGAGGAGGCTGCCCACTCTCAGGATAACTGTGCAAGTGTTCGTGTGTGTGCTGGAGGTGTGGAAACAGACTCCACGGATCTTTATGGGGGCACAGGTGTTCCCAGGTTAGGGATGTAGTTTAAACACCTCCACAAACCATAGAGAGGTCATCGCAAATACTTGGTTTTGGAGCCCAAACCACACTTTCCCCCGCACTCCCGCCTAGGCTTTCCATCAGGGAAGACAAGCAAAGGGATTCAATTAGAACCCAGGCGCTGCTGTCAGTTGGAGGAACTTCCCTGCACTCAGAATTCCAGAACACATTCTTAGGTGTGGGAGAGATGTGCAGCCCCACTGCACCCAGATGAATGCAGGAAAAGGTGTTCCCTTTAGGGACAAGTCCTCTAAGTACTTCCTCAATGGATCAGGGGGCACTCACTGCTACGTGGCCTCCAAGCCCAACCCCCAGCTTTCCCTCATGGCCTGGCCTAAAAGAACACTCAGGGAACAGAAGCTAACGGATACTAATAGAATCCAGGTGCTGCTGTCAGTTTGAGGAACTTCCCCACACTCAGAATACAAGAACACATCTTCGTGTGTGTGCTGGATGTAGGGAAACAGTCAAAGCATCTTTCAGGGGGCACATTTATTCCATGGTTGTGGGTTGTAGGTTAAAAACCCACATCCCATGGATAGGCTCTCGCTTATACTTGGTTTAGAGCCCAACCCCCACTTTCCCCCACTCTCCAGCCTAGGCATGCCATCAGGGAAGACAAGCTAAGGGATTCTTTTAGAACCCAGGCGCTGCTGTCATTTGGAGGAGCCTCCCCACAATCAGGATACCTGAGCACGTCTCCGTGTGTGTGCTAGAGGTGGGGAAACAGATTCCACGCATCTTTAAGGGGCACAGGTGTTCCAAGGTTGGGGAAGTAGTTTAAAACCCTCCACTCCCCACAGAGATGCACTCGCTAATACTTGGCTTTAGAGCCCATCCCCCACCATCGCTTACTGCTAGGCCTAGGAAAACACTTAGGGAAGTCAAGCTAAGGGATTCTATTACAACCCAGGTGCTGCTGTCAGTTGGAGGAACCTCCCCACACTCACAACCCCAGAACACTTCTTCCTGTGTGTGCTGGACGTGGGGAAACATAGCACATGCATTTTTCAGGGGTCACAGTAATTCCCAAGTTGTGGGTTGTAGTTTAAACATCTCCACTACCCATGGAGAGGCACACGCTAATACTTAGTTTTAGATCCCAAATCCCACTTTCAACCACACACTGGCCTAGGCAAACCATCAGGGAAGACAAGCAAAGGGATTCTATTCAAACCAAGACGCTGATGTCAGTTGGAGGAACTACCCCACCCTCAGGATACTGGAACCCAACCTTGTGTGGTGGGGAGATTTGAAGCCCCACTCCACGCAGATGAATGGGTGCTCAGGTGTTTCCCTTTATGGAGAATTCATCTAAATACTTCCTCAGTCCATCGGGGACACTCGGTACTATTTGGCCTAAAATCCCAACCCCCAGGTTTCTCTCAGAGTCAGTCCTAGGGAAACACTCAGGGATTACAAGCTAAGGGATTCTATTAGAACCCAGCCGCTTCTGTCACCTGAAATTGCCAGCCCACACTCAGAATAGCAGAAAACTTCTTCATGTGTGTTCTGGTGGTGGGAATACAGAGTCCACGCTTTTTTCAAGGAGCACAGGTATTCCCATGTTGTGGGCTTTTGGTTAATAACCTCCAAATCCCATGGAGAAGCACTCGCTAATACTTGGATTTAGAGCCCAACCCACCCTTTCCCCAGCACTCCGTATCAGGCAACCAAACAGGGTAGACAAGTTAAGCGATTTTATAAGAACCAAGTCCCTGCTCTCAGTTGGAGGAGGCTGCCCACTCTCAGGATAACTGTGCAAGTGTTCGTGTGTGTGCTGGAGGTGTGGAAACAGACTCCACGGATCTTTATGGGGGCACAGGTGTTCCCAGGTTAGGGATGTAGTTTAAACAACTCCACAAACCATAGAGAGGTCATCGCAAATACCTGGTTTTGGAGCCCAAACCACACTTTCCCCCGCACTCCCGCCTAGGCTTTCCATCAGGGAAGACAAGCAAAGGGATTCAATTAGAACCCAGGCGCTGCTGTCAGCTGGAGGAACTTCCCTGCACTCAGAATTCCAGAACACATTCTTAGGTGTGGGAGAGTTGTGCAGCCCCACTGCACCCAGATGAATGCAGGAAAAGGTGTTCCCTTTAGGGACAAGTCCTCTAAGTACTTCCTCAATGGATCAGGGGGCACTCACTGCTACGTGGCCTCCAAGCCCAACCCCCAGCTTTCCCTCATGGCCTGGCCTAAAAGAACACTCAGGGAACAGAAGCTAAGGGATACTAATAGAATCCAGGTGCTGCTGTCAGTTTGAGGAACTTCCCCACACTCAGAATACAAGAACACATCTTCGTGTGTGTGCTGGATGTAGGGAAACAGTCAAAGCATCTTTCAGGGGGCACATTTATTCCTTGGTTGTGGGTTGTAGGTTAAAAACCCACATCCCATGGATAGGCTCTCGCTTATACTTGGTTTAGAGCCCAACCCCCACTTTCCCCCACTCTCCAGCCTAGGCATGCCATCAGGGAAGACAAGCTAAGGGATTCTTTTAGAACCCAGGCGCTGCTGTCATTTGGAGGAGCCTCCCCACAATCAGGATACCTGAGCACGTCTCCGTGTGTGTGCTGGAGGTGGGGAAACAGATTCCACGCATCTTTAAGGGGCACAGGTGTTCCAAGGTTGGGGAAGTAGTTTAAAACCCTCCACTCCCCACAGAGATGCACTCGCTAATACTTGGCTTTAGAGCCCATCCCCCACCATCGCTTACTGCTAGGCCTAGGAAAACACTTAGGGAAGACAAGCTAAGGGATTCTATTACAACCCAGGTGCTGCTGTCTGTTGGAGGAACCTCCCCACACTCAGAACCCCAGAACACTTCTTCCTGTGTGTGCTGGACGTGGGGAAACATAGCACACGCATTTTTCAGGGGTCACAGTAATTCCCAAGTTGTGGGTTGTAGTTTAAACATCTCCACTACCCATGGAGAGGCACACGCTAATACTTAGTTTTAGATCCCAAATCCCACTTTCAACCACACACTGGCCTAGGCAAACCATCAGGGAAGACAAGCAAAGGGATTCTATTCAAACCAAGACGCTGATGTCAGTTGGAGGAACTACCCCACCCTCAGGATACTGGAACCCAACCTTGTGTGGTGGGGAGATTTGAAGCCCCACTCCACGCAGATGAATGGGTGCTCAGGTGTTTCCCTTTATGGAGAATTCATCTAAATACTTCCTCAGTCCATCGGGGACACTCGCTACTATTTGGCCTCAAAGCCCAACCCCCAGGTTTCTCTCAGAGTCAGTCCTAGGGAAACACTCAGGGATTACAAGCTAAGGGATTCTATTAGAACCCAGCCGCTTCTGTCACCTGAAATTGCCAGCCCACACACAGGATAGCAGAAACCTTCTTCATGTGTGTTCTGGTGGTGGGGATACAGAGTCCACGCTTTTTTCAAGGAGCACAGGTATTCCCATGTTGTGGGCTTTTGGTTAATAACCTCCAAATCCCATGGAGAAGCACTCGCTAATACTTGGATTTAGAGCCCAACCCACCCTTTCCCCAGCACTCCGTATCAGGCAACCAAACAGGGTAGACAAGTTAAGCGATTTTATAAGAACCAAGGCCCTGCTCTCAGTTGGAGGAGGCTGCCCACTCTCAGGATAACTGTGCAAGTGTTCGTGTGTGTGCTGGAGGTGTGGAAACAGACTCCACGGATCTTTATGGGGGCACAGGTGTTCCCAGGTTAGGGATGTAGTTTAAACACCTCCACAAACCATAGAGAGGTCATCGCAAATACTTGGTTTTGGAGCCCAAACCACACTTTCCCCCGCACTCCCGCCTAGGCTTTCCATCAGGGAAGACAAGCAAAGGGATTCAATTAGAACCCAGGCAATGCTGTCAGCTGGAGGAACTTCCCTGCACTCAGAATTCCAGAACACATTATTAGGTGTGGGAGAGTTGTGCAGCCCCACTGCACCCAGATGAATGCAGGAAAAGGTGTTCCCTTTAGGGACAAGTCCTCTAAGTACTTCCTCAATGGATCAGGGGGCACTCACTGCTACGTGGCCTCCAAGCCCAACCCCCAGCTTTCCCTCATGGCCTGGCCTAAAAGAACACTCAGGGAACAGAAGCTAAGGGATACTAATAGAATCCAGGTGCTGCTGTCAGTTTGAGGAACTTCCCCACACTCAGAATACAAGAACACATCTTCGTGTGTGTGCTGGATGTAGGGAAACAGTCAAAGCATCTTTCAGGGGGCACATTTATTCCATGGTTGTGGGTTGTAGGTTAAAAACCCACATCCCATGGATAGGCTCTCGCTTATACTTGGTTTAGAGCCCAACCCCCACTTTCCCCCACTCTCCAGCCTAGGCATGCCATCAGGGAAGACAAGCTAAGGGATTCTTTTAGAACCCAGGCGCTGCTGTCATTTGGAGGAGCCTCCCCACAATCAGGATACCTGAGCACGTCTCCGTGTGTGTGCTGGAGGTGGGGAAACAGATTCCACGCATCTTTAAGGGGCACAGGTGTTCCAAGGTTGGGGAAGTAGTTTAAAACCCTCCACTCCCCACAGAGATGCACTCGCTAATACTTGGCTTTAGAGCCCATCCCCCACCATCGCTTACTGCTAGGCCTAGGAAAACACTTAGGGAAGTCAAGCTAAGGGATTCTATTACAACCCAGGTGCTGCTGTCTGTTGGAGGAACCTCCCCACACTCACAACCCCAGAACACTTCTTCCTGTGTGTGCTGGATGTGGGGAAACATAGCACACGCATTTTTCAGGGGTCACAGTAATTCCCAAGTTGTGGGTTGTAGTTTAAACATCTCCACTACCCATGGAGAGGCACACGCTAATACTTAGTTTTAGATCCCAAATCCCACTTTCAACCACACACTGGCCTAGGCAAACCATCAGGGAAGACAAGCAAAGGGATTCTATTCAAACCAAGACGCTGATGTCAGTTGGAGGAACTACCCCACCCTCAGGATACTGGAACCCAACCTTGTGTGGTGGGGAGATTTGAAGCCCCACTCCACGCAGATGAATGGGTGCTCAGGTGTTTCCCTTTATGGAGAATTCATCTAAATACTTCCTCAGTCCATCGGGGACACTCGGTACTATTTGGCCTAAAATCCCAACCCCCAGGTTTCTCTCAGAGTCAGTCCTAGGGAAACACTCAGGGATTACAAGCTAAGGGATTCTATTAGAACCCAGCCGCTTCTGTCACCTGAAATTGCCAGCCCACACTCAGAATAGCAGAAAACTTCTTCATGTGTGTTCTGGTGGTGGGAATACAGAGTCCACGCTTTTTTCAAGGAGCACAGGTATTCCCATGTTGTGGGCTTTTGGTTAATAACCTCCAAATCCCATGGAGAAGCACTCGCTAATACTTGGATTTAGAGCCCAACCCACCCTTTCCCCAGCACTCCGTATCAGGCAACCAAACAGGGTAGACAAGTTAAGCGATTTTATAAGAACCAAGTCCCTGCTCTCAGTTGGAGGAGGCTGCCCACTCTCAGGATAACTGTGCAAGTGTTCGTGTGTGTGCTGGAGGTGTGGAAACAGACTCCACGGATCTTTATGGGGGCACAGGTGTTCCCAGGTTAGGGATGTAGTTTAAACACCTCCACAAACCATAGAGAGGTCATCGCAAATACTTGGTTTTGGAGCCCAAACCACACTTTCCCCCGCACTCCCGCCTAGGCTTTCCATCAGGGAAGACAAGCAAAGGGATTCAATTAGAACCCAGGCGCTGCTGTCAGTTGGAGGAACTTCCCTGCACTCAGAATTCCAGAACACATTCTTAGGTGTGGGAGAGATGTGCAGCCCCACTGCACCCAGATGAATGCAGGAAAAGGTGTTCCCTTTAGGGACAAGTCCTCTAAGTACTTCCTCAATGGATCAGGGGGCACTCACTGCTACGTGGCCTCCAAGCCCAACCCCCAGCTTTCCCTCATGGCCTGGCCTAAAAGAACACTCAGGGAACAGAAGCTAACGGATACTAATAGAATCCAGGTGCTGCTGTCAGTTTGAGGAACTTCCCCACACTCAGAATACAAGAACACATCTTCGTGTGTGTGCTGGATGTAGGGAAACAGTCAAAGCATCTTTCAGGGGGCACATTTATTCCATGGTTGTGGGTTGTAGGTTAAAAACCCACATCCCATGGATAGGCTCTCGCTTATACTTGGTTTAGAGCCCAACCCCCACTTTCCCCCACTCTCCAGCCTAGGCATGCCATCAGGGAAGACAAGCTAAGGGATTCTTTTAGAACCCAGGCGCTGCTGTCATTTGGAGGAGCCTCCCCACAATCAGGATACCTGAGCACGTCTCCGTGTGTGTGCTAGAGGTGGGGAAACAGATTCCACGCATCTTTAAGGGGCACAGGTGTTCCAAGGTTGGGGAAGTAGTTTAAAATCCTCCACTCCCCACAGAGATGCACTCGCTAATACTTGGCTTTAGAGCCCATCCCCCACCATCGCTTACTGCTAGGCCTAGGAAAACACTTAGGGAAGACAAGCTAAGGGATTCTATTACAACCCAGGTGCTGCTGTCTGTTGGAGGAACCTCCCCACACTCAGAACCCCAGAACACTTCTTCCTGTGTGTGCTGGACGTGGGGAAACATAGCACACGCATTTTTCAGGGGTCACAGTAATTCCCAAGTTGTGGGTTGTAGTTTAAACATCTCCACTACCCATGGAGAGGCACACGCTAATACTTAGTTTTAGATCCCAAATCCCACTTTCAACCACACACTGGCCTAGGCAAACCATCAGGGAAGACAAGCAAAGGGATTCTATTCAAACCAAGACGCTGATGTCAGTTGGAGGAACTACCCCACCCTCAGGATACTGGAACCCAACCTTGTGTGGTGGGGAGATTTGAAGCCCCACTCCACGCAGATGAATGGGTGCTCAGGTGTTTCCCTTTATGGAGAATTCATCTAAATACTTCCTCAGTCCATCGGGGACACTCGCTACTATTTGGCCTCAAAGCCCAACCCCCAGGTTTCTCTCAGAGTCAGTCCTAGGGAAACACTCAGGGATTACAAGCTAAGGGATTCTATTAGAACCCAGCCGCTTCTGTCACCTGAAATTGCCAGCCCACCCACAGGATAGCAGAAACCTTCTTCATGTGTGTTCTGGTGGTGGGGATACAGAGTCCACGCTTTTTTCAAGGAGCACAGGTATTCCCATGTTGTGGGCTTTTGGTTAATAACCTCCAAATCCCATGGAGAAGCACTCGCTAATACTTGGATTTAGAGCCCAACCCACCCTTTCCCCAGCACTCCGTATCAGGCAACCAAACAGGGTAGACAAGTTAAGCGATTTTATAAGAACCAAGGCCCTGCTCTCAGTTGGAGGAGGCTGCCCACTCTCAGGATAACTGTGCAAGTGTTCGTGTGTGTGCTGGAGGTGTGGAAACAGACTCCACGGATCTTTATGGGGGCACAGGTGTTCCCAGGTAAGGGATGTAGTTTAAACACCTCCACAAACCATAGAGAGGTCATCGCAAATACTTGGTTTTGGAGCCCAAACCACACTTTCCCCCGCACTCCCGCCTAGGCTTTCCATCAGGGAAGACAAGCAAAGGGATTCAATTAGAACCCAGGCAATGCTGTCAGCTGGAGGAACTTCCCTGCACTCAGAATTCCAGAACACATTATTAGGTGTGGGAGAGTTGTGCAGCCCCACTGCACCCAGATGAATGCAGGAAAAGGTGTTCCCTTTAGGGACAAGTCCTCTAAGTACTTCCTCAATGGATCAGGGGGCACTCACTGCTACGTGGCCTCCAAGCCCAACCCCCAGCTTTCCCTCATGGCCTGGCCTAAAAGAACACTCAGGGAACAGAAGCTAAGGGATACTAATAGAATCCAGGTGCTGCTGTCAGTTTGAGGAACTTCCCCACACTCAGAATACAAGAACACATCTTCGTGTGTGTGCTGGATGTAGGGAAACAGTCAAAGCATCTTTCAGGGGGCACATTTATTCCATGGTTGTGGGTTGTAGGTTAAAAACCCACATCCCATGGATAGGCTCTCGCTTATACTTGGTTTAGAGCCCAACCCCCACTTTCCCCCACTCTCCAGCCTAGGCATGCCATCAGGGAAGACAAGCTAAGGGATTCTTTTAGAACCCAGGCGCTGCTGTCATTTGGAGGAGCCTCCCCACAATCAGGATACCTGAGCACGTCTCCGTGTGTGTGCTGGAGGTGGGGAAACAGATTCCACGCATCTTTAAGGGGCACAGGTGTTCCAAGGTTGGGGAAGTAGTTTAAAACCCTCCACTCCCCACAGAGATGCACTCGCTAATACTTGGCTTTAGAGCCCATCCCCCACCATCGCTTACTGCTAGGCCTAGGAAAACACTTAGGGAAGTCAAGCTAAGGGATTCTATTACAACCCAGGTGCTGCTGTCTGTTGGAGGAACCTCCCCACACTCACAACCCCAGAACACTTCTTCCTGTGTGTGCTGGATGTGGGGAAACATAGCACACGCATTTTTCAAGGGTCACAGTAATTCCCAAGTTGTGGGTTGTAGTTTAAACATCTCCACTACCCATGGAGAGGCACACGCTAATACTTAGTTTTAGATCCCAAATCCCACTTTCAACCACACACTGGCCTAGGCAAACCATCAGGGAAGACAAGCAAAGGGATTCTATTCAAACCAAGACGCTGATGTCAGTTGGAGGAACTACCCAACCCTCAGGATACTGGAACCCAACCTTGTGTGGTGGGGAGATTTGAAGCCCCACTCCACGCAGATGAATGGGTGCTCAGGTGTTTCCCTTTATGGAGAATTCATCTAAATACTTCCTCAGTCCATCGGGGACACTCGCTACTATTTGGTCTCAAAGCCCCACCCCCAGGTTTCTCTCAGAGTCAGTACTAGGGAAACACTCAGGGATTACAAGCTAAGGGATTCTATTAGAACCCAGCCGCTTCTGTCACCTGAAATTGCCAGCCCACACTCAGGATAGCAGAAAACTGCTTCATGTGTGTTCTGCTGGTGGGGATACAGAGTCCACGCTTTTTTCAAGGAGCACAGGTATTCCCATGTTGTGGGCTTTTGGTTAATAACCTCCAAATCCCATGGAGAAGCACTCGCTAATACTTGGATTTAGAGCCCAACCCACCCTTTCCCCAGCACTCCGTATCAGGCAACCAAACAGGGTAGACAAGTTAAGCGATTTTATAAGAACCAAGGCCCTGCTCTCAGTTGGAGGAGGCTGCCCACTCTCAGGATAACTGTGCAAGTGTTCGTGTGTGTGCTGGAGGTGTGGAAACAGACTCCACGGATCTTTATGGGGGCACAGGTGTTCCCAGGTTAGGGATGTAGTTTAAACACCTCCACAAACCATAGAGAGGTCATCGCAAATACTTGGTTTTGGAGCCCAAACCACACTTTCCCCCGCACTCCCGCCTAGGCTTTCCATCAGGGAAGACAAGCAAAGGGATTCAATTAGAACCCAGGCGCTGCTGTCAGCTGGAGGAACTTCCCTGCACTCAGAATTCCAGAACACATTCTTAGGTGTGGGAGAGTTGTGCAGCCCCACTGCACCCAGATGAATGCAGGAAAAGGTGTTCCCTTTAGGGACAAGTCCTCTAAGTACTTCCTCAATGGATCAGGGGGCACTCACTGCTACGTGGCCTCCAAGCCCAACCCCCAACTTTCCCTCATGGCCTGGCCTAAAAGAACACTCAGGAAACAGAAGCTAAGGGATACTAATAGAATCCAGGTGCTGCTGTCAGTTTGAGGAACTTCCCCACACTCAGAATACAAGAACACATCTTCGTGTGTGTGCTGGATGTAGGGAAACAGTCAAAGCATCTTTCAGGGGGCACATTTATTCCATGGTTGTGGGTTGTAGGTTAAAAACCCACATCCCATGGATAGGCTCTCGCTTATACTTGGTTTAGAGCCCAACCCCCACTTTCCCCCACTCTCCAGCCTAGGCATGCCATCAGGGAAGACAAGCTAAGGGATTCTTTTAGAACCCAGGCGCTGCTGTCATTTGGAGGAGCCTCCCCACAATCAGGATACCTGAGCACGTCTCCGTGTGTGTGCTGGAGGTGGGGAAACAGATTCCACGCATCTTTAAGGGGCACAGGTGTTCCAAGGTTGGGGAAGTAGTTTAAAACCCTCCACTCCCCACAGAGATGCACTCGCTAATACTTGGCTTTAGAGCCCATCCCCCACCATCGCTTACTGCTAGGCCTAGGAAAACACTTAGGGAAGTCAAGCTAAGGGATTCTATTACAACCCAGGTGCTGCTGTCTGTTGGAGGAACCTCCCCACACTCACAACCCCAGAACACTTCTTCCTGCGTGTGCTGGACGTGGGGAAACATAGCACACGCATTTTTCAGGGGTCACAGTAATTCCCAAGTTGTGGGTTGTAGTTTAAACATCTCCACTACCCATGGAGAGGCACACGCTAATACTTAGTTTTAGATCCCAAATCCCACTTTCAACCACACACTGGCCTAGGCAAACCATCAGGGAAGACAAGCAAAGGGATTCTATTCAAACCAAGACGCTGATGTCAGTTGGAGGAACTACCCCACCCTCAGGATACTGGAACCCAACCTTGTGTGGTGGGGAGATTTGAAGCCCCACTCCACGCAGATGAATGGGTGCTCAGGTGTTTCCCTTTATGGAGAATTCATCTAAATACTTCTTCAGTCCATCGGGGACACTCGCTAATATTTGGTCTCAAAGCCCCACCCCCAGGTTTCTCTCAGAGTCAGTACTAGGGAAACACTCAGGGATTACAAGCTAAGGGATTCTATTAGAACCCAGCCGCTTCTGTCACCTGAAATTGCCAGCCCACACTCAGGATAGCAGAAAACTGCTTCATGTGTGTTCTGGTGGTGGGGATACAGAGTCCACACTTTTTTCAAGGAGCACAGGTATTCCCATGTTGTGGGCTTTTGGTTAATAACCTCCAAATCCCATGGAGAAGCACTCGCTAATACTTGGATTTAGAGCCCAACCCACCCTTTCCCCAGCACTCCGTATCAGGCAACCAAACAGGGTAGACAAGTTAAGCGATTTTATAAGAACCAAGGCCCTGCTCTCAGTTGGAGGAGGCTGCCCACTCTCAGGATAACTGTGCAAGTGTTCGTGTGTGTGCTGGAGGTGTGGAAACAGACTCCACGGATCTTTATGGGGGCACAGGTGTTCCCAGGTTAGGGATGTAGTTTAAACACCTCCACAAACCATAGAGAGGTCATCGCAAATACCTGGTTTTGGAGCCCAAACCACACTTTCCCCCGCACTCCCGCCTAGGCTTTCCATCAGGGAAGACAAGCAAAGGGATTCAATTAGAACCCAGGCGCTGCTGTCAGCTGGAGGAACTTCCCTGAACTCAGAATTCCAGAACACATTCTTAGGTGTGGGAGAGTTGTGCAGCCCCACTGCACCCAGATGAATGCAGGAAAAGGTGTTCCCTTTAGGGACAAGTCCTCTAAGTACTTCCTCAATGGATCAGGGGGCACTCACTGCTACGTGGCCTCCAAGCCCAACCCCCAGCTTTCCCTCATGGCCTGGCCTAAAAGAACACTCAGGGAACAGAAGCTAAGGGATACTAATAGAATCCAGGTGCTGCTGTCAGTTTGAGGAACTTCCCCACACTCAGAATACAAGAACACATCTTCGTGTGTGTGCTGGATGTAGGGAAACAGTCAAAGCATCTTTCAGGGGGCACATTTATTCCATGGTTGTGGGTTGTATGTTAAAAACCCACATCCCATGGATAGGCTCTCGCTTATACTTGGTTTAGAGCCCAACCCCCACTTTCCCCCACTCTCCAGCCTAGGCATGCCATCAGGGAAGACAAGCTAAGGGATTCTTTTAGAACCAAGGCGCTGCTGTCATTTGGAGGAGCCTCCCCACAATCAGGATACCTGAGCACGTCTCCGTGTGTGTGCTGGAGGTGGGGAAACAGATTCCACGCATCTTTAAGGGGCACAGGTGTTCCAAGGTTGGGGAAGTAGTTTAAAACCCTCCACTCCCCACAGAGATGCACTCGCTAATACTTGGCTTTAGAGCCCATCCCCCACCATCGCTTACTGCTAGGCCTAGGAAAACACTTACGGAAGTCAAGCTAAGGGATTCTATTACAACCCAGGTGCTGCTGTCTGTTGGAGGAACCTCCCCACACTCAGAACCCCAGAACACTTCTTCCTGTGTGTGCTGGACGTGGGGAAACATAGCACACGCATTTTTCAGGGGTCACAGTAATTCCCAAGTTGTGGGTTGTAGTTTAAACATCTCCACTACCCATGGAGAGGCACACGCTAATACTTAGTTTTAGATCCCAAATCCCACTTTCAACCACACACTGGCCTAGGCAAACCATCAGGGAAGACAAGCAAAGGGATTCTATTCAAACCAAGACGCTGATGTCAGTTGGAGGAACTACCCCACCCTCAGGATACTGGAACCCAACCTTGTGTGGTGGGGAGATTTGAAGCCCCACTCCACGCAGATGAATGGGTGCTCAGGTGTTTCCCTTTATGGAGAATTCATCTAAATACTTCCTCAGTCCATCGGGGACACTCGCTAATATTTGGTCTCAAAGCCCCACCCCCAGGTTTCTCTCAGAGTCAGTACTAGGGAAACACTCAGGGATTACAAGCTAAGGGATTCTATTAGAACCCAGCCGCTTCTGTCACCTGAAATTGCCAGCCCACACTCAGGATATCAGAAAACTGCTTCATGTGTGTTCTGGTGGTGGGGATACAGAGTCCACACTTTTTTCAAGGAGCACAGGTATTCCCATGTTGTGGGCTTTTGGTTAATAACCTCCAAATCCCATGGAGAAGCACTCGCTAATACTTGGATTTAGAGCCCAACCCACCCTTTCCCCAGCACTCCGTATCAGGCAACCAAACAGGGTAGACAAGTTAAGCGATTTTATAAGAACCAAGGCCCTGCTCTCAGTTGGAGGAGGCTGCCCACTCTCAGGATAACTGTGCAAGTGTTCGTGTGTGTGCTGGAGGTGTGGAAACAGACTCCACGGATCTTTATGGGGGCACAGGTGTTCCCAGGTTAGGGATGTAGTTTAAACACCTCCACAAACCATAGAGAGGTCATCGCAAATACCTGGTTTTGGAGCCCAAACCACACTTTCCCCCGCACTCCCGCCTAGGCTTTCCATCAGGGAAGACAAGCAAAGGGATTCAATTAGAACCCAGGCGCTGCTGTCAGCTGGAGGAACTTCCCTGAACTCAGAATTCCAGAACACATTCTTAGGTGTGGGAGAGTTGTGCAGCCCCACTGCACCCAGATGAATGCAGGAAAAGGTGTTCCCTTTAGGGACAAGTCCTCTAAGTACTTCCTCAATGGATCAGGGGGCACTCACTGCTACGTGGCCTCCAAGCCCAACCCCCAGCTTTCCCTCATGGCCTGGCCTAAAAGAACACTCAGGGAACAGAAGCTAAGGGATACTAATAGAATCCAGGTGCTGCTGTCAGTTTGAGGAACTTCCCCACACTCAGAATACAAGAACACATCTTCGTGTGTGTGCTGGATGTAGGGAAACAGTCAAAGCATCATTCAGGGGGCACATTTATTCCATGGTTGTGGGTTGTATGTTAAAAACCCACATCCCATGGATAGGCTCTCGCTTATACTTGGTTTAGAGCCCAACCCCCACTTTCCCCCACTCTCCAGCCTAGGCATGCCATCAGGGAAGACAAGCTAAGGGATTCTTTTAGAACCAAGGCGCTGCTGTCATTTGGAGGAGCCTCCCCACAATCAGGATACCTGAGCACGTCTCCGTGTGTGTGCTGGAGGTGGGGAAACAGATTCCACGCATCTTTAAGGGGCACAGGTGTTCCAAGGTTGGGGAAGTAGTTTAAAACCCTCCACTCCCCACAGAGATGCACTCGCTAATACTTGGCTTTAGAGCCCATCCCCCACCATCGCTTACTGCTAGGCCTAGGAAAACACTTAGGGAAGTCAAGCTAAGGGATTCTATTACAACCCAGGTGCTGCTGTCTGTTGGAGGAACCTCCCCACACTCAGAACCCCAGAACACTTCTTCCTGTGTGTGCTGGACGTGGGGAAACATAGCACACGCATTTTTCAGGGGTCACAGTAATTCCCAAGTTGTGGGTTGTAGTTTAAACATCTCCACTACCCATGGAGAGGCACACGCTAATACTTAGTTTTAGATCCCAAATCCCACTTTCAACCACACACTGGCCTAGGCAAACCATCAGGGAAGACAAGCAAAGGGATTCTATTCAAACCAAGACGCTGATGTCAGTTGGAGGAACTACCCCACCCTCAGGATACTGGAACCCAACCTTGTGTGGTGGGGAGATTTGAAGCCCCACTCCACGCAGATGAATGGGTGCTCAGGTGTTTCCCTTTATGGAGAATTCATCTAAATACTTCCTCAGTCCATCGGGGACACTCGCTACTATTTGGCCTCAAAGCCCAACCCCCAGGTTTCTCTCAGAGTCAGTCCTAGGGAAACACTCAGGGATTACAAGCTAAGGGATTCTATTAGAACCCAGCCGCTTCTGTCACCTGAAATTGCCAGCCCACACTCAGGATAGCAGAAAACTTCTTCATGTGTGTTCTGGTGGTGGGGATACAGAGTCCACGCTTTTTTCAAGGAGCACAGGTATTCCCATGTTGTGGGCTTTTGGTTAATAACCTCCAAATCCCATGGAGAAGCACTCGCTAATACTTGGATTTAGAGCCCAACCCACCCTTTCCCCAGCACTCCGTATCAGGCAACCAAACAGGGTAGACAAGTTAAGCGATTTTATAAGAACCAAGGCCCTGCTCTCAGTTGGAGGAGGCTGCCCACTCTCAGGATAACTGTGCAAGTGTTCGTGTGTGTGCTGGAGGTGTGGAAACAGACTCCACGGATCTTTATGGGGGCACAGGTGTTCCCAGGTTAGGGATGTAGTTTAAACACCTCCACAAACCATAGAGAGGTCATCGCAAATACTTGGTTTTGGAGCCCAAACCACACTTTCCCCGGCACTCCCGCCTAGGTTTTCCATCAGGGAAGACAAGCAAAGGGATTCAATTAGAACCCAGGCGCTGCTGTCAGCTGGAGGAACTTCCCTGCACTCAGAATTCCAGAACACATTCTTAGGTGTGGGAGAGTTGTGCAGCCCCACTGCACCCAGATGAATGCAGGAAAAGGTGTTCCCTTAAGGGACAAGTCCTCTAAGTACTTCCTCAATGGATCAGGGGGCACTCACTGCTACGTGGCCTCCTAGCCCAACCCCCAACGTTCCCTCATGGCCTGGCCTAAAAGAACACTCAGGGAACAGAAGCTAAGTGATACTAATAGAATCCAGGTGCTGCTGTCAGTTTGAGGAACTTCCCCACACTCAGAATACAAGAACAAATCTTCGTGTGTGTGCTGGATGTAGGGAAACAGTCAAAGCATCTTTCAGGGGGCACATTTATTCCATGGTTGTGGGTTGTATGTTAAAAACCCACATCCCATGGATAGGCTCTCGCTTATACTTGGTTTAGAGGCCAACCCCCATTTCCCCCACTCTCCAGCCTAGGCATGCCATCAGGGAAGACAAGCTAAAGGATTCTTTTAGAACCCAGGCGCTGCTGTCATTTGGAGGAGCCTCCCCACAATCAGGATACCTGAGCACGTCTCCGTGTGTGTGCTGGAGGTGGGGAAACAGATTCCACGCATCTTTATGGGGCACAGGTGTTCCAAGGTTGGGGAAGTAGTTTAAAACCCTCCACTCCCCACAGAGATGCACTCGCTAATACTTGGCTTTAGAGCCCATCCCCCACCATCGCTTACTGCTAGGCCTAGGAAAACACTTAGGGAAGTCAAGCTAAGGGATTCTATTACAACCCAGGTGCTGCTGTCTGTTGGAGGAACCTTCCCACACTCACAACCCCAGAACACTTCTTCCTGTGTGTGCTGGACGTGGGGAAACATAGCACACGCATTTTTCAGGGGTCACAGTAATTCCCAAGTTGTGGGTTGTAGTTTAAACATCTCCACTACCCATGGAGAGGCACACGCTAATACTTAGTTTTAGATCCCAAATCCCACTTTCAACCACACACTGGCCTAGGCAAACCATCAGGGAAGACAAGCAAAGGGATTCTATTCAAACCAAGACGCTGATGTCAGTTGGAGGAACTACCCCACCCTCAGGATACTGGAACCCAACCTTGTGTGGTGGGGAGATTTGAAGCCCCACTCCACGCAGATGAATGGGTGCTCAGGTGTTTCCCTTTATGGAGAATTCATCTAAATACTTCCTCAGTCCATCGGGGACACTCGCTACTATTTGGCCTCAAAGCCCAACCCCCAGGTTTCTGTCAGAGTCAGTCCTAGGGAAACACTCAGGGATTACAAGCTAAGGGATTCTATTAGAACCCAGCCGCTTCTGTCACCTGAAATTGCCAGCCCACACTCAGGATAGCAGAAAACTTCTTCATGTGTGTTCTGGTGGTGGGGATACAGAGTCCACGCTTTTTTCAAGGAGCACAGGTATTCCCATGTTGTGGGCTTTTGGTTAATAACCTCCAAATCCCATGGAGAAGCACTCGCTAATACTTGGATTTAGAGCCCAACCCACCCTTTCCCCAGCACTCCGTATCAGGCAACCAAACAGGGTAGACAAGTTAAGCGATTTTATAAGAACCAAGGCCCTGCTCTCAGTTGGAGGAGGCTGCCCACTCTCAGGATAACTGTGCAAGTGTTCGTGTGTGTGCTGGAGGTGTGGAAACAGACTCCACGGATCTTTATGGGGGCACAGGTGTTCCCAGGTTAGGGATGTAGTTTAAACACCTCCACAAACCATAGAGAGGTCATCGCAAATACCTGGTTTTGGAGCCCAAACCACACTTTCCCCCGCACTCCCGCCTAGACTTTCCATCAGGGAAGACAAGCAAAGGGATTCAATTAGAACCCAGGCGCTTCTGTCAGCTGGAGGAACTTCCCTGCACTCAGAATTCCAGAACACATTCTTAGATGTGGGAGAGTTGTGCAGCCCCACTGCACCCAGATGAATGCAGGAAAAGGTGTTCCCTTTAGGAACAAGTCCTCTAAGTACTTCCTCAATGGATCAGGGGGCACTCACTGCTACGTGGCCTCCAAGCCCAACCCCCAGCTTTCCCTCATGGCCTGGCCTAAAAGAACACTCAGGGAACAGAAGCTAAGGGATACTAATAGAATCCAGGTGCTGCTGTCAGTTTGAGGAACTTCCCCACACTCAGAATACAAGAACACATCTTCGTGTGTGTGCTGGATGTAGGGAAACAGTCAAAGCATCTTTCAGGGGGCACATTTATTCCATGGTTGTGGGTTGTAGGTTAAAAACCCACATCCCATGGATAGGCTCTCGCTTATACTTGGTTTAGAGCCCAACCCCCACTTTCCCCCACTCTCCAGCCTAGGCATGCCATCAGGGAAGACAAGCTAAGGGATTCTTTCAGAACCCAGGCGCTGCTGTCATTTGGAGGAGCCTCCCCACAATCAGGATACCTGAGCACGTCTCCGTGTGTGTGCTGGAGGTGGGGAAACAGATTCCACGCATCTTTAAGGGGCACAGGTGTTCCAAGGTTGGGGAAGTAGTTTAAAACCCTCCACTCCCCACAGAGATGCACTCGCTAATACTTGGCTTTAGAGCCCATCCCCCACCATCGCTTACTGCTAGGCCTAGGAAAACACTTAGGGAAGTCAAGCTAAGGGATTCTATTACAACCCAGGTGCTGCTGTCTGTTGGAGGAACCTCCCCACACTCAGAACCCCAGAACACTTCTTCCTGTGTGTGCTGGACGTGGGGAAGCATAGCACACGCATTTTTCAGGGGTCACAGTAATTCCCAAGTTGTGGGTTGTAGTTTAAACATCTCCACTACCCATGGAGAGGCACACGCTAATACTTAGTTTTAGATCCCAAATCCCACTTTCAACCACACACTGGCCTAGGCAAACCATCAGGGAAGACAAGCAAAGGGATCCTATTCAAACCAAGACGCTGATGTCAGTTGGAGGAACTACCCCACCCTCAGGATTCTGGAACCCAACCTTGTGTGGTGGGGAGATTTGAAGCCCCACTCCACGCAGATAAATGGGTGCTCAGGTGTTTCCCTTTATGGAGAATTCATCTAAATACTTCCTCAGTCCATCGGGGACAATCGCTACTATTTGGCCTCAAAGCCCAACCCCCAGGTTTCTCTCAGAGTCAGTCCTAGGGAAACACTCAGGGATTACAAGCTAAGGGATTCTATTAGAACCCAGCCGCTTCTGTCACCTGAAATTGCCAGCCCACACTCATGATAGCAGAAAACTGCTTCATGTGTGTTCTGGTGGTGGGGATACAGAGTCCACGCTTTTTTCAAGGAGCACAGGTATTCCCATGTTGTGGGCTTTTGGTTAATAACCTCCAAATCCCATGGAGAAGCACTCGCTAATACTTGGATTTAGAGCCCAACCCACCCTTTCCCCAGCACTCCGTATCAGGAAACCAAACAGGGTACACAAGTTAAGCGATTTTATAAGAACCAAGGCCCTGCTTTCAGTTGGAGGAGGCTGCCCACTCTCAGGATAACTGTGCAAGTGTTCGTGTGTGTGCTGGAGTTGTGGAAACAGACTCCACGGATCTTTATGGGGGTACAGGTGTTCCCAGGTTAGAGATGTAGTTTAAACACCTCCACAAACCATAGAGAGGTCATCGCAAATACTTGGTTTTGGAGCCCAAACCACACTTTCCCCCGCAATCCCGCCTAGGCTTTCCATCAGGGAAGACAAGCAAAGGGATTCAATTAGAACCCAGGCGCTGCTGTCAGTTGGAGGAACTTCCCTGCACTCAGAATTCCAGAACACATTCTTAGGTGTGGGAGAGTTGTGCAGCCCCACTGCACCCAGATGAATGCAGGAAAAGGTGTTCCCTTTAGGGACAAGTCCTCTAAGAACTTCCTCAATGGATCAGGGGGCACTCACTGCTACGTGGCCTCCAAGCCCAACCCCTAGCTTTCCCTCATGGCCTGGCCTAAAAGAACACTCAGGGAACAGAAGCTAAGGGATACTAATAGAATCCAGGTGCTGCTGTCAGTTTGAGGAACTTCCCCACACTCAGAATACAAGAACACATCTTCGTGTGTGTGCTGGATGTAGGGAAACAGTCAAAGCATCTTTCAGGGGGCACATTTATTCCATGGTTGTGGGTTGTAGGTTAAAAACCCACATCCCATGGATAGGCTCTCGCTTATACTTGGTTTAGAGCCCAACCCCCACTTTCCCCCACTCTCCAGCCTAGGCATGCCATCAGGGAAGACAAGCTAAGGGATTCTTTTAGAACCCAGGCGCTGCTGTCATTTGGAGGAGCCTCCCCACAATCAGGATACCTGAGCACGTCTCCGTGTGTGTGCTGGAGGTGGGGAAACAGATTCCACGCATCTTTATGGGGCACAGGTGTTCCAAGGTTGGGGAAGTAGTTTAAAACCCTCCACTCCCCACAGAGATGCACTCGCTAATACTTGGCTTTAGAGCCCATCCCCCACCATCGCTTACTGCTAGGCCTAGGAAAACACTTAGGGAAGACAAGCTAAGGGATTCTATTACAACCCAGGTGCTGCTGTCTGTTGGAGGAACCTCCCCACACTCAGAACCCCAGAACACTTCTTCCTGTGTGTGCTGGACGTGGGGAAACATAGCACACGCATTTTTCAGGGGTCACAGTAATTCCCAAGTTGTGGGTTGTAGTTTAAACATCTCCACTACCCATGGAGAGGCACACGCTAATACTTAGTTTTAGATCCCAAATCCCACTTTCAACCACACACTGGCCTAGGCAAACCATCAGGGAAGACAAGCAAAGGGATTCTATTCAAACCAAGACGCTGATGTCAGTTGGAGGAACTACCCCACCCTCAGGATACTGGAACCCAACCTTGTGTGGTGGGGAGATTTGAAGCCCCACTCCACGCAGATGAATGGGTGCTCAGGTGTTTCCCTTTATGGAGAATTCATCTAAATACTTCCTCAGTCCATCGGGGACACTCGCTACTATTTGGCCTCAAAGCCCAACCCCCAGGTTTCTCTCAGAGTCAGTCCTAGGGAAACACTCAGGGATTACAAGCTAAGGGATTCTATTAGAACCCAGCCGCTTCTGTCACCTGAAATTGCCAGCCCACACTCAGGATAGCAGAAAACTGCTTCATGTGTGTTCTGGTGGTGGGGATACAGAGTCCACGCTTTTTTCAAGGAGCACAGGTATTCCCATGTTGTGGGCTTTTGGTTAATAACCTCCAAATCCCATGGAGAAGCACTCGCTAATACTTGGATTTAGAGCCCAACCCACCCTTTCCCCAGCACTCCGTATCAGGCAACCAAACAGGGTTGACAAGTTAAGCGATTTTATAAGAACCAAGGCCCTGCTCTCAGTTGGAGGAGGCTGCCCACTCTCAGGATAACTGTGCAAGTGTTCGTGTGTGTGCTGGAGGTGTGGAAACAGACTCCACGGATCTTTATGGGGGCACAGGTGTTCCCAGGTTAGGGATGTAGTTTAAACACCTCCACAAACCATAGAGAGGTCATCGCAAATACTTGGTTTTGGAGCCCAAACCACACTTTCCCCCGCACTCCCGCCTAGGCTTTCCATCAGGGAAGACAAGCAAAGGGATTCAATTAGAACCCAGGCGCTGCTGTCAGTTGGAGGAACTTCCCTGCACTCAGAATTCCAGAACACATTCTTAGGTGTGGGAGAGTTGTGCAGCCCCACTGCACCCAGATGAATGCAGGAAAAGGTGTTCCCTTAAGGGAGAAGTCCTCTAAGTACTTCCTCAATGGATCAGGGGGCACTCACTGCTACGTGGCCTCCAAGCCCAACCCCCAGCTTTCCCTCATGGCCTGGCCTAAAAGAACACTCAGGGAACAGAAGCTAAGGGATACTAATAGAATCCAGGTGCTGCTGTCAGTTTGAGGAACTTCCCCACACTCAGAATACAAGAACACATCTTCGTGTGTGTGCTGGATGTAGGGAAACAGTCAAAGCATCTTTCAGGGGGCACATTTATTCCATGGTTGTGGGTTGTAGGTTAAAAACCCACATCCCATGGATAGGCTCTCGCTTATACTTGGTTTAGAGCCCAACCCCCACTATCCCCCAATCTCCAGCCTAGGCATGTCATCAGGGAAGACAAGCTAAGGGATTCTTTTAGAACCCAGGCGCTGCTGTCATTTGGAGGAGCCTCCCCACAATCAGGATACCTGAGCACGTCTCCGTGTGTGTGCTGGAGGTGGGGAAACAGATTCCACGTATCTTTAAGGGGCACAGGTGTTCCAAGGTTGGGGAAGTAGTTTAAAACCCTCCACTCCCCACAGAGATGCACTCGCTAATACTTGGCTTTAGAGCCCATCCCCCACCATCGCTTACTGCTAGGCCTAGGAAAACACTTAGGGAAGTCAAGCTAAGGGATTCTATTACAACCCAGGTGCTGCTGTCTGTTGGAGGAACCTCCCCACACTCACAACCCCAGAACACTTCTTCCTGTGTGTGCTGGACGTGGGGAAACATAGCACACGCATTTTTCATGGGTCATAGTAATTCCCAAGTTGTGGGTTGTAGTTTAAACATCTCCACTACCCATGGAGAGGCACACGCTAATACTTAGTTTTAGATCCCAAATCCCACTTTCAACCACACACTGGCCTAGGCAAACCATCAGGGAAGACAAGCAAAGGGATTCTATTAAATCCAAGACGCTGATGTCAGTTGGAGGAACTACCCCACCCTCAGGATACTGGAACCCAACCTTGTGTGGTGGGGAGATTTGAAGCCCCACTCCACGCAGATGAATGGGTGCTCAGGTGTTTCCCTTTATGGAGAATTCATCTAAATACTTCCTCAGTCCATCGGGGACACTCGCTACTATTTGGCCTCAAAGCGAAACCCCCAGGTTTCTCTCAGAGTCAGTCCTAGGGAAACACTCAGGGATTACAAGCTAAGGGATTCTATTAGAACCCAGCTGCTTCTGTCACCTGAAATTGCCAGCCCACACTCAGGATAGCAGAAAACTTCTTCATGTGTGTTCTGCTGGTGGGGATACAGAGTCCACGCTTTTTTCAAGGAGCACAGGTATTCCCATGTTGTGGGCTTTTGGTTAATAACCTCCAAATCCCATGGAGAAGCACTCGCTAATACTTGGATTTAGAGCCCAACCCACCCTTTCTCCAGCACTCCGTATCAGGCAACCAAACAGGGTAGACAAGTTAAGCGATTTTATAAGAACCAAGGCCCTGCTCTCAGTTGGAGGAGGCTGCCCACTCTCAGGATAACTGTGCAAGTGTTCGTGTGTGTGCTGGAAGTGTGGAAACAGACTCCACGGATCTTTATGGGGGCACAGGTGTTCCCAGGTTAGGGATGTAGTTTAAACACCTCCACAAACCATAGAGAGGTCATCGCAAATACTTGGTTTTGGAGCCCAAACCACACTTTCCCCCGCACTCCCGCCTAGGCTTTCCATCAGGGAAGACAAGCAAAGAGATTCAATTAGAACCCAGGCGCTGCTGTCAGTTGGAGGAACTTCCCTGCACTCAGAATTCCAGAACACATTCTTAGGTGTGGGAGAGATGTGCAGCCCCACTGCACCCAGATGAATGCAGGAAAAGGTGTTCCCTTTAGGGACAAGTCCTCTAAGTACTTCCTCAATGGATCAGGGGGCACTCACTGCTACGTGGCCTCCAAGCCCAACCCCCAGCTTTCCCTCATGGCCTGGCCTAAAAGAACACTCAGGGAACAGAAGCTAAGGGATACTAATAGAATCCAGGTGCTGCTGTCAGTTTGAGGAACTTCCCCACACTCAGAATACAAGAACACATCTTCGTGTGTGTGCTGGATGTATGGAAACAGTCAAAGCATCTTTCAGGGGGCACATTTATTCCTTGGTTGTGGGTTGTAGGTTAAAAACCCACATCCCATGGATAGGCTCTCGCTTATACTTGGTTTAGAGCCCAACCCCCACTATCCCCCACTCTCCAGCCTAGGCATGTCATCAGGGAAGACAAGCTAAGGGATTCTTTTAGAACCCAGGCGCTGCTGTCATTTGGAGGAGCCTCCCCACAATCAGGATACCTGAGCACGTCTCCGTGTGTGTGCTGGAGGTGGGGAAACAGATTCCACGCATCTTTAAGGGGCACAGGTGTTCCAAGGTTGGGGAAGTAGTTTAAAACCCTCCACTCCCCACAGAGATGCACTCGCTAATACTTGGCTTTAGAGCCCATCCCCCACCATCGCTTACTGCTAGGCCTAGGAAAACACTTAGGGAAGTCAAGCTAAGGGATTCTATTACAACCCAGGTGCT
The DNA here is from genome assembly GCF_048564905.1 of Vicugna pacos. NCBI lineage: Eukaryota > Metazoa > Chordata > Mammalia > Artiodactyla > Camelidae > Vicugna > Vicugna pacos. Next base: position 2,753,231 of record NW_027328738.1, read on the forward strand.
GGTGTCAGTTGGAGGAACCTCCCCACACTCACAACCCCAGAACACTTCTTCCTGTGTGTGCTGGACGTGGGGAAACATAGCACACGCATTTCTCAGGGGTCACAGTAATTCCCAAGTTGTGGGTTGTAGTTTAAACATCTCCACTACCCATGGAGAGGCACACGCTAATACTTAGTTTTAGATCCCAAATCCCACTTTCAACCACACACTGGCCTAGGCAAACCATCAGGGAAGACAAGCAAAGGGATTCTATTCAAACCAAGACGTTGATGTCAGTTGGAGGAACTACCCCACCCTCAGGATATTGGAACCCAACCTTGTGTGGTGGGGAGATTTGAAGCCCCACTCCACGCAGATGAATGGGTGCTCAGGTGTTTCCCTTTATGGAGAATTCATCTAAATACTTCCTCAGTCCATCGGGGACACTCGCAACTATTTGGCCTCAAAGCCAAACCCCCAGGTTTCTCTCAGAGTCAGTCCTAGGGAAACACTCAGGGATTACAAGCTAAGGGATTCTATTAGAACCCAGCCGCTTCTGTCACCTGAAATTGCCAGCCCACACTCAGGATAGCAGAAAACTTCTTCATGTGTGTTCTGCTGGTGGGGATACAGAGTCCACGATTTTTTCAAGGAGCACAGGTATTCCCATGTTGTGGGCTTTTGGTTAATAACCTCCAAATCCCATGGAGAAGCACTCGCTAATACTTGGATTTAGAGCCCAACCCACCCTTTCTCCAGCACTCCGTATCAGGCAACCAAACAGGGTAGACAAGTTAAGCGATTTTATAAGAACCAAGGCCCTGCTCTCAGTTGGAGGAGGCTGCCCACTCTCAGGATAACTGTGCAAGTGTTCGTGTGTGTGCTGGAGGTGTGGAAACAGACTCCACGGATCTTTATGGGGGCACAGGTGTTCCCAGGTTAGGGATGTAGTTTAAACACCTCCACAAACCATAGAGAGGTCATCGCAAATACTTGGTTTTGGAGCCCAAACCACACTTTCCCCCGCACTCCCGCCTAGGCTTTCCATCAGGGAAGACAAGCAAAGGGATTCAATTAGAACCCAGGCGCTGCTGTCAGTTGGAGGAACTTCCCTGCACTCAGAATTCCAGAACACATTCTTAGGTGTGGGAGAGTTGTGCAGCCCCACTGCACCCAGATGAATGCAGGAAAAGGTGTTCCCTTAAGGGAGAAGTCCTCTAAGTACTTCCTCAATGGATCAGGGGGCACTCACTGCTACGTGGCCTCCAAGCCCAACCCCCAGCTTTCCCTCATGGCCTGGCCTAAAAGAACACTCAGGGAACAGAAGCTAAGGGATACTAATAGAATCCAGGTGCTGCTGTCAGTTTGAGGAACTTCCCCACACTCAGAATACAAGAAAACATCTTCGTGTGTGTGCTGGATGTAGGGAAACAGTCAAAGCATCTTTCAGGGGGCACATTTATTCCATGGTTGTGGGTTGTAGGTTAAAAACCCACATCCCATGGATAGGCTCTCGCTTATACTTGGTTTAGAGCCCAACCCCCACTATCCCCCAATCTCCAGCCTAGGCATGTCATCAGGGAAGACAAGCTAAGGGATTCTTTTAGAACCCAGGCGCTGCTGTCATTTGGAGGAGCCTCCCCACAATCAGGATACCTGAGCACGTCTCCGTGTGTGTGCTGGAGGTGGGGAAACAGATTCCACGTATCTTTAAGGGGCACAGGTGTTCCAAGGTTGGGGAAGTAGTTTAAAACCCTCCACTCCCCACAGAGATGCACTCGCTAATACTTGGCTTTAGAGCCCATCCCCCACCATCGCTTACTGCTAGGCCTAGGAAAACACTTAGGGAAGTCAAGCTAAGGGATTCTATTACAACCCAGGTGCTGCTGTCTGTTGGAGGAACCTCCCCACACTCACAACCCCAGAACACTTCTTCCTGTGTGTGCTGGACGTGGGGAAACATAGCACACGCATTTTTCATGGGTCATAGTAATTCCCAAGTTGTGGGTTGTAGTTTAAACATCTCCACTACCCATGGAGAGGCACACGCTAATACTTAGTTTTAGATCCCAAATCCCACTTTCAACCACACACTGGCCTAGGCAAACCATCAGGGAAGACAAGCAAAGGGATTCTATTAAATCCAAGACGCTGATGTCAGTTGGAGGAACTACCCCACCCTCAGGATACTGGAACCCAACCTTGTGTGGTGGGGAGATTTGAAGCCCCACTCCACGCAGATGAATGGGTGCTCAGGTGTTTCCCTTTATGGAGAATTCATCTAAATACTTCCTCAGTCCATCGGGGACACTCGCTACTATTTGGCCTCAAAGCCCAACCCCCAGGTTTCTCTCAGAGTCAGTCCTAGGGAAACACTCAGGGATTACAAGCTAAGGGATTCTATTAGAACCCAGCTGCTTCTGTCACCTGAAATTGCCAGCCCACACTCAGGATAGCAGAAAACTTCTTCATGTGTGTTCTGCTGGTGGGGATACAGAGTCCACGCTTTTTTCAAGGAGCACAGGTATTCCCATGTTGTGGGCTTTTGGTTAATAACCTCCAAATCCCATGGAGAAGCACTCGCTAATACTTGGATTTAGAGCCCAACCCACCCTTTCTCCAGCACTCCGTATCAGGCAACCAAACAGGGTAGACAAGTTAAGCGATTTTATAAGAACCAAGGCCCTGCTCTCAGTTGGAGGAGGCTGCCCACTCTCAGGATAACTGTGCAAGTGTTCGTGTGTGTGCTGGAAGTGTGGAAACAGACTCCACGGATCTTTATGGGGGCACAGGTGTTCCCAGGTTAGGGATGTAGTTTAAACACCTCCACAAAACATAGAGAGGTCATCGCAAATACTTGGTTTTGGAGCCCAAACCACACTTTCCCCCGCACTCCCGCCTAGGCTTTCCATCAGGGAAGACAAGCAAAGGGATTCAATTAGAACCCAGGCGCTGCTGTCAGTTGGAGGAACTTCCCTGCACTCAGAATTCCAGAACACATTCTTAGGTGTGGGAGAGATGTGCAGCCCCACTGCACCCAGATGAATGCAGGAAAAGGTGTTCCCTTTAGGGACAAGTCCTCTAAGTACTTCCTCAATGGATCAGGGGGCACTCACTGCTACGTGGCCTCCAAGCCCAACCCCCAGCTTTCCCTCATGGCCTGGCCTAAAAGAACACTCAGGGAACAGAAGCTAAGGGATACTAATAGAATCCAGGTGCTGCTGTCAGTTTGAGGAACTTCCCCACACTCAGAATACAAGAACACATCTTCGTGTGTGTGCTGGATGTAGGGAAACAGTCAAAGCATCTTTCAGGGGGCACATTTATTCCTTGGTTGTGGGTTGTAGGTTAAAAACCCACATCCCATGGATAGGCTCTCGCTTATACTTGGTTTAGAGCCCAACCCCCACTATCCCCCACTCTCCAGCCTAGGCATGTCATCAGGGAAGACAAGCTAAGGGATTCTTTTAGAACCCAGGCGCTGCTGTCATTTGGAGGAGCCTCCCCACAATCAGGATACCTGAGCACGTCTCCGTGTGTGTGCTGGAGGTGGGGAAACAGATTCCACGCATCTTTAAGGGGCACAGGTGTTCCAAGGTTGGGGAAGTAGTTTAAAACCCTCCACTCCCCACAGAGATGCACTCGCTAATACTTGGCTTTAGAGCCCATCCCCCACCATCGCTTACTGCTAGGCCTAGGAAAACACTTAGGGAAGTCAAGCTAAGGGATTCTATTACAACCCAGGTGCTGGTGTCAGTTGGAGGAACCTCCCCACACTCACAACCCCAGAACACTTCTTCCTGTGTGTGCTGGACGTGGGGAAACATAGCACACGCATTTTTCAGGGGTCACAGTAATTCCCAAGTTGTGGGTTGTAGTTTAAACATCTCCACTACCCATGGAGAGGCACACGCTAATACTTAGTTTTAGATCCCAAATCCCACTTTCAACCACACACTGGCCTAGGCAAACCATCAGGGAAGACAAGCAAAGGGATTCTATTCAAACCAAGACGTTGATGTCAGTTGGAGGAACTACCCCACCCTCAGGATATTGGAACACAACCTTGTGTGGTGGGGAGATTTGAAGCCCCACTCCACGCAGATGAATGGGTGCTCAGGTGTTTCCCTTTATGGAGAATTCATCTAAATACTTCCTCAGTCCATCGGGGACACTCGCAACTATTTGGCCTCAAAGCCAAACCCCCAGGTTTCTCTCAGAGTCAGTCCTAGGGAAACACTCAGGGATTACAAGCTAAGGGATTCTATTAGAACCCAGCCGCTTCTGTCACCTGAAATTGCCAGCCCACACTCAGGATAGCAGAAAACTTCTTCATGTGTGTTCTGCTGGTGGGGATACAGAGTCCACGCTTTTTTCAAGGAGCACAGGTATTCCCATGTTGTGGGCTTTTGGTTAATAACCTCCAAATCCCATGGAGAAGCACTCGCTAATACTTGGATTTAGAGCCCAACCCACCCTTTCTCCAGCACTCCGTATCAGGCAACCAAACAGGGTAGACAAGTTAAGCGATTTTATAAGAACCAAGGCCCTGCTCTCAGTTGGAGGAGGCTGCCCACTCTCAGGATAACTGTGCAAGTGTTCGTGTGTGTGCTGGAGGTGTGGAAACAGACTCCACGGATCTTTATGGGGGCACAGGTGTTCCCAGGTTAGGGATGTAGTTTAAACACCTCCACAAACCATAGAGAGGTCATCGCAAATACTTGGTTTTGGAGCCCAAACCACACTTTCCCCCGCACTCCCGCCTAGGCTTTCCATCAGGGAAGACAAGCAAAGGGATTCAATTAGAACCCAGGCGCTGCTGTCAGTTGGAGGAACTTCCCTGCACTCAGAATTCCAGAACACATTCTTAGGTGTGGGAGAGATGTGCAGCCCCACTACACCCAGATGAATGCAGGAAAAGGTGTTCCCTTTAGGGACAAGTCCTCTAAGTACTACCTCAATGGATCAGGGGGCACTCACTGCTACGTGGCCTCCAAGCCCAACCCCCAGCTTTCCCTCATGGCCTGGCCTAAAAGAACACTCAGGGAACAGAAGCTAAGGGATACTAATAGAATCCAGGTGCTGCTGTCAGTTTGAGGAACTTCCCCACACTCAGAATACAAGAACACATCTTCGTGTGTGTGCTGGATGTAGGGAAACAGTCAAAGCATCTTTCAGGGGGCACATTTATTCCATGGTTGTGGGTTGTAGGTTAAAAACCCACATCCCATGGATAGGCTCTCGCTTATACTTGGTTTAGAGCCCAACCCCCACTTTCCCCCACTCTCCAGCCTAGGCATGCCATCAGGGAAGACAAGCTAAGGGATTCTTTTAGAACCCAGGCGCTGCTGTCATTTGGAGGAGCCTCCCCACAATCAGGATACCTGAGCACGTCTCCGTGTGTGTGCTGGAGGTGGGGAAACAGATTCCACGCATCTTTAAGGGGCACAGGTGTTCCAAGGTTGGGGAAGTAGTTTAAAACCCTCCACTCCCCACAGAGATGCACTCGCTAATACTTGGCTTTAGAGCCCATCCCCCACCATCGCTTACTGCTAGGCCTAGGAAAACACTTAGGGAAGACAAGCTAAGGGATTCTATTACAACCCAGGTGCTGCTGTCTGTTGGAGGAACCTCCCCACACTCAGAACCCCAGAACACTTCTTCCTGTGTGTGCTGGACGTGGGGAAACATAGCACACGCATTTTTCAGGGGTCACAGTAATTCCCAAGTTGTGGGTTGTAGTTTAAACATCTCCACTACCCATGGAGAGGCACACGCTAATACTTAGTTTTAGATCCCAAATCCCACTTTCAACCACACACTGGCCTAGGCAAACCATCAGGGAAGACAAGCAAAGGGATTCAATTCAAACCAAGACGCTGATGTCAGTTGGAGGAACTACCCCACCCTCAGGATACTGGAACCCAACCTTGTGTGGTGGGGAGATTTGAAGCCCCACTCCACGCAGATGAATGGGTGCTCAGGTGTTTCCCTTTATGGAGAATTCATCTAAATACTTCCTCAGTCCATCGGGGACACTCGCTACTATTTGGCCTCAAAGCCCAACCCCCAGGTTTCTCTCAGAGTCAGTCCTAGGGAAACACTCAGGGATTACAAGCTAAGGGATTCTATTAGAACCCAGCCGCTTCTGTCACCTGAAATTGCCAGCCCACACTCAGGATAGCAGAAAACTTCTTCATGTGTGTTTTGGTGGTGGGGATACAGAGTCCACGCTTTTTTCAAGGAGCACAGGTATTCCCATGTTGTGGGCTTTTGGTTAATAACCTCCAAATCCCATGGAGAAGCACTCGCTAATACTTGGATTTAGAGCCCAACCCACCCTTTCCCCAGCACTCCGTATCAGGCAACCAAACAGGGTAGACAAGTTAAGCGATTTTATAAGAATCAAGGCCCTGCTCTCAGTTGGAGGAGGCTGCCCACTCTCAGGATAACTGTGCAAGTGTTCGTGTGTGTGCTGGAGGTGTGGAAACAGACTCCACGGATCTTTATGGGGGCACAGTGTTCCCAGGTTAGGGATGTAGTTTAAACACCTCCACAAATCATAGAGAGGTCATCGCAAATACCTGGTTTTGGAGCCCAAACCACACTTTCCCCCGCACTCCCGCCTAGACTTTCCATCAGGGAAGACAAGCAAAGGGATTCAATTAGAACCCAGGCGCTGCTGTCAGCTGGAGGAACTTCCCTGCACTCAGAATTCCAGAACACATTCTTAGGTGTGGGAGAGTTGTGCAGCCCCACTGCACCCAGATGAATGCAGGAAAAGGTGTTCCCTTTAGGGACAAGTCCTCTAAGTACTTCCTCAATGGATCAGGGGGCACTCACTGCTACGTGGCCTCCAAGCCCAACCCCCAACTTTCCCTCATGACCTGGCCTAAAAGAACACTCAGGGAACAGAAGCTAAGGGATACTACTAGAATCCAGGTGCTGCTGTCAGTTTGAGGAACTTCCCCACACTCAGAATACAAGAACACATCTTCGTGTGTGTGCTGGATGTAGGGAAACAGTCAAAGCATCTTTCAGGGGGCACATTTATTAAATGGTTGTGGGTTGTAGGTTAAAAACCCACATCCCATGGATAGGCTCTCGCTTATACTTGGTTTAGAGCCCAACCCCCACTTTCCCCCACTCTCCAGCCTAGGCATGCCATCAGGGAAGACAAGCTAAAGGATTCTTTTAGAACCCAGGCGCTGCTGTCATTTGGAGGAGCCTCCCCACAATCAGGATACCTGAGCACGTCTCCGTGTGTGTGCTGGAGGTGGGTAAACAGATTCCACGCATCTTTATGGGGCACAGGTGTTCCAAGGTTGGGGAAGTAGTTTAAAACCCTCCACTCCCCACAGAGATGCACTCGCTAATACTTGGCTTTAGAGCCCATCCCCCACCATCGCTTACTGCTAGGCCTAGGAAAACACTTAGGGAAGTCAAGCTAAGGGATTCTATTACAACCCAGGTGCTGCTGTCTGTTGGAGGAACCTTCCCACACTCACAACCCCAGAACACTTCTTCCTGTGTGTGCTGGACGTGGGGAAACATAGCACACGCATTTTTCAGGGGTCAAAGTAATTCCCAAGTTGTGGGTTGTAGTTTAAACATCTCCACTACCCATGGAGAGGCACACGCTAATACTTAGATTTAGATCCCAAATCCCACTTTCAACCACACACTGGCCTAGGCAAACCATCAGGGAAGACAAGCAAAGGGATTCTATTCAAACCAAGACGCTGATGTCAGTTGGAGGAACTACCCAACCCTCAGGATACTGGAACCCAACCTTGTGTGGTGGGGAGATTTGAAGCCCCACTCCACGCAGATGAATGGGTGCTCAGGTGTTTCCCTTTATGGAGAATTCATCTAAATACTTCCTCAGTCCATCGGGGACACTCGCTACTATTTGGTCTCAAAGCCCCACCCCCAGGGTTCTCTCAGAGTCAGTACTAGGGAAACACTCAGGGATTACAAGCTAAGGGATTCTATTAGAACCCAGCCGCTTCTGTCACCTGAAATTGCCAGCCCACACTCAGGATAGCAGAAAACTGCTTCATGTGTGTTCTGGTGGTGGGGATACAGAGTCCACACTTTTTTCAAGGAGCACAGGTATTCCCATGTTGTGGGCTTTTGGTTAATAACCTCCAAATCCCATGGAGAAGCACTCGCTAATACTTGGATTTAGAGCCCAACCCACACTTTCCCCAGCACTCCGTATCAGGCAACCAAACAGGGTAGACAAGTTAAGCGATTTTATAAGAACCAAGGCCCTGCTCTCAGTTGGAGGAGGCTGCCCACTCTCAGGATAACTGTGCAAGTGTTCGTGTGTGTGCTGGAGGTGTGGAAACAGACTCCACGGATCTTTATGGGGGCACAGGTGTTCCCAGGTTAGGGATGTAGTTTAAACACCTCCACAAACCATAGAGAGGTCATCGCAAATACTTGGTTTTGGAGCCCAAACCACACTTTCCCCCGCACTCCCGCCTAGGCTTTCCATCAGGGAAGACAAGCAAAGGGATTCAATTAGAACCCAGGCGCTGCTGTCAGCTGGAGGAACTTCCCTGCACTCAGAATTCCAGAACACATTCTTAGGTGTGGGAGAGTTGTGCAGCCCCACTGCACCCAGATGAATGCAGGAAAAGGTGTTCCCTTAAGGGACAAGTCCTCTAAGTACTTCCTCAATGGATCAGGGGGCACTCACTGCTACGTGGCCTCCAAGCCCAACCCCCAGCTTTCCCTCATGGCCTGGCCTAAAAGAACACTCAGGGAACAGAAGCTAAGGGATACTAATAGAATCCAGGTGCTGCTGTCAGTTTGAGGAACTTCCCCACACTCAGAATACAAGAACAAATCTTCGTGTGTGTGCTGGATGTAGGGAAACAGTCAAAGCATCTTTCAGGGGGCACATTTATTCCATGGTTGTGGGTTGTAGGTTAAAAACCCACATCCCATGGATAGGCTCTCGCTTATACTTGGTTTAGAGCCCAACCCCCACTTTCCCCCACTCTCCAGCCTAGGCATGCCATCAGGGAAGACAAGCTAAAGGATTCTTTTAGAACCCAGGAGCTGCTGTCATTTGGAGGAGCCTCCCCACAATCAGGATACCTGAGCACGTCTCCGTGTGTGTGCTGGAGGTGGGGAAACAGATTCCACGCATCTTTATGGGGCACAGGTGTTCCAAGGTTGGGGAAGTAGTTTAAAACCCTCCACTCCCCACAGAGATGCACTCGCTAATACTTGGCTTTAGAGCCCATCCCCCACCATCGCTTACTGCTAGGCCTAGGAAAACACTTAGGGAAGTCAAGCTAAGGGATTCTATTACAACCCAGGTGCTGCTGTCTGTTGGAGGAACCTTCCCACACTCACAACCCCAGAACACTTCTTCCTGTGTGTGCTGGACGTGGGGAAACATAGCACACGCATTTTTCAGGGGTCACAGTAATTCCCAAGTTGTGGGTTGTAGTTTAAACATCTCCACTACCCATGGAGAGGCACACGCTAATACTTAGTTTTAGATCCCAAATCCCACTTTCAACCACACACTGGCCTAGGCAAACCATCAGGGAAGACAAGCAAAGGGATTCTATTCAAACCAAGACGCTGATGTCAGTTGGAGGAACTACCCCACCCTCAGGATACTGGAACCCAACCTTGTGTGGTGGGGAGATTTGAAGCCCCACTCCACGCAGATGAATGGGTGCTGAGGTGTTTCCCTTTATGGAGAATTCATCTAAATACTTCCTCAGTCCATCGGGGACACTCGCTATTATTTGGCCTCAAAGCCCAACCCCCAGGTTTCTCTCAGAGTCAGTCCTAGGGAAACACTCAGGGATTACAAGCTAAGGGATTCTATTAGAACCCAGCCGCTTCTGTCACCTGAAATTGCCAGCCCACACTCAGGATAGCAGAAAACTTCTTCATGTGTGTTTTGGTGGTGGGGATACAGAGTCCACACTTTTTTCAAGGAGCACAGGTATTCCCATGTTGTGGGCTTTTGGTTAATAACCTCCAAATCCCATGGAGAAGCACTCGCTAATACTTGGATTTAGAGCCCAACCCACACTTTCCCCAGCACTCCGTATCAGGCAACCAAACAGGGTAGACAAGTTAAGCGATTTTATAAGAACCAAGGCCCTGCTCTCAGTTGGAGGAGGCTGCCCACTCTCAGGATAACTGTGCAAGTGTTCGTGTGTGTGCTGGAGGTGTGGAAACAGACTCCACGGATCTTTATGGGGGCACAGTGTTCCCAGGTTAGGGATGTAGTTTAAACACCTCCACAAACCATAGAGAGGTCATCGCAAATACCTGGTTTTGGAGCCCAAACCACACTTTCCCCCGCACTCCCGCCTAGGCTTTCCATCAGGGAAGACAAGCAAAGGGATTCAATTAGAACCCAGGCGCTGCTGTCAGCTGGAGGAACTTCCCTGCACTCAGAATTCCAGAACACATTCTTAGGTGTGGGAGAGTTGTGCAGCCCCACTGCACCCAGATGAATGCAGGAAAAGGTGTTCCCTTTAGGGACAAGTCCTCTAAGTACTTCCTCAATGGATCAGGGGGCACTCACTGCTACGTGGCCTCCAAGCCCAACCCCCAGCTTTCCCTCATGGCCTGGCCTAAAAGAACACTCAGGGAACAGAAGCTAAGGGATACTAATAGAATCCAGGTGCTGCTGTCAGTTTGAGGAACTTCCCCACACTCAGAATACAAGAACACATCTTCGTGTGTGTGCTGGATGTAGGGAAACAGTCAAAGCATCTTTCAGGGGGCACATTTATTCCATGGTTGTGGGTTGTAGGTTAAAAACCCACATCCCATGGATAGGCTCTCGCTTATACTTGGTTTAGAGCCCAACCCCCACTTTCCCCCACTCTCCAGCCTAGGCATGCCATCAGGGAAGACAAGCTAAAGGATTCTTTTAGAACCCAGGCGCTGCTGTCATTTGGAGGAGCCTCCCCACAATCAGGATACCTGAGCACGTCTCCGTGTGTGTGCTGGAGGTGGGTAAACAGATTCCACGCATCTTTATGGGGCACAGGTGTTCCAAGGTTGGGGAAGTAGTTTAAAACCCTCCACTCCCCACAGAGATGCACTCGCTAATACTTGGCTTTAGAGCCCATCCCCCACCATCGCTTACTGCTAGGCCTAGGAAAACACTTAGGGAAGTCAAGCTAAGGGATTCTATTACAACCCAGGTGCTGCTGTCTGTTGGAGGAACCTTCCCACACTCACAACCCCAGAACACTTCTTCCTGTGTGTGCTGGACGTGGGGAAACATAGCACACGCATTTTTCAGGGGTCACAGTAATTCCCAAGTTGTGGGTTGTAGTTTAAACATCTCCACTACCCATGGAGAGGCACACGCTAATACTTAGTTTTAGATCCCAAATCCCACTTTCAACCACACACTGGCCTAGGCAAACCATCAGGGAAGACAAGCAAAGGGATTCTATTCAAACCAAGACGCTGATGTCAGTTGGAGGAACTACCCAACCCTCAGGATACTGGAACCCAACCTTGTGTGGTGGGGAGATTTGAAGCCCCACTCCACGCAGATGAATGGGTGCTCAGGTGTTTCCCTTTATGGAGAATTCATCTAAATACTTCCTCAGTCCATCGGGGACACTCGCTACTATTTGGTCTCAAAGCCCCACCCCCAGGTTTCTCTCAGAGTCAGTACTAGGGAAACACTCAGGGATTACAAGCTAAGGGATTCTATTAGAACCCAGCCGCTTCTGTCACCTGAAATTGCCAGCCCACACTCAGGATAGCAGAAAACTGCTTCATGTGTGTTCTGGTGGTGGGGATACAGAGTCCACACTTTTTTCAAGGAGCACAGGTATTCCCATGTTGTGGGCTTTTGGTTAATAACCTCCAAATCCCATGGAGAAGCACTCGCTAATACTTGGATTTAGAGCCCAACCCACCCTTTCCCCAGCACTCCGTATCAGGCAACCAAACAGGGTAGACAAGTTAAGCGATTTTATAAGAACCAAGGCCCTGCTCTCAGTTGGAGGAGGCTGCCCACTCTCAGGATAACTGTGCAAGTGTTCGTGTGTGTGCTGGAGGTGTGGAAACAGACTCCACGGATCTTTATGGGGGCACAGGTGTTCCCAGGTTAGGGATGTAGTTTAAACACCTCCACAAACCATAGAGAGGTCATCGCAAATACTTGGTTTTGGAGCCCAAACCACACTTTCCCCCGCACTCCCGCCTAGGCTTTCCATCAGGGAAGACAAGCAAAGGGATTCAATTAGAACCCAGGCGCTGCTGTCAGCTGGAGGAACTTCCCTGCACTCAGAATTCCAGAACACATTCTTAGGTGTGGGAGAGTTGTGCAGCCCCACTGCACCCAGATGAATGCAGGAAAAGGTGTTCCCTTAAGGGACAAGTCCTCTAAGTACTTCCTCAATGGATCAGGGGGCACTCACTGCTACGTGGCCTCCAAGCCCAACCCCCAGCTTTCCCTCATGGCCTGGCCTAAAAGAACACTCAGGGAACAGAAGCTAAGGGATACTAATAGAATCCAGGTGCTGCTGTCAGTTTGAGGAACTTGCCCACACTCAGAATACAAGAACAAATCTTCGTGTGTGTGCTGGATGTAGGGAAACAGTCAAAGCATCTTTCAGGGGGCACATTTATTCCATGGTTGTGGGTTGTAGGTTAAAAACCCACATCCCATGGATAGGCTCTCGCTTATACTTGGTTTAGAGCCCAACCCCCACTTTCCCCCACTCTCCAGCCTAGGCATGCCATCAGGGAAGACATGCTAAAGGATTCTTTTAGAACCCAGGAGCTGCTGTCATTTGGAGGAGCCTCCCCACAATCAGGATACCTGAGCACGTCTCCGTGTGTGTGCTGGAGGTGGGGAAACAGATTCCACGCATCTTTATGGGGCACAGGTGTTCCAAGGTTGGGGAAGTAGTTTAAAACCCTCCACTCCCCACAGAGATGCACTCGCTAATACTTGGCTTTAGAGCCCATCCCCCACCATCGCTTACTGCTAGGCCTAGGAAAACACTTAGGGAAGTCAAGCTAAGGGATTCTATTACAACCCAGGTGCTGCTGTCTGTTGGAGGAACCTTCCCACACTCACAACCCCAGAACACTTCTTCCTGTGTGTGCTGGACGTGGGGAAACATAGCACACGCATTTTTCAGGGGTCACAGTAATTCCCAAGTTGTGGGTTGTAGTTTAAACATCTCCACTACCCATGGAGAGGCACACGCTAATACTTAGTTTTAGATCCCAAATCCCACTTTCAACCACACACTGGCCTAGGCAAACCATCAGGGAAGACAAGCAAAGGGATTCTATTCAAACCAAGACGCTGATGTCAGTTGGAGGAACTACCCCACCCTCAGGATACTGGAACCCAACCTTGTGTGGTGGGGAGATTTGAAGCCCCACTCCACGCAGATGAATGGGTGCTGAGGTGTTTCCCTTTATGGAGAATTCATCTAAATACTTCCTCAGTCCATCGGGGACACTCGCTATTATTTGGCCTCAAAGCCCAACCCCCAGGTTTCTCTCAGAGTCAGTCCTAGGGAAACACTCAGGGATTACAAGCTAAGGGATTCTATTAGAACCCAGCCGCTTCTGTCACCTGAAATTGCCAGCCCACACTCAGGATAGCAGAAAACTTCTTCATGTGTGTTTTGGTGGTGGGGATACAGAGTCCACACTTTTTTCAAGGAGCACAGGTATTCCCATGTTGTGGGCTTTTGGTTAATAACCTCCAAATCCCATGGAGAAGCACTCGCTAATACTTGGATTTAGAGCCCAACCCACACTTTCCCCAGCACTCCGTATCAGGCAACCCAACAGGGTAGACAAGTTAAGCGATTTTATAAGAACCAAGGCCCTGCTCTCAGTTGGAGGAGGCTGCCCACTCTCAGGATAACTGTGCAAGTGTTCGTGTGTGTGCTGGAGGTGTGGAAACAGACTCCACGGATCTTTATGGGGGCACAGTGTTCCCAGGTTAGGGATGTAGTTTAAACACCTCCACAAACCATAGAGAGGTCATCGCAAATACCTGGTTTTGGAGCCCAAACCACACTTTCCCCCGCACTCCCGCCTAGGCTTTCCATCAGGGAAGACAAGCAAAGGGATTCAATTAGAACCCAGGCGCTGCTGTCAGCTGGAGGAACTTCCCTGCACTCAGAATTCCAGAACACATTCTTAGGTGTGGGAGAGTTGTGCAGCCCCACTGCACCCAGATGAATGCAGGAAAAGGTGTTCCCTTTAGGGACAAGTCCTCTAAGTACTTCCTCAATGGATCAGGGGGCACTCACTGCTACGTGGCCTCCAAGCCCAACCCCCAGCTTTCCCTCATGGCCTGGCCTAAAAGAACACTCAGGGAACAGAAGCTAAGGGATACTAATAGAATCCAGGTGCTGCTGTCAGTTTGAGGAACTTCCCCACACTCAGAATACAAGAACACATCTTCGTGTGTGTGCTGGATGTAGGGAAACAGTCAAAGCATCTTTCAGGGGGCACATTTATTCCATGGTTGTGGGTTGTAGGTTAAAAACCCACATCCCATGGATAGGCTCTCGCTTATACTTGGTTTAGAGCCCAACCCCCACTTTCCCCCACTCTCCAGCCTAGGCATGCCATCAGGGAAGACAAGCTAAAGGATTCTTTTAGAACCCAGGCGCTGCTGTCATTTGGAGGAGCCTCCCCACAATCAGGATACCTGAGCACGTCTCCGTGTGTGTGCTGGAGGTGGGTAAACAGATTCCACGCATCTTTATGGGGCACAGGTGTTCCAAGGTTGGGGAAGTAGTTTAAAACCCTCCACTCCCCACAGAGATGCACTCGCTAATACTTGGCTTTAGAGCCCATCCCCCACCATCGCTTACTGCTAGGCCTAGGAAAACACTTAGGGAAGTCAAGCTAAGGGATTCTATTACAACCCAGGTGCTGCTGTCTGTTGGAGGAACCTTCCCACACTCACAACCCCAGAACACTTCTTCCTGTGTGTGCTGGACGTGGGGAAACATAGCACACGCATTTTTCAGGGGTCACAGTAATTCCCAAGTTGTGGGTTGTAGTTTAAACATCTCCACTACCCATGGAGAGGCACACGCTAATACTTAGTTTTAGATCCCAAATCCCACTTTCAACCACACACTGGCCTAGGCAAACCATCAGGGAAGACAAGCAAAGGGATTCTATTCAAACCAAGACGCTGATGTCAGTTGGAGGAACTACCCCACCCTCAGGATACTGGAACCCAACCTTGTGTGGTGGGGAGATTTGAAGCCCCACTCCACGCAGATGAATGGGTGCTCAGGTGTTTCCCTTTATGGAGAATTCATCTAAATACTTCCTCAGTCCATCGGGGACACTCGCTATTATTTGGCCTCAAAGCCCAACCCCCAGGTTTCTCTCAGAGTCAGTCCTAGGGAAACACTCAGGGATTACAAGCTAAGGGATTCTATTAGAACCCAGCCGCTTCTGTCACCTGAAATTGCCAGCCCACACTCAGGATAGCAGAAAACTTCTTCATGTGTGTTTTGGTGGTGGGGATACAGAGTCCACACTTTTTTCAAGGAGCACAGGTATTCCCATGTTGTGGGCTTTTGGTTAATAACCTCCAAATCCCATGGAGAAGCACTCGCTAATACTTGGATTTAGAGCCCAACCCACCCTTTCCCCAGCACTCCGTATCAGGCAACCAAACAGGGTAGACAAGTTAAGCGATTTTATAAGAACCAAGGCCCTGCTCTCAGTTGGAGGAGGCTGCCCACTCTCAGGATAACTGTGCAAGTGTTCGTGTGTGTGCTGGAAGTGTGGAAACAGACTCCACGGATCTTTATGGGGGCACAGTGTTCCCAGGTTAGGGATGTAGTTTAAACACCTCCACAAACCATAGAGAGGTCATCGCAAATACCTGGTTTTGGAGCCCAAACCACACTTTCCCCCGCACTCCCGCCTAGGCTTTCCATCAGGGAAGACAAGCAAAGGGATTCAATTAGAACCCAGGCGCTGCTGTCAGCTGGAGGAACTTCCCTGCACTCAGAATTCCAGAACACATTCTTAGGTGTGGGAGACTTGTGCAGCCCCACTGCACCCAGATGAATGCAGGAAAAGGTGTTCCCTTTAGGGACAAGTCCTCTAAGTACTTCCTCAATGGATCAGGGGGCACTCACTGCTACGTGGCCTCCAAGCCCAACCCCCAGCTTTCCCTCATGGCCTGGCCTAAAAGAACACTCAGGGAACAGAAGCTAAGGGATACTAATAGAATCCAGGTGCTGCTGTCAGTTTGAGGAACTTCCCCACACTCAGAATACAAGAACACATCTTCGTGTGTGTGCTGGATGTAGGGAAACAGTCAAAGCATCTTTCAGGGGGCACATTTATTCCATGGTTGTGGGTTGTAGGTTAAAAACCCACATCCCATGGATAGGCTCTCGCTTATACTTGGTTTAGAGCCCAACCCCCACTTTCCCCCACTCTCCAGCCTAGGCATGCCATCAGGGAAGACAAGCTAAGGGATTCTTTTAGAACCCAGGCGCTGCTGTCATTTGGAGGAGCCTCCCCACAATCAGGATACCTGAGCACGTCTCCGTGTGTGTGCTGGAGGTGGGGAAACAGATTCCACGCATCTTTATGGGGCACAGGTGTTCCAAGGTTGGGGAAGTAGTTTAAAACCCTCCACTCCCCACAGAGATGCACTCGCTAATACTTGGCTTTAGAGCCCATCCCCCACCATCGCTTACTGCTAGGCCTAGGAACACACTTAGGGAAGTCAAGCTAAGGGATTCTATTACAACCCAGGTGCTGCTGTCTGTTGGAGGAACCTCCCCACACTCACAACCCCAGAACACTTCTTCCTGTGTGTGCTGGACGTGGGGAAACATAGCACACGCATTTTTCAGGGGTCACAGTAATTCCCAAGTTGTGGGTTGTAGTTTAAACATCTCCACTACCCATGGAGAGGCACACGCTAATACTTAGTTTTAGATCCCAAATCCCACTTTCAACCACACACTGGCCTAGGCAAACCATCAGGGAAGACAAGCAAAGGGATTCTATTCAAACCAAGACGCTGATGTCAGTTGGAGGAACTACCCCACCCTCAGGATACTGGAACCCAACCTTGTGTGGTGGGGAGATTTGAAGCCCCACTCCACGCAGATGAATGGGTGCTCAGGTGTTTCCCTTTATGGAGAATTCATTTAAATACTTCCTCAGTCCATCGGGGACACTCGCTACTATTTGGCCTCAAAGCCCAACCCCCAGGTTTCTCTCAGAGTCAGTCCTAGGGAAACACTCAGGGATTACAAGCTAAGGGATTCTATTAGAACCCAGCCGCTTCTGTCACCTGAAATTGCCAGCCCACACTCAGCATAGCAGAAAACTTCTTCATGTGTGTTCTGGTGGTGGGGATACAGAGTCCACGCTTTTTTCAAGGAGCACAGGTATTCCCATGTTGTGGGCTTTTGGTTAATAACCTCCAAATCCCATGGAGAAGCACTCGCTAATACTTGGATTTAGAGCCCAACCCACCCTTTCCCCAGCACTCCGTATCAGGCAACCAAACAGGGTAGACAAGTTAAGCGATTTTATAAGAACCAAGGCCCTGCTCTCAGTTGGAGGAGGCTGCCCACTCTCAGGATAACTGTGCAAGTGTTCGTGTGTGTGCTGGAGGTGTGGAAACAGACTCCACGGATCTTTATGGGGGCACAGGTGTTCCCAGGTTAGGGATGAAGTTTAACACCTCCACAAACCATAGAGATGTCATCGCAAATACTTGGTTTTGGAGCCCAAACCTCACTTTCCCCCGCACTCCCGCCTAGGCTTTCCATCAGGGAAGACAAGCAAAGGGATTCAATTAGAACCCAGGCGCTGCTGTCAGCTGGAGGAACTTCCCTGCACTCAGAATTCCAGAACACATTCTTAGGTGTGGGAGAGTTGTGCAGCCCCACTGCACCCAGATGAATGCAGGAAAAGGTGTTCCCTTTAGGGACAAGTCCTCTAAGAACTTCCTCAATGGATCAGGGGGCACTCACTGCTACGTGGCCTACAAGCCCAACCCCCAGCTTTCCCTCATGGCCTGGCCTAAAAGAACACTCAGGGAACAGAAGCTAAGGGATACTAATAGAATCCAGTTTCTGCTGTCAGTTTGAGGAACTTCCCCACACTCAGAATACAAGAACACATCTTCGTGTGTGTGCTGGATGTAGGGAAACAGTCAAAGCATCTTTCAGGGGGCACATTTATTCCATGGTTGTGGGTTGTAGGTTAAAAACCCACATCCCATGGATAGGCTCTCGCTTATACTTGGTTTAGAGCCCAACCCCCATTTTCCCCCACTCTCCAGCCTAGCCATGCCATCAGGGAAGACAAGCTAAGGGATTCTTTTAGAACCCAGGCGCTGCTGTCATTTGGAGGAGCCTCCCCACAATCAGGATACCTGAGCACGTCTCCGTGTGTGTGCTGGAGGTGGGGAAACAGATTCCACGCATCTTTATGGGGCACAGGTGTTCCAAGGTTGGGGAAGTAGTTTAAAACCCTCCACTACCCACAGAGATGCACTCGCTAATACTTGGCTTTAGAGCCCATCCCCCACCATCGCTTACTGCTAGGCCTAGGAACACACTTAGGGAAGTCAAGCTAACAGATTCTATTACAACCCAGGTGCTGCTGTCTGTTGGAGGAACCTCCCCACACTCACAACCCCAGAACACTTCTTCCTGTGTGTGCTGGACGTGGGGAAGCATAGCACACGCATTTTTCAGGGGTCACAGTAATTCCCAAGTTGTGGGTTGTAGTTTAAACATCTCCACTACCCATGGAGAGGCACACGCTAATACTTAGTTTTAGATCCCAAATCCCACTTTCAACCACACACTGGCCTAGGCAAACCATCAGGGAAGACAAGCAAAGGGATTCTATTCAAACCAAGACGCTGATGTCAGTTGGAGGAACTACCCAACCCTCAGGACACTGGAACCCAACCTTGTGTGGTGGGGAGATTTGAAGCCCCACTCCACGCAGATGAATGGGTGCTCAGGTGTTTCCCTTTATGGAGAATTCATCTAAATACTTCCTCAGTCCATCGGGGACACTCGCTACTATTTGGCCTCAAAGCCCAACCCCCAGGTTTCTCTCAGAGTCAGTCCTAGGTAAACACTCAGGGATTACAATCTAAGGGATTCTATTAGAACCCAGCCGCTTCTGTCACCTGAAATTGCCAGCCCACACTCAGGATAGCAGAAAACTTCTTCATGTGTGTTCTGGTGGTGGGGATACAGAGTACACGCTTTTTTCAAGGAGCACAGGTATTCCCATGTTGTGGGCTTTTGGTTAATAACCTCCAAATCCCATGGAGAAGCACTCGCTAATACTTGGATTTAGAGCCCAACCCACCCTTTCCCCAGCACTCCGTATCAGGCAACCAAACAGGGTAGACAAGTTAAGCGATTTTATAAGAACCAAGGCCCTGCTCTCAGTTGGAGGAGGCTGCCCACTCTCAGGATAACTGTGCAAGTGTTCGTGTGTGTGCTGGAGGTGTGGAAACAGACTCCACGGATCTTTATTGGGGCACAGGTGTTCCCAGGTTAGGGATGTAGTTTAAACACCTCCACAAACCATAGAGAGGTCATCGCCAATACTTGGTTTTGGAGCCCAAACCACAATTTCCCCCGCACTCCCGCCTAGGCTTTCCATCAGGGAAGACAAGCAAAGGGATTCAATTAGAACCCAGGCGCTGCTGTCAGTTGGAGGAACTTCCCTGCACTCAGAATTCCAGAACACATTCTTAGGTGTGGGAGAGTTGTGCAGCCCCACTGCACCCAGATGAATGCAGGAAAAGGTGTTCCCTTTAGGGACAAGTCCTCTAAGTACTTCCTCAATGGATCAGGGGGCACTCACTGCTACGTGGCCTCCAAACCCAACCCCCAGCTTTCCCTCATGGCCTGGCCTAAAAGAACACTCAGGGAACAGAAGCTAAGGGATACTACTAGAATCCAGGTGCTGCTGTCAGTTTGAGGAACTTCCCCACACTCAGAATAGAAGAACACATCTTCGTGTGTGTGCTGGATGTAGGGAAACAGTCAAAGCATCTTTCAGGGGGCACATTTATTCCATGGTTGTGGGTTGTAGGTTAAAAACCCACATCCCATGGATAGGCTCTCGCTTATACTTGGTTTAGAGCCCAACCCCCACTTTCCCCCACTCTCCAGCCTAGGCATGCCATCAGGGAAGACAAGCTAAGGGATTCTTTTAGAACCCAGGCGCTGCTGTCATTTGGAGGAGCCTCCCCACAATCAGGATACCTGAGCACGTCTCCGTGTGTGTGCTGGAGGTGGGGAAACAGATTCCACGCATCTCTATGGGGCACAGGTGTTCCAAGGTTGGGGAAGTATTTTAAAACCCTCCACTACCCACAGAGATGCACTCGCTAATACTTGGCTTTAGAGCCCATCCCCCACCATCGCTTACTGCTAGGCCTAGGAACACACTTAGGGAAGTCAAGCTAAGGGATTCTATTACAACCCAGGTGCTGCTGTCTGTTGGAGGAACCTCCCCACACTCACAACCCCAGAACACTTCTTCCTGTGTGTGCTGGACGTGGGGAAGCATAGCACACGCATTTTTCAGGGGTCACAGTAATTCCCAAGTTGTGGGTTGTAGTTTAAACATCTCCACTACCCATGGAGAGGCACACGCTAATACTTAGTTTTAGATCCCAAATCCCACTTTCAACCACACACTGGCCTAGGCAAACCATCAGGGAAGACAAGCAAAGGGATTCTATTCAAACCAAGACGCTGATGTCAGTTGGAGGAACTACCCAACCCTCAGGACACTGGAACCCAACCTTGTGTGGTGGGGAGATTTGAAGCCCCACTCCACGCAGATGAATGGGTGCTCAGGTGTTTCCCTTTATGGAGAATTCATCTAAATACTTCCTCAGTCCATCGGGGACACTCGCTACTATTTGGCCTCAAAGCCCAACCCCCAGGTTTCTCTCAGAGTCAGTCCTAGGGAAACACTCAGGGATTACAAGCTAAGGGATTCTATTAGAATCCAGCCGCTTCTGTCACCTGAAATTGCCAGCCCACACTCAGGATAGCAGAAAACTTCTTCATGTGTGTTCTGGTGGTGGGGATACAGAGTCCACGCTTTTTTCAAGGAGCACAGGTATTCCCATGTTGTGGGCTTTTGGTTAATAACCTCCAAATCCCATGGAGAAGCACTCGCTAATACTTGGATTTAGAGCCCAACCCACCCTTTCCCCAGCACTCCGTATCAGGCAACCAAACAGGGTAGACAAGTTAAGCGATTTTATAAGAACCAAGGCCCTGCTCTCAGTTGGAGGAGGCTGCCCACTCTCAGGATAACTGTGCAAGTGTTCGTGTGTGTGCTGGAGGTGTGGAAACAGACTCCACGGATCTTTATGGGGGCACAGTGTTCCCAGGTTAGGGATGTAGTTTAAACACCTCCACAAACCATAGAGAGGTCATCGCCAATACTTAGTTTTGGAGCCCAAACCACACTTTCCCCCGCACTCCCGCCTAGGCATTCCATCAGGGAAGACAAGCAAAGGGATTAAATTAGAAACCAGGCGCTGCTGTCAGTTGGAGGAACTTCCCTGCACTCAGAATTCCAGAACACATTCTTAGGTGTGGGAGAGTTGTGCAGCCCCACTGCACCCAGATGAATGCAGGAAAAGGTGTTCGCTTTAGGGAGAAGTCCTCTAAGTACTTCCTCAATGGATCAGGGGGCACTCACTGCTACGTGTCCTCCAAGGCCAACCCCCAGCTTTCCCTCATGGCCTGGCCTAAAAGAACACTCAGGGAACAGAAGCTAAGGGATACTACTAGAATCCAGGTGCTGCTGTCAGTTTGAGGAACTTCCCCACACTCAGAATACAAGAACACATCTTCGTGTGTGTGCTGGATGTAGGGAAACAGTCAAAGCATCTTTCAGGGGGCACATTTATTCCATGGTTGTGGGTTGTAGGTTAAAAACCCACATCCCATGGATAGGCTCTCGCTTATACTTGGTTTAGAGCCCAACCCCCACTTTCCCCCACTCTCCAGCCTAGGCATGGCCTCAGGGAAGACAAGCTAAGGGATTCTTTTAGAACCCAGGCGCTGCTGTCATTTGGAGGAGCCTCCCCACAATCAGGATACCTGAGCACGTCTCCGTGTGTGTGCTGGAGGTGGGGAAACAGATTCCACGCATCTTTATGGGGCACAGGTGTTCCAAGGTTGGGGAAGTAGTTTAAAACCCTCCACTCACCACAGAGATGCACTCGCTAATACTTGGCTTTAGAGCCCATCCCCCACCATCGCTTACTGCTAGGCCTAGGAACACACTTAGGGAAGTCAAGCTAAGGGATTCTATTACAACCCAGGTGCTGCTGTCTGTTGGAGGAACCTCCCCACACTCAGAACCCCAGAACACATCTTCCTGTGTGTGCTGGACGTGGGGAAGCATAGCACACGCATTTTTCAGGGGTCACAGTAATTCCCAAGTTGTGGGTTGTAGTTTAAACATCTCCACTACCCATGGAGAGGCACACGCTAATACTTAGTTTTAGATCCCAAATCCCACTTTCAAGCACACACTGGCCTAGGCAAACCATCAGGGAAGACAAGCAAAGGGATTCTATTCAAACCAAGACGCTGATGTCAGTTGGAGGAACTACCCCACCCTCAGGACACTGGAACCCAACCTTGTGTGGTGGGGAGAATTGAAGCGCCACTCCACGCAGATGAATGGGTGCTCAGGTGTTTCCCTTTATGGAGAATTCATCTAAATACTTCCTCAGTCCATCGGGGACACTCGCTACTATTTGGCCTCAAAGCCCAACCCCCAGGTTTCTCTCAGAGTCAGTCCTAGGGAAACACTCAGGGATTACAAGCTAAGGGATTCTATTAGAACCCAGCTGCTTCTGTCACCTGAAATTGCCAGCCCACACTCAGGATAGCAGAAAACTTCTTCATGTGTGTTCTGGTGGTGGGGATACAGAGTCCACGCTTTTTTCAAGGAGCACAGGTATTCCCATGTTGTGGGCTTTTGGTTAATAACCTCCAAATCCCATGGAGAAGCACTCGCTAATACTTGGATTTAGAGCCCAACCCACCCTTTCCCCAGCACTCCGTATCAGGCAACCAAACAGGGTAGACAAGTTAAGCGATTTTATAAGAACCAAGGCCCTGCTCTCAGTTGGAGGAGGCTGCCCACTCTCAGGATAACTGTGCAAGTGTTCGTGTGTGTGCTGGAGGTGTGGAAACAGACTCCACGGATCTTTATGGGGGCACAGGTGTTCCCAGGTTAGGGATGTAGTTTAAACACCTCCACAAACCATAGAGAGGTCATCGCCAATACTTGGTTTTGGAGCCCAAACCACACTTTCCCCCGCACTCCCGCCTAGGCTTTCCATCAGGGAAGACAAGCAAAGGGATTCAATTAGAACCCAGGCGCTGCTGTCAGTTGGAGGAACTTCCCTGCACTCAGAATTCCAGAACACATTCTTAGGTGTGGGAGAGTTGTGCAGCCCCACTGCACCCAGATGAATGCAGGAAAAGGTGTTCCCTTAAGGGAGAAGTCCTCTAAGTACTTCCTCAATGGATCAGGGGGCACTCACTGCTACGTGGCCTCCAAACCCAACCCCCAGCTTTCCCTCATGGCCTGGCCTAAAAGAACACTCAGGGAACAGAAGCTAAGGGATACTACTAGAATCCAGGTGCTACTGTCAGTTTGAGGAACTTCCCCACACTCAGAATAGAAGAACACATCTTCGTGTGTGTGCTGGATGTAGGGAAACAGTCAAAGCATCTTTCAGGGGGCACATTTATTCCATGGTTGTGGGTTGTAGGTTAAAAACCCACATCCCATGGATAGGCTCTCGCTTATACTTGGTTTAGAGCCCAACCCCCACTTTCCCCCACTCTCCAGCCTAGGCATGCCATCAGGGAAGACAAGCTAAGGGATACTTTTAGAACCCAGGCGCTGCTGTCATTTGGAGGAGCCTCCCCACAATCAGGATACCTGAGCACGTCTCCGTGTGTGTGCTGGAGGTGGGGAAACAGATTCCACGCATCTTTATGGGGCACAGGTGTTCCAAGGTTGGGGAAGTAGTTTAAAACCCTCCACTCCCCACAGAGATGCACTCGCTAATACTTGGCTTTAGAGCCCATCCCCCACCATCGCTTACTGCTAGGCCTAGGAAACACTTAGGGAAGTCAAGCTAAGGGATTCTATTACAACCCAGGTGCTGCTGTCTGTTGGAGGAACCTCCCCACACTCAGAACCCCAGAACACTTCTTCCTGTGTGTGCTGGACGTGGGGAAACATAGCACACGCAATTTTCAGGGGTCACAGTAATTCCCAAGTTGTGGGTTGTAGTTTAAACATCTCCACTACCCATGGAGAGGCACACGCTAATACTTAGTTTTAGATCCCAAATCCCACTTTCAACCACACACTGGCCTAGGCAAACCATCAGGGAAGACAAGCAAAGGGATTCTATTCAAACCAAGACGCTGATGTCAGTTGGAGGAACTACCCCACCCTCAGGATACTGGAACCCAACCTTGTGTGGTGGGGAGATTTGAAGCCCCACTCCACGCAGATGAATGGGTGCTCAGGTGTTTCCCTTTATGGAGAATTCATCTAAATACTTCCTCAGTCCATCGGGGACACTCGCTACTATTTGGCCTCAAAGCCCAACCCCCAGGTTTCTCTCAGAGTCAGTCCTAGGGAAACACTCAGGGATTACAAGCTAAGGGATTCTAGTAGAACCCAGCCGCTTCTGTCACCTGAAATTGCCAGCCCACACTCAGGATAGCAGAAAACTGCTTCATGTGTGTTCTGGTGGTGGGGATACAGAGTCCACGCTATTTTCAAGGAGCACAGGTATTCCCATGTTGTGGGCTTTTGGTTAATAACCTCCAAATCCCATGGAGAAGCACTCGCTAATACTTGGATTTAGAGCCCAACCCACCCTTTCCCCAGCACTCCGTATCAGGCAACCAAACAGGGTAGACAAGTTAAGCGATTTTATAAGAACCAAGGCCCTGCTCTCAGTTGGAGGAGGCTGCCCACTCTCAGGATAATTGTGCAAGTGTTCGTGTGTGTGCTGGAGGTGTGGAAACAGACTCCACGGATCTTTATGGGGGCACAGATGTTCCCAGGTTAGGGATGTAGTTTAAACACCTCCACAAACCATAGAGAGGTCATCGCCAATACTTGGTTTTGGAGCCCAAACCAAACTTTCCCCCGCACTCCCGCCTAGGCTTTCCATCAGGGAAGACAAGCAAAGGGATACAATTAGAACCCAGGCGCTGCTGTCAGTTGGAGGAACTTCCCTGCACTCAGAATTCCAGAACACATTCTTAGGTGTGGGAGAGATATGCAGCCCCACTGCACCCACATGAATGCAGGAAAAGGTGTTCCCTTTAGGGAGAAGTCCTCTAAGTACTTCCTCAATGGATCAGGGGGCACTCACTGCTTCGTGGCCTCCAAGCCCAACCCCCAGCTTTCCCTCATGGCATGGCCTAAAGAACACTCAGGGAAAAGAAGCTAAGGGATACTAATAGAATCCAGGTGCTGCTGTCAGTTTGAGGAACTTCCCCACACTCAGAATACAAGAACACATCTTCGTGTGTGTGCTGGATGTACGGAAACAGTCAAAGCATCTTTCAGGGGGCACATTTATTCCATGGTTGTGGGTTGTAAGTTAAAAACCCACATCCCATGGATAGGCTCTCGCTTATACTTGGTTTAGAGCCCAACCCCCACTTTCCCCCACTCTCCAGCCTAGGCATGCCATCAGGGAAGACAAGCTAAGGGATTCTTTTAGAACCCAGGCGCTGCTGTCATTTGGAGGAGCCTCCCCACAATCAGGATACCTGAGCACGTCTCCGTGTGTGTGCTGGAGGTGGGGAAACAGATTCCACTCATCTTTATGGGGCACAGGTGTTCCAAGGTTGGGGAAGTAGTTTAAAACCCTCCACTCCCCACAGAGATGCACTCGCTAATACTTGGCTTTAGAGCCCATCCCCCACCATCGCTTACTGCTAGGCCTAAGAAAACACTTAGGGAAGTCAAGCTAAGGGATTCTATTACAACCCAGGTGCTGCTGTCTGTTGGAGGAACCTCCCCACACTCACAACCCCAGAACACTACTTCCTGTGTGTGCTGGACGTGGGGAAACATATCACACGCATTTTCAGGGGTCAAAGTAATTCCCAAGTTGTGGGTTGTAGTTTAAACATCTCCACTACCCATGGAGAGGCACACGCTCATACTTAGTTTTAGATCCCAAATCCCACTTTCAACCACACACTGGCCTAGGCAAACCATCAGGGAAGACAAGCAAAGGGATTCTATTCA
Organism: Vicugna pacos; assembly: GCF_048564905.1. Lineage (NCBI taxonomy): Eukaryota > Metazoa > Chordata > Mammalia > Artiodactyla > Camelidae > Vicugna > Vicugna pacos. The sequence goes on from NW_027328738.1 coordinate 2,779,574, forward strand.
AACCAAGACGCTAATGTCAGTTGGAGGAACTACCCCACCCTCAGGATACTGGAACCCAACCTTGTGTGGTGGGGAGAATTGAAGCCCCACTCCACGCAGATGTATGGGTGCTCAGGTGTTTCCCTTTATGGAGAATTCATCTAAATACTTCCTCAGTCCATCGGGGACACTCGCTACTATTTGGCCTCAAAGCCCAACCCCCAGGTTTCTCTCAGAGTCAGTCCTAGGGAAACACTCAGGGATTACAAGCTAAGGGATTCTATTAGAACCCAGCCGCTTCTGTCACCTGAAATTGCCAGCCCACACTCAGGATAGCAGAAAACTGCTTCATGTGTGTTCTGGTGGTGGGGATACAGAGTCCACGCTTTTTTCAAGGAGCACAGGTATTCCCATGTTGTGGGCTTTTGGTTAATAACCTCCAAATCCCATGGAGAAGCACTCGCTAATACTTGGATTTAGAGCCCAACCCACCCTTTCCCCAGCACTCCGTATCAGGCAACCAAACAGGGTAGACAAGTTAAGCGATTTTATAAGAACCAAGGCCCTGCTCTCAGTTGGAGGAGGCTGCCCACTCTCAGGATAACTGTGCAAGTGTTCGTGTGTGTGCTGGAGGTGTGGAAACAGACTCCACGGATCTTTATGGGGGCACAGTGTTCCCAGGTTAGGGATGTAGTTTAAACACCTCCACAAACCATAGAGAGGTCATCGCAAATACCTGGTTTTGGAGCCCAAACCACACTTTCCCCCGCACTCCCGCCTAGGCTTTCCATCAGGGAAGACAAGCAAAGGGATTCAATTAGAACCCAGGCGCTGCTGTCAGCTGGAGGAACTTCCCTGCACTCAGAATTCCAGAACACATTCTTAGGTGTGGGAGAGTTGTGCAGCCCCACTGCACCCAGATGAATGCAGGAAAAGGTGTTCCCTTTAGGGACAAGTCCTCTAAGTACTTCCTCAATGGATCAGGGGGCACTCACTGCTACGTGGCCTCCAAGCCCAACCCCCAGCTTTCCCTCATGGCCTGGCCTAAAAGAACACTCAGGGAACAGAAGCTAAGGGATACTAATAGAATCCAGTTTCTGCTGTCAGTTTGAGGAACTTCCCCACACTCAGAATACAAGAACACATCTTCGTGTGTGTGCTGGATGTAGGGAAACAGTCAAAGCATCTTTCAGGGGGCACATTTATTCCATGGTTGTGGGTTGTAGGTTAAAAACCCACATCCCATGGATAGGCTCTCGCTTATACTTGGTTTAGAGCCCAACCCCCACTTTCCCCCACTCTCCAGCCTAGGCATGCCATCAGGGAAGACAAGCTAAGGGATTCTTTTAGAACCCAGGCGCTGCTGTCATTTGGAGGAGCCTCCCCACAATCAGGATACCTGAGCACGTCTCCGTGTGTGTGCTGGAGGTGGGGAAACAGATTCCACGCATCTTTATGGGGCACAGGTGTTCCAAGGTTGGGGAAGTAGTTTAAAACCCTCCACTCCCCACAGAGATGCACTCGCTAATACTTGGCTTTAGAGCCAATCCCCCACCATCGCTTACTGCTAGGCCTAGGAATACACTTAGGGAAGTCAAGCTAAGGGATTCTATTACAACCCAGGTGCTGCTGTCTGTTGGAGGAACCTCCCCACACTCAGAACCCCAGAACACTTCTTCCTGTGTGTGCTGGACGTGGGGAAACATAGCACACGCATTTTTCAGGGGTCACAGTAATTCCCAAGTTGTGGGTTGTAGTTTAAACATCTCCACTACCCATGGAGAGGCACACGCTAATACTTAGTTTTAGATCCCAAATCCCACTTTCAACCACACACTGGCCTAGGCAAACCATCAGGGAAGACAAGCAAAGGGATTCTATTCAAACCAAGACGCTGATGTCAGTTGGAGGAACTACCCCACCCTCAGGATACTGGAACCCAACCTTGTGTGGTGGGGAGAATTGAAGCCCCACTCCACGCAGATGAATGGGTGCTCAGGTGTTTCCCTTTATGGAGAATTCATTTAAATACTTCCTCAGTCCATCGGGGACACTCGCTACTATTTGGCCTCAAAGCCCAACCCCCAGGTTTCTCTCAGAGTCAGTCCTAGGGAAACACTCAGGGATTACAAGCTAAGGGATTCTATTAGAACCCAGCCGCTTCTGTCACCTGAAATTGCCAGCCCACACTCAGCATAGCAGTAAACTTCTTCATGTGTGTTCTGGTGGTGGGGATACAGAGTCCACGCTTTTTTCAAGGAGCACAGGTATTCCCATGCTGTGGGCTTTTGGTTAATAACCTCCAAATCCCATGGAGAAGCACTCGCTAATACTTGGATTTAGAGCCCAACCCACAGTTTCCCCAGCACTCCGTATCAGGCAACCAAACAGGGTAGACAAGTTAAGCGATTTTATAAGAACCAAGGCCCTGCTCCCAGTTGGAGGAGGCTGCCCACTCTCAGGATAACTGTGCAAGTGTTCGTGTGTGTGCTGGAGGTGTGGAAACAGACTCCACGGATCTTTATGGGGGCACAGGTGTTCCCAGGTTAGGGATGTAGTTTAACACCTCCACAAACCATAGAGAGGTCATCGCAAATACTTGGTTTTGGAGCCCAAACCACACTTTCCCCCGCACTCCCGCCTAGGCTTTCCATCAGGGAAGACAAGCAAAGGGATTCAATTAGAACCCAGGCGCTGCTGTCAGTTGGAGGAACTTCCCTGCACTCAGAATTCCAGAACACATTCTTAGGTGTGGGAGAGTTGTGCAGCCCCACTGCACCCAGATGAATGCAGGAAAAGGTGTTCCCTTTAGGGACAAGTCCTCTAAGTACTTCCTCAATGGATCAGGGGGCACTCACTGCTACGTGGCCTCCAAGCCCAACCCCCAGCTTTCCCTCATGGCCTGGCCTAAAAGAACACTCAGGGAACAGAAGCTAAGGGATACTACTAGAATCCAGGTGCTGCTGTCAGTTTGAGGAACTTCCCCACACTCAGAATACAAGAACACATCTTCGTGTGTGTGCTGGATGTAGGGAAACAGTCAAAGCATCTTTCAGGGGGCACATTTATTCCATGGTTGTGGGTTGTAGGTTAAAAACCCACATCCCATTGATAGGCTCTCGCTTATACTTGGTTTAGAGCCCAACCCCCACTTTCCCCCACTCTCCAGCCTAGGCATGCCATCAGGGAAGACAAGCTAAGGGATTCTTTTAGAACCCAGGCGCTGCTGTCATTTGGAGGAGCCTCCCCACAATCAGGATACCTGAGCACGTCTCCGTGTGTGTGCTGGAGGTGGGGAAACAGATTCCACGCATCTTTATGGGGCACAGGTGTTCCAAGGTTGGGGAAGTAGTTTAAAACCCTCCACTCCCCACAGAGATGCACTCGCTAATACTTGGCCTTAGAGCCCATCCCCCACCATCGCTTACTGCTAGGCCTAGGAAAACACTTAGGGAAGTCAAGCTAAGGGATTCTATTACAACCCAGGTGCTGCTGTCTGTTGGAGGAACCTCCCCACACTCATAACCCCAGAACACTTCTTCCTGTGTGTGCTGGACGTGGGGAAACATAGCACATGCATTTTTCAGGGGTCACAGTAATTCCCAAGTTGTGGGTTGTAGTTTAAACATCTCCACTACCCATGGAGAGGCACACGCTAATACTTAGTTTTAGATCCCAAATCCCACTTTCAACCACACACTGGCCTAGGCAAACCATCAGGGAAGACAAGCAAAGGGATTCTATTCAAACCAAGACGCTGATGTCAGTTGGAGGAACTACCCCACCCTCAGGACACTGGAACCCAACCTTGTGTGGTGGGGAGATTTGAAGCCCCACTCCACGCAGATGAATGGGTGCTCAGGTGTTTCCCTTTATGGAGAATTCATCTAAATACTTCCTCAGTCCATCGGGGACACTCGCTACTATTTGGCCTCAAAGCCCAACCCCCAGGTTTCTCTCAGAGTCAGTCCTAGGGAAACACTCAGGGATTACAAGCTAAGGGATTCTATTAGAACCCAGCCGCTTCTGTCACCTGAAATTGCCAGCCCACACTCAGGATAGCAGAAAACTTCTTCATGTGTGTTCTGGTGGTGGGGATACAGAGTCCACGCTTTTTTCAAGGAGCACAGGTATTCCCATGTTGTGGGCTTTTGGTTAATAACCTCCAAATCCCATGGAGAAGCACTTGCTAATACTTGGATTTAGAGCCCAACCCACACTTTCCCCAGCACTCCGTATAAGGCAACCAAACAGGGTAGACAAGTTAAGCGATTTTATAAGAACCAAGGCCCTGCTCTCAGTTGGAGGAGGCTGCCCACTATCAGGATAACTGTGCAAGTGTTCGTGTGTGTGCTGGAGGTGTGGAAACAGACTCCACGGATCTTTATGGGGGCACAGGTGTTCCCAGGTTAGGGATGTAGTTTAAACACCTCCACAAACCATAGAGAGGTCATCGCAAATACTTGGTTTTGGAGCCCAAACCACACTTTCCCCCGCACTCCCGCCTAGGCTTTCCATCAGGGAAGACAAGCAAAGGGATTCAATTAGAACCCAGGCGCTGCTGTCAGTTGGAGGAACTTCCCTGCACTCAGAATTCCAGAACACATTCTTAGGTGTGGGAGAGTTGTGCAGCCCCACTGCACCCAGATGAATGCAGGAAAAGGTGTTCCCTTTAGGGACAAGTCCTCTAAGAACTTCCTCAATGGATCAGGGGGCACTCACTGCTACGTGGCCTCCAAGCCCAACCCCCAGCTTTCCCTCATGGCCTGGCCTAAAAGAACACTCAGGGAACAGAAGCTAAGGGATACTACTAGAATCCAGGTGCTGCTGTCAGTTTGAGGAACTTCCCCACACTCAGAATACAAGAACACATCTTCGTGTGTGTGCTGGATGTAGGGAAACAGTCAAAGCATCTTTCAGGGGGCACATTTATTCCATGGTTGTGGGTTGTAGGTTAAAAACCCACATCCCATGGATAGGCTCTCGCTTATACTTGGTTTAGAGCCCAACCCCCACTTTCCCCCACTCTCCAGGCTAGGAATGCCATCAGGGAAGACAAGCTAAGGGATTCTTTTAGAACCCAGGCGCTGCTGTCATTTGGAGGAGCCTCCCCACAATCAGGATACCTGAGCACGTCTCCGTGTGTGTGCTGGAGGTGGGGAAACAGATTCCACGCATCTTTATGGGGCACAGGTGTTCCAAGGTTGGGGAAGTAGTTTAAAACCCTCCACTCCCCACAGAGATGCACTCGCTAATACTTGGCTTTAGAGCCCATCCCCCACCATCGCTTACTGCTAGGCCTAGGAACACACTTAGGGAAGTCAAGCTAAGGGATTCTATTACAACCCAGGTGCTGCTGTCTGTTGGAGGAACCTCCCCACACTCAGAACCCCAGAACACTTCTTCCTGTGTGTGCTGGACGTGGGGAAGCATAGCACACGCATTTTTCAGGGGTCACAGTAATTCCCAAGTTGTGGGTTGTAGTTTAAACATCTCCACTACCCATGGAGAGGCACACGCTAATACTTAGTTTTAGATCCCAAATCCCACTTTCAACCACACACTGGCCTAGGCAAACCATCAGGGAAGACAAGCAAAGGGATTCTATTCAAACCAAGACGCTGATGTCAGTTGGAGGAACTACCCCACCCTCAGGATACTGGAACCCAACCTTGTGTGGTGGGGAGATTTGAAGCCCCACTCCACGCAGATGAATGGGTGCTGAGGTGTTTCCCTTTATGGAGAATTCATCTAAATACTTCCTCAGTCCATCGGGGACACTCGCTATTATTTGGCCTCAAAGCCCAACCCCCAGGTTTCTCTCAGAGTCAGTCCTAGGGAAACACTCAGGGATTACAAGCTAAGGGATTCTATTAGAACCCAGCCGCTTCTGTCACCTGAAATTGCCAGCCCACACTCAGGATAGCAGAAAACTTCTTCATGTGTGTTTTGGTGGTGGGGATACAGAGTCCACACTTTTTTCAAGGAGCACAGGTATTCCCATGTTGTGGGCTTTTGGTTAATAACCTCCAAATCCCATGGAGAAGCACTCGCTAATACTTGGATTTAGAGCCCAACCCACCCTTTCCCCAGCACTCCGTATCAGGCAACCAAACAGGGTAGACAAGTTAAGCGATTTTATAAGAACCAAGGCCCTGCTCTCAGTTGGAGGAGGCTGCCCACTCTCAGGATAACTGTGCAAGTGTTCGTGTGTGTGCTGGAGGTGTGGAAACAGACTCCACGGATCTTTATGGGGGCACAGTGTTCCCAGGTTAGGGATGTAGTTTAAACACCTCCACAAACCATAGAGAGGTCATCGCAAATACCTGGTTTTGGAGCCCAAACCACACTTTCCCCCGCACTCCCGCCTAGGCTTTCCATCAGGGAAGACAAGCAAAGGGATTCAATTAGAACCCAGGCGCTGCTGTCAGCTGGAGGAACTTCCCTGCACTCAGAATTCCAGAACACATTCTTAGGTGTGGGAGAGTTGTGCAGCCCCACTGCACCCAGATGAATGCAGGAAAAGGTGTTCCCTTTAGGGACAAGTCCTCTAAGTACTTCCTCAATGGATCAGGGGGCACTCACTGCTACGTGGCCTCCAAGCCCAACCCCCAGCTTTCCCTCATGGCCTGGCCTAAAAGAACACTCAGGGAACAGAAGCTAAGGGATACTAATAGAATCCAGGTGCTGCTGTCAGTTTGAGGAACTTCCCCACACTCAGAATACAAGAACACATCTTCGTGTGTGTGCTGGATGTAGGGAAACAGTCAAAGCATCTTTCAGGGGGCACATTTATTCCATGGTTGTGGGTTGTAGGTTAAAAACCCACATCCCATGGATAGGCTCTCGCTTATACTTGGTTTAGAGCCCAACCCCCACTTTCCCCCACTCTCCAGGCTAGGAATGCCATCAGGGAAGACAAGCTAAGGGATTCTTTTAGAACCCAGGAGCTGCTGTCATTTGGAGGAGCCTCCCCACAATCAGGATACCTGAGCACGTCTCCGTGTGTGTGCTGGAGGTGGGGAAACAGATTCCACGCATCTTTATGGGGCACAGGTGTTCCAAGGTTGGGGAAGTAGTTTAAAACCCTCCACTCCCCACAGAGATGCACTCGCTAATACTTGGCTTTAGAGCCCATCCCCCACCATCGCTTACTGCTAGGCCTAGGAAAACACTTAGGGAAGTCAAGCTAAGGGATTCTATTACAACCCAGGTGCTGCTGTCTGTTGGAGGAACCTTCCCACACTCACAACCCCAGAACACTTCTTCCTGTGTGTGCTGGACGTGGGGAAACATAGCACACGCATTTTTCAGGGGTCACAGTAATTCCCAAGTTGTGGGTTGTAGTTTAAACATCTCCACTACCCATGGAGAGGCACACGCTAATACTTAGTTTTAGATCCCAAATCCCACTTTCAACCACACACTGGCCTAGGCAAACCATCAGGGAAGACAAGCAAAGGGATTCTATTCAAACCAAGACGCTGATGTCAGTTGGAGGAACTACCCCACCCTCAGGACACTGGAACCCAACCTTGTGTGGTGGGGAGATTTGAAGCCCCACTCCACGCAGATGAATGGGTGCTCAGGTGTTTCCCTTTATGGAGAATTCATCTAAATACTTCCTCAGTCCATCGGGGACACTCGCTACTATTTGGCCTCAAAGCCCAACCCCCAGGTTTCTCTCAGAGTCAGTCCTAGGGAAACACTCAGGGATTACAAGCTAAGGGATTCTATTAGAACCCAGCCGCTTCTGTCACCTGAAATTGCCAGCCCACACTCAGGATAGCAGAAAACTTCTTCATGTGTGTTCTGGTGGTGGGGATACAGAGTCCACGCTTTTTTCAAGGAGCACAGGTATTCCCATGTTGTGGGCTTTTGGTTAATAACCTCCAAATCCCATGGAGAAGCACTTGCTAATACTTGGATTTAGAGCCCAACCCACACTTTCCCCAGCACTCCGTATAAGGCAACCAAACAGGGTAGACAAGTTAAGCGATTTTATAAGAACCAAGGCCCTGCTCTCAGTTGGAGGAGGCTGCCCACTCTCAGGATAACTGTGCAAGTGTTCGTGTGTGTGCTGGAGGTGTGGAAACAGACTCCACGGATCTTTATGGGGGCACAGGTGTTCCCAGGTTAGGGATGTAGTTTAAACACCTCCACAAACCATAGAGAGGTCATCGCAAATACTTGGTTTTGGAGCCCAAACCACACTTTCCCCCGCACTCCCGCCTAGGCTTTCCATCAGGGAAGACAAGCAAAGGGATTCAATTAGAACCCAGGCGCTGCTGTCAGTTGGAGGAACTTCCCTGCACTCAGAATTCCAGAACACATTCTTAGGTGTGGGAGAGTTGTGCAGCCCCACTGCACCCAGATGAATGCAGGAAAAGGTGTTCCCTTTAGGGACAAGTCCTCTAAGTACTTCCTCAATGGATCAGGGGGCACTCACTGCTACGTGGCCTCCAAGCCCAACCCCCAGCTTTCCCTCATGGCCTGGCCTAAAAGAACACTCAGGGAACAGAAGCTAAGGGATACTACTAGAATCCAGGTGGTGCTGTCAGTTTGAGGAACTTCCCCACACTCAGAATACAAGAACACATCTTCGTGTGTGTGCTGGATGTAGGGAAACAGTCAAAGCATCTTTCAGGGGGCACATTTATTCCATGGTTGTGGGTTGTAGGTTAAAAACCCACATCCCATGGATAGGCTCTCGCTTATACTTGGTTTAGAGCCCAACCCCCACTTTCCCCCACTCTCCAGGCTAGGAATGCCATCAGGGAAGACAAGCTAAGGGATTCTTTTAGAACCCAGGAGCTGCTGTCATTTGGAGGAGCCTCCCCACAATCAGGATACCTGAGCACGTCTCCGTGTGTGTGCTGGAGGTGGGGAAACAGATTCCACGCATATTTATGGGGCACAGGTGTTCCAAGGTTGGGGAAGTAGTTTAAAACCCTCCACTCCCCACAGAGATGCACTCGCTAATACTTGGCTTTAGAGCCCATCCCCCACCATCGCTTACTGCTAGGCCTAGGAAAACACTTAGGGAAGTCAAGCTAAGGGATTCTATTACAACCCAGGTGCTGCTGTCTGTTGGAGGAACCTTCCCACACTCACAACCCCAGAACACTTCTTCCTGTGTGTGCTGGACGTGGGGAAACATAGCACACGCATTTTTCAGGGGTCACAGTAATTCCCAAGTTGTGGGTTGTAGTTTAAACATCTCCACTACCCATGGAGAGGCACACGCTAATACTTAGTTTTAGATCCCAAATCCCACTTTCAACCACACACTGGCCTAGGCAAACCATCAGGGAAGACAAGCAAAGGGATTCTATTCAAACCAAGACGCTGATGTCAGTTGGAGGAACTACCCCACCCTCAGGATACTGGAACCCAACCTTGTGTGGTGGGGAGATTTGAAGCCCCACTCCACGCAGATGAATGGGTGCTGAGGTGTTTCCCTTTATGGAGAATTCATCTAAATACTTCCTCAGTCCATCGGGGACACTCGCTATTATTTGGCCTCAAAGCCCAACCCCCAGGTTTCTCTCAGAGTCAGTCCTAGGGAAACACTCAGGGATTACAAGCTAAGGGATTCTATTAGAACCCAGCCGCTTCTGTCACCTGAAATTGCCAGCCCACACTCAGGATAGCAGAAAACTTCTTCATGTGTGTTTTGGTGGTGGGGATACAGAGTCCACACTTTTTTCAAGGAGCACAGGTATTCCCATGTTGTGGGCTTTTGGTTAATAACCTCCAAATCCCATGGAGAAGCACTCGCTAATACTTGGATTTAGAGCCCAACCCACACTTTCCCCAGCACTCCGTATCAGGCAACCAAACAGGGTAGACAAGTTAAGCGATTTTATAAGAACCAAGGCCCTGCTCTCAGTTGGAGGAGGCTGCCCACTCTCAGGATAACTGTGCAAGTGTTCGTGTGTGTGCTGGAGGTGTGGAAACAGACTCCACGGATCTTTATGGGGGCACAGTGTTCCCAGGTTAGGGATGTAGTTTAAACACCTCCACAAACCATAGAGAGGTCATCGCAAATACCTGGTTTTGGAGCCCAAACCACACTTTCCCCCGCACTCCCGCCTAGGCTTTCCATCAGGGAAGACAAGCAAAGGGATTCAATTAGAACCCAGGCGCTGCTGTCAGCTGGAGGAACTTCCCTGCACTCAGAATTCCAGAACACATTCTTAGGTGTGGGAGAGTTGTGCAGCCCCACTGCACCCAGATGAATGCAGGAAAAGGTGTTCCCTTTAGGGACAAGTCCTCTAAGTACTTCCTCAATGGATCAGGGGGCACTCACTGCTACGTGGCCTCCAAGCCCAACCCCCAGCTTTCCCTCATGGCCTGGCCTAAAAGAACACTCAGGGAACAGAAGCTAAGGGATACTAATAGAATCCAGGTGCTGCTGTCAGTTTGAGGAACTTCCCCACACTCAGAATACAAGAACACATCTTCGTGTGTGTGCTGGATGTAGGGAAACAGTCAAAGCATCTTTCAGGGGGCACATTTATTCCATGGTTGTGGGTTGTAGGTTAAAAACCCACATCCCATGGATAGGCTCTCGCTTATACTTGGTTTAGAGCCCAACCCCCACTTTCCCCCACTCTCCAGGCTAGGAATGCCATCAGGGAAGACAAGCTAAGGGATTCTTTTAGAACCCAGGAGCTGCTGTCATTTGGAGGAGCCTCCCCACAATCAGGATACCTGAGCACGTCTCCGTGTGTGTGCTGGAGGTGGGGAAACAGATTCCACGCATCTTTATGGGGCACAGGTGTTCCAAGGTTGGGGAAGTAGTTTAAAACCCTCCACTCCCCACAGAGATGCACTCGCTAATACTTGGCTTTAGAGCCCATCCCCCACCATCGCTTACTGCTAGGCCTAGGAAAACACTTAGGGAAGTCAAGCTAAGGGATTCTATTACAACCCAGGTGCTGCTGTCTGTTGGAGGAACCTTCCCACACTCACAACCCCAGAACACTTCTTCCTGTGTGTGCTGGACGTGGGGAAACATAGCACACGCATTTTTCAGGGGTCACAGTAATTCCCAAGTTGTGGGTTGTAGTTTAAACATCTCCACTACCCATGGAGAGGCACACGCTAATACTTAGTTTTAGATCCCAAATCCCACTTTCAACCACACACTGGCCTAGGCAAACCATCAGGGAAGACAAGCAAAGGGATTCTATTCAAACCAAGACGCTGATGTCAGTTGGAGGAACTACCCCACCCTCAGGACACTGGAACCCAACCTTGTGTGGTGGGGAGATTTGAAGCCCCACTCCACGCAGATGAATGGGTGCTCAGGTGTTTCCCTTTATGGAGAATTCATCTAAATACTTCCTCAGTCCATCGGGGACACTCGCTACTATTTGGCCTCAAAGCCCAACCCCCAGGTTTCTCTCAGAGTCAGTCCTAGGGAAACACTCAGGGATTACAAGCTAAGGGATTCTATTAGAACCCAGCCGCTTCTGTCACCTGAAATTGCCAGCCCACACTCAGGATAGCAGAAAACTTCTTCATGTGTGTTCTGGTGGTGGGGATACAGAGTCCACGCTTTTTTCAAGGAGCACAGGTATTCCCATGTTGTGGGCTTTTGGTTAATAACCTCCAAATCCCATGGAGAAGCACTTGCTAATACTTGGATTTAGAGCCCAACCCACACTTTCCCCAGCACTCCGTATAAGGCAACCAAACAGGGTAGACAAGTTAAGCGATTTTATAAGAACCAAGGCCCTGCTCTCAGTTGGAGGAGGCTGCCCACTCTCAGGATAACTGTGCAAGTGTTCGTGTGTGTGCTGGAGGTGTGGAAACAGACTCCACGGATCTTTATGGGGGCACAGGTGTTCCCAGGTTAGGGATGTAGTTTAAACACCTCCACAAACCATAGAGAGGTCATCGCAAATACTTGGTTTTGGAGCCCAAACCACACTTTCCCCCGCACTCCCGCCTAGGCTTTCCATCAGGGAAGACAAGCAAAGGGATTCAATTAGAACCCAGGCGCTGCTGTCAGTTGGAGGAACTTCCCTGCACTCAGAATTCCAGAACACATTCTTAGGTGTGGGAGAGTTGTGCAGCCCCACTGCACCCAGATGAATGCAGGAAAAGGTGTTCCCTTTAGGGACAAGTCCTCTAAGTACTTCCTCAATGGATCAGGGGGCACTCACTGCTACGTGGCCTCCAAGCCCAACCCCCAGCTTTCCCTCATGGCCTGGCCTAAAAGAACACTCAGGGAACAGAAGCTAAGGGATACTACTAGAATCCAGGTGGTGCTGTCAGTTTGAGGAACTTCCCCACACTCAGAATACAAGAACACATCTTCGTGTGTGTGCTGGATGTAGGGAAACAGTCAAAGCATCTTTCAGGGGGCACATTTATTCCATGGTTGTGGGTTGTAGGTTAAAAACCCACATCCCATGGATAGGCTCTCGCTTATACTTGGTTTAGAGCCCAACCCCCACTTTCCCCCACTCTCCAGGCTAGGAATGCCATCAGGGAAGACAAGCTAAGGGATTCTTTTAGAACCCAGGAGCTGCTGTCATTTGGAGGAGCCTCCCCACAATCAGGATACCTGAGCACGTCTCCGTGTGTGTGCTGGAGGTGGGGAAACAGATTCCACGCATCTTTATGGGGCACAGGTGTTCCAAGGTTGGGGAAGTAGTTTAAAACCCTCCACTCCCCACAGAGATGCACTCGCTAATACTTGGCTTTAGAGCCCATCCCCCACCATCGCTTACTGCTAGGCCTAGGAAAACACTTAGGGAAGTCAAGCTAAGGGATTCTATTACAACCCAGGTGCTGCTGTCTGTTGGAGGAACCTTCCCACACTCACAACCCCAGAACACTTCTTCCTGTGTGTGCTGGACGTGGGGAAACATAGCACACGCATTTTTCAGGGGTCACAGTAATTCCCAAGTTGTGGGTTGTAGTTTAAACATCTCCACTACCCATGGAGAGGCACACGCTAATACTTAGTTTTAGATCCCAAATCCCACTTTCAACCACACACTGGCCTAGGCAAACCATCAGGGAAGACAAGCAAAGGGATTCTATTCAAACCAAGACGCTGATGTCAGTTGGAGGAACTACCCCACCCTCAGGATACTGGAACCCAACCTTGTGTGGTGGGGAGATTTGAAGCCCCACTCCACGCAGATGAATGGGTGCTGAGGTGTTTCCCTTTATGGAGAATTCATCTAAATACTTCCTCAGTCCATCGGGGACACTCGCTATTATTTGGCCTCAAAGCCCAACCCCCAGGTTTCTCTCAGAGTCAGTCCTAGGGAAACACTCAGGGATTACAAGCTAAGGGATTCTATTAGAACCCAGCCGCTTCTGTCACCTGAAATTGCCAGCCCACACTCAGGATAGCAGAAAACTTCTTCATGTGTGTTTTGGTGGTGGGGATACAGAGTCCACACTTTTTTCAAGGAGCACAGGTATTCCCATGTTGTGGGCTTTTGGTTAATAACCTCCAAATCCCATGGAGAAGCACTCGCTAATACTTGGATTTAGAGCCCAACCCACACTTTCCCCAGCACTCCGTATCAGGCAACCAAACAGGGTAGACAAGTTAAGCGATTTTATAAGAACCAAGGCCCTGCTCTCAGTTGGAGGAGGCTGCCCACTCTCAGGATAACTGTGCAAGTGTTCGTGTGTGTGCTGGAGGTGTGGAAACAGACTCCACGGATCTTTATGGGGGCACAGTGTTCCCAGGTTAGGGATGTAGTTTAAACACCTCCACAAACCATAGAGAGGTCATCGCAAATACCTGGTTTTGGAGCCCAAACCACACTTTCCCCCGCACTCCCGCCTAGGCTTTCCATCAGGGAAGACAAGCAAAGGGATTCAATTAGAACCCAGGCGCTGCTGTCAGCTGGAGGAACTTCCCTGCACTCAGAATTCCAGAACACATTCTTAGGTGTGGGAGAGTTGTGCAGCCCCACTGCACCCAGATGAATGCAGGAAAAGGTGTTCCCTTTAGGGACAAGTCCTCTAAGTACTTCCTCAATGGATCAGGGGGCACTCACTGCTACGTGGCCTCCAAGCCCAACCCCCAGCTTTCCCTCATGGCCTGGCCTAAAAGAACACTCAGGGAACAGAAGCTAAGGGATACTAATAGAATCCAGGTGCTGCTGTCAGTTTGAGGAACTTCCCCACACTCAGAATACAAGAACACATCTTCGTGTGTGTGCTGGATGTAGGGAAACAGTCAAAGCATCTTTCAGGGGGCACATTTATTCCATGGTTGTGGGTTGTAGGTTAAAAACCCACATCCCATGGATAGGCTCTCGCTTATACTTGGTTTAGAGCCCAACCCCCACTTTCCCCCACTCTCCAGCCTAGGCATGCCATCAGGGAAGACAAGCTAAAGGATTCTTTTAGAACCCAGGCGCTGCTGTCATTTGGAGGAGCCTCCCCACAATCAGGATACCTGAGCACGTCTCCGTGTGTGTGCTGGAGGTGGGTAAACAGATTCCACGCATCTTTATGGGGCACAGGTGTTCCAAGGTTGGGGAAGTAGTTTAAAACCCTCCACTCCCCACAGAGATGCACTCGCTAATACTTGGCTTTAGAGCCCATCCCCCACCATCGCTTACTGCTAGGCCTAGGAAAACACTTAGGGAAGTCAAGCTAAGGGATTCTATTACAACCCAGGTGCTGCTGTCTGTTGGAGGAACCTTCCCACACTCACAACCCCAGAACACTTCTTCCTGTGTGTGCTGGACGTGGGGAAACATAGCACACGCATTTTTCAGGGGTCACAGTAATTCCCAAGTTGTGGGTTGTAGTTTAAACATCTCCACTACCCATGGAGAGGCACACGCTAATACTTAGTTTTAGATCCCAAATCCCACTTTCAACCACACACTGGCCTAGGCAAACCATCAGGGAAGACAAGCAAAGGGATTCTATTCAAACCAAGACGCTGATGTCAGTTGGAGGAACTACCCCACCCTCAGGATACTGGAACCCAACCTTGTGTGGTGGGGAGATTTGAAGCCCCACTCCACGCAGATGAATGGGTGCTGAGGTGTTTCCCTTTATGGAGAATTCATCTAAATACTTCCTCAGTCCATCGGGGACACTCGCTATTATTTGGCCTCAAAGCCCAACCCCCAGGTTTCTCTCAGAGTCAGTCCTAGGGAAACACTCAGGGATTACAAGCTAAGGGATTCTATTAGAACCCAGCCGCTTCTGTCACCTGAAATTGCCAGCCCACACTCAGGATAGCAGAAAACTTCTTCATGTGTGTTTTGGTGGTGGGGATACAGAGTCCACACTTTTTTCAAGGAGCACAGGTATTCCCATGTTGTGGGCTTTTGGTTAATAACCTCCAAATCCCATGGAGAAGCACTCGCTAATACTTGGATTTAGAGCCCAACCCACACTTTCCCCAGCACTCCGTATCAGGCAACCAAACAGGGTAGACAAGTTAAGCGATTTTATAAGAACCAAGGCCCTGCTCTCAGTTGGAGGAGGCTGCCCACTCTCAGGATAACTGTGCAAGTGTTCGTGTGTGTGCTGGAGGTGTGGAAACAGACTCCACGGATCTTTATGGGGGCACAGTGTTCCCAGGTTAGGGATGTAGTTTAAACACCTCCACAAACCATAGAGAGGTCATCGCAAATACCTGGTTTTGGAGCCCAAACCACACTTTCCCCCGCACTCCCGCCTAGGCTTTCCATCAGGGAAGACAAGCAAAGGGATTCAATTAGAACCCAGGCGCTGCTGTCAGCTGGAGGAACTTCCCTGCACTCAGAATTCCAGAACACATTCTTAGGTGTGGGAGAGTTGTGCAGCCCCACTGCACCCAGATGAATGCAGGAAAAGGTGTTCCCTTTAGGGACAAGTCCTCTAAGTACTTCCTCAATGGATCAGGGGGCACTCACTGCTACGTGGCCTCCAAGCCCAACCCCCAGCTTTCCCTCATGGCCTGGCCTAAAAGAACACTCAGGGAACAGAAGCTAAGGGATACTAATAGAATCCAGGTGCTGCTGTCAGTTTGAGGAACTTCCCCACACTCAGAATACAAGAACACATCTTCGTGTGTGTGCTGGATGTAGGGAAACAGTCAAAGCATCTTTCAGGGGGCACATTTATTCCATGGTTGTGGGTTGTAGGTTAAAAACCCACATCCCATGGATAGGCTCTCGCTTATACTTGGTTTAGAGCCCAACCCCCACTTTCCCCCACTCTCCAGCCTAGGCATGCCATCAGGGAAGACAAGCTAAAGGATTCTTTTAGAACCCAGGCGCTGCTGTCATTTGGAGGAGCCTCCCCACAATCAGGATACCTGAGCACGTCTCCGTGTGTGTGCTGGAGGTGGGTAAACAGATTCCACGCATCTTTATGGGGCACAGGTGTTCCAAGGTTGGGGAAGTAGTTTAAAACCCTCCACTCCCCACAGAGATGCACTCGCTAATACTTGGCTTTAGAGCCCATCCCCCACCATCGCTTACTGCTAGGCCTAGGAAAACACTTAGGGAAGTCAAGCTAAGGGATTCTATTACAACCCAGGTGCTGCTGTCTGTTGGAGGAACCTTCCCACACTCACAACCCCAGAACACTTCTTCCTGTGTGTGCTGGACGTGGGGAAACATAGCACACGCATTTTTCAGGGGTCACAGTAATTCCCAAGTTGTGGGTTGTAGTTTAAACATCTCCACTACCCATGGAGAGGCACACGCTAATACTTAGTTTTAGATCCCAAATCCCACTTTCAACCACACACTGGCCTAGGCAAACCATCAGGGAAGACAAGCAAAGGGATTCTATTCAAACCAAGACGCTGATGTCAGTTGGAGGAACTACCCCACCCTCAGGATACTGGAACCCAACCTTGTGTGGTGGGGAGATTTGAAGCCCCACTCCACGCAGATGAATGGGTGCTGAGGTGTTTCCCTTTATGGAGAATTCATCTAAATACTTCCTCAGTCCATCGGGGACACTCGCTATTATTTGGCCTCAAAGCCCAACCCCCAGGTTTCTCTCAGAGTCAGTCCTAGGGAAACACTCAGGGATTACAAGCTAAGGGATTCTATTAGAACCCAGCCGCTTCTGTCACCTGAAATTGCCAGCCCACACTCAGGATAGCAGAAAACTTCTTCATGTGTGTTTTGGTGGTGGGGATACAGAGTCCACACTTTTTTCAAGGAGCACAGGTATTCCCATGTTGTGGGCTTTTGGTTAATAACCTCCAAATCCCATGGAGAAGCACTCGCTAATACTTGGATTTAGAGCCCAACCCACCCTTTCCCCAGCACTCCGTATCAGGCAACCAAACAGGGTAGACAAGTTAAGCGATTTTATAAGAACCAAGGCCCTGCTCTCAGTTGGAGGAGGCTGCCCACTCTCAGGATAACTGTGCAAGTGTTCGTGTGTGTGCTGGAAGTGTGGAAACAGACTCCACGGATCTTTATGGGGGCACAGTGTTCCCAGGTTAGGGATGTAGTTTAAACACCTCCACAAACCATAGAGAGGTCATCGCAAATACCTGGTTTTGGAGCCCAAACCACACTTTCCCCCGCACTCCCGCCTAGGATTTCCATCAGGGAAGACAAGCAAAGGGATTCAATTAGAACCCAGGCGCTGCTGTCAGCTGGAGGAACTTCCCTGCACTCAGAATTCCAGAACACATTCTTAGGTGTGGGAGACTTGTGCAGCCCCACTGCACCCAGATGAATGCAGGAAAAGGTGTTCCCTTTAGGGACAAGTCCTCTAAGTACTTCCTCAATGGATCAGGGGGCACTCACTGCTACGTGGCCTCCAAGCCCAACCCCCAGCTTTCCCTCATGGCCTGGCCTAAAAGAACACTCAGGGAACAGAAGCTAAGGGATACTAATAGAATCCAGGTGCTGCTGTCAGTTTGAGGAAATTCCCCACACTCAGAATACAAGAACACATCTTCGTGTGTGTGCTGGAGGTAGGGAAACAGTCAAAGCATCTTTCAGGGGGCACATTTATTCCATGGTTGTGGGTTGTAGGTTAAAAACCCACATCCCATGGATAGGCTCTCGCTTATACTTGGTTTAGAGCCCAACCCCCACTTTCCCCCACTCTCCAGCCTAGGCATGCCATCAGGGAAGACAAGCTAAGGGATTCTTTTAGAACCCAGGCGCTGCTGTCATTTGGAGGAGCCTCCCCACAATCAGGATACCTGAGCACGTCTCCGTGTGTGTGCTGGAGGTGGGGAAACAGATTCCACGCATCTTTATGGGGCACAGGTGTTCCAAGGTTGGGGAAGTAGTTTAAAACCCTCCAGTCCCCACAGAGATGCACTCGCTAATACTTGGCTTTAGAGCCCATCCCCCACCATCGCTTACTGCTAGGCCTAGGAACACACTTAGGGAAGTCAAGCTAAGGGATTCTATTACAACCCAGGTGCTGCTGTCTGTTGGAGGAACCTCCCCACACTCACAACCCCAGAACACTTCTTCCTGTGTGTGCTGGACGTGGGGAAACATAGCACACGCATTTTTCAGGGGTCACAGTAATTCCCAAGTTGTGGGTTGTAGTTTAAACATCTCCACTACCCATGGAGAGGCACACGCTAATACTTAGTTTTAGATCCCAAATCCCACTTTCAACCACACACTGGCCTAGGCAAACCATCAGGGAAGACAAGCAAAGGGATTCTATTCAAACCAAGACGCTGATGTCAGTTGGAGGAACTACCCCACCCTCAGGATACTGGAACCCAACCTTGTGTGGTGGGGAGATTTGAAGCCCCACTCCACGCAGATGAATGGGTGCTCAGGTGTTTCCCTTTATGGAGAATTCATTTAAATACTTCCTCAGTCCATCGGGGACACTCGCTACTATTTGGCCTCAAAGCCCAACCCCCAGGTTTCTCTCAGAGTCAGTCCTAGGGAAACACTCAGGGATTACAAGCTAAGGGATTCTATTAGAACCCAGCCGCTTCTGTCACCTGAAATTGCCAGCCCACACTCAGCATAGCAGAAAACTTCTTCATGTGTGTTCTGGTGGTGGGGATACAGAGTCCACGCTTTTTTCAAGGAGCACAGGTATTCCCATGTTGTGTTCTTTTGGTTAATAACCTCCAAATCCCATGGAGAAGCACTCGCTAATACTTGGATTTAGAGCCCAACCCACACTTTCCCCAGCACTCCGTATAAGGCAACCAAACAGGGTAGACAAGTTAAGCGATTTTATAAGAACCAAGGCCCTGCTCTCAGTTGGAGGAGGCTGCCCACTCTCAGGATAACTGTGCAAGTGTTCGTGTGTGTGCTGGAGGTGTGGAAACAGACTCCACGGATCTTTATGGGGGCACAGGTGTTCCCAGGTTAGGGATGAAGTTTAACACCTCCACAAACCATAGAGATGTCATCGCAAATACTTGGTTTTGGAGCCCAAACCTCACTTTCCCCCGCACTCCCGCCTAGGCTTTCCATCAGGGAAGACAAGCAAAGGGATTCAATTAGAACCCAGGCGCTGCTGTCAGCTGGAGGAACTTCCCTGCACTCAGAATTCCAGAACACATTCTTAGGTGTGGGAGAGTTGTGCAGCCCCACTGCACCCAGATGAATGCAGGAAAAGGTGTTCCCTTTAGGGACAAGTCCTCTAAGAACTTCCTCAATGGATCAGGGGGCACTCACTGCTACGTGGCCTACAAGCCCAACCCCCAGCTTTCCCTCATGGCCTGGCCTAAAAGAACACTCAGGGAACAGAAGCTAAGGGATACTAATAGAATCCAGTTTCTGCTGTCAGTTTGAGGAACTTCCCCACACTCAGAATACAAGAACACATCTTCGTGTGTGTGCTGGATGTAGGGAAACAGTCAAAGCATCTTTCAGGGGGCACATTTATTCCATGGTTGTGGGTTGTAGGTTAAAAACCCACATCCCATGGATAGGCTCTCGCTTATACTTGGTTTAGAGCCCAACCCCCACTTTCCCCCACTCTCCAGCCTAGCCATGCCATCAGGGAAGACAAGCTAAGGGATTCTTTTAGAACCCAGGCGCTGCTGTCATTTGGAGGAGCCTCCCCACAATCAGGATACCTGAGCACGTCTCCGTGTGTGTGCTGGAGGTGGGGAAACAGATTCCACGCATCTTTATGGGGCACAGGTGTTCCAAGGTTGGGGAAGTAGTTTAAAACCCTCCACTACCCACAGAGATGCACTCGCTATTACTTGGCTTTAGAGCCCATCCCCCACCATCGCTTACTGCTAGGCCTAGGAACACACTTAGGGAAGTCAAGCTAAGAGATTCTATTACAACCCAGGTGCTGCTGTCTGTTGGAGGAACCTCCCCACACTCACAACCCCAGAACACTTCTTCCTGTGTGTGCTGGACGTGGGGAAGCATAGCACACGCATTTTTCAGGGGTCACAGTAATTCCCAAGTTGTGGGTTGTAGTTTAAACATCTCCACTACCCATGGAGAGGCACACGCTAATACTTAGTTTTAGATCCCAAATCCCACTTTCAACCACACACTGGCCTAGGCAAACCATCAGGGAAGACAAGCAAAGGGATTCTATTCAAACCAAGACGCTGATGTCAGTTGGAGGAACTACCCAACCCTCAGGACACTGGAACCCAACCTTGTGTGGTGGGGAGATTTGAAGCCCCACTCCACGCAGATGAATGGGTGCTCAGGTGTTTCCCTTTATGGAGAATTCATCTAAATACTTCCTCAGTCCATCGGGGACACTCGCTACTATTTGGCCTCAAAGCCCAACCCCCAGGTTTCTCTCAGAGTCAGTCCTAGGTAAACACTCAGGGATTACAATCTAAGGGATTCTATTAGAACCCAGCCGCTTCTGTCACCTGAAATTGCCAGCCCACACTCAGGATAGCAGAAAACTTCTTCATGTGTGTTCTGGTGGTGGGGATACAGAGTCCACGCTTTTTTCAAGGAGCACAGGTATTCCCATGTTGTGGGCTTTTGGTTAATAACCTCCAAATCCCATGGAGAAGCACTCGCTAATACTTGGATTTAGAGCCCAACCCACCCTTTCCCCAGCACTCCGTATCAGGCAACCAAACAGGGTAGACAAGTTAAGCGATTTTATAAGAACCAAGGCCCTGCTCTCAGTTGGAGGAGGCTGCCCACTCTCAGGATAACTGTGCAAGTGTTCGTGTGTGTGCTGGAGGTGTGGAAACAGACTCCACGGATCTTTATGGGGGCACAGGTGTTCCCAGGTTAGGGATGTAGTTTAAACACCTCCACAAACCATAGAGAGGTCATCGCCAATACTTGGTTTTGGAGCCCAAACCACAATTTCCCCCGCACTCCCGCCTAGGCTTTCCATCAGGGAAGACAAGCAAAGGGATTCAATTAGAACCCAGGCGCTGCTGTCAGTTGGAGGAACTTCCCTGCACTCAGAATTCCAGAACACATTCTTAGGTGTGGGAGAGTTGTGCAGCCCCACTGCACCCAGATGAATGCAGGAAAAGGTGTTCCCTTTAGGGACAAGTCCTCTAAGTACTTCCTCAATGGATCAGGGGGCACTCACTGCTACGTGGCCTCCAAACCCAACCCCCAGCTTTCCCTCATGGCCTGGCCTAAAAGAACACTCAGGGAACAGAAGCTAAGGGATACTACTAGAATCCAGGTGCTGCTGTCAGTTTGAGGAACTTCCCCACACTCAGAATACAAGAACACATCTTCGTGTGTGTGCTGGATGTAGGGAAACAGTCAAAGCATCTTTCAGGGGGCACATTTATTCCATGGTTGTGGGTTGTAGGTTAAAAACCCACATCCCATGGATAGGCTCTCGCTTATACTTGGTTTAGAGCCCAACCCCCACTTTCCCCCACTCTCCAGCCTAGGCATGCCATCAGGGAAGACAAGCTAAGGGATTCTTTTAGAACCCAGGCGCTGCTGTCATTTGGAGGAGCCTCCCCACAATCAGGATACCTGAGCACGTCTCCGTGTGTGTGCTGGAGGTGGGGAAACAGATTCCACGCATCTCTATGGGGCACAGGTGTTCCAAGGTTGGGGAAGTATTTTAAAACCCTCCACTACCCACAGAGATGCACTCGCTAATACTTGGCTTTAGAGCCCATCCCCCACCATCGCTTACTGCTAGGCCTAGGAACACACTTAGGGAAGTCAAGCTAAGGGATTCTATTACAACCCAGGTGCTGCTGTCTGTTGGAGGAACCTCCCCACACTCACAACCCCAGAACACTTCTTCCTGTGTGTGCTGGACGTGGGGAAGCATAGCACACGCATTTTTCAGGGGTCACAGTAATTCCCAAGTTGTGGGTTGTAGTTTAAACATCTCCACTACCCATGGAGAGGCACACGCTAATACTTAGTTTTAGATCCCAAATCCCACTTTCAACCACACACTGGCCTAGGCAAACCATCAGGGAAGACAAGCAAAGGGATTCTATTCAAACCAAGACGCTGATGTCAGTTGGAGGAACTACCCAACCCTCAGGACACTGGAACCCAACCTTGTGTGGTGGGGAGATTTGAAGCCCCACTCCACGCAGATGAATGGGTGCTCAGGTGTTTCCCTTTATGGAGAATTCATCTAAATACTTCCTCAGTCCATCGGGGACACTCGCTACTATTTGGCCTCAAAGCCCAACCCCCAGGTTTCTCTCAGAGTCAGTCCTAGGGAAACACTCAGGGATTACAAGCTAAGGGATTCTATTAGAACCCAGCCGCTTCTGTCACCTGAAATTGCCAGCCCACACTCAGGATAGCAGAAAACTGCTTCATGTGTGTTCTGGTGGTGGGGATACAGAGTCCACGCTTTTTTCAAGGAGCACAGGTATTCCCATGTTGTGGGCTTTTGGTTAATAACCTCCAAATCCCATGGAGAAGCACTCGCTAATACTTGGATTTAGAGCCCAACCCACCCTTTCCCCAGCACTCCGTATCAGGCAACCAAACAGGGTAGACAAGTTAAGCGATTTTATAAGAACCAAGGCCCTGCTCTCAGTTGGAGGAGGCTGCCCACTCTCAGGATAACTGTGCAAGTGTTCGTGTGTGTGCTGGAGGTGTGGAAACAGACTCCACGGATCTTTATGGGGGCACAGGTGTTCCCAGGTTAGGGATGTAGTTTAAACACCTCCACAAACCATAGAGAGGTCATCGCCAATACTTGGTTTTGGAGCCCAAACCACACTTTCCCCCGCACTCCCGCCTAGGCTTTCCATCAGGGAAGACAAGCAAAGGGATTCAATTAGAACCCAGGCGCTGCTGTCAGTTGGAGGAACTTCCCTGCACTCAGAATTCCAGAACACATTCTTAGGTGTGGGAGAGTTGTGCAGCCCCACTGCACCCAGATGAATGCAGGAAAAGGTGTTCCCTTAAGGGAGAAGTCCTCTAAGTACTTCCTCAATGGATCAGGGGGCACTCACTGCTACGTGGCCTCCAAGCCCAACCCCCAGCTTTCCCTCATGGCCTGGCCTAAAAGAACACTCAGGGAACAGAAGCTAAGGGATACTACTAGAATCCAGGTGCTACTGTCAGTTTGAGGAACTTCCCCACACTCAGAATAGAAGAACACATCTTCGTGTGTGTGCTGGATGTAGGGAAACAGTCAAAGCATCTTTCAGGGGGCACATTTATTCCATGGTTGTGGGTTGTAGGTTAAAAACCCACATCCCATGGATAGGCTCTCGCTTATACTTGGTTTAGAGCCCAACCCCCACTTTCCCCCACTCTCCAGCCTAGGCATGCCATCAGGGAAGACAAGCTAAGGGATTCTTTTAGAACCCAGGCGCTGCTGTCATTTGGAGGAGCCTCCCCACAATCAGGATACCTGAGCACGTCTCCGTGTGTGTGCTGGAGGTGGGGAAACAGATTCCACGCATCTTTATGGGGCACAGGTGTTCCAAGGTTGGGGAAGTAGTTTAAAACCCTCCACTCCCCACAGAGATGCACTCGCTAATACTTGGCTTTAGAGCCCATCCCCCACCATCGCTTAATGCTAGGCCTAGGAAAACACTTAGGGAAGTCAAGCTAAGGGATTCTATTACAACCCAGGTGCTGCTGTCTGTTGGAGGAACCTCCCCACACTCAGAACCCCAGAACACTTCTTCCTGTGTGTGCTGGACGTGGGGAAACATAGCACACGCATTTTTCAGGGGTCACAGTAATTCCCAAGTTGTGGGTTGTAGTTTAAACATCTCCACTACCCATGGAGAGGCACACGCTAATACTTAGTTTTAGATCCCAAATCCCACTTTCAACCACACACTGGCCTAGGCAAACCATCAGGGAAGACAAGCAAAGGGATTCTATTCAAACCAAGACGCTGATGTCAGTTGGAGGAACTACCCCACCCTCAGGATACTGGAACCCAACCTTGTGTGGTGGGGAGATTTGAAGCCCCACTCCACGCAGATGAATGGGTGCTCAGGTGTTTCCCTTTATGGAGAATTCATCTAAATACTTCCTCAGTCCATCGGGGACACTCGCTACTATTTGGCCTCAAAGCCCAACCCCCAGGTTTCTCTCAGAGTCAGTCCTAGGGAAACACTCAGGGATTACAAGCTAAGGGATTCTAGTAGAACCCAGCCGCTTCTGTCACCTGAAATTGCCAGCCCACACTCAGGATAGCAGAAAACTGCTTCATGTGTGTTCTGGTGGTGGGGATACAGAGTCCACGCTATTTTCAAGGAGCACAGGTATTCCCATGTTGTGGGCTTTTGGTTAATAACCTCCAAATCCCATGGAGAAGCACTCGCTAATACTTGGATTTAGAGCCCAACCCACCCTTTCCCCAGCACTCCGTATCAGGCAACCAAACAGGGTAGACAAGTTAAGCGATTTTATAAGAACCAAGGCCCTGCTCTCAGTTGGAGGAGGCTGCCCACTCTCAGGATAATTGTGCAAGTGTTCGTGTATGTGCTGGAGGTGTGGAAACAGACTCCACGGATCTTTATGGGGGCACAGATGTTCCCAGGTTAGGGATGTAGTTTAAACACCTCCACAAACCATAGAGAGGTCATCGCCAATACTTGGTTTTGGAGCCCAAACCACACTTTCCCCCGCACTCCCGCCTAGGCTTTCCATCAGGGAAGACAAGCAAAGGGATTCAATTAGAACCCAGGCGCTGCTGTCAGTTGGAGGAACTTCCCTGCACTCAGAATTCCAGAACACATTCTTAGGTGTGGGAGAGATATGCAGCCCCACTGCACCCACATGAATGCAGGAAAAGGTGTTCCCTTTAGGGAGAAGTCCTCTAAGTACTTCCTCAATGGATCAGGGGGCACTCACTGCTTCGTGGCCTCCAAGCCCAACCCCCAGCTTTCCCTCATGGCATGGCCTAAAGAACACTCAGGGAAAAGAAGCTAAGGGATACTAATAGAATCCAGGTGCTGCTGTCAGTTTGAGGAACTTCCCCACACTCAGAATACAAGAACACATCTTCGTGTGTGTGCTGGATGTAGGGAAACAGTCAAAGCATCTTTCAGGGGGCACATTTATTCCATGGTTGTGGGTTGTAAGTTAAAAACCCACATCCCATGGATAGGCTCTCGCTTATACTTGGTTTAGAGCCCAACCCCCACTTTCCCCCACTCTCCAGCCTAGGCATGCCATCAGGGAAGACAAGCTAAGGGATTATTTTAGAACCCAGGCGCTGCTGTCATTTGGAGGAGCCTCCCCACAATCAGGATACCTGAGCACGTCTCCGTGTGTGTGCTGGAGGTGGGGAAACAGATTCCACTCATCTTTATGGGGCACAGGTGTTCCAAGGTTGGGGAAGTAGTTTAAAACCCTCCACTCCCCACAGAGATGCACTCGCTAATACTTGGCTTTAGAGCCCATCCCCCACCATCGCTTACTGCTAGGCCTAAGAAAACACTTAGGGAAGTCAAGCTAAGGGATTCTATTACAACCCAGGTGCTGCTGTCTGTTGGAGGAACCTCCCCACACTCACAACCCCAGAACACTACTTCCTGTGTGTGCTGGACGTGGGGAAACATATCACACGCATTTTCAGGGGTCACAGTAATTCCCAAGTTGTGGGTTGTAGTTTAAACATCTCCACTACCCATGGAGAGGCACACGCTCATACTTAGTTTTAGATCCCAAATCCCACTTTCAACCACACACTGGCCTAGGCAAACCATCAGGGAAGACAAGCAAAGGGATTCTATTCAAACCAAGACGCTAATGTCAGTTGGAGGAACTACCCCACCCTCAGGATACTGGAACCCAACCTTGTGTGGTGGGGAGATTTGAAGCCCCACTCCACGCAGATGTATGGGTGCTCAGGTGTTTCCCTTTATGGAGAATTCATCTAAATACTTCCTCAGTCCATCGGGGACACTCGCTACTATTTGGTCTCAAAGCCCAACCCCCAGGTTTCTCTCAGAGTCAGTCCTAGGGAAACACTCAGGGATTACAAGCTAAGGGATTCTATTAGAACCCAGCCGCTTCTGTCACCTGAAATTGCCAGCCCACACTCAGGATAGCAGAAAACTGCTTCATGTGTGTTCTGGTGGTGGGGATACAGAGTCCACGCTTTTTTCAAGGAGCACAGGTATTCCCATGTTGTGGGCTTTTGGTTAATAACCTCCAAATCCCATGGAGAAGCACTCGCTAATACTTGGATTTAGAGCCCAACCCACCCTTTCCCCAGCACTCCGTATCAGGCAACCAAACAGGGTAGACAAGTTAAGCGATTTTATAAGAACCAAGGCCCTGCTCTCAGTTGGAGGAGGCTGCCCACTCTCAGGATAACTGTGCAAGTGTTCGTGTATGTGCTGGAGGTGTGGAAACAGACTCCACGGATCTTTATGGGGGCACAGGTGTTCCCAGGTTAGGGATGTAGTTTAAACACCTCCACAAACCATAGAGAGGTCATCGCAAATACCTGGTTTTGGAGCCCAAACCACACTTTCCCCCGCACTCCCGCCTAGGCTTTCCATCAGGGAAGACAAGCAAAGGGATTCAATTAGAACCCAGGCGCTGCTGTCAGCTGGAGGAACTTCCCTGCACTCAGAATTCCAGAACACATTCTTAGGTGTGGGAGAGTTGTGCAGCCCCACTGCACCCAGATGAATGCAGGAAAAGGTGTCCCCTTTAGGGACAAGTCCTCTAAGTACTTCCTCATTGGATCAGGGGGCACTCACTGCTACGTGGCCTCCAAGCCCAACCCCCAGGTTTCCCTCATGGCCTGGCCTAAAAGAACACTCAGGGAACAGAAGCTAAGGGATACCAATAGAATCCAGTTTCTGCTGTCAGTTTGAGGAACTTCCCCACACTCAGAATACAAGAACACATCTTCGTGTGTGTGCTGGATGTAGGGAAACAGTCAAAGCATCTTTCAGGGGGCACATTTATTCCATGGTTGTGGGTTGTAGGTTAAAAACCCACATCCCATGGATAGGCTCTCGCTTATACTTGGTTTAGAGCCCAACCCCCACTTTCCCCCACTCTCCAGCCTAAGCATGCCATCAGGGAAGACAAGCTAAGGGATTCTTTTAGAACCCAGGCGCTGCTGTCATTTGGAGGAGCCTCCCCACAATCAGGATACCTGAGCACGTCTCCGTGTGTGTGCTGGAGGTGGGGAAACAGATTCCACGCATCTTTATGGGGCACAGGTGTTCCAAGGTTGGGGAAGTAGTTTAAAACCCTCCACTCCCCACAGAGATGCACTCGCTAATACTTGGCTTTAGAGCCAATCCCCCACCATCGCTTACTGCTAGGCCTAGGAATACACTTAGGGAAGTCAAGCTAAGGGATTCTATTACAACCCAGGTGCTGCTGTCTGTTGGAGGAACCTCCCCACACTCAGAACCCCAGAACACTTCTTCCTGTGTGTGCTGGACGTGGGGAAACATAGCACACGCATTTTTCAGGGGTCACAGTAATTCCCAAGTTGTGGGTTGTAGTTTAAACATCTCCACTACCCATGGAGAGGCACACGCTAATACTTAGTTTTAGATCCCAAATCCCACTTTCAACCACACACTGGCCTAGGCAAACCATCAGGGAAGACAAGCAAAGGGATTCTATTCAAACCAAGACGCTGATGTCAGTTGGAGGAACTACCCCACCCTCAGGATACTGGAACCCAACCTTGTGTGGTGGGGAGATTTGAAGCCCCACTCCACGCAGATGTATGGGTGCTCAGGTGTTTCCCTTTATGGAGAATTCATCTAAATACTTCCTCAGTCCATCGGGGACACTCGCTACTATTTGGCCTCAAAGCCCAACCCCCAGGTTTCTCTCAGAGTCAGTCCTAGGGAAACACTCAGGGATTACAAGCTAAGGGATTCTATTAGAACCCAGCCGCTTCTGTCACCTGAAATTGCCAGCCCACACTCAGGATAGCAGAAAACTGCTTCATGTGTGTTCTGGTGGTGGGGATACAGAGTCCACGCTTTTTTCAAGGAGCACAGGTATTCCCATGTTGTGGGCTTTTGGTTAATAACCTCCAAATCCCATGGAGAAGCACTCGCTAATACTTGGATTTAGAGCCCAACCCACCCTTTCCCCAGCACTCCGTATCAGGCAACCAAACAGGGTAGACAAGTTAAGCGATTTTATAAGAACCAAGGCCCTGCTCTCAGTTGGAGGAGGCTGCCCACTCTCAGGATAACTGTGCAAGTGTTCGTGTGTGTGCTGGAGGTGTGGAAACAGACTCCACGGATCTTTATGGGGGCACAGGTGTTCCCAGGTTAGGGATGTAGTTTAAACACCTCCACAAACCATAGAGAGGTCATCGCCAATACTTGGTTTTGGAGCCCAAACCACACTTTCCCCCGCACTCCCGCCTAGGCTTTCCATCAGGGAAGACAAGCAAAGGGATTCAATTAGAACCCAGGCGCTGCTGTCAGTTGGAGGAACTTCCCTGCACTCAGAATTCCAGAACACATTCTTAGGTGTGGGAGAGTTGTGCAGCCCCACTGCACCCAGATGAATGCAGGAAAAGGTGTTCCCTTTAGGGACAAGTCCTCTAAGTACTTCCTCAATGGATCAGGGGGCACTCACTGCTACGTGGCCTCCAAGCCCAACCCCCAGCTTTCCCTCATGGCCTGGCCTAAAAGAACACTCAGGGAACAGAAGCTAAGGGATACTAATAGAATCCAGTTTCTGCTGTCAGTTTGAGGAACTTCCCCACACTCAGAATACAAGAACACATCTTCGTGTGTGTGCTGGATGTAGGGAAACAGTCAAAGCATCTTTCAGGGGGCACATTTATTCCATGGTTGTGGGTTGTAGGTTAAAAACCCACATCCCATGGATAGGCTCTCGCTTATACTTGGTTTAGAGCCCAACCCCCACTTTCCCCCACTCTCCAGCCTAAGCATGCCATCAGGGAAGACATGCTAAGGGATTCTTTTAGAACCCAGGCGCTGCTGTCATTTGGAGGAGCCTCCCCACAATCAGGATACCTGAGCACGTCTCCGTGTGTGTGCTGGAGGTGGGGAAACAGATTCCACGCATCTTTATGGGGCACAGGTGTTCCAAGGTTGGGGAAGTAGTTTAAAACCCTCCACTCCCCACAGAGATGCACTCGCTAATACTTGGCTTTAGAGCCCATCCCCCACCATCGCTTACTGCTAGGCCTAAGAAAACACTTAGGGAAGTCAAGCTAAGGGATTCTATTACAACCCAGGTGCTGCTGTCTGTTGGAGGAACCTCCCCACACTCACAACCCCAGAACACTACTTCCTGTGTGTGCTGGACGTGGGGAAACATATCACACGCATTTTCAGGGGTCACAGTAATTCCCAAGTTGTGGGTTGTAGTTTAAACATCTCCACTACCCATGGAGAGGCACACGCTCATACTTAGTTTTAGATCCCAAATCCCACTTTCAACCACACACTGGCCTAGGCAAACCATCAGGGAAGACAAGCAAAGGGATTCTATTCAAACCAAGACGCTAATGTCAGTTGGAGGAACTACCCCACCCTCAGGATACTGGAACCCAACCTTGTGTGGTGGGGAGATTTGAAGCCCCACTCCACGCAGATGTATGGGTGCTCAGGTGTTTCCCTTTATGGAGAATTCATCTAAATACTTCCTCAGTCCATCGGGGACACTCGCTACTATTTGGTCTCAAAGCCCAACCCCCAGGTTTCTCTCAGAGTCAGTCCTAGGGAAACACTCAGGGATTACAAGCTAAGGGATTCTATTAGAACCCAGCCGCTTCTGTCACCTGAAATTGCCAGCCCACACTCAGGATAGCAGAAAACTGCTTCATGTGTGTTCTGGTGGTGGGGATACAGAGTCCACGCTTTTTTCAAGGAGCACAGGTATTCCCATGTTGTGGGCTTTTGGTTAATAACCTCCAAATCCCATGGAGAAGCACTCGCTAATACTTGGATTTAGAGCCCAACCCACCCTTTCCCCAGCACTCCGTATCAGGCAACCAAACAGGGTAGACAAGTTAAGCGATTTTATAAGAACCAAGGCCCTGCTCTCAGTTGGAGGAGGCTGCCCACTCTCAGGATAACTGTGCAAGTGTTCGTGTATGTGCTGGAGGTGTGGAAACAGACTCCACGGATCTTTATGGGGGCACAGGTGTTCCCAGGTTAGGGATGTAGTTTAAACACCTCCACAAACCATAGAGAGGTCATCGCAAATACCTGGTTTTGGAGCCCAAACCACACTTTCCCCCGCACTCCCGCCTAGGCTTTCCATCAGGGAAGACAAGCAAAGGGATTCAATTAGAACCCAGGCGCTGCTGTCAGCTGGAGGAACTTCCCTGCACTCAGAATTCCAGAACACATTCTTAGGTGTGGGAGAGTTGTGCAGCCCCACTGCACCCAGATGAATGCAGGAAAAGGTGTTCCCTTTAGGGACAAGTCCTCTAAGTACTTCCTCATTGGATCAGGGGGCACTCACTGCTACGTGGCCTCCAAGCCCAACCCCCAGCTTTCCCTCATGGCCTGGCCTAAAAGAACACTCAGGGAACAGAAGCTAAGGGATACTAATAGAATCCAGTTTCTGCTGTCAGTTTGAGGAACTTCCCCACACTCAGAATACAAGAACACATCTTCGTGTGTGTGCTGGATGTAGGGAAACAGTCAAAGCATCTTTCAGGGGGCACATTTATTCCATGGTTGTGGGTTGTAGGTTAAAAACCCACATCCCATGGATAGGCTCTCGCTTATACTTGGTTTAGAGCCCAACCCCCACTTTCCCCCACTCTCCAGCCTAAGCATGCCATCAGGGAAGACAAGCTAAGGGATTCTTTTAGAACCCAGGCGCTGCTGTCATTTGGAGGAGCCTCCCCACAATCAGGATACCTGAGCACGTCTCCGTGTGTGTGCTGGAGGTGGGGAAACAGATTCCACGCATCTTTATGGGGCACAGGTGTTCCAAGGTTGGGGAAGTAGTTTAAAACCCTCCACTCCCCACAGAGATGCACTCGCTAATACTTGGCTTTAGAGCCCATCCCCCACCATCACTTACTGCTAGGCCTAGGAATACACTTAGGGAAGTCAAGCTAAGGGATTCTATTACAACCCAGGTGCTGCTGTCTGTTGGAGGAACCTCCCCACACTCACAACCCCAGAACACTTCTTCCTGTGTGTGCTGGACGTGGGGAAACATAGCACATGCATTTTTCAGGGGTCACAGTAATTCCCAAGTTGTGGGTTGTAGTTTAAACATCTCCACTACCCATGGAGAGGCACACGCTAATACTTAGTTTTAGATCCCAAATCCCACTTTCAACCACACACTGGCCTAGGCAAACCATCAGGGAAGACAAGCAAAGGGATTCTATTCAAACCAAGACGCTGATGTCAGTTGGAGGAACTACCCCACCCTCAGGACACTGGAACCCAACCTTGTGTGGTGGGGAGATTTGAAGCCCCACTCCACGCAGATGAATGGGTGCTCAGGTGTTTCCCTTTATGGAGAATTCATCTAAATACTTCCTCAGTCCATCGGGGACACTCGCTACTATTTGGCCTCAAAGCCCAACCCCCAGGTTTCTCTCAGAGTCAGTCCTAGGGAAACACTCAGGGATTACAAGCTAAGGGATTCTATTAGAACCCAGCCGCTTCTGTCACCTGAAATTGCCAGCCCACACTCAGGATAGCAGAAAACTTCTTCATGTGTGTTCTGGTGGTGGGGATACAGAGTCCACGCTTTTTTCAAGGAGCACAGGTATTCCCATGTTGTGGGCTTTTGGTTAATAACCTCCAAATCCCATGGAGAAGCACTTGCTAATACTTGGATTTAGAGCCCAACCCACACTTTCCCCAGCACTCCGTATAAGGCAACCAAACAGGGTAGACAAGTTAAGCGATTTTATAAGAACCAAGGCCCTGCTCTCAGTTGGAGGAGGCTGCCCACTATCAGGATAACTGTGCAAGTGTTCGTGTGTGTGCTGGAGGTGTGGAAACAGACTCCACGGATCTTTATGGGGGCACAGGTGTTCCCAGGTTAGGGATGTAGTTTAAACACCTCCACAAACCATAGAGAGGTCATCGCAAATACTTGGTTTTGGAGCCCAAACCACACTTTCCCCCGCACTCCCGCCTAGGCTTTCCATCAGGGAAGACAAGCAAAGGGATTCAATTAGAACCCAGGCGCTGCTGTCAGTTGGAGGAACTTCCCTGCACTCAGAATTCCAGAACACATTCTTAGGTGTGGGAGAGTTGTGCAGCCCCACTGCACCCAGATGAATGCAGGAAAAGGTGTTCCCTTTAGGGACAAGTCCTCTAAGAACTTCCTCAATGGATCAGGGGGCACTCACTGCTACGTGGCCTCCAAGCCCAACCCCCAGCTTTCCCTCATGGCCTGGCCTAAAAGAACACTCAGGGAACAGAAGCTAAGGGATACTACTAGAATCCAGGTGCTGCTGTCAGTTTGAGGAACTTCCCCACACTCAGAATAGAAGAACACATCTTCGTGTGTGTGCTGGATGTAGGGAAACAGTCAAAGCATCTTTCAGGGGGCACATTTATTCCATGGTTGTGGGTTGTAGGTTAAAAACCCACATCCCATTGATAGGCTCTCGCTTATACTTGGTTTAGAGCCCAACCCCCACTTTCCCCCACTCTCCAGCCTAGGCATGCCATCAGGGAAGACAAGCTAAGGGATTCTTTTAGAACCCAGGCGCTGCTGTCATTTGGAGGAGCCTCCCCACAATCAGGATACCTGAGCACGTCTCCGTGTGTGTGCTGGAGGTGGGGAAACAGATTCCACGCATCTTTATGGGGCACAGGTGTTCCAAGGTTGGGGAAGTAGTTTAAAACCCTCCACTCCCCACAGAGATGCACTCGCTAATACTTGGCTTTAGAGCCCATCCCCCACCATCGCTTACTGCTAGGCCTAGGAAAACACTTAGGGAAGTCAAGCTAAGGGATTCTATTACAACCCAGGTGCTGCTGTCTGTTGGAGGAACCTCCCCACACTCACAACCCCAGAACACTTCTTCCTGTGTGTGCTGGACGTGGGGAAACAGAGCACATGCATTTTTCAGGGGTCACAGTAATTCCCAAGTTGTGGGTTGTAGTTTAAACATCTCCACTACCCATGGAGAGGCACACGCTAATACTTAGTTTTAGATCCCAAATCCCACTTTCAACCACACACTGGCCTAGGCAAACCATCAGGGAAGACAAGCAAAGGGATTCTATTCAAACCAAGACGCTGATGTCAGTTGGAGGAACTACCCCACCCTCAGGCCACTGGAACCCAACCTTGTGTGGTGGGGAGATTTGAAGCCCCACTCCACGCAGATGAATGGGTGCTCAGGTGTTTCCCTTTATGGAGAATTCATCTAAATACTTCCTCAGTCCATCGGGGACACTCGCTACTATTTGGCCTCAAAGCCCAACCCCCAGGTTTCTCTCAGAGTCAGTCCTAGGGAAACACTCAGGGATTACAAGCTAAGGGATTCTATTAGAACCCAGCCGCTTCTGTCACCTGAAATTGCCAGCCCACACTCAGGATAGCAGAAAACTTCTTCATGTGTGTTCTGGTGGTGGGGATACAGAGTCCACGCTTTTTTCAAGGAGCACAGGTATTCCCATGTTGTGGGCTTTTGGTTAATAACCTCCAAATCCCATGGAGAAGCACTTGCTAATACTTGGATTTAGAGCCCAACCCACACTTTCCCCAGCACTCCGTATAAGGCAACCAAACAGGGTAGACAAGTTAAGCGATTTTATAAGAACCAAGGCCCTGCTCTCAGTTGGAGGAGGCTGCCCACTCTCAGGATAACTGTGCAAGTGTTCGTGTGTGTGCTGGAGGTGTGGAAACAGACTCCACGGATCTTTATGGGGGCACAGGTGTTCCCAGGTTAGGGATGTAGTTTAAACACCTCCACAAACCATAGAGAGGTCATCGCAAATACTTGGTTTTGGAGCCCAAACCACACTTTCCCCCGCACTCCCGCCTAGGCTTTCCATCAGGGAAGACAAGCAAAGGGATTCAATTAGAACCCAGGCGCTGCTGTCAGTTGGAGGAACTTCCCTGCACTCAGAATTCCAGAACACATTCTTAGGTGTGGGAGAGTTGTGCAGCCCCACTGCACCCAGATGAATGCAGGAAAAGGTGTTCCCTTTAGGGACAAGTCCTCTAAGTACTTCCTCAATGGATCAGGGGGCACTCACTGCTACGTGGCCTCCAAGCCCAACCCCCAGCTTTCCCTCATGGCCTGGCCTAAAAGAACACTCAGGGAACAGAAGCTAAGGGATACTACTAGAATCCAGGTGCTGCTGTCAGTTTGAGGAACTTCCCCACACTCAGAATACAAGAACACATCTTCGTGTGTGTGCTGGATGTAGGGAAACAGTCAAAGCATCTTTCAGGGGGCACATTTATTCCATGGTTGTGGGTTGTAGGTTAAAAACCCACATCCCATGGATAGGCTCTCGCTTATACTTGGTTTAGAGCCCAACCCCCACTTTCCCCCACTCTCCAGGCTAGGAATGCCATCAGGGAAGACAAGCTAAGGGATTCTTTTAGAACCCAGGCGCTGCTGTCATTTGGAGGAGCCTCCCCACAATCAGGATACCTGAGCACGTCTCCGTGTGTGTGCTGGAGGTGGGGAAACAGATTCCACGCATCTTTATGGGGCACAGGTGTTCCAAGGTTGGGGAAGTAGTTTAAAACCCTCCACTCCCCACAGAGATGCACTCGCTAATACTTGGCTTTAGAGCCCATCCCCCACCATCGCTTACTGCTAGGCCTAGGAACACACTTAGGGAAGTCAAGCTAAGGGATTCTATTACAACCCAGGTGCTGCTGTCTGTTGGAGGAACCTCCCCACACTCAGAACCCCAGAACACTTCTTCCTGTGTGTGCTGGACGTGGGGAAGCATAGCACACGCATTTTTCAGGGGTCACAGTAATTCCCAAGTTGTGGGTTGTAGTTTAAACATCTCCACTACCCATGGAGAGGCACACGCTAATACTTAGTTTTAGATCCCAAATCCCACTTTCAACCACACACTGGCCTAGGCAAACCATCAGGGAAGACAAGCAAAGGGATTCTATTCAAACCAAGACGCTGATGTCAGTTGGAGGAACTACCCCACCCTCAGGACACTGGAACCCAACCTTGTGTGGTGGGGAGATTTGAAGCCCCACTCCACGCAGATGAATGGGTGCTCAGGTGTTTCCCTTTATGGAGAATTCATCTAAATACTTCCTCAGTCCATCGGGGACACTCGCTACTATTTGGCCTCAAAGCCCAACCCCCAGGTTTCTCTCAGAGTCAGTCCTAGGGAAACACTCAGGGATTACAAGCTAAGGGATTCTATTAGAACCCAGCCGCTTCTGTCACCTGAAATTGCCAGCCCACACTCAGGATAGCAGAAAACTTCTTCATGTGTGTTCTGGTGGTGGGGATACAGAGTCCACGCTTTTTTCAAGGAGCACAGGTATTCCCATGTTGTGGGCTTTTGGTTAATAACCTCCAAATCCCATGGAGAAGCACTCGCTAATACTTGGATTTAGAGCCCAACCCACCCTTTCCCCAGCACTCCGTATCAGGCAACCAAACAGGGTAGACAAGTTAAGCGATTTTATAAGAACCAAGGCCCTGCTCTCAGTTGGAGGAGGCTGCCCACTCTCAGGATAACTGTGCAAGTGTTCGTGTGTGTGCTGGAGGTGTGGAAACAGACTCCACGGATCTTTATGGGGGCACAGGTGTTCCCAGGTTAGGGATGTAGTTTAAACACCTCCACAAACCATAGAGAGGTCATCGCCAATACTTGGTTTTGGAGCCCAAACCACACTTTCCCCCGCACTCCCGCCTAGGCTTTCCATCAGGGAAGACAAGCAATGGGATTCAATTAGAACCCAGGCGCTGCTGTCAGTTGGAGGAACTTCCCTGCACTCAGAATTCCAGAACACATTCTTAGGTGTGGGAGAGTTGTGCAGCCCCACTGCACCCAGATGAATGCAGGAAAAGGTGTTCCCTTTAGGGACAAGTCCTCTAAGTACTTCCTCAATGGATCAGGGGGCACTCACTGCTACGTGGCCTCCAAACCCAACCCCCAGCTTTCCCTCATGGCCTGGCCTAAAAGAACACTCAGGGAACAGAAGCTAAGGGATACTACTAGAATCCAGGTGCTGCTGTAAGTTTGAGGAACTTCCCCACACTCAGAATAGAAGAACACATCTTCGTGTGTGTGCTGGATGTAGGGAAACAGTCAAAGCATCTTTCAGGGGGCACATTTATTCCATGGTTGTGGGTTGTAGGTTAAAAACCCACATCCCATTGATAGGCTCTCGCTTATACTTGGTTTAGAGCCCAACCCCCACTTTCCCCCACTCTCCAGCCTAGGCATGCCATCAGGGAAGACAAGCTAAGGGATTCTTTTAGAACCCAGGCGCTGCTGTCATTTGGAGGAGCCTCCCCACAATCAGGATACCTGAGCACGTCTCCGTGTGTGTGCTGGAGGTGGGGAAACAGATTCCACGCATCTCTATGGGGCACAGGTGTTCCAAGGTTGGGGAAGTATTTTAAAACCCTCCACTACCCACAGAGATGCACTCGCTAATACTTGGCTTTAGAGCCCATCCCCCACCATCGCTTACTGCTAGGCCAAGGAACACACTTAAGGAAGTCAAGCTAAGGGATTCTATTACAACCCAGGTGCTGCTGTCTGTTGGAGGAACCTCCCCACACTCAGAACCCCAGAACACTTCTTCCTGTGTGTGCTGGACGTGGGGAAGCATAGCACACGCATTTTTCAGGGGTCACAGTAATTCCCAAGTTGTGGGTTGTAGTTTAAACATCTCCACTACCCATGGAGAGGCACACGCTAATACTTAGTTTTACATCCCAAATCCCACTTTCAACCACACACTGGCCTAGGCAAACCATCAGGGAAGACAAGCAAAGGGATTCTATTCAAACCAAGACGCTGATGTCAGTTGGAGGAACTACCCCACCCTCAGGACACTGGAACCCAACCTTGTGTGGTGGGGAGATTTGAAGCCCCACTCCACGCAGATGAATGGGTGCTCAGGTGTTTCCCTTTATGGAGAATTCATCTAAATACTTCCTCAGTCCATCGGGGACACTCGCTACTATTTGGCCTCAAAGCCCAACCCCCAGGTTTCTCTCAGAGTCAGTCCTAGGGAAACACTCAGGGATTACAAGCTAAGGGATTCTATTAGAACCCAGCCGCTTCTGTCACCTGAAATTGCCAGCCCACACTCAGGATAGCAGAAAACTTCTTCATGTGTGTTCTGGTGGTGGGGATACAGAGTCCACGCTTTTTTCAAGGAGCACAGGTATTCCCATGTTGTGGGCTTTTGGTTAATAACCTCCAAATCCCATGGAGAAGCACTTGCTAATACTTGGATTTAGAGCCCAACCCACACTTTCCCCAGCACTCCGTATAAGGCAACCAAACAGGGTAGACAAGTTAAGCGATTTTATAAGAACCAAGGCCCTGCTCTCAGTTGGAGGAGGCTGCCCACTCTCAGGATAACTGTGCAAGTGTTCGTGTGTGTGCTGGAGGTGTGGAAACAGACTCCACGGATCTTTATGGGGGCACAGGTGTTCCCAGGTTAGGGATGTAGTTTAAACACCTCCACAAACCATAGAGAGGTCATCGCAAATACCTGGTTTTGGAGCCCAAACCACACTTTCCCCCGCACTCCCGCCTAGGCTTTCCATCAGGGAAGACAAGCAAAGGGATTCAATTAGAACCCAGGCGCTGCTGTCAGTTGGAGGAACTTCCCTGCACTCAGAATTCCAGAACACATTCTTAGGTGTGGGAGAGTTGTGCAGCCCCACTGCACCCAGATGAATGCAGGAAAAGGTGTTCCCTTTAGGGACAAGTCCTCTAAGTACTTCCTCAATGGATCAGGGGGCACTCACTGCTACGTGGCCTCCAAGCCCAACCCCCAGCTTTCCCTCATGGCCTGGCCTAAAAGAACACTCAGGGAACAGAAGCTAAGGGATACTACTAGAATCCAGGTGCTGCTGTCAGTTTGAGGAACTTCCCCACACTCAGAATACAAGAACACATCTTCGTGTGTGTGCTGGATGTAGGGAAACAGTCAAAGCATCTTTCAGGGGGCACATTTATTCCATGGTTGTGGGTTGTAGGTTAAAAACCCACATCCCATGGATAGGCTCTCGCTTATACTTGGTTTAGAGCCCAACCCCCACTTTCCCCCACTCTCCAGGCTAGGAATGCCATCAGGGAAGACAAGCTAAGGGATTCTTTTAGAACCCAGGCGCTGCTGTCATTTGGAGGAGCCTCCCCACAATCAGGATACCTGAGCACGTCTCCGTGTGTGTGCTGGAGGTGGGGAAACAGATTCCACGCATCTTTATGGGGCACAGGTGTTCCAAGGTTGGGGAAGTAGTTTAAAACCCTCCACTCCCCACAGAGATGCACTCGCTAATACTTGGCTTTAGAGCCCATCCCCCACCATCGCTTACTGCTAGGCCTAGGAACACACTTAGGGAAGTCAAGCTAAGGGATTCTATTACAACCCAGGTGCTGCTGTCTGTTGGAGGAACCTCCCCACACTCAGAACCCCAGAACACTTCTTCCTGTGTGTGCTGGACGTGGGGAAGCATAGCACACGCATTTTTCAGGGGTCACAGTAATTCCCAAGTTGTGGGTTGTAGTTTAAACATCTCCACTACCCATGGAGAGGCACACGCTAATACTTAGTTTTACATCCCAAATCCCACTTTCAACCACACACTGGCCTAGGCAAACCATCAGGGAAGACAAGCAAAGGGATTCTATTCAAACCAAGACGCTGATGTCAGTTGGAGGAACTACCCCACCCTCAGGACACTGGAACCCAACCTTGTGTGGTGGGGAGATTTGAAGCCCCACTCCACGCAGATGAATGGGTGCTCAGGTGTTTCCCTTTATGGAGAATTCATCTAAATACTTCCTCAGTCCATCGGGGACACTCGCTACTATTTGGCCTCAAAGCCCAACCCCCAGGTTTCTCTCAGAGTCAGTCCTAGGGAAACACTCAGGGATTACAAGCTAAGGGATTCTATTAGAACCCAGCCGCTTCTGTCACCTGAAATTGCCAGCCCACACTCAGGATAGCAGAAAACTTCTTCATGTGTGTTCTGGTGGTGGGGATACAGAGTCCACGCTTTTTTCAAGGAGCACAGGTATTCCCATGTTGTGGGCTTTTGGTTAATAACCTCCAAATCCCATGGAGAAGCACTCGCTAATACTTGGATTTAGAGCCCAACCCACCCTTTCCCCAGCACTCCGTATCAGGCAACCAAACAGGGTAGACAAGTTAAGCGATTTTATAAGAACCAAGGCCCTGCTCTCAGTTGGAGGAGGCTGCCCACTCTCAGGATAACTGTGCAAGTGTTCGTGTGTGTGCTGGAGGTGTGGAAACAGACTCCACGGATCTTTATGGGGGCACAGGTGTTCCCAGGTTAGGGATGTAGTTTAAACACCTCCACAAACCATAGAGAGGTCATCGCCAATACTTGGTTTTGGAGCCCAAACCACACTTTCCCCCGCACTCCCGCCTAGGCTTTCCATCAGGGAAGACAAGCAATGGGATTCAATTAGAACCCAGGCGCTGCTGTCAGTTGGAGGAACTTCCCTGCACTCAGAATTCCAGAACACATTCTTAGGTGTGGGAGAGTTGTGCAGCCCCACTGCACCCAGATGAATGCAGGAAAAGGTGTTCGCTTTAAGGAGAAGTCCTCTAAGTACTTCCTCAATGGATCAGGGGGCACTCACTGCTACGTGGCCTCCAAGCCCAACCCCCAGCTTTCCCTCATGGCCTGGCCTAAAAGAACACTTAGGGAACAGAAGCTAAGGGATATTACTAGAATCCAGGTGCTGCTGTCAGTTTGAGGAACTTCCCCACACTCAGAATAGAAGAACACATCTTCGTGTGTGTGCTGGATGTAGGGAAACAGTCAAAGCATCTTTCAGGGGGCACATTTATTCCATGGTTGTGGGTTGTAGGTTAAAAACCCACATCCCATGGATAGGCTCTCGCTTATACTTGGTTTAGAGCCCAACCCCCACTTTCCCCCACTCTCCAGCCTAGGCATGCCATCAGGGAAGACAAGCTAAGGGATTCTTTTAGAACCCAGGCGCTGCTGTCATTTGGAGGAGCCTCCCCACAATCAGGATACCTGAGCACGTCTCCGTGTGTGTGCTGGAGGTGGGGAAACAGATTCCACGCATCTTTATGGGGCACAGGTGTTCCAAGGTTGGGGAAGTAGTTTAAAACCCTCCACTCCCCACAGAGATGCACTCGCTAATACTTGGCTTTAGAGCCCATCCCCCACCATCGCTTACTGCTAGGCCTAGGAACACACTTAGGGAAGTCAAGCTAAGGGATTCTATTACAACCCAGGTGCTGCTGTCTGTTGGAGGAACCTCCCCACACTCAGAACCCCAGAACACTTCTTCCTGTGTGTGCTGGACGTGGGGAAGCATAGCACACGCATTTTTCAGGGGTCACAGTAATTCCCAAGTTGTGGGTTGTAGTTTAAACATCTCCACTACCCATGGAGAGGCACACGCTAATACTTAGTTTTAGATCCCAAATCCCACTTTCAACCACACACTGGCCTAGGCAAACCATCAGGGAAGACAAGCAAAGGGATTCTATTCAAACCAAGACGCTGATGTCAGTTGGAGGAACTACCCCACCCTCAGGACACTGGAACCCAACCTTGTGTGGTGGGGAGATTTGAAGCCCCACTCCACGCAGATGAATGGGTGCTCAGGTGTTTCCCTTTATGGAGAATTCATCTAAATACTTCCTCAGTCCATCGGGGACACTCGCTACTATTTGGCCTCAAAGCCCAACCCCCAGGTTTCTCTCAGAGTCAGTCCTAGGGAAGCACTCAGGGATTACAAGCTAAGGGATTCTATTAGAACCCAGCCGCTTCTGTCACCTGAAATTGCCAGCCCACACTCAGGATAGCAGAAAACTTCTTCATGTGTGTTCTGGTGGTGGGGATACAGAGTCCACGCTTTTTTCAAGGAGCACAGGTATTCCCATGTTGTGGGCTTTTGGTTAATAACCTCCAAATCCCATGGAGAAGCACTCGCTAATACTTGGATTTAGAGCCCAACCCACCCTTTCCCCAGCACTCCGTATCAGGCAACCAAACAGGGTAGACAAGTTAAGCGATTTTATAAGAACCAAGGCCCTGCTCTCAGTTGGAGGAGGCTGCCCACTCTCAGGATAACTGTGCAAGTGTTCGTGTGTGTGCTGGAGGTGTGGAAACAGACTCCACGGATCTTTATGGGGGCACAGGTGTTCCCAGGTTAGGGATGTAGTTTAAACACCTCCACAAACCATAGAGAGGTCATCGCCAATACTTGGTTTTGGAGCCCAAACCACACTTTCCCCCGCACTCCCGCCTAGGCTTTCCATCAGGGAAGACAAGCAAAGGGATTCAATTAGAACCCAGGCGCTGCTGTCAGTTGGAGGAACTTCCCTGCACTCAGAATTCCAGAACACATTCTTAGGTGTGGGAGAGTTGTGCAGCCCCACTGCACCCAGATGAATGCAGGAAAAGGTGTTCCCTTTAGGGACAAGTCCTCTAAGTACTTCCTCAATGGATCAGGGGGCACTCACTGCTACGTGGCCTCCAAACCCAACCCCCAGCTTTCCCTCATGGCCTGGCCTAAAAGAACACTCAGGGAACAGAAGCTAAGGGATACTACTAGAATCCAGGTGCTGCTGTCAGTTTGAGGAACTTCCCCACACTCAGAATACAAGAACACATCTTCGTGTGTGTGCTGGATGTAGGGAAACAGTCAAAGCATCTTTCAGGGGGCACATTTATTCCATGGTTGTGGGTTGTAGGTTAAAAACCCACATCCCATGGATAGGCTCTCGCTTATACTTGGTTTAGAGCCCAACCCCCACTTTCCCCCACTCTCCAGCCTAGGCATGCCATCAGGGAAGACAAGCTAAGGGATTCTTTTAGAACCCAGGCGCTGCTGTCATTTGGAGGAGCCTCCCCACAATCAGGATACCTGAGCACGTCTCCGTGTGTGTGCTGGAGGTGGGGAAACAGATTCCACGCATCTTTATGGGGCACAGGTGTTCCAAGGTTGGGGAAGTAGTTTAAAACCCTCCACTCCCCACAGAGATGCACTCGCTAATACTTGGCTTTAGAGCCCATCCCCCACCATCGCTTACTGCTAGGCCTAGGAACACACTTAGGGAAGTCAAGCTAAGGGATTC
The DNA here is from genome assembly GCF_048564905.1 of Vicugna pacos. Taxonomy (NCBI): domain Eukaryota; kingdom Metazoa; phylum Chordata; class Mammalia; order Artiodactyla; family Camelidae; genus Vicugna; species Vicugna pacos. Next base: position 2,822,161 of record NW_027328738.1, read on the forward strand.
TATTACAACCCAGGTGCTGCTGTCTGTTGGAGGAACCTCCCCACACTCAGAACCCCAGAACACTTCTTCCTGTGTGTGCTGGACGTGGGGAAGCATAGCACACGCATTTTTCAGGGGTCACAGTAATTCCCAAGTTGTGGGTTGTAGTTTAAACATCTCCACTACCCATGGAGAGGCACACGCTAATACTTAGTTTTAGATCCCAAATCCCACTTTCAACCACACACTGGCCTAGGCCAACCATCAGGGAAGACAAGCAAAGGGATTCTATTCAAACCAAGATGCTGATGTCAGTTGGAGGAACTACCCCACCCTCAGGATACTGGAACCCAACCTTGTGTGGTGGGGAGATTTGAAGCCCCACTCCACGCAGATGAATGGGTGCTCAGGTGTTTCCCTTTATGGAGAATTCATCTAAATACTTCCTCAGTCCATCGGGGACACTCGCTACTATTTGGCCTCAAAGCCCAACCCCCAGGTTTCTCTCAGAGTCAGTCCTAGGGAAACACTCAGGGATTACAAGCTAAGGGATTCTATTAGAACCCAGCCGCTTCTGTCACCTGAAATTGCCAGCCCACACTCAGGATAGCAGAAAACTTCTTCATGTGTGTTCTGGTGGTGGGGATACAGAGTCCACGCTTTTTTCAAGGAGCACAGGTATTCCCATGTTGTGGGCTTTTGGTTAATAACCTCCAAATCCCATGGAGAAGCACTCGCTAATACTTGGATTTAGAGCCCAACCCACCCTTTCCCCAGCACTCCGTATCAGGCAACCAAACAGGGTAGACAAGTTAAGCGATTTTATAAGAACCAAGGCCCTGCTCTCAGTTGGAGGAGGCTGCCCACTCTCAGGATAACTGTGCAAGTGTTCGTGTGTGTGCTGGAGGTGTGGAAACAGACTCCACGGATCTTTATGGGGGCACAGGTGTTCCCAGGTTAGGGATGTAGTTTAAACACCTCCACAAACCATAGAGAGGTCATCGCCAATACTTAGTTTTGGAGCCCAAACCACACTTTCCCCCGCACTCCCGCCTAGGCTTTCCATCAGGGAAGACAAGCAAAGGGATTCAATTAGAACCCAGGCGCTGCTGTCAGTTGGAGGAACTTCCCTGCACTCAGAATTCCAGAAAACATTCTTAGGTGTGGGAGAGTTGTGCAGCCCCACTGCACCCAGATGAATGCAGGAAAAGGTGTTCCCTTTAGGGACAAGTCCTCTAAGTACTTCCTCAATGGATCAGGGGGCACTCACTGCTACGTGGCCTCCAAACCCAACCCCCAGCTTTCCCTCATGGCCTGGCCTAAAAGAACACTCAGGGAACAGAAGCTAAGGGATACTACTAGAATCCAGGTGCTGCTGTCAGTTTGAGGAACTTCCCCACACTCAGAATACAAGAACACATCTTCGTGTGTGTGCTGGATGTAGGGAAACAGTCAAAGCATCTTTCAGGGGGCACATTTATTCCATGGTTGTGGGTTGTAGGTTAAAAACCCACATCCCATGGATAGGCTCTCGCTTATACTTGGTTTAGAGCCCAACCCCCACTTTCCCCCACTCTCCAGCCTAGGCATGCCATCAGGGAAGACAAGCTAAGGGATTCTTTTAGAACCCAGGCGCTGCTGTCATTTGGAGGAGCCTCCCCACAATCAGGATACCTGAGCACGTCTCCGTGTGTGTGCTGGAGGTGGGGAAACAGATTCCACGCATCTTTATGGGGCACAGGTGTTCCAAGGTTGGGGAAGTAGTTTAAAACCCTCCACTCCCCACAGAGATGCACTCGCTAATACTTGGCTTTAGAGCCCATCCCCCACCATCGCTTACTGCTAGGCCTAGGAACACACTTAGGGAAGTCAAGCTAAGGGATTCTATTACAACCCAGGTGCTGCTGTCTGTTGGAGGAACCTCCCCACACTCAGAACCCCAGAACACTTCTTCCTGTGTGTGCTGGACGTGGGGAAGCATAGCACACGCATTTTTCAGGGGTCACAGTAATTCCCAAGTTGTGGGTTGTAGTTTAAACATCTCCACTACCCATGGAGAGGCACACGCTAATACTTAGTTTTAGATCCCAAATCCCACTTTCAACCACACACTGGCCTAGGCAAACCATCAGGGAAGACAAGCAAAGGGATTCTATTCAAACCAAGATGCTGATGTCAGTTGGAGGAACTACCCCACCCTCAGGATACTGGAACCCAACCTTGTGTGGTGGGGAGATTTGAAGCCCCACTCCACGCAGATGAATGGGTGCTCAGGTGTTTCCCTTTATGGAGAATTCATCTAAATACTTCCTCAGTCCATCGGGGACACTCGCTACTATTTGGCCTCAAAGCCCAACCCCCAGGTTTCTCTCAGAGTCAGTCCTAGGGAAACACTCAGGGATTACAAGCTAAGGGATTCTATTAGAACCCAGCCGCTCTGTCACCTGAAATTGCCAGCCCACACTCAGGATAGCAGAAAACTTCTTCATGTGTGTTCTGGTGGTGGGGATACAGAGTCCACGCTTTTTTCAAGGAGCACAGGTATTCCCATGTTGTGGGCTTTTGGTTAATAACCTCCAAATCCCATGGAGAAGCACTCGCTAATACTTGGATTTAGAGCCCAACCCACCCTTTCCCCAGCACTCCGTATCAGGCAACCAAACAGGGTAGACAAGTTAAGCGATTTTATAAGAACCAAGGCCCTGCTCTCAGTTGGAGGAGGCTGCCCACTCTCAGGATAACTGTGCAAGTGTTCGTGTGTGTGCTGGTGGTGTGGAAACAGACTCCACGGATCTTTATGGGGGCACAGGTGTTCCCAGGTTAGGGATGTAGTTTAAACAACTCCACAAACCATAGAGAGGTCATCGCAAATACCTGGTTTTGGAGCCCAAACCACACTTTCCCCCGCACTCCCGCCTAGGCTTTCCATCAGGGAAGACAAGCAAAGGGATTCAATTAGAACCCAGGCGCTGCTGTCAGTTGGAGGAACTTCCCTGCACTCAGAATTCCAGAACACATTCTTAGGTGTGGGAGAGATGTGCAGCCCCACTCCACCCAGATGAATGGAGGAAAAGTTGTTCCTTTAGGGAGAAGTCCTCTAAGTATTTCCTCAATGGATCAGGGGGCACTCACTGCTACGTGGCCTCCAAGCCCAACCCCCAGCTTTCCCTCATGGCCTGGCCTAAAGGAACACTCTGGGAACAGAAGCTAAGGGATACTAATAGAACCTAGGTGCTTCTGTCAGTTTGAGGAACCTCCCCACACTCAGAATACCAGAACACTTCTTCGCGTGTGTGCTGGATGTAGTGAAACAGTCAAAGCATTTTCCATGGGGCACATTTATTCCATGGTTTTAGGTTGTAGTTTAAAATCCCACATCCCATGGATAGGCTCTCGCTAATACTTGGTTTAGAGCCCAACCCCCACTTTCCCCCACTCTCCAGCCTAGGCATGCCATCAGGGAAGACAAACTAAGGGATTCTATTAGAACCCAGGCGCTGCTGTCATTTGGAGGAGCCTCCCCACAATCAGGATACCTGAGCACGTCTCCGTGTGTGTGCTGGAGGTGGGGAAACTGATTCCACGCATCTTTATGGGGCACAGGTGTTCCAAGGTTGGGGATGTAGTTTAAAACTCTCCACTGCCCACGGAGATGCACACGCTAAAACTTGGCTTTAGAGCCCATCCCCCACCATCGCTTACTGCTAGGCCTAGGAAAACACTTAGGGAAGTCAAGCTAAGGGATTCTATTAAAACCCAGGTGCTGCTGTCTTTTGGAGGAACCTCCCCACCTCAGAACCCCAGAAAACTACTTCCTGTGTGTGCTGGACTTGGGGAAACATAGCACACGCATTTTTCAGGGGTCACAGTAATTCCCAAGTTGTGGGTGGTAGTTTAAACATCTCCACTACCCATGGAGAGGCACACGCTAATACTTAGTTTTAGATCCCAAATCCCACTTTCAACCACACACTGGCCTAGGCAAACCATCAGGGAAGACAAGCAAAGGGATTCTATTCAAACCAAGACGCTGATGTCAGTTGGAGGAACTACCCCACCCTCAGGATACTGGAACCCAACCTTGTGTGGTGGGGAGATTTGAAGCCCCACTCCACGCAGATGAATGGGTGCTCAGGTGTTTCCCTTTATGGAGAATTCATCTAAATACTTCCTCAGTCCATCGGGGACACTCGCTACTATTTGGCCTCAAAGCCCAACCCCCAGGTTTCTCTCAGAGTCAGTCCTAGGGAAACACTCAGGGATTACAAGCTAAGGGATTCTATTAGAACCCAGCCGCTTCTGTCACCTGAAATTGCCAGCCCACACTCAGGATAGCAGAAAACTTCTTCATGTGTGTTCTGGTGGTGGGGATACAGAGTCCACGCTTTTTTCAAGGAGCACAGGTATTCCCATGTTGTGGGCTTTTGGTTAATAACCTCCAAATCCCATGGAGAAGCACTCGCTAATACTTGGATTTAGAGCCCAACCCACCCTTTCCCCAGCACTCCGTATCAGGCAACCAAACAGGGTAGACAAGTTAAGCGATTTTATAAGAACCAAGGCCCTGCTCTCAGTTGGAGGAGGCTGCCCACTCTCAGGATAACTGTGCAAGTGTTCGTGTGTGTGCTGGAGGTGTGGAAACAGACTCCACGGATCTTTATGGGGGCACAGGTGTTCCCAGGTTAGGGATGTAGTTTAAACACCTCCACAAACCATAGAGAGGTCATCGCCAATACTTGGTTTTGGAGCCCAAACCACACTTTCCCCCGCACTCCCGCCTAGGCTTTCCATCAGGAAAGACAAGCAAAGGGATTCAATTAGAACCCAGGCGCTGCTGTCAGTTGGAGGAACTTCCCTGCACTCAGAATTCCAGAACACATTCTTAGGTGTGGGAGAGTTGTGCAGCCCCACTGCACTCAGATGAATGCAGGAAAAGGTGTTCCCTTTAGGGACAAGTCCTCTAAGTACTTCCTCAATGGATCAGGGGGCACTCACTGCTACGTGGCCTCCAAACCCAACCCCCAGCTTTCCCTCATGGCCTGGCCTAAAAGAACACTCAGGGAACAGAATCTAAGGGATACTACTAGAATCCAGGTGCTGCTGTCAGTTTGAGGAACTTCCCCACACTCAGAATACAAGAACACATCTTCGTGTGTGTGCTGGATGTAGGGAAACAGTCAAAGCATCTTTCAGGGGGCACATTTATTCCATGGTTGTGGGTTGGAGGTTAAAAACCCACATCCCATGGATAGGCTCTCGCTTATACTTGGTTTAGAGCCCAACCCCCACTTTCCCCCACTCTCCAGCCTAGGCATGCCATCAGGGAAGACAAGCTAAGGGATTCTTTTAGAACCCAGGCGCTGCTGTCATTTGGAGGAGCCTCCCCACAATCAGGATACCTGAGCACGTCTCCGTGTGTGTGCTGGAGGTGGGGAAACAGATTCCACGCATCTTTATGGGGCACAGGTGTTCCAAGGTTGGGGAAGTAGTTTAAAACCCTCCACTCCCCACAGAGATGCACTCGCTAATACTTGGCTTTAGAGCCCATCCCCCACCATCGCTTACTGCTAGGCCTAGGAACACACTTAGGGAAGTCAAGCTAAGGGATTCTATTACAACCCAGGTGCTGCTGTCTGTTGGAGGAACCTCCCCACACTCAGAACCCCAGAACACTTCTTCCTGTGTGTGCTGGACGTGGGGAAGCATAGCACACGCATTTTTCAGGGGTCACAGTAATTCCCAAGTTGTGGGTTGTAGTTTAAACATCTCCACTACCCATGGAGAGGCACACGCTAATACTTAGTTTTAGATCCCAAATCCCACTTTCAACCACACACTGGCCTAGGCAAACCATCAGGGAAGACAGGCAAAGGGATTCTATTCAAACCAAGACGCTGATGTCAGTTGGAGGAACTACCCCACCCTCAGGATACTGGAACCCAACCTTGTGTGGTGGGGAGATTTGAAGCCCCACTCCACGCAGATGAATGGGTGCTCAGGTGTTTCCCTTTATGGAGAATTCATCTAAATACTTCCTCAGTCCATCGGGGACACTCGCTACTATTTGGCCTCAAAGCCCAACCCCCAGGTTTCTCTCAGAGTCAGTCCTAGGGAAACACTCAGGGATTACAAGCTAAGGGATTCTATTAGAACCCAGCCGCTTCTGTCACCTGAAATTGCCAGCCCACACTCAGGATAGCAGAAAACTTCTTCATGTGTGTTCTGGTGGTGGGGATACAGAGTCCACGCTTTTTTCAAGGAGCACAGGTATTCCCATGTTGTGGGCTTTTGGTTAATAACCTCCAAATCCCATGGAGAAGCACTCGCTAATACTTGGATTTAGAGCCCAACCCACCCTTTCCCCAGCACTCCGTATCAGGCAACCAAACAGGGTAGACAAGTTAAGCGATTTTATAAGAACCAAGGCCCTGCTCTCAGTTGGAGGAGGCTGCCCACTCTCAGGATAACTGTGCAAGTGTTCGTGTGTGTGCTGGAGGTGTGGAAACAGACTCCACGGATCTTTATGGGGGCACAGATGTTCCCAGGTTAGGGATGTAGTTTAAACACCTCCACAAACCATAGAGAGGTCATCGCCAATACTTGGTTTTGGAGCCCAAACCACACTTTCCCCCGCACTCCCGCCTAGGCTTTCCATCAGGGAAGACAAGCAAAGGGATTCAATTAGAACCCAGGCGCTGCTGTCAGTTGGAGGAACTTCCCTGCACTCAGAATTCCAGAACACATTCTTAGGTGTGGGAGAGTTGTGCAGCCCCACTGCACCCAGATGAATGCAGGAAAAGGTGTTCCCTTTAGGGACAAGTCCTCTAAGTACTTCCTCAATGGATCAGGGGGCACTCACTGCTACGTGGCCTCCAAACCCAACCCCCAGCTTTCCCTCATGGCCTGGCCTAAAAGAACACTCAGGGAACAGAAGCTAAGGGATACTAATAGAATCCAGGTGCTGCTGTCAGTTTGAGGAACTTCCCCACACTCAGAATACAAGAACACATCTTCGTGTGTGTGCTGGATGTAGGGAAATAGTCAAAGCATCTTTCAGGGGGCACATTTATTCCATGGTTGTAGGTTGTAGTTTAAAATCCCACATCCCATGGATAGGCTCTCGCTAATACTTGGTTTAGAGCCCAACCCCCACTTTCCCCCACTCTCCAGCCTAGGCATGCCATCAGGGAAGACAAGCTAAGGGATTCTATTAGAACCCAGGCGCTGCTGTCATTTGGAGGAGCCTCCCCACAATCAGGATACCTGAGCACGTCTCCGTGTGTGTGCTGGAGGTGGGGAAACTGATTCCACGCATCTTTATGGGGCACAGGTGTTCCAAGGTTGGGGATTTAGTTTAAAACTCTCCACTACCCACAGAGATGCACACGCTAATACTTGGCTTTAGAGCCCATCCCCCACCATCGCTTACTGCTAGGCCTAGGAAAACACTTAGGGAAGTCAAGCTAAGGGATTCTATTAAAACCCAGGTGCTGCTGTCTGTTGGAGGAACCTCCCCACCTCAGAACCCCAGAAAACTACTTCCTGTGTGTGCTGGACTTGGGGAAACATAGCACACGCATTTTTCAGGGGTCACAGTAATTCCCAAGTTGTGGGTGGTAGTTTAAACATCTCCACTACCCATGGAGAGGCACACGCTAATACTTAGTTTTAGATCCCAAATCACACTTTCAACCACACACTGGCCTAGGCAAACCATCAGGGAAGACAAGCAAAGGGATTCTATTCAAACCAAGACGCTGATGTCAGTTGGAGGAACTACCCCACCCTCAGGATACTGGAACCCAACCTTGTGTGGTGGGGAGATTTGAAGCCCCACTCCACGCAGATGAATGGGTGCTCAGGTGTTTCCCTTTATGGAGAATTCATCTAAATACTTCCTCAGTCCATCGGGGACACTCGCTACTATTTGGCCTCAAAGCCCAACCCCCAGGTTTCTCTCAGAGTCAGTCCTAGGGAAACACTCAGGGATTACAAGCTAAGGGATTCTATTAGAACCCAGCCGCTTCTGTCACCTGAAATTGCCAGCCCACACTCAGGATAGCAGAAAACTTCTTCATGTGTGTTCTGGTGGTGGGGATACAGAGTCCATGCTTTTATCAAGGAGCACAGGTATTCCCATGTTGTGGGGTTTTGGTTAATAACCTCCAAATCCCATGGAGAAGCACTCGCTAATACTTGGATTTAGAGCCCAACCCACCCTTTCCCCAGCACTCCGTATCAGGCAACCAAACAGGGTAGACAAGTTAAGCGATTTTATAAGAACCAAGGCCCTGCTCTCAGTTGGAGGAGGCTGCCCACTCTCAGGATAACTGTGCAAGTGTTCGTGTGTGTGCTGGAGGTGTAGAAACAGACTCCACGGATCTTTATGGGGTCACAGTGTTCCCAGGTTAGGGATGTAGTTTAAACACCTCCACAAACCATAGAGAAGTCATCGCCAATACTGGGTTTTGGAGCCCAAACCACACTTTCCCCCGCACTCCCGCCTAGGCTTTCCATCAGGGAAGACAAGCAAAGGGATTCAATTAGAACCCAGGCGCTGCTGTCAGTTGGAGGAACTTCCCTGCACTCAGAATTCCAGAACACATTCTTAGGTGTGGGAGAGTTGTGCAGCCCCACTGCACCCAGATGAATGCAGGAAAAGGTGTTCGCTTTAGGGACAAGTCCTCTAAGTACTTCCTCAATGGATCAGGGGGCACTCACTGCTACGTGGCCTCCAAGCCCAACCCCCAGCTTTCCCTCATGGCCTGGCCTAAAAGAACACTCAGGGAACAGAAGCTAAGGGATACTACTAGAATCCAGGTGCTGCTGTCAGTTTGAGGAACTTCCCCACACTCAGAATACAAGAACACATCTTCGTGTGTCTGCTGGATGTAGGGAAACAGTCAAAGCATCTTTCAGGGGGCACATTTATTCCATGGTTGTGGGTTGTAGGTTAAAAACCCACATCCCATGGATAGGCTCTCGCTTATACTTGGTTTAGAGCCCAACCCCCACTTTCCCCCACTCTCCAGCCTAGGCATGCCATCAGGGAAGACAAGCTAAGGGATTCTTTTAGAACCCAGGCGCTGCTGTCATTTGGAGGAGCCTCCCCACAATCAGGATACCTGAGCACGTCTCCGTGTGTGTGCTGGAGGTGGGGAAACAGATTCCACGCATCTTTATGGGGCACAGGTGTTCCAAGGTTGGGGAAGTAGTTTAAAACCCTCCACTACCAACAGAGATGCACTCGCCAATACTTGGCTTTAGAGCCCATCCCCCACCATCGCTTACTGCTAGGCCTAGGAACACACTTAGGGAAGTCAAGCTAAGGGATTCTATTACAACCCAGGTGCTGCTGTCTGTTGGAGGAACCTCCCCACACTCAGAACCCCAGAACACTTCTTCCTGTGTGTGCTGGACGTGGGGAAGCATAGCACACGCATTTTTCAGGGGTCACAGTAATTCCCAAGTTGTGGGTTGTAGTTTAAACATCTCCACTACCCATGGAGAGGCACACGCTAATACTTAGTTTTACATCCCAAATCCCACTTTCAACCACACACTGGCCTAGGCAAACCATCAGGGAAGACAAGCAAAGGGATTCTATTCAAACCAAGACGCTGATGTCAGTTGGAGGAACTACCCCACCCTCAGGACACTGGAATCCAACCTTGTGTGGTGGGGAGATTTGAAGCCCCACTCCACGCAGATGAATGGGTGCTCAGGTGTTTCCCTTTATGGAGAATTCATCTAAATACTTCCTCAGTCCATCGGGGACACTCGCTACTATTTGGCCTCAAAGCCCAACCCCCAGGTTTCTCTCAGAGTCAGTCCTAGGGAAACACTCAGGGATTACAAGCTAAGGGATTCTATTAGAACCCAGCCGCTTCTGTCACCTGAAATTGCCAGCCCACACTCAGGATAGCAGAAAACTTCTTCATGTGTGTTCTGGTGGTGGGGATACAGAGTCCACGCTTTTTTCAAGGAGCACAGGTATTCCCATGTTGTGGGCTTTTGGTTAATAACCTCCAAATCCCATGGAGAAGCACTCGCTAATACTTGGATTTAGAGCCCAACCCACCCTTTCCCCAGCACTCCGTATCAGGCAACCAAACAGGGTAGACAAGTTAAGCGATTTTATAAGAACCAAGGCCCTGCTCTCAGTTGGAGGAGGCTGCCCACTCTCAGGATAACTGTGCAAGTGTTCGTGTGTGTGCTGGAGGTGTGGAAACAGACTCCACGGATCTTTATGGGGGCACAGTGTTCCCAGGTTAGGGATGTAGTTTAAACACCTCCACAAACCATAGAGAAGTCATCGCCAATACTTAGTTTTGGAGCCCAAACCACACTTTCCCCCGCACTCCCGCCTAGGCTTTCCATCAGGGAAGACAAGCAAAGGGATTCAATTAGAACCCAGGCGCTGCTGTCAGTTGGAGGAACTTCCCTGCACTCACAATTCCAGAACACATTCTTAGGTGTGGGAGAGTTGTGCAGCCCCACTGCACCCAGATGAATGCAGGAAAAGGTGTTCGCTTTAGGGAGAAGTCCTCTAAGTACTTCCTCAATGGATCAGGGGGCACTCACTGCTACGTGGCCTCCAAGCCCAACCCCCAGCTTTCCCTCATGGCCTGGCCTAAAAGAACACTCAGGGAACAGAAGCTAAGGGATACTACTAGAATCCAGGTGCTGCTGTCAGTTTGAGGAACTTCCCCACACTCAGAATACAAGAACACATCTTCGTGTGTCTGCTGGATGTAGGGAAACAGTCAAAGCATCTTTCAGGGGGCACATTTATTCCATGGTTGTGGGTTGTAGGTTAAAAACCCACATCCCATGGATAGGCTCTCGCTTATACTTGGTTTAGAGCCCAACCCCCACTTTCCCCCACTCTCCAGCCTAGGCATGCCATCAGGGAAGACAAGCTAAGGGATTCTTTTAGAACCCAGGCGCTGCTGTCATTTGGAGGAGCCTCCCCACAATCAGGATACCTGAGCACGTCTCCGTGTGTGTGCTGGAGGTGGGGAAACAGATTCCACGCATCTTTATGGGGCACAGGTGTTCCAAGGTTGGGGAAGTAGTTTAAAACCCTCCACTCCCCACAGAGATGCACTCGCTAATACTTGGCTTTAGAGCCCATCCCCCACCATCGCTTACTGCTAGGCCTAGGAACACACTTAGGGAAGTCAAGCTAAGGGATTCTATTACAACCCAGGTGCTGCTGTCTGTTGGAGGAACCTCCCCACACTCAGAACCCCAGAACACTTCTTCCTGTGTGTGCTGGACGTGGGGAAGCATAGCACACGCATTTTTCAGGGGTCACAGTAATTCCCAAGTTGTGGGTTGTAGTTTAAACATCTCCACTACCCATGGAGAGGCACACGCTAATACTTAGTTTTAGATCCCAAATCCCACTTTCAACCACACACTGGCCTAGGCAAAACATCAGGGAAGACAAGCAAAGGGATTCTATTCAAACCAAGACGCTGATGTCAGTTGGAGGAACTACCCCACCCTCAGGACACTGGAACCCAACCTTGTGTGGTGGGGAGATTTGAAGCCCCACTCCACGCAGATGAATGGGTGCTCAGGTGTTTCCCTTTATGGAGAATTCATCTAAATACTTCCTCAGTCCATCGGGGACACTCGCTACTATTTGGCCTCAAAGCCCAACCCCCAGGTTTCTCTCAGAGTCAGTCCTAGGGAAACACTCAGGGATTACAAGCTAAGGGATTCTATTAGAACCCAGCCGCTTCTGTCACCTGAAATTGCCAGCCCACACTCAGGATAGCAGAAAACTTCTTCATGTGTGTTCTGGTGGTGGGGATACAGAGTCCACGCTTTTTTCAAGGAGCACAGGTATTCCCATGTTGTGGGCTTTTGGTTAATAACCTCCAAATCCCATGGAGAAGCACTCGCTAATACTTGGATTTAGAGCCCAACCCACCCTTTCCCCAGCACTCCGTATCAGGCAACCAAACAGGGTAGACAAGTTAAGCGATTTTATAAGAACCAAGGCCCTGCTCTCAGTTGGAGGAGGCTGCCCACTCTCAGGATAACTGTGCAAGTGTTCGTGTGTGTGCTGGAGGTGTGGAAACAGACTCCACGGATCTTTATGGGGGCACAGGTGTTCCCAGGTTAGGGATGTAGTTTAAACACCTCCACAAACCATAGAGAGGTCATCGCCAATACTTGGTTTTGGAGCCCAAACACACTTTCCCCCGCACTCCCGCCTAGGCTTTCCATCAGGGAAGACAAGCAAAGGGATTCAATTAGAACCCAGGCGCTGCTGTCAGTTGGAGGAACTTCCCTGCACTCAGAATTCCAGAACACATTCTTAGGTGTGGGAGAGTTGTGCAGCCCCACTGCACCCAGATGAATGCAGGAAAAGGTGTTCCCTTTAGGGACAAGTCCTCTAAGTACTTCCTCAATGGATCAGGGGGCACTCACTGCTACGTGGCCTCCAAACCCAACCCCCAGCTTTCCCTCATGGCCTGGCCTAAAAGAACACTCAGGGAACAGAAGCTAAGGGATACTACTAGAATCCAGGTGCTGCTGTCAGTTTGAGGAACTTCCCCACACTCAGAATAGAAGAACACATCTTCGTGTGTGTGCTGGATGTAGGGAAACAGTCAAAGCATCTTTCAGGGGGCACATTTATTCCATGGTTGTGGGTTGTAGGTTAAAAACCCACATCCCATGGATAGGCTCTCGCTTATACTTGGTTTAGAGCCCAACCCCCACTTTCCCCCACTCTCCAGCCTAGGCATGCCATCAGGGAAGACAAGCTAAGGGATTCTTTTAGAACCCAGGCGCTGCTGTCATTTGGAGGAGCCTCCCCACAATCAGGATACCTGAGCACGTCTCCGTGTGTGTGCTGGAGGTGGGGAAACAGATTCCACGCATCTTTATGGGGCACAGGTGTTCCAAGGTTGGGGAAGTAGTTTAAAACCCTCCACTCCCCACAGAGATGCACTCGCTAATACTTGGCTTTAGAGCCCATCCCCCACCATCGCTTACTGCTAGGCCTAGGAACACACTTAGGGAAGTCAAGCTAAGGGATTCTATTACAACCCAGGTGCTGCTGTCTGTTGGAGGAACCTCCCCACACTCACAACCCCAGAACACTTCTTCCTGTGTGTGCTGGACGTGGGGAAGCATAGCACACGCATTTTTCAGGGGTCACAGTAATTCCCAAGTTGTGGGTTGTAGTTTAAACATCTCCACTACCCATGGAGAGGCACACGCTAATACTTAGTTTTAGATCCCAAATCCCACTTTCAACCACACACTGGCCTAGGCAAACCATCAGGGAAGACAAGCAAAGGGATTCTATTCAAACCAAGACGCTGATGTCAGTTGGAGGAACTACCCCACCCTCAGGACACTGGAACCCAACCTTGTGTGGTGGGGAGATTTGAAGCCCCACTCCACGCAGATGAATGGGTGCTCAGGTGTTTCCCTTTATGGAGAATTCATCTAAATACTTCCTCAGTCCATCGGGGACACTCGCTACTATTTGGCCTCAAAGCCCAACCCCCAGGTTTCTCTCAGAGTCAGTCCTAGGGAAACACTCAGGGATTACAAGCTAAGGGATTCTATTAGAACCCAGCCGCTTCTGTCACCTGAAATTGCCAGCCCACACTCAGGATAGCAGAAAACTTCTTCATGTGTGTTCTGGTGGTGGGGATACAGAGTCCACGCTTTTTTCAAGGAGCACAGGTATTCCCATGTTGTGGGCTTTTGGTTAATAACCTCCAAATCCCATGGAGAAGCACTCGCTAATACTTGGATTTAGAGCCCAACCCACCCTTTCCCCAGCACTCCGTATCAGGCAACCAAACAGGGTAGACAAGTTAAGCGATTTTATAAGAACCAAGGCCCTGCTCTCAGTTGGAGGAGGCTGCCCACTCTCAGGATAACTGTGCAAGTGTTCGTGTGTGTGCTGGAGGTGTGGAAACAGACTCCACGGATCTTTATGGGGGCACAGGTGTTCCCAGGTTAGGGATGTAGTTTAAACACCTCCACAAACCATAGAGAGGTCATCGCCAATACTTGGTTTTGGAGCCCAAACCACACTTTCCCCCGCACTCCCGCCTAGGCTTTCCATCAGGGAAGACAAGCAAAGGGATTCAATTAGAACCCAGGCGCTGCTGTCAGTTGGAGGAACTTCCCTGCACTCAGAATTCCAGAACACATTCTTAGGTGTGGGAGAGTTGTGCAGCCCCACTGCACCCAGATGAATGCAGGAAAAGGTGTTCCCTTTAGGGACAAGTCCTCTAAGTACTTCCTCAATGGATCAGGGGGCACTCACTGCTACGTGGCCTCCAAACCCAACCCCCAGCTTTCCCTCATGGCCTGGCCTAAAAGAACACTCAGGGAACAGAAGCTAAGGGATACTACTAGAATCCAGGTGCTGCTGTCAGTTTGAGGAACTTCCCCACACTCAGAATACAAGAACACATCTTCGTGTGTGTGCTGGATGTAGGGAAACAGTCAAAGCATCTTTCAGGGGGCACATTTATTCCATGGTTGTGGGTTGTAGGTTAAAAACCCACATCCCATGGATAGGCTCTCGCTTATACTTGGTTTAGAGCCCAACCCCCACTTTCCCCCACTCTCCAGCCTAGGCATGCCATCAGGGAAGACAAGCTAAGGGATTCTTTTAGAACCCAGGCGCTGCTGTCATTTGGAGGAGCCTCCCCACAATCAGGATACCTGAGCACGTCTCCGTGTGTGTGCTGGAGGTGGGGAAACAGATTCCACGCATCTTTATGGGGCACAGGTGTTCCAAGGTTGGGGAACTAATTTAAAACCCTCCACTACCAACAGAGATGCACTCGCTAATACTTGGCTTTAGAGCCCATCCCCCACCATCGCTTACTGCTAGGCCTAGGAACACACTTAGGGAAGTCAAGCTAAGGGATTCTATTACAACCCAGGTGCTGCTGTCTGTTGGAGGAACCTCCCCACACTCAGAACCCCAGAACACTTCTTCCTGTGTGTGCTGGACGTGGGGAAGCATAGCACACGCATTTTTCAGGGGTCACAGTAATTCCCAAGTTGTGGGTTGTAGTTTAAACATCTCCACTACCCATGGAGAGGCACACGCTAATACTTAGTTTTAGATCCCAAATCCCACTTTCAACCACACACTGGCCTAGGCAAACCATCAGGGAAGACAAGCAAAGGGATTCTATTCAAACCAAGACGCTGATGTCAGTTGGAGGAACTACCCCACCCTCAGGATACTGGAACCCAACCTTGTGTGGTGGGGAGATTTGAAGCCCCACTCCACGCAGATGAATGGGTGCTCAGGTGTTTCCCTTTATGGAGAATTCATCTAAATACTTCCTCAGTCCATCGGGGACACTCGCTACTATTTGGCCTCAAAGCCCAACCCCCAGGTTTCTCTCAGAGTCAGTCCTAGGGAAACACTCAGGGATTACAAGCTAAGGGATTCTATTAGAACCCAGCCGCTTCTGTCACCTGAAATTGCCAGCCCACACTCAGGATAGCAGAAAACTTCTTCATGTGTGTTCTGGTGGTGGGGATACAGAGTCCACGCTTTTTTCAAGGAGCACAGGTATTCCCATGTTGTGGGCTTTTGGTTAATAACCTCCAAATCCCATGGAGAAGCACTCGCTAATACTTGGATTTAGAGCCCAACCCACCCTTTCCCCAGCACTCCGTATCAGGCAACCAAACAGGGTAGACAAGTTAAGCGATTTTATAAGAACCAAGGCCCTGCTCTCAGTTGGAGGAGGCTGCCCACTCTCAGGATAACTGTGCAAGTGTTCGTGTGTGTGCTGGAGGTGTGGAAACAGACTCCACGGATCTTTATGGGGGCACAGTGTTCCCAGGTCAGGGATGTAGTTTAAACACCTCCACAAACCATAGAGAGGTCATCGCCAATACTTAGTTTTGGAGCCCAAACCACACTTTCCCCCGCACTCAAGCCTAGGCTTTCCATCAGGGAAGACAAGCAAAGGGATTCAATTAGAACCCAGGCGCTGCTGTCAGTTGGAGGAACTTCCCTGCACTCAGAATTCCAGAACACATTCTTAGTTGTGGGAGAGTTGTGCAGCCCCACTGCACCCAGATGAATGCAGGAAAAGGTGTTCGCTTTAGGGAGAAGTCCTCTAAGTACTTCCTCAATGGATCAGGGGGCACTCACTGCTACGTGGCCTCCAAGCCCAACCCCCAGCTTTCCCTCATGGCCTGGCCTAAAAGAACACTCAGGGAACAGAAGCTAAGGGATACTACTAGAATCCAGGTGCTGCTGTCAGTTTGAGGAACTTTCCCACACTCAGAATACAAGAACACATCTTCGTGTGTCTGCTGGATGTAGGGAAACAGTCAAAGCATCTTTCAGGGGGCACATTTATTCCATGGTTGTGGGTTGTAGGTTAAAAACCCACATCCCATGGATAGGCTCTCGCTTATACTTGGTTTAGAGCCCAACCCCCACTTTCCCCCACTCTCCAGCCTAGGCATGCCATCAGGGAAGACAAGCTAAGGGATTCTTTTAGAACCCAGGCGCTGCTGTCATTTGGAGGAGCCTCCCCACAATCAGGATACCTGAGCACGTCTCCGTGTGTGTGCTGGAGGTGGGGAAACAGATTCCACGCATCTTTATGGGGCACAGGTGTTCCAAGGTTGGGGAAGTAGTTTAAAACCCTCCACTCCCCACAGAGATGCACTCGCTAATACTTGGCTTTAGAGCCCATCCCCCACCATCGCTTACTGCTAGGCCTAGGAACACACTTAGGGAAGTCAAGCTAAGGGATTCTATTACAACCCAGGTGCTGCTGTCTGTTGGAGGAACCTCCCCACACTCAGAACCCCAGAACACTTCTTCCTGTGTGTGCTGGACGTGGGGAAGCATAGCACACGCATTTTTCAGGGGTCACAGTAATTCCCAAGTTGTGGGTTGTAGTTTAAACATCTCCACTACCCATGGAGAGGCACACGCTAATACTTAGTTTTAGATCCCAAATCCCACTTTCAACCACACACTGGCCTAGGCAAACCATCAGGGAAGACAAGCAAAGGGATTCTATTCAAACCAAGACGCTGATGTCAGTTGGAGGAACTACCCCACCCTCAGGACACTGGAACCCAACCTTGTGTGGTGGGGAGATTTGAAGCCCCACTCCACGCAGATGAATGGGTGCTCAGGTGTTTCCCTTTATGGAGAATTCATCTAAATACTTCCTCAGTCCATCGGGGACACTCGCTACTATTTGGCCTCAAAGCCCAACCCCCAGGTTTCTCTCAGAGTCAGTCCTAGGGAAACACTCAGGGATTACAAGCTAAGGGATTCTATTAGAACCCAGCCGCTTCTGTCACCTGAAATTGCCAGCCCACACTCAGGATAGCAGAAAACTTCTTCATGTGTGTTCTGGTGGTGGGGATACAGAGTCCACGCTTTTTTCAAGGAGCACAGGTATTCCCATGTTGTGGGCTTTTGGTTAATAACCTCCAAATCCCATGGAGAAGCACTCGCTAATACTTGGATTTAGAGCCCAACCCACCCTTTCCCCAGCACTCCGTATCAGGCAACCAAACAGGGTAGACAAGTTAAGCGATTTTATAAGAACCAAGGCCCTGCTCTCAGTTGGAGGAGGCTGCCCACTCTCAGGATAACTGTGCAAGTGTTCGTGTGTGTGCTGGAGGTGTGGAAACAGACTCCACGGATCTTTATGGGGGCACAGGTGTTCCCAGGTTAGGGATGTAGTTTAAACACCTCCACAAACCATAGAGAGGTCATCGCAAATACTTGGTTTTGGAGCCCAAACCACACTTTCCCCCGCACTCCCGCCTAGGCTTTCCATCAGGGAAGACAAGCAAAGGGATTCAATTAGAACCCAGGCGCTGCTGTCAGTTGGAGGAACTTCCCTGCACTCAGAATTCCAGAACACATTCTTAGGTGTGGGAGAGTTGTGCAGCCCCACTGCACCCAGATGAATGCAGGAAAAGGTGTTCCCTTTAGGGACAA
Source organism: Vicugna pacos (assembly GCF_048564905.1). Lineage (NCBI taxonomy): Eukaryota > Metazoa > Chordata > Mammalia > Artiodactyla > Camelidae > Vicugna > Vicugna pacos. Next base: position 2,840,138 of record NW_027328738.1, read on the forward strand.
GTCCTCTAAGTACTTCCTCAATGGATCAGGGGGCACTCACTGCTACGTGGCCTCCAAACCCAACCCCCAGCTTTCCCTCATGGCCTGGCCTAAAAGAACACTCAGGGAACAGAAGCTAAGGGATACTACTAGAATCCAGGTGCTGCTGTCAGTTTGAGGAACTTCCCCACACTCAGAATAGAAGAACACATCTTCGTGTGTGTGCTGGATGTAGGGAAACAGTCAAAGCATCTTTCAGGGGGCACATTTATTCCATGGTTGTGGGTTGTAGGTTAAAAACCCACATCCCATGGATAGGCCCTCGCTTATACTTGGTTTAGAGCCCAACCCCCACTTTCCCCCACTCTCCAGCCTAGGCATGCCATCAGGGAAGACAAGCTAAGGGATTCTTTTAGAACCCAGGCGCTGCTGTCATTTGGAGGAGCCTCCCCACAATCAGGATACCTGAGCACGTCTCCGTGTGTGTGCTGGAGGTGGGGAAACAGATTCCACGCATCTTTATGGGGCACAGGTGTTCCAAGGTTGGGGAAGTAGTTTAAAACCCTCCACTACCCACAGAGATGCACTCGCTAATACTTGGCTTTAGAGCCCATCCCCCACCATCGCTTACTGCTAGGCCTAGGAACACACTTAGGGAAGTCAAGCTAAGGGATTCTATTACAACCCAGGTGCTGCTGTCTGTTGGAGGAACCTCCCCACACTCAGAACCCCAGAACACTTCTTCCTGTGTGTGCTGGACGTGGGGAAGCATAGCACACGCATTTTTCAGGGGTCACAGTAATTCCCAAGTTGTGGGTTGTAGTTTAAACATCTCCACTACCCATGGGGAGGCACACGCTAATACTTAGTTTTAGATCCCAAATCCCACTTTCAACCACACACTGGCCTAGGCAAACCATCAGGGAAGACAAGCAAAGGGATTCTATTCAAACCAAGACGCTGATGTCAGTTGGAGGAACTACCCCACCCTCAGGACACTGGAACCCAACCTTGTGTGGTGGGGAGATTTGAAGCCCCACTCCACGCAGATGAATGGGTGCTCAGGTGTTTCCCTTTATGGAGAATTCATCTAAATACTTCCTCAGTCCATCGGGGACACTCGCTACTATTTGGCCTCAAAGCCCAACCCCCAGGTTTCTCTCAGAGTCAGTCCTAGGGAAACACTCAGGGATTACAAGCTAAGGGATTCTATTAGAACCCAGCCGCTTCTGTCACCTGAAATTGCCAGCCCACACTCAGGATAGCAGAAAACTTCTTCATGTGTGTTCTGGTGGTGGGGATACAGAGTCCACGCTTTTTTCAAGGAGCACAGGTATTCCCATGTTGTGGGCTTTTGGTTAATAACCTCCAAATCCCATGGAGAAGCACTCGCTAATACTTGGATTTAGAGCCCAACCCACCCTTTCCCCAGCACTCCGTATCAGGCAACCAAACAGGGTAGACAAGTTAAGCGATTTTATAAGAACCAAGGCCCTGCTCTCAGTTGGAGGAGGCTGCCCACTCTCAGGATAACTGTGCAAGTGTTCGTGTGTGTGCTGGAGGTGTGGAAACAGACTCCACGGATCTTTATGGGGGCACAGTGTTCCCAGGTTAGGGATGTAGTTTAAACACCTCCACAAACCATAGAGAGGTCATCGCCAATACTTAGTTTTGGAGCCCAAACCACACTTTCCCCCGCACTCCCGCCTAGGCTTTCCATCAGGGAAGACAAGCAAAGGGATTCAATTAGAACCCAGGCGCTGCTGTCAGTTGGAGGAACTTCCCTGCACTCAGAATTCCAGAACACATTCTTAGGTGTGGGAGAGTTGTGCAGCCCCACTGCACCCAGATGAATGCAGGAAAAGGTGTTCGCTTTAGGGAGAAGTCCTCTAAGTACTTCCTCAATGGATCAGGGGGCACTCACTGCTACGTGGCCTCCAAGCCCAACCCCCAGCTTTCCCTCATGGCCTGGCCTAAAAGAACACTCAGGGAACAGAAGCTAAGGGATACTACTAGAATCCAGGTGCTGCTGTCAGTTTGAGGAACTTCCCCACACTCAGAATACAAGAACACATCTTCGTGTGTGTGCTGGATGTAGGGAAACAGTCAAAGCATCTTTCAGGGGGCACATTTATTCCATGGTTGTGGGTTGTAGGTTAAAAACCCACATCCCATGGATAGGCTCTCGCTTATACTTGGTTTAGAGCCCAACCCCCACTTTCCCCCACTCTCCAGCCTAGGCATGCCATCAGGGAAGACAAGCTAAGGGATTCTTTTAGAACCCAGGCGCTGCTGTCATTTGGAGGAGCCTCCCCACAATCAGGATACCTGAGCACGTCTCTGTGTGTGTGCTGGAGGTGGGGAAACAGATTCCACGCATCTTTATGGGGCACAGGTGTTCCAAGTTTGGGGAACTAGTTTAAAACCCTCCACTACCAACAGAGATGCACTCGCTAATACTTGGCTTTAGAGCCCATCCCCCACCATCGCTTACTGCTAGGCCTAGGAACACACTTAGGGAAGTCAAGCTAAGGGATTCTATTACAACCCAGGTGCTGCTGTCTGTTGGAGGAACCTCCCCACACTCAGAACCCCAGAACACTTCTTCCTGTGTGTGCTGGACGTGGGGAAGCATAGCACACGCATTTTTCAGGGGTCACAGTAATTCCCAAGTTGTGGGTTGTAGTTTAAACATCTCCACTACCCATGGAGAGGCACACGCTAATACTTAGTTTTAGATCCCAAATCCCACTTTCAACCACACACTGGCCTAGGCAAACCATCAGGGAAGACAAGCAAAGGGATTCTATTCAAACCAAGACGCTGATGTCAGTTGGAGGAACTACCCCACCCTCAGGACACTGGAACCCAACCTTGTGTGGTGGGGAGATTTGAAGCCCCACTCCACGCAGATGAATGGGTGCTCAGGTGTTTCCCTTTATGGAGAATTCATCTAAATACTTCCTCAGTCCATCGGGGACACTCGCTACTATTTGGCCTCAAAGCCCAACCCCCAGGTTTCTCTCAGAGTCAGTCCTAGGGAAACACTCAGGGATTACAAGCTAAGGGATTCTATTAGAACCCAGCCGCTTCTGTCACCTGAAATTGCCAGCCCACACTCAGGATAGCAGAAAACTTCTTCATGTGTGTTCTGGTGGTGGGGATACAGAGTCCACGCTTTTTTCAAGGAGCACAGGTATTCCCATGTTGTGGGCTTTTGGTTAATAACCTCCAAATCCCATGGAGAAGCACTCGCTAATACTTGGATTTAGAGCCCAACCCACCCTTTCCCCAGCACTCCGTATCAGGCAACCAAACAGGGTAGACAAGTTAAGCGATTTTATAAGAACCAAGGCCCTGCTCTCAGTTGGAGGAGGCTGCCCACTCTCAGGATAACTGTGCAAGTGTTCGTGTGTGTGCTGGAGGTGTGGAAACAGACTCCACGGATCTTTATGGGGGCACAGGTGTTCCCAGGTTAGGGATGTAGTTTAAACACCTCCACAAACCATAGAGAGGTCATCGCAAATACTTGGTTTTGGAGCCCAAACCACACTTTCCCCCGCACTCAAGCCTAGGCTTTCCATCAGGGAAGACAAGCAAAGGGATTCAATTAGAACCCAGGCGCTGCTGTCAGTTGGAGGAACTTCCCTGCACTCAGAATTCCAGAACACATTCTTAGGTGTGGGAGAGTTGTGCAGCCCCACTGCACCCAGATGAATGCAGGAAAAGGTGTTCCCTTTAGGGACAAGTCCTCTAAGTACTTCCTCAATGGATCAGGGGGCACTCACTGCTACGTGGCCTCCAAACCCAACCCCCAGCTTTCCCTCATGGCCTGGCCTAAAAGAACACTCAGGGAACAGAAGCTAAGGGATACTACTAGAATCCAGGTGCTGCTGTCAGTTTGAGGAACTTCCCCACACTCAGAATAGAAGAACACATCTTCGTGTGTGTGCTGGATGTAGGGAAACAGTCAAAGCATCTTTCAGGGGGCACATTTATTCCATGGTTGTGGGTTGTAGGTTAAAAACCCACATCCCATGGATAGGCCCTCGCTTATACTTGGTTTAGAGCCCAACCCCCACTTTCCCCCACTCTCCAGCCTAGGCATGCCATCAGGGAAGACAAGCTAAGGGATTCTTTTAGAACCCAGGCGCTGCTGTCATTTGGAGGAGCCTCCCCACAATCAGGATACCTGAGCACGTCTCCGTGTGTGTGCTGGAGGTGGGGAAACAGATTCCACGCATCTTTATGGGGCACAGGTGTTCCAAGGTTGGGGAAGTAGTTTAAAACCCTCCACTACCCACAGAGATGCACTCGCTAATACTTGGCTTTAGAGCCCATCCCCCACCATCGCTTACTGCTAGGCCTAGGAACACACTTAGGGAAGTCAAGCTAAGGGATTCTATTACAACCCAGGTGCTGCTGTCTGTTGGAGGAACCTCCCCACACTCAGAACCCCAGAACACTTCTTCCTGTGTGTGCTGGACGTGGGGAAGCATAGCACACGCATTTTTCAGGGGTCACAGTAATTCCCAAGTTGTGGGTTGTAGTTTAAACATCTCCACTACCCATGGAGAGGCACACGCTAATACTTAGTTTTAGATCCCAAATCCCACTTTCAACCACACACTGGCCTAGGCAAACCATCAGGGAAGACAAGCAAAGGGATTCTATTCAAACCAAGACGCTGATGTCAGTTGGAGGAACTACCCCACCCTCAGGACACTGGAACCCAACCTTGTGTGGTGGGGAGATTTGAAGCCCCACTCCACGCAGATGAATGGGTGCTCAGGTGTTTCCCTTTATGGAGAATTCATCTAAATACTTCCTCAGTCCATCGGGGACACTCGCTACTATTTGGCCTCAAAGCCCAACCCCCAGGTTTCTCTCAGAGTCAGTCCTAGGGAAACACTCAGGGATTACAAGCTAAGGGATTCTATTAGAACCCAGCCGCTTCTGTCACCTGAAATTGCCAGCCCACACTCAGGATAGCAGAAAACTTCTTCATGTGTGTTCTGGTGGTGGGGATACAGAGTCCACGCTTTTTTCAAGGAGCACAGGTATTCCCATGTTGTGGGCTTTTGGTTAATAACCTCCAAATCCCATGGAGAAGCACTCGCTAATACTTGGATTTAGAGCCCAACCCACCCTTTCCCCAGCACTCCGTATCAGGCAACCAAACAGGGTAGACAAGTTAAGCGATTTTATAAGAACCAAGGCCCTGCTCTCAGTTGGAGGAGGCTGCCCACTCTCAGGATAACTGTGCAAGTGTTCGTGTGTGTGCTGGAGGTGTGGAAACAGACTCCACGGATCTTTATGGGGGCACAGTGTTCCCAGGTTAGGGATGTAGTTTAAACACCTCCACAAACCATAGAGAGGTCATCGCCAATACTTAGTTTTGGAGCCCAAACCACACTTTCCCCCGCACTCCCGCCTAGGCTTTCCATCAGGGAAGACAAGCAAAGGGATTCAATTAGAACCCAGGCGCTGCTGTCAGTTGGAGGAACTTCCCTGCACTCAGAATTCCAGAACACATTCTTAGGTGTGGGAGAGTTGTGCAGCCCCACTGCACCCAGATGAATGCAGGAAAAGGTGTTCGCTTTAGGGAGAAGTCCTCTAAGTACTTCCTCAATGGATCAGGGGGCACTCACTGCTACGTGGCCTCCAAGCCCAACCCCCAGCTTTCCCTCATGGCCTGGCCTAAAAGAACACTCAGGGAACAGAAGCTAAGGGATACTACTAGAATCCAGGTGCTGCTGTCAGTTTGAGGAACTTCCCCACACTCAGAATACAAGAACACATCTTCGTGTGTGTGCTGGATGTAGGGAAACAGTCAAAGCATCTTTCAGGGGGCACATTTATTCCATGGTTGTGGGTTGTAGGTTAAAAACCCACATCCCATGGATAGGCTCTCGCTTATACTTGGTTTAGAGCCCAACCCCCACTTTCCCCCACTCTCCAGCCTAGGCATGCCATCAGGGAAGACAAGCTAAGGGATTCTTTTAGAACCCAGGCGCTGCTGTCATTTGGAGGAGCCTCCCCACAATCAGGATACCTGAGCACGTCTCTGTGTGTGTGCTGGAGGTGGGGAAACAGATTCCACGCATCTTTATGGGGCACAGGTGTTCCAAGTTTGGGGAACTAGTTTAAAACCCTCCACTACCAACAGAGATGCACTCGCTAATACTTGGCTTTAGAGCCCATCCCCCACCATCGCTTACTGCTAGGCCTAGGAACACACTTAGGGAAGTCAAGCTAAGGGATTCTATTACAACCCAGGTGCTGCTGTCTGTTGGAGGAACCTCCCCACACTCAGAACCCCAGAACACTTCTTCCTGTGTGTGCTGGACGTGGGGAAGCATAGCACACGCATTTTTCAGGGGTCACAGTAATTCCCAAGTTGTGGGTTGTAGTTTAAACATCTCCACTACCCATGGAGAGGCACACGCTAATACTTAGTTTTAGATCCCAAATCCCACTTTCAACCACACACTGGCCTAGGCAAACCATCAGGGAAGACAAGCAAAGGGATTCTATTCAAACCAAGACGCTGATGTCAGTTGGAGGAACTACCCCACCCTCAGGACACTGGAACCCAACCTTGTGTGGTGGGGAGATTTGAAGCCCCACTCCACGCAGATGAATGGGTGCTCAGGTGTTTCCCTTTATGGAGAATTCATCTAAATACTTCCTCAGTCCATCGGGGACACTCGCTACTATTTGGCCTCAAAGCCCAACCCCCAGGTTTCTCTCAGAGTCAGTCCTAGGGAAACACTCAGGGATTACAAGCTAAGGGATTCTATTAGAACCCAGCCGCTTCTGTCACCTGAAATTGCCAGCCCACACTCAGGATAGCAGAAAACTTCTTCATGTGTGTTCTGGTGGTGGGGATACAGAGTCCACGCTTTTTTCAAGGAGCACAGGTATTCCCATGTTGTGGGCTTTTGGTTAATAACCTCCAAATCCCATGGAGAAGCACTCGCTAATACTTGGATTTAGAGCCCAACCCACCCTTTCCCCAGCACTCCGTATCAGGCAACCAAACAGGGTAGACAAGTTAAGCGATTTTATAAGAACCAAGGCCCTGCTCTCAGTTGGAGGAGGCTGCCCACTCTCAGGATAAATGTGCAAGTGTTCGTGTGTGTGCTGGAGGTGTGGAAACAGACTCCACGGATCTTTATGGGGGCACAGTGTTCCCAGGTCAGGGATGTAGTTTAAACACCTCCACAAACCATAGAGAGGTCATCGCCAATACTTAGTTTTGGAGCCCAAACCACACTTTCCCCCGCACTCAAGCCTAGGCTTTCCATCAGGGAAGACAAGCAAAGGGATTCAATTAGAACCCAGGCGCTGCTGTCAGTTGGAGGAACTTCCCTGCACTCAGAATTCCAGAACACATTCTTAGTTGTGGGAGAGTTGTGCAGCCCCACTGCACCCAGATGAATGCAGGAAAAGGTGTTCGCTTTAGGGAGAAGTCCTCTAAGTACTTCCTCAATGGATCAGGGGGCACTCACTGCTACGTGGCCTCCAAGCCCAACCCCCAGCTTTCCCTCATGGCCTGGCCTAAAAGAACACTCAGGGAACAGAAGCTAAGGGATACTACTAGAATCCAGGTGCTGCTGTCAGTTTGAGGAACTTTCCCACACTCAGAATACAAGAACACATCTTCGTGTGTCTGCTGGATGTAGGGAAACAGTCAAAGCATCTTTCAGGGGGCACATTTATTCCATGGTTGTGGGTTGTAGGTTAAAAACCCACATCCCATGGATAGGCTCTCGCTTATACTTGGTTTAGAGCCCAACCCCCACTTTCCCCCACTCTCCAGCCTAGGCATGCCATCAGGGAAGACAAGCTAAGGGATTCTTTTAGAACCCAGGCGCTGCTGTCATTTGGAGGAGCCTCCCCACAATCAGGATACCTGAGCACGTCTCCGTGTGTGTGCTGGAGGTGGGGAAACAGATTCCACGCATCTTTATGGGGCACAGGTGTTCCAAGGTTGGGGAAGTAGTTTAAAACCCTCCACTCCCCACAGAGATGCACTCGCTAATACTTGGCTTTAGAGCCCATCCCCCACCATCGCTTACTGCTAGGCCTAGGAACACACTTAGGGAAGTCAAGCTAAGGGATTCTATTACAACCCAGGTGCTGCTGTCTGTTGGAGGAACCTCCCCACACTCAGAACCCCAGAACACTTCTTCCTGTGTGTGCTGGACGTGGGGAAGCATAGCACACGCATTTTTCAGGGGTCACAGTAATTCCCAAGTTGTGGGTTGTAGTTTAAACATCTCCACTACCCATGGAGAGGCACACGCTAATACTTAGTTTAGATCCCAAATCCCACTTTCAACCACACACTGGCCTAGGCAAACCATCAGGGAAGACAAGCAAAGGGATTCTATTCAAACCAAGACGCTGATGTCAGTTGGAGGAACTACCCCACCCTCAGGACACTGGAACCCAACCTTGTGTGGTGGGGAGATTTGAAGCCCCACTCCACGCAGATGAATGGGTGCTCAGGTGTTTCCCTTTATGGAGAATTCATCTAAATACTTCCTCAGTCCATCGGGGACACTCGCTACTATTTGGCCTCAAAGCCCAACCCCCAGGTTTCTCTCAGAGTCAGTCCTAGGGAAACACTCAGGGATTACAAGCTAAGGGATTCTATTAGAACCCAGCCGCTTCTGTCACCTGAAATTGCCAGCCCACACTCAGGATAGCAGAAAACTTCTTCATGTGTGTTCTGGTGGTGGGGATACAGAGTCCACGCTTTTTTCAAGGAGCACAGGTATTCCCATGTTGTGGGCTTTTGGTTAATAACCTCCAAATCCCATGGAGAAGCACTCGCTAATACTTGGATTTAGAGCCCAACCCACCCTTTCCCCAGCACTCCGTATCAGGCAACCAAACAGGGTAGACAAGTTAAGCGATTTTATAAGAACCAAGGCCCTGCTCTCAGTTGGAGGAGGCTGCCCACTCTCAGGATAACTGTGCAAGTGTTCGTGTGTGTGCTGGAGGTGTGGAAACAGACTCCACGGATCTTTATGGGGGCACAGGTGTTCCCAGGTTAGGGATGTAGTTTAAACACCTCCACAAACCATAGAGAGGTCATCGCAAATACTTGGTTTTGGAGCCCAAACCACACTTTCCCCCGCACTCCCGCCTAGGCTTTCCATCAGGGAAGACAAGCAAAGGGATTCAATTAGAACCCAGGCGCTGCTGTCAGTTGGAGGAACTTCCCTGCACTCAGAATTCCAGAACACATTCTTAGGTGTGGGAGAGTTGTGCAGCCCCACTGCACCCAGATGAATGCAGGAAAAGGTGTTCCCTTTAGGGACAAGTCCTCTAAGTACTTCCTCAATGGATCAGGGGGCACTCACTGCTACGTGGCCTCCAAACCCAACCCCCAGCTTTCCCTCATGGCCTGGCCTAAAAGAACACTCAGGGAACAGAAGCTAAGGGATACTACTAGAATCCAGGTGCTGCTGTCAGTTTGAGGAACTTCCCCACACTCAGAATAGAAGAACACATCTTCGTGTGTGTGCTGGATGTAGGGAAACAGTCAAAGCATCTTTCAGGGGGCACATTTATTCCATGGTTGTGGGTTGTAGGTTAAAAACCCACATCCCATGGATAGGCTCTCGCTTATACTTGGTTTAGAGCCCAACCCCCACTTTCCCCCACTCTCCAGCCTAGGCATGCCATCAGGGAAGACAAGCTAAGGGATTCTTTTAGAACCCAGGCGCTGCTGTCATTTGGAGGAGCCTCCCCACAATCAGGATACCTGAGCACGTCTCCGTGTGTGTGCTGGAGGTGGGGAAACAGATTCCACGCATCTTTATGGGGCACAGGTGTTCCAAGGTTGGGGAAGTAGTTTAAAACCCTCCAGTCCCCACAGAGATGCACTCGCTAATACTTGGCTTTAGAGCCCATCCCCCACCATCGCTTACTGCTAGGCCTAGGAACACACTTAGGGAAGTCAAGCTAAGGGATTCTATTACAACCCAGGTGCTGCTGTCTGTTGGAGGAACCTCCCCACACTCAGAACCCCAGAACACTTCTTCCTGTGTGTGCTGGACGTGGGGAAGCATAGCACACGCATTTTTCAGGGGTCACAGTAATTCCCAAGTTGTGGGTTGTAGTTTAAACATCTCCACTACCCATGGAGAGGCACACGCTAATACTTAGTTTTAGATCCCAAATCCCACTTTCAACCACACACTGGCCTAGGCAAACCATCAGGGAAGACAAGCAAAGGGATTCTATTCAAACCAAGACGCTGATGTCAGTTGGAGGAACTACCCCACCCTCAGGACACTGGAACCCAACCTTGTGTGGTGGGGAGATTTGAAGCCCCACTCCACGCAGATGAATGGGTGCTCAGGTGTTTCCCTTTATGGAGAATTCATCTAAATACTTCCTCAGTCCATCGGGGACACTCGCTACTATTTGGCCTCAAAGCCCAACCCCCAGGTTTCTCTCAGAGTCAGTCCTAGGGAAACACTCAGGGATTACAAGCTAAGGGATTCTATTAGAACCCAGCCGCTTCTGTCACCTGAAATTGCCAGCCCACACTCAGGATAGCAGAAAACTTCTTCATGTGTGTTCTGGTGGTGGGGATACAGAGTCCACGCTTTTTTCAAGGAGCACAGGTATTCCCATGTTGTGGGCTTTTGGTTAATAACCTCCAAATCCCATGGAGAAGCACTCGCTAATACTTGGATTTAGAGCCCAACCCACCCTTTCCCCAGCACTCCGTATCAGGCAACCAAACAGGGTAGACAAGTTAAGCGATTTTATAAGAACCAAGGCCCTGCTCTCAGTTGGAGGAGGCTGCCCACTCTCAGGATAACTGTGCAAGTGTTCGTGTGTGCGCTGGAGGTGTGGAAACAGACTCCACGGATCTTTATGGGGGCACAGGTGTTCCCAGGTTAGGGATGTAGTTTAAACACCTCCACAAACCATAGAGAGGTCATCGCAAATACTTGGTTTTGGAGCCCAAACCACACTTTCCCCCGCACTCCCGCCTAGGCTTTCCATCAGGGAAGACAAGCAAAGGGATTCAATTAGAACCCAGGCGCTGCTGTCAGTTGGAGGAACTTCCCTGCACTCAGAATTCCAGAACACATTCTTAGTTGTGGGAGAGTTGTGCAGCCCCACTGCACCCAGATGAATGCAGGAAAAGGTGTTCGCTTTAGGGAGAAGTCCTCTAAGTACTTCCTCAATGGATCAGGGGGCACTCACTGCTACGTGGCCTCCAAGCCCAACCCCCAGCTTTCCCTCATGGCCTGGCCTAAAAGAACACTCAGGGAACAGAAGCTAAGGGATACTACTAGAATCCAGGTGCTGCTGTCAGTTTGAGGAACTTTCCCACACTCAGAATACAAGAACACATCTTCGTGTGTCTGCTGGATGTAGGGAAACAGTCAAAGCATCTTTCAGGGGGCACATTTATTCCATGGTTGTGGGTTGTAGGTTAAAAACCCACATCCCATGGATAGGCTCTCGCTTATACTTGGTTTAGAGCCCAACCCCCACTTTCCCCCACTCTCCAGCCTAGGCATGCCATCAGGGAAGACAAGCTAAGGGATTCTTTTAGAACCCAGGCGCTGCTGTCATTTGGAGGAGCCTCCCCACAATCAGGATACCTGAGCACGTCTCCGTGTGTGTGCTGGAGGTGGGGAAACAGATTCCACGCATCTTTATGGGGCACAGGTGTTCCAAGGTTGGGGAAGTAGTTTAAAACCCTCCACTCCCCACAGAGATGCACTCGCTAATACTTGGCTTTAGAGCCCATCCCCCACCATCGCTTACTGCTAGGCCTAGGAACACACTTAGGGAAGTCAAGCTAAGGGATTCTATTACAACCCAGGTGCTGCTGTCTGTTGGAGGAACCTCCCCACACTCAGAACCCCAGAACACTTCTTCCTGTGTGTGCTGGACGTGGGGAAGCATAGCACACGCATTTTTCAGGGGTCACAGTAATTCCCAAGTTGTGGGTTGTAGTTTAAACATCTCCACTACCCATGGAGAGGCACACGCTAATACTTAGTTTAGATCCCAAATCCCACTTTCAACCACACACTGGCCTAGGCAAACCATCAGGGAAGACAAGCAAAGGGATTCTATTCAAACCAAGACGCTGATGTCAGTTGGAGGAACTACCCCACCCTCAGGACACTGGAACCCAACCTTGTGTGGTGGGGAGATTTGAAGCCCCACTCCACGCAGATGAATGGGTGCTCAGGTGTTTCCCTTTATGGAGAATTCATCTAAATACTTCCTCAGTCCATCGGGGACACTCGCTACTATTTGGCCTCAAAGCCCAACCCCCAGGTTTCTCTCAGAGTCAGTCCTAGGGAAACACTCAGGGATTACAAGCTAAGGGATTCTATTAGAACCCAGCCGCTTCTGTCACCTGAAATTGCCAGCCCACACTCAGGATAGCAGAAAACTTCTTCATGTGTGTTCTGGTGGTGGGGATACAGAGTCCACGCTTTTTTCAAGGAGCACAGGTATTCCCATGTTGTGGGCTTTTGGTTAATAACCTCCAAATCCCATGGAGAAGCACTCGCTAATACTTGGATTTAGAGCCCAACCCACCCTTTCCCCAGCACTCCGTATCAGGCAACCAAACAGGGTAGACAAGTTAAGCGATTTTATAAGAACCAAGGCCCTGCTCTCAGTTGGAGGAGGCTGCCCACTCTCAGGATAACTGTGCAAGTGTTCGTGTGTGTGCTGGAGGTGTGGAAACAGACTCCACGGATCTTTATGGGGGCACAGGTGTTCCCAGGTTAGGGATGTAGTTTAAACACCTCCACAAACCATAGAGAGGTCATCGCAAATACTTGGTTTTGGAGCCCAAACCACACTTTCCCCCGCACTCCCGCCTAGGCTTTCCATCAGGGAAGACAAGCAAAGGGATTCAATTAGAACCCAGGCGCTGCTGTCAGTTGGAGGAACTTCCCTGCACTCAGAATTCCAGAACACATTCTTAGGTGTGGGAGAGTTGTGCAGCCCCACTGCACCCAGATGAATGCAGGAAAAGGTGTTCCCTTTAGGGACAAGTCCTCTAAGTACTTCCTCAATGGATCAGGGGGCACTCACTGCTACGTGGCCTCCAAACCCAACCCCCAGCTTTCCCTCATGGCCTGGCCTAAAAGAACACTCAGGGAACAGAAGCTAAGGGATACTACTAGAATCCAGGTGCTGCTGTCAGTTTGAGGAACTTCCCCACACTCAGAATAGAAGAACACATCTTCGTGTGTGTGCTGGATGTAGGGAAACAGTCAAAGCATCTTTCAGGGGGCACATTTATTCCATGGTTGTGGGTTGTAGGTTAAAAACCCACATCCCATGGATAGGCTCTCGCTTATACTTGGTTTAGAGCCCAACCCCCACTTTCCCCCACTCTCCAGCCTAGGCATGCCATCAGGGAAGACAAGCTAAGGGATTCTTTTAGAACCCAGGCGCTGCTGTCATTTGGAGGAGCCTCCCCACAATCAGGATACCTGAGCACGTCTCCGTGTGTGTGCTGGAGGTGGGGAAACAGATTCCACGCATCTTTATGGGGCACAGGTGTTCCAAGGTTGGGGAAGTAGTTTAAAACCCTCCAGTCCCCACAGAGATGCACTCGCTAATACTTGGCTTTAGAGCCCATCCCCCACCATCGCTTACTGCTAGGCCTAGGAACACACTTAGGGAAGTCAAGCTAAGGGATTCTATTACAACCCAGGTGCTGCTGTCTGTTGGAGGAACCTCCCCACACTCAGAACCCCAGAACACTTCTTCCTGTGTGTGCTGGACGTGGGGAAGCATAGCACACGCATTTTTCAGGGGTCACAGTAATTCCCAAGTTGTGGGTTGTAGTTTAAACATCTCCACTACCCATGGAGAGGCACACGCTAATACTTAGTTTTAGATCCCAAATCCCACTTTCAACCACACACTGGCCTAGGCAAACCATCAGGGAAGACAAGCAAAGGGATTCTATTCAAACCAAGACGCTGATGTCAGTTGGAGGAACTACCCCACCCTCAGGACACTGGAACCCAACCTTGTGTGGTGGGGAGATTTGAAGCCCCACTCCACGCAGATGAATGGGTGCTCAGGTGTTTCCCTTTATGGAGAATTCATCTAAATACTTCCTCAGTCCATCGGGGACACTCGCTACTATTTGGCCTCAAAGCCCAACCCCCAGGTTTCTCTCAGAGTCAGTCCTAGGGAAACACTCAGGGATTACAAGCTAAGGGATTCTATTAGAACCCAGCCGCTTCTGTCACCTGAAATTGCCAGCCCACACTCAGGATAGCAGAAAACTTCTTCATGTGTGTTCTGGTGGTGGGGATACAGAGTCCACGCTTTTTTCAAGGAGCACAGGTATTCCCATGTTGTGGGCTTTTGGTTAATAACCTCCAAATCCCATGGAGAAGCACTCGCTAATACTTGGATTTAGAGCCCAACCCACCCTTTCCCCAGCACTCCGTATCAGGCAACCAAACAGGGTAGACAAGTTAAGCGATTTTATAAGAACCAAGGCCCTGCTCTCAGTTGGAGGAGGCTGCCCACTCTCAGGATAACTGTGCAAGTGTTCGTGTGTGCGCTGGAGGTGTGGAAACAGACTCCACGGATCTTTATGGGGGCACAGGTGTTCCCAGGTTAGGGATGTAGTTTAAACACCTCCACAAACCATAGAGAGGTCATCGCAAATACTTGGTTTTGGAGCCCAAACCACACTTTCCCCCGCACTCCCGCCTAGGCTTTCCATCAGGGAAGACAAGCAAAGGGATTCAATTAGAACCCAGGCGCTGCTGTCAGTTGGAGGAACTTCCCTGCACTCAGAATTCCAGAACACATTCTTAGTTGTGGGAGAGTTGTGCAGCCCCACTGCACCCAGATGAATGCAGGAAAAGGTGTTCGCTTTAGGGAGAAGTCCTCTAAGTACTTCCTCAATGGATCAGGGGGCACTCACTGCTACGTGGCCTCCAAGCCCAACCCCCAGCTTTCCCTCATGGCCTGGCCTAAAAGAACACTCAGGGAACAGAAGCTAAGGGATACTACTAGAATCCAGGTGCTGCTGTCAGTTTGAGGAACTTTCCCACACTCAGAATACAAGAACACATCTTCGTGTGTCTGCTGGATGTAGGGAAACAGTCAAAGCATCTTTCAGGGGGCACATTTATTCCATGGTTGTGGGTTGTAGGTTAAAAACCCACATCCCATGGATAGGCTCTCGCTTATACTTGGTTTAGAGCCCAACCCCCACTTTCCCCCACTCTCCAGCCTAGGCATGCCATCAGGGAAGACAAGCTAAGGGATTCTTTTAGAACCCAGGCGCTGCTGTCATTTGGAGGAGCCTCCCCACAATCAGGATACCTGAGCACGTCTCCGTGTGTGTGCTGGAGGTGGGGAAACAGATTCCACGCATCTTTATGGGGCACAGGTGTTCCAAGGTTGGGGAAGTAGTTTAAAACCCTCCACTCCCCACAGAGATGCACTCGCTAATACTTGGCTTTAGAGCCCATCCCCCACCATCGCTTACTGCTAGGCCTAGGAACACACTTAGGGAAGTCAAGCTAAGGGATTCTATTACAACCCAGGTGCTGCTGTCTGTTGGAGGAACCTCCCCACACTCAGAACCCCAGAACACTTCTTCCTGTGTGTGCTGGACGTGGGGAAGCATAGCACACGCATTTTTCAGGGGTCACAGTAATTCCCAAGTTGTGGGTTGTAGTTTAAACATCTCCACTACCCATGGAGAGGCACACGCTAATACTTAGTTTAGATCCCAAATCCCACTTTCAACCACACACTGGCCTAGGCAAACCATCAGGGAAGACAAGCAAAGGGATTCTATTCAAACCAAGACGCTGATGTCAGTTGGAGGAACTACCCCACCCTCAGGACACTGGAACCCAACCTTGTGTGGTGGGGAGATTTGAAGCCCCACTCCACGCAGATGAATGGGTGCTCAGGTGTTTCCCTTTATGGAGAATTCATCTAAATACTTCCTCAGTCCATCGGGGACACTCGCTACTATTTGGCCTCAAAGCCCAACCCCCAGGTTTCTCTCAGAGTCAGTCCTAGGGAAACACTCAGGGATTACAAGCTAAGGGATTCTATTAGAACCCAGCCGCTTCTGTCACCTGAAATTGCCAGCCCACACTCAGGATAGCAGAAAACTTCTTCATGTGTGTTCTGGTGGTGGGGATACAGAGTCCACGCTTTTTTCAAGGAGCACAGGTATTCCCATGTTGTGGGCTTTTGGTTAATAACCTCCAAATCCCATGGAGAAGCACTCGCTAATACTTGGATTTAGAGCCCAACCCACCCTTTCCCCAGCACTCCGTATCAGGCAACCAAACAGGGTAGACAAGTTAAGCGATTTTATAAGAACCAAGGCCCTGCTCTCAGTTGGAGGAGGCTGCCCACTCTCAGGATAACTGTGCAAGTGTTCGTGTGTGTGCTGGAGGTGTGGAAACAGACTCCACGGATCTTTATGGGGGCACAGGTGTTCCCAGGTTAGGGATGTAGTTTAAACACCTCCACAAACCATAGAGAGGTCATCGCAAATACTTGGTTTTGGAGCCCAAACCACACTTTCCCCCGCACTCCCGCCTAGGCTTTCCATCAGGGAAGACAAGCAAAGGGATTCAATTAGAACCCAGGCGCTGCTGTCAGTTGGAGGAACTTCCCTGCACTCAGAATTCCAGAACACATTCTTAGGTGTGGGAGAGTTGTGCAGCCCCACTGCACCCAGATGAATGCAGGAAAAGGTGTTCCCTTTAGGGACAAGTCCTCTAAGTACTTCCTCAATGGATCAGGGGGCACTCACTGCTACGTGGCCTCCAAACCCAACCCCCAGCTTTCCCTCATGGCCTGGCCTAAAAGAACACTCAGGGAACAGAAGCTAAGGGATACTACTAGAATCCAGGTGCTGCTGTCAGTTTGAGGAACTTCCCCACACTCAGAATAGAAGAACACATCTTCGTGTGTCTGCTGGATGTAGGGAAACAGTCAAAGCATCTTTCAGGGGGCACATTTATTCCATGGTTGTGGGTTGTAGGTTAAAAACCCACATCCCATGGATAGGCTCTCGCTTATACTTGGTTTAGAGCCCAACCCCCACTTTCCCCCACTCTCCAGCCTAGGCATGCCATCAGGGAAGACAAGCTAAGGGATTCTTTTAGAACCCAGGCGCTGCTGTCATTTGGAGGAGCCTCCCCACAATCAGGATACCTGAGCACGTCTCCGTGTGTGTGCTGGAGGTGGGGAAACAGATTCCACGCATCTTTATGGGGCACAGGTGTTCCAAGGTTGGGGAAGTAGTTTAAAACCCTCCACTCCCCACAGAGATGCACTCGCTAATACTTGGCTTTAGAGCCCATCCCCCACCATCGCTTACTGCTAGGCCTAGGAACACACTTAGGGAAGTCAAGCTAAGGGATTCTATTACAACCCAGGTGCTGCTGTCTGTTGGAGGAACCTCCCCACACTCAGAACCCCAGAACACTTCTTCCTGTGTGTGCTGGACGTGGGGAAGCATAGCACACGCATTTTTCAGGGGTCACAGTAATTCCCAAGTTGTGGGTTGTAGTTTAAACATCTCCACTACCCATGGAGAGGCACACGCTAATACTTAGTTTTAGATCCCAAATCCCACTTTCAACCACACACTGGCCTAGGCAAACCATCAGGGAAGACAAGCAAAGGGATTCTATTCAAACCAAGACGCTGATGTCAGTTGGAGGAACTACCCCACCCTCAGGACACTGGAACCCAACCTTGTGTGGTGGGGAGATTTGAAGCCCCACTCCACGCAGATGAATGGGTGCTCAGGTGTTTCCCTTTATGGAGAATTCATCTAAATACTTCCTCAGTCCATCGGGGACACTCGCTACTATTTGGCCTCAAAGCCCAACCCCCAGGTTTCTCTCAGAGTCAGTCCTAGGGAAACACTCAGGGATTACAAGCTAAGGGATTCTATTAGAACCCAGCCGCTTCTGTCACCTGAAATTGCCAGCCCACACTCAGGATAGCAGAAAACTTCTTCATGTGTGTTCTGGTGGTGGGGATACAGAGTCCACGCTTTTTTCAAGGAGCACAGGTATTCCCATGTTGTGGGCTTTTGGTTAATAACCTCCAAATCCCATGGAGAAGCACTCGCTAATACTTGGATTTAGAGCCCAACCCACCCTTTCCCCAGCACTCCGTATCAGGCAACCAAACAGGGTAGACAAGTTAAGCGATTTTATAAGAACCAAGGCCCTGCTCTCAGTTGGAGGAGGCTGCCCACTCTCAGGATAACTGTGCAAGTGTTCGTGTGTGCGCTGGAGGTGTGGAAACAGACTCCACGGATCTTTATGGGGGCACAGGTGTTCCCAGGTTAGGGATGTAGTTTAAACACCTCCACAAACCATAGAGAGGTCATCGCAAATACTTGGTTTTGGAGCCCAAACCACACTTTCCCCCGCACTCCCGCCTAGGCTTTCCATCAGGGAAGACAAGCAAAGGGATTCAATTAGAACCCAGGCGCTGCTGTCAGTTGGAGGAACTTCCCTGCACTCAGAATTCCAGAACACATTCTTAGGTGTGGGAGAGTTGTGCAGCCCCACTGCACCCAGATGAATGCAGGAAAAGGTGTTCCCTTTAGGGACAAGTCCTCTAAGTACTTCCTCAATGGATCAGGGGGCACTCACTGCTACGTGGCCTCCAAACCCAACCCCCAGCTTTCCCTCATGGCCTGGCCTAAAAGAACACTCAGGGAACAGAAGCTAAGGGATACTACTAGAATCCAGGTGCTGCTGTCAGTTTGAGGAACTTCCCCACACTCAGAATAGAAGAACACATCTTCGTGTGTGTGCTGGATGTAGGGAAACAGTCAAAGCATCTTTCAGGGGGCACATTTATTCCATGGTTGTGGGTTGTAGGTTAAAAACCCACATCCCATGGATAGGCTCTCGCTTATACTTGGTTTAGAGCCCAACCCCCACTTTCCCCCACTCTCCAGCCTAGGCATGCCATCAGGGAAGACAAGCTAAGGGATTCTTTTAGAACCCAGGCGCTGCTGTCATTTGGAGGAGCCTCCCCACAATCAGGATACCTGAGCACGTCTCCGTGTGTGTGCTGGAGGTGGGGAAACAGATTCCACGCATCTTTATGGGGCACAGGTGTTCCAAGGTTGGGGAAGTAGTTTAAAA
The DNA here is from genome assembly GCF_048564905.1 of Vicugna pacos. Taxonomy (NCBI): domain Eukaryota; kingdom Metazoa; phylum Chordata; class Mammalia; order Artiodactyla; family Camelidae; genus Vicugna; species Vicugna pacos. The sequence goes on from NW_027328738.1 coordinate 2,859,313, forward strand.
CCCTCCACTCCCCACAGAGATGCACTCGCTAATACTTGGCTTTAGAGCCCATCCCCCACCATCGCTTACTGCTAGGCCTAGGAACACACTTAGGGAAGTCAAGCTAAGGGATTCTATTACAACCCAGGTGCTGCTGTCTGTTGGAGGAACCTCCCCACACTCAGAACCCCAGAACACTTCTTCCTGTGTGTGCTGGACGTGGGGAAGCATAGCACACGCATTTTTCAGGGGTCACAGTAATTCCCAAGTTGTGGGTTGTAGTTTAAACATCTCCACTACCCATGGAGAGGCACACGCTAATACTTAGTTTTAGATCCCAAATCCCACTTTCAACCACACACTGGCCTAGGCAAACCATCAGGGAAGACAAGCAAAGGGATTCTATTCAAACCAAGACGCTGATGTCAGTTGGAGGAACTACCCCACCCTCAGGACACTGGAACCCAACCTTGTGTGGTGGGGAGATTTGAAGCCCCACTCCACGCAGATGAATGGGTGCTCAGGTGTTTCCCTTTATGGAGAATTCATCTAAATACTTCCTCAGTCCATCGGGGACACTCGCTACTATTTGGCCTCAAAGCCCAACCCCCAGGTTTCTCTCAGAGTCAGTCCTAGGGAAACACTCAGGGATTACAAGCTAAGGGATTCTATTAGAACCCAGCCGCTTCTGTCACCTGAAATTGCCAGCCCACACTCAGGATAGCAGAAAACTGCTTCATGTGTGTTCTGGTGGTGGGGATACAGAGTCCACGCTTTTTTCAAGGAGCACAGGTATTCCCATGTTGTGGGCTTTTGGTTAATAACCTCCAAATCCCATGGAGAAGCACTCGCTAATACTTGGATTTAGAGCCCAACCCACCCTTTCCCCAGCACTCCGTATCAGGCAACCAAACAGGGTAGACAAGTTAAGCGATTTTATAAGAACCAAGGCCCTGCTCTCAGTTGGAGGAGGCTGCCCACTCTCAGGATAACTGTGCAAGTGTTCGTGTGTGTGCTGGAGGTGTGGAAACAGACTCCACGGATCTTTATGGGGGCACAGTGTTCCCAGGTCAGGGATGTAGTTTAAACACCTCCACAAACCATAGAGTGGTCATCGCCAATACTTAGTTTTGGAGCCCAAACCACACTTTCCCCCGCACTCCCGCCTAGGCTTTCCATCAGGGAAGACAAGCAAAGGGATTCAATTAGAACCCAGGCGCTGCTGTCAGTTGGAGGAACTTCCCTGCACTCAGAATTCCAGAACACATTCTTAGGTGTGGGAGAGTTGTGCAGCCCCACTGCACCCAGATGAATGCAGGAAAAGGTGTTCGCTTTAGGGAGAAGTCCTCTAAGTACTTCCTCAATGGATCAGGGGGCACTCACTGCTACGTGGCCTCCAAGCCCAACCCCCAGCTTTCCCTCATGGCCTGGCCTAAAAGAACACTCAGGGAACAGAAGCTAAAGGATACTACTAGAATCCAGGTGCTGCTGTCAGTTTGAGGAAATTCCCCACACTCAGAATACAAGAACACATCTTCGTGTGTCTGCTGGATGTAGGGAAACAGTCAAAGCATCTTTCAGGGGGCACATTTATTCCATGGTTGTGGGTTGTAGGTTAAAAACCCACATCCCATGGATAGGCTCTCGCTTATACTTGGTTTAGAGCCCAACCCCCACTTTCCCCCACTCTCCAGCCTAGGCATGCCATCAGGGAAGACAAGCTAAGGGATTCTTTTAGAACCCAGGCGCTGCTGTCATTTGGAGGAGCCTCCCCACAATCAGGATACCTGAGCACGTCTCCGTGTGTGTGCTGGAGGTGGGGAAACAGATTCCACGCATCTTTATGGGGCACAGGTGTTCCAAGGTTGGGGAAGTAGTTTAAAACCCTCCACTCCCCACAGAGATGCACTCGCTAATACTTGGGTTTAGAGCCCATCCCCCACCATCGCTTACTGCTAGGCCTAGGAACACACTTAGGGAAGTCAAGCTAAGGGATTCTATTACAACCCAGGTGCTGCTGTCTGTTGGAGGAACCTCCCCACACTCAGAACCCCAGAACACTTCTTCCTGTGTGTGCTGGACGTGGGGAAGCATAGCACACGCATTTTTCAGGGGTCACAGTAATTCCCAAGTTGTGGGTTGTAGTTTAAACATCTCCACTACCCATGGAGAGGCACACGCTAATACTTAGTTTTAGATCCCAAATCCCACTTTCAACCACACACTGGCCTAGGCAAACCATCAGGGAAGACAAGCAAAGGGATTCTATTCAAACCAAGACGCTGATGTCAGTTGGAGGAACTACCCCACCCTCAGGACACTGGAACCCAACCTTGTGTGGTGGGGAGATTTGAAGCCCCACTCCACGCAGATGAATGGGTGCTCAGGTGTTTCCCTTTATGGAGAATTCATCTAAATACTTCCTCAGTCCATCGGGGACACTCGCTACTATTTGGACTCAAAGCCCAACCCCCAGGTTTCTCTCAGAGTCAGTCCTAGGGAAACACTCAGGGATTACAAGCTAAGGGATTCTATTAGAACCCAGCCGCTTCTGTCACCTGAAATTGCCAGCCCACACTCAGGATAGCAGAAAACTTCTTCATGTGTGTTCTGGTGGTGGGGATACAGAGTCCACGCTTTTTTCAAGGAGCACAGGTATTCCCATGTTGTGGGCTTTTGGTTAATAACCTCCAAATCCCATGGAGAAGCACTCGCTAATACTTGGATTTAGAGCCCAACCCACCCTTTCCCCAGCACTCCGTATCAGGCAACCAAACAGGGTAGACAAGTTAAGCGATTTTATAAGAACCAAGGCCCTGCTCTCAGTTGGAGGAGGCTGCCCACTCTCAGGATAACTGTGCAAGTGTTCGTGTGTGTGCTGGAGGTGTGGAAACAGACTCCACGGGTCTTTATGGGGGCACAGGTGTTCCCAGGTTAGGGATGTAGTTTAAACACCTCCACAAACCATAGAGAGGTCATCGCCAATACTTGGTTTTGGAGCCCAAACCACACTTTCCCCCGCACTCCCGCCTAGGCTTTCCATCAGGGAAGACAAGCAAAGGGATTCAATTAGAACCCAGGCGCTGCTGTCAGTTGGAGGAACTTCCCTGCACTCAGAATTCCAGAACACATTCTTAGGTGTGGGAGAGTTGTGCAGCCCCACTGCACCCAGATGAATGCAGGAAAAGGTGTTCCCTTTAGGGACAAGTCCTCTAAGTACTTCCTCAATGGATCAGGGGGCACTCACTGCTACGTGGCCTCCAAACCCAACCCCCAGCTTTCCCTCATGGCCTGGCCTAAAAGAACACTCAGGGAACAGAAGCTAAGGGATACTACTAGAATCCAGGTGCTGCTGTCAGTTTGAGGAACTTCCCCACACTCAGAATACAAGAACACATCTTCGTGTGTGTGCTGGATGTAGGGAAACAGTCAAAGCATCTTTCAGGGGGCACATTTATTCCATGGTTGTGGGTTGTAGGTTAAAAACCCACATCCCATGGATAGGCTCTCGCTTATACTTGGTTTAGAGCCCAACCCCCACTTTCCCCCACTCTCCAGCCTAGGCATGCCATCAGGGAAGACAAGCTAAGGGATTCTTTTAGAACCCAGGCGCTGCTGTCATTTGGAGGAGCCTCCCCACAATCAGGATACCTGAGCACGTCTCCGTGTGTGTGCTGGAGGTGGGGAAACAGATTCCACGCATCTTTATGGGGCACAGGTGTTCCAAGGTTGGGGAAGTAGTTTAAAACCCTCCAGTCCCCACAGAGATGCACTCGCTAATACTTGGCTTTAGAGCCCATCCCCCACCATCGCTTACTGCTAGGCCTAGGAACACACTTAGGGAAGTCAAGCTAAGGGATTCTATTACAACCCAGGTGCTGCTGTCTGTTGGAGGAACCTCCCCACACTCAGAACCCCAGAACACTTCTTCCTGTGTGTGCTGGACGTGGGGAAGCATAGCACACGCATTTTTCAGGGGTCACAGTAATTCCCAAGTTGTGGGTTGTAGTTTAAACATCTCCACTGCTCATGGGGAAGAACACGCTAATACTTAGTTTTAGATCCCAAATCCCACTTTCAACCACACACTGGCCTAGGCAAACCATCAGGGAAGACAAGCAAAGGGATTCTATTCAAACCAAGACGCTGATGTCAGTTGGAGGAACTACCCCACCCTCAGGATACTGGAACCCAACCTTGTGTGGTGGGGAGATTTGAAGCCCCACTCCACGCAGATGAATGGGTGCTCAGGTGTTTCCCTTTATGGAGAATTCATCTAAATACTTCCTCAGTCCATCGGGGACACTCGCTACTATTTGGCCTCAAAGCCCAACCCCCAGGTTTCTCTCAGAGTCAGTCCTAGGGAAACACTCAGGGATTACAAGCTAAGGGATTCTATTAGAACCCAGCCGCTTCTGTCACCTGAAATTGCCAGCCCACACTCAGGATAGCAGAAAACTTCTTCATGTGTGTTCTGGTGGTGGGGATACAGAGTCCATGCTTTTTTCAAGGAGCACAGGAATTACCATGTTGTGGGGTTTTGGTTAATAACCTCCAAATCCCATGGAGAAGCACTCGCTAATACTTGGATTTAGAGCCCAACCCACACTTTCCCCAGCACTCCGTATCAGGCAACCAAACAGGGTAGACAAGTTAAGCGATTCTATAAGAACCAAGGCCCTGCTCTCAGTTGGAGGAGGCTGCCCACTCTCAGGATAACTGTGCAAGTGTTCGTGTGTGTGCTGGAGGTGTGGAAACACACTCCACGGATCTTTATGGGGGCACAGGTGTTCCCAGGTTAGGGATGTAGTTTAAACAACTCCACAAACCATAGAGAGGTCATCGCAAATACTTGGTTTCGGAGCCCTAACCACACTTTCCCCCGCACTCCCGCCTAGGCTTTCCATCAGGGAAGACAAGCAAAGGGATTCAATTCGAACCCAGGCGCTGCTGTCAGTTGGAGGAACTTCCCTGCACTCAGAATTCCAGAACACATTCTTAGGTGTGGGAGAGATGTGCAGCCCCACTCCACCCAGATGAATGGAGGAAAAGGTGTTCCGTTTAGGGAGAAGTCCTCTAAATACTTCCTCAGTGCATCAGGGGGCACTTACTGCCACTTGGATTCCAAGCCCAACCCCCAGCTTTCCCTCATGGCCTGGCCTAAAGGAACACTCAGGGAACAAAAGCTAAGGGATACTAATAGAACCCAGGTGCTGCTGTCAGTTTGAGGAACCTCCCCACACTCAGAATACCAGAACACTTCTTCGCGTGTGTGCTGGATGTAGGGCAAAGATCAAAGCATCTTTCAGGGGGCACATTTATTCCATGGTTGTGGGTTGGAGGTTAAAATCCCACATCTCATGGATAGGCTCTCGCTAATACTTGGTTTAGAGCCCAACCCCCACTTTCCCCCACTCTCCAGCCTAGGCATGCCATCAGGGAAGACAAGCTAAGGGATTCTATAAGAACCCAGGCGCTGCTGTCATTTGGAGGAGCCTCCCCACAATCAGGATACCTGAGCACGTCTCCGTGTGTGTGCTGGAGGTGGGGAAACAGATTCCACGCATCTTTATGGGGCACAGGTGTTCCAAGGTTGGGGAAGTAGTTTAAAACCCTCCACTATCCACAGAGATGCACTCGCTAATACTTGGCTTTAGAGCCCATCCCCCACCATTGCTTACTGCTAGGCCTAGGAAAACACTTAGGGAAGTCAAGCTATGGGATTCTATTAAAACCCAGGTGCTGCTGTCTGTTGGAGGAACCTCCCCACACTCAGAACCCTAGAAGACTTCTTCCTGTGTGTGCTGGACGTGGGGAAACATAGCACATGCATTTTTCAGGGGTCACAGTAATTCCCAAGTAGTGGGTTGTAGTTTAAACATCTCCACTACCCATGGAGAGGCACACGCTAATACTTAGATTTAGATCCCAAATCCCACTTTCAACCACACACTGGCCTAGGCAAACCATCAGGGAAGACAAGCAAAGGGATTCTATTAAAACCAAGACGCTGATGTCAGTTGGAGGAACTACCCCACACTCAGGATACTGGAACGCAGCCTTGTGTGGTGGGGAGATTTGAAGCCCCACTCCACACAGATGAATGGGTGCTCAGGTGTTTCCCTTTATGGAGAATTCATCTAAATACTTCCTCAGTCCATCGGGGACACTCGCTACTATTTGGCCTCAAAGTCCAACCCGCAGGTATCTCTCAGAATCAGTCCTAGGGAAACACTCAGGGATTTCAAGGTAAGGGATTCTATTAGAACCCAGCCGCTTCTGTCACCTGAAATTGCCAGCCCACACTCAGGATAGCAGAAAACTTCTTCATGTGTGTTCTGGTGGTGGGAATATACAGTCCATGCTTTTTTCAAGGAGCACAGGTATTCCCATGTTGTGGGGTTTTGGTTAATAACCTCCAAATCCCATGGAGAAGCACTCGCTAATACTTGGATTTAGTGCACAACCCACCCTTTCCCCAGCACTCCGTATCAGGCAACGAAACAGGGTAGACAAGTTAAGCGATTTTATAAGAACCAAGGCCCTTCTCTCAGTTGGAGGAGGCTGCCCACTCTCAGGATAACTGTGCAAGTGTTCGTGTGTGTGCTGGAGGTGTGGAAACAGACTCCACGGAACTTTATGTGGCACAGGTGTTCCAAGGTTGGGGAAGAAGTTTCAAATTCTCCACTGCCCACAGAGATGCACTCGCTTATTCTTGGCTTTAGATCCCATTCCCCACCATCGCTCACTGCTAGGTCTAGGAAAAAACTTAGGGAACTCAAGCTGAGTTATTCTATTAGAACGCAGGCGCTGCTGTCTGTTGGAGGATCTTCCACACACTCAGGATTCCGGATCCCACCCTTGTGTGTGGGGGAGGTGTGGATACCCATTCCACACAGATGAATGGGGGCACAGGTGTTCCACATTAACGTGAAATCCTCTAAGTACTTCCTCAGTAAATCGGGGGGCACTCGTTGCTACTTGGACTTCAAACCCAACCCCCACTTTCCCCCATTCTCCAGCCTAGGCATGCCATCAGGTAAGACAAGCTAAGGGTTTCTATTAGAACCCAGGGGCTGCTGTCATTTGGAGGAGCCTCCCCACAATCAGGATACCTGAGCTCGTCTCCGTGTGTGTGCTGGAGGTGGGGAAACAGATTCCACGCATCTTTATGGGTCACAGGTGTTCCAAGGTTGGGGAAGTAGTTTAAAACCCTCCACTGCCCACAGAGATGCACTCGCTAATACTTGGCTTTAGAGCCCATCCCCCACCATTGCTTACTGCTAGGCCTAGGAAAACACTTAGGGAATTCAAGCTAAGGGATTCTATTAAAAGCCAGGTTCTGCTGTCTGTTGGAGGAACCTCCCCACACTCAGAACCCCAGAACACTTCTTCCTGTGTGTGCTGGACGTGGGGAAACATAGCACACGCATTTTTCAGGGGGCACAGTTATTCCATGGTTGTGGGTTGTAGGTCAGACACCCACATCCCATGGATAGGCTCTCGCTAATACTTGGTTTAGAGCCAATTCCCAACTTTCCCCTGCACACCGGCCTTTTCAATTCATCATGGAAGACAAGTTAAAGTATTGTATTAGAACCCAGGCGCTGCTGTTAGTGGGAAGAACCTCCCCACACTCAAGACATCTGAACCCAATGCCTTGTGTGTGCTGGAGGAGGGAAACAGAGTCCACGCATCTTTCTGGGGGCACAAGTGGTCCCAGGTTGGGGATGTAGTTAAACACTTCCACTGCTCATAGAGAGGCACTCGCTAATACTTTGGTTTAGTGTCCAACCACACCTTCGCTCACAGCCAGGCTTATGGAAACACTCAGGGAAGTCAAGCCAAGTGATTCTATGAGATCCCAGGTGCTGCTGTCAGTTGGAGGAGCCTCCCCACACTCAGGATACCAGAAAAGTTCTTCATGTGTGTCCTGGAGTTGGGGAAACAAAGTCCACGTTTATTTATTGGATCACAGGTGTTCCCAGGTTGGGGATGTAGGTTAACACTTCCACTGCTCATAGAGAGGCACTCGCTATTACTTTGGTTTAGTGCCCAACCCCACCTTAACTCACATCGCGGCCAAAGGAAACAATCAGGGATGTCAATCCAAGAGATTCTATTAGATCCCAGGTGCTGCCGTCAGTTTGAGGAGCCTCCCCACACTTAGGATAGCCGAAGAGTTCTTCGTGTGTGTGCTGGAGTTGGGGAAACAGATCTACACATCTTGCAAGGGGCACAGGTATTCACAGGTTGTGGATTGCAGTTTAAAGACCTCCACATCCCGTGGAGAGGCACTCGATTGTACTTGTTTGTCGAGGCTGAACCCCACATTCCCCCGCACTCTGGCATAGACAAGTCATCAGGGAAGGCAAACTTAGGGATTGTATTAGAACCCAGTCGCTGTTGTCAGTTGGAGAATCTTCCCCACACTCAGGATCCGGAATCCAGCCTTTAGTGTGGGGGATGTGTGGAGACCCACCCCACGCAGAAGAATGGGGGCACAGGTGTTCCACGTTAGGGAGAATTCCTCAAAATATTTCCTCAGTCCATTGGAGGCACTCGATGCTACTTGGCCTCCAATCCCAACCCCCAGCTTTCCCTCGCAGTCCGGCATAGGGAAACACACAGGAAATACAAGCTAAGGGGTTTTATTGGAACCCAGGCACTGCTGTCATTTGGAAGATCTTCCCCACTCTCAGGATACCTGAACACATATTCGTGTGTGTGCTGGAGGTGGTGAAAGAGTGTCCACGCATCTTCATGAGGGCACAGGTGTTCCCAGGTTTGGATGTAGTTTAAACACCTCCACTGAACATAGAGAGGCACACGATAATAATTGGCTTTAGAGCCCAACCCCCACCTAGGCTCAGAGCCCGTCTTAGGGAAACACTGAAGTATGCCAAACGTAGGGATTATATTAGATCCCAGGTGCTGCTGTCAGTTGGAGGAGTCTCCCCACACTCAGGATACCAGAACACCACATCGTGTGTGTGCTGAAGGTGGGGAAACAGTGTGCTTGCAACTTTCACGGGGCACAGGTATTGCCAAATATTTGGTTGTAGGTTAAACCACTTCAAATCTCGTGGAGAGGCACTCAATAATAATTGGTTTTAGAGCCCAACCCTCACATTCCCCCGCACTCCCGCCTAGGCTAGCCATCAGTGAAGACAAGTTAATGGATTGTATTAGAACCCAGGCCCTGCTGTCAGTTGTAGGTGCCTCCCCACACTCAGGAAACCTCAACCCGTCTTCGTGTGTGTGCTGGAGGTGGGGAAACAGAGTCGACGCATTTCTTGGGGGGCACAGCTGTTCCAAGTTTGGGGATGTATTTTAAACACCTCCAATGCCCATAGAGAGGCAGTCGCTCTTACTTTGGTTTAGTGCCCAACCCCACTTTAACTCACATCACGGCCAAAGGAAATAATCAGGGATGTCTATCCAAGAGATTCTGTTAGATCCCAGGTGCTGCCGTAAGTTTGAGGAGCCTCCGCACAGTTATTATAGCCTAAGAGTTCTTCGTGTGTGTGCTGGAGTTGGGGAAACAGAGTCGACGCATTTTGGGGGGGGCACAGTTGTTCCAAGTTTGGGGATGTATTTTAAACACCTCCACTGCCCAGAGAGAGGCACTCGCTATTTCTAGTCTTTAGTGCCCAACACCCAACTTCGCTCACAGCCTGGCCAATGGATACACTCAGGGGAATCAAGCCAAATGATATTATAAGTTCCCAGTTGCTGCTGTCATTTGGAGGTGCCTACCCACACTCAGTATACCAGAACTATTCTTCGAGGGTGTGCTGGAGGTGGGGAAAGAGAGACCACGCATTTATATGGGGGGCAGGTGTTTAAAGGTTAGGGATGTAGTTTTAAAAACCTCCATGCCCATAGAGAGGCACTCGCTAAAACCTAGCTATAGAGACCAAACCCCACATTAGATCAAAGCCTGGCCTATGTAAACACTCAGGGAACACAAGCTAAGGGATTCTAATAGAACCCAGGTGCTGCTGTCATTTGGAGTAGCCTCCCCATTCTCAGGATTCCAGAAAACTTCTTCGTGTGTGTGCTGTTGGTGGAGAAACAGTGTCCACGCATATTCCAGGGGGCAAAGGTATTCCCTTGTTGGGGGTTGTTGGTTAAACACCTCAACTTCCCATGGAGAGGCACTCACTAATACTTGGATTTAGAGCCCAAATCCCACTTTGAACCGCACTCCAGCTTATGCAATCCATCAGGGAAGAGAAGCTTAAGGATTCTACTAGAACACTGGCACTGCTCTCAGTTGGAGGAACTTTCCAACTCTCAGAATTCCGGAAGCCAACCTTGTGTGGCGGGGATATGTGGAGCCACAATCCAAGTAGATGAATGGGGTCACACTTGTTTCCCATTAGGGAGAAGTCCTCTGTATAATTCCATATTCCATCGGGGGGCAGTTGCTGCTACTTGGCCTCCAAGCCAAACTCCCAGATTTCCCTCTCAGCCCGGCATATGGAAACACTCAAGGAATACAAGCTAAGGGATTCTATTAGAACCCAGGCGCTGCTGTCATTTGGAGGAGCCTCCCCAAAATCAGGATACCTGAGCACGTCTCCGTGTGTGTGCTGGAGGTGGGGAATCAGAGTCCACGCATCTTTATGGGGGCACAGGTGTTCCAAGGTTGGGGAAGAAGTTTCAAATCCTCCACTGCCCACAGAGATGCACTCGCTTATTCTTGGCTTTAGAGCCCATTCCCCACCATCGCTCACTGCTAGGTCTAGGAAAAAACTTAGAGAAGTCAAGCTGAGTTATTCTATTAGAACGCAGGCGCTGCTGTCAGTTGGAGGAACTTCCACACACTCAGGATTCCGGATCCCAGCCTTGTGTGTGGGGGAGGTGTGGATACCCAGTCCACACAGATGAGTGGGGGCACAGGTGTTCCACATTAGCGTGAAATCCTCTAAGTACTTCCTCAGTAAATCGGGGGCACTCGTTGCTACTTGGACTTCAAACCCAACCCCCACTTTCCCCCACTCTCCAGCCTAGGCATGCCATCAGGTAAGACAAGCTAAGGGATTCTATTAGAACCCAGGCGCTGCTGTCAGTTGGAATATACTCCCCACACTCAGGATACCTGAACAAGTCTTTGTGTGTGTGCTGGAATTGGGGAAACATTGTCAACGCATAGTTCAAGGAGCACAGGTATTCCCAGGTTGTGGGATTTTGGTTAATAATTTCCTCTTCCCATGGAGAAGCACTCGCTAATACTTGGATTTACAGCCCAATCCCCAAATTCCCCCGCACTCCACCCTTGGCAAGCCATCATTGAAGACAAGTAAATGCATTGTATTAGAACCCAGGCGCTGCTCTCAGTTGGAAAAACTTCCCCACCCTCAGGATATCGGAACCCCGTCTTGTGAGGGGGAATGTGTGGAGCCCCACTCAACGGATATGAATGGGGGCACAGGTTTTCCCAGTTAGGGTGAGGTCCTCTAAGTACTTCCTCATTGCATCGGGGAGCACTCGATGCTACTTGGCCACCAAGCCGAAACCCCAGCTTTCCCTCAAAGCCCGGCCTCGGAAACACTCAGGGAATACAAGCTAAGGGATTCTATTAGAACCCAGGCGCTGCTGTCTGTTGGAGGAGCCTCCCCACTCTCTGGATAACTGAACACGACATATTTTCTTTGCTGGAGGTGTGGAAAATTGTCCAAGCATCTTTATGAGGGCACAGGTGTTACCAGTTTGGGTATGTAGTTTAAATAGCTCCACTGCCCATAGAGAGGCACTCGCTAACACTTGGACTTAGAGCACAACCCCAACATTCGCTAACCCTGCGGCCTAGGAAAACACACAGGGAAATCAACCTAAGAGATACAGTTAGATCCCTGGTCTTGGTGTCATTTGGAGGAGCCTCAACAAAATCAGGACACCAGAACACTTCTTCGTGTGTTTACAGAAGACAGGGAAACAAATCCCACAAATCTTTAGCGGGATACAGGTATTCCCAGGATGAGGGTTGTAGGTTAAACACCTCCACTTCGCATGGAGAGGCTCTCGCTAGTACTTGGATTTAGAGCCCACAATCCACTTTTCCTCGCACTTCGGTCTAGGCAAACCATCAGGGAAGAAAAGCTAAGGGATTCTATTAAAACCCAGGGCCTGCTCTCAGTTGGAGGGGCCTCCAAAAATTATGATACTTGAACACGTCTTCGTGTGTGTGCTGGAGGTGGGGAAACAGAGTCCACGCATCTTTATGTGGGCACAGGTGTTCCCAGGTTGGGGAAATACTTTAAACACCTCCACTGCCAAAAGATAGGAACTCGCTAATACTTGGTTTTAGAGCACAACCGCCAACTTCGCTCACAACCCGGCCAAGGAAAACACTCAGGGAAGTCAATCTAATGGATCCAATTAGATACCAGGTGCTACTGTCAGTTGCAGGAGCCTCCCCACACTCAGGATACCAGAAAACTTCGTGTGTGTGCTGGAGGTGGGGAAACAAAGCACACGCATTTTTCAGGGGGCACAGTAATTCCCAGGTTGTGGGTTGTAGGTTAAACATCTCCACTTCCCATGGAGAGGCACACGCTGATACTTGGATTTAGAGTCAAAATCCCACTTTCAACCATACTCTGGCCTAGGCAAACCATCAGGGAAGACAAGCAAAGAGATTCTATTAAAACCAAGAAGCTGATGTCACTTGGAGTTACTACCCCACCCTCAGGATTCTGGAACCCAACCTTGTGTGGTGGGGAGGTGTGGAGCCCCACTCCACGCAGATGAATGGGTGCTCAGGTGTTTCCCTTTAGGGAGAATTCCTCTAAGAACTTCCTCAGGACATCGGGGGGTACACGCTGCTACTTGGCCTCCAAGCCCAACCCCCAGCTTTCCCTCATGGCCCGGCCTAAGGAAACACTCAGGGAACACAAGCTCAGGGATTCTAATAGAACCCAGGTGCTGCTGTCATTGGAGTAGCCTCCCCATGCTCAGGATTCCAGAAAACTTCTTCGTGTGTGTGCTGTTGGTGGAGAAACAGAGTCCACGCATATTTCAGGGGGCACAGGTACTCCCTTGTTGGGGGTTGTTGGTTAAACGCCTCCAATTCCCATGGAGAGGCACTCACTAATACTTGGATTTAGAGCCCAAATCCCACTTTGAACCGCACTCCAGCTTATGCAATCTATCAGGGAAGAGAAGCTTAAGGATTCTACTAGAACACTGGCACTCTTGTCAGTTGGAGGAACTTTCCCACACTCAGGATTCCGGAAGCCAGGCTTGTGGGAGGAGGGGTTTTGTGTATACCCACCCCACGTAGTTTGATGTGGGCATAGGTGTTCCCCTTTAGGGAGAATTCATCTAAATACTTCCTCAGTCCATCGGGGGGCACTCGCTACTATTTGGCCTCAAAGCCCAATCCCCAGCTTTCCCTCAGAGCCAGGCCTCGGGAAACACTCAGGGACTACAAGCTAAGGGATTCTATTAGAACCCAGGCGCTGCTGTCACATGAAAGTGCCGGCCCACACTCAGGATACCTGAGCACGTCTTCGTGTGTGTGTTGGAAGTGGGGAAACAGAGTCCATGCATCTTTATGGGGGCACAGTTTTTCCCAGGTAGATGATGTAGTTTAAACACCTTCACTGCCCATAGAGAGGCACTGGCTATTACTTGGATTTAGAGACCAACCCCCACCTTCGCTCAAAGCCCGGCCTAGGAGAACACTCAAGGAAGTCAAGCTAAGGAATTCTATTAAATCCCTGGTGCTGCTGTTAGTTGGAGGAGCCTCCCCACACTCAGGAAAGCAGAACACTTCTTCACACGTGTGCTGGAGGTGTGGAAACAGAGTCCACGCATTTTCCTTGGGGCACAGATATTCCTAGGTTAGAGGATGTAGGTTAAACACCTCCACATCCCATGGATAGGCACTCGCTAATTCTTCGCTTTAGAGCCCAGCCTCCAATTTCCCCCGCACTCCTGGCAGGGCAAGCCATCAGGGAAGACAAGTTAAGGGATTGTATTGAACCCAGGTGCTGCTGTCACTTGGAGGAACTTCCCAACACTCAGGACTCCGGAGACAGTCTTGTGTGTGGGGGAGGTGTGCAGCTCCAATACACGCAGACGAATGGTGACACAGGTGTTCCCCGGTAGGGGTGTTCCCTAAATACTATCTCAGTCAAACTGTTGGCACAAGCTGCTACTTGGCCTCCAAGCCCAAACCCCAGATTTCGCTCGCAGCCCGGATTAGGGAAACACTCAGGGAATACAAGCTGAGTTATTCTATTAGAACGAAGGCACTGCTGTCAGTTGGAGGAACATCCACACACTCAGGATTGCGGAGTCCAGCCTTGTGTGTGGGGGAGTTGTGGAGACCCAGTCCACGCAGATGAATGGGGGCACAAGTGTTCCACTTTAGGAGTAAATCCTCTAAGATCTTCCTCAGTAAATCGGGGGCACTCGTTGCTACTTGGACTTCAAGCCCAACCCCCACTTTCCCCCACTCTCCAGCCTAGGCATTCCATCACGGAAGACAAGCTAAGGGATTCTATTAGAACCCAGGCGCTGCTGTCAGTTGGAGAAGTCTCCCCACACTCAGGATACCTGAACAATTCTTTGTGTGTGTGATGGTGTTGGGGATACATAGTCCATGCAAGTTTATGGGGGCACAGGTGTTCCCAAGGAGGGAATGTACTTTAGAAACCTCCACTGCCCATAGAGAGTCACTGGCTATTACTTGGCTTTAGAGCCCAACCCCCACCTTCGCTCCCAGCCTGTCCTTGGAAAACACTCAGGGAAGTCAACCTAAGGGATCCTATTAGATCCCAGATGCTGCTGTCAGTGGGAGGTGCCTCCCCACACTCAGGATACCAGAACACTTCTTCATGTGTGTGCTGGAAGTGGGGAAACAGAGTCCACGCATCTTTAAAGGAGCACAGGTATTCCCAGGTTGTGGGTTTTTGGTTAATAACCTCCACTTCCCATGGAGAAGCACTCGCTAATACTTGGTTTTAGAGCCCAACCCCAACCTCCTCCCGCACACCGTATCAGGCAACCAAACAGGGAAGACAAGGTAAGCGATTTTATTAGAACCCAGGCAATGCTGTCAGTTGGAGGAGGCTGCCCACTGTCAGGATATCTGTGCAACTGTTCGTGTGTGTGCTGGAGGTCTGGAAACAGACTCCACGGATCTTTATGGGGACACAGGTGTTCCCAGGTTAGGGATGTAGTTTAAACACCTCCACTAAACATAGGGAGGTACTCGCAAATACTTGGTTTTGGAGCCCAAATCACACTTTCCCCCGCACTCCCGCCTAGGCATACCATCAGGGAGGACAAGCAAAGGGATTCAGTTAGAACCCAGGCGCTGCTGTCAGTTGGAGGAACTTCCCTGCACTCAGGATTCCGGAACCCATTCTTGTGTGTGGGGGGGAGTTGTGCAGCCCCACTCCACCCAGATGAATGGGTACAAAGTTGTTCCCTTTAGGGAGAAGTCCTCTAAGTACTTCCTCAATCAATCAGGGGGGATTCACTGCTACTTGACCTCGAAGCCCAACCTCCAGCTTTCCCTCACATCCCGGATCAGGGAAACACTCATATTACAAGCTAAAGGATTCTATTATAACCCAGGCGCTGCTGTCAGTTGGAGGAGGCTGCCAACTCTCAGGATAACTGTGCAAGTGTTAATGTGTGTGCTGGAGGTATTGAAACAGACTCCACGGATCTTTATGGGGGCACAGGTGTTCCCAGGTTAGGGATGTATTTAAAACACCTCCACTAACCACAGAGAGGTACTCACAAATACTTGGTTTTGAAGCCCAAACCACATGTTCCCCTGCACTCCCTCCTACGAATACCATCAGGGAAGACAAGCAAAGGGATTCAATTAGATCCCAGGCTCTGATGTCAGTTGCAGGATCTTCCCTGCACTCAGGATTCCAGAACACATTCTTCTGTGTGTGGGAGTTGTACAGCCCCACTCCACCCAGATGAATGGCGGCAAATGTGTTCCCTTATGGGAGAAGTCCTCTAAGTACTTCCTCAATTGATCAGTTGGCACCCACTGCTACTTGGACTCGAAGCACAACCCCACGAATTCCGTCACATCCCGGACCACGGAAATACTCTTATTACAAACTAAGGGATTCTATTAGAACCCAGGCGCTGCTGTCATTTGGAGGAGCCTCCCCACAATTAGGATGCCTGAACACGTCTCCGTGTGTGTGCTGGAGGTGGGGAAACATATTCCACAAATCTTTATGGTGGCACAGGTGCACCAAGATTGGAGAAGCAGTTTGAAACACTCCACTGCCCACAGAGATGCACGCGCTAATGCTTGTCAAACCCTAACCCGAACCCGAACCCTAACCTGAACACTAACCCTAACCCTAAACCTAACCGAAAACCGAACCCGAACCCTGACCGTAACCCTAACCCGAAGCCTAAACCGTAACCTAAACACTAACCCTAACCCTATCCCGAACCTGAACACTAACCATAACCCTAACCCTAAAACTAAACCATAACCCTAACACTTAAACTAACCCAAAAACTATCACAAACTCCTAAACCTAACCGTAAACCTAACACTAATTCTAACACTAAACTCTAACCCAAACCCTAATCCTAACCCTACAGTTAAACACTAAGCCTAACCCCAACCCTAACTCTAACCCTAACTCAAATTCCAATTTGGAGTCAATGTATTCCTAGTCTGTGATATAGACTTGCAAGTTTTCCAACAGGATGAATGAATGCCATATTCTACCCTACGTCAAAGAGAAATGGCATAAGACTATAACAAAATGTAGCTCTGTAAAAGTGTACTAAGAGCAAAAGAGACAGAATGTAAAGTGCACATTGGGGTTGGTTTCATTTCTAGGAATTTCAGCCCCCATGAAACCAATGGATCCATGTCCTGAGAGTGCGGGTGTTTCAGCAGAAATCAGGCGACGCATATGTATTCCGGGTGTACGGATATTATAGGAACATAAGTCTCCTTTAGTGGGTCTCTGTGTACTGTGAACTGTTAGAAAGTTTAAAGACGTGTGAAACCATCAACTGAAAAGGGACACACTTCCCTCCATTGGTACTGTGCATAGAGATCTGAACAAAAGGAAAGAGGGAAGAAGAAAGGCCCATGGGACGCTAGTGTGTAGAATCACATTTAGCTAAGGAACCTCTCGTCGGATGCAGCCCCTCCCCCAACACTGACAAGATGCGGCAGCCATTGGGGATGGCAGTTACCGGTTGGATTCCAGGTGGAATGTTGGTGTGTAACGCGAGGCTTGTTGTGGCCGGTGGATCCTAGGTAACCGGGCAGAGTTCAGTGGGTGGATCAGTGTGATGGAGGGGCTGCCGCCCTCTGTGGAGCTTGGCTTAAGTGTTTGGTCCAGGAAGCTGTGTAAGTTCGAGATACTGCTGCTGCCCAAAGACCTGAGTTCACGGGTCAGTTTCCAGAAGCTGAAAGGGCAGACAGTGAAAGATCTGCCTGTCATCAGCTTACTGGTGAGACTCCGAGGTAATTTCAGACTTGCCCAGTCCTATTGAAGTCGACTTTATGGGAGACACGAAGAGAAGCTGGCCGAAAAGCTGGCTGCACGGATTGAGGAGAGATGCGAACACATGGATGAGAGATGTTCTGCTACAAAGGAGAATACTGGCCTGGAGACAGCTGTAGAGTATACCAGGCTCAAAAGACATTCATGAGACGTATTGAACCTCGCTGATACTGGCAGAAACATACGGAGTGCCAACGTGGACTTGAGGAAGTTCCTCAATTCCCTGCTCCAAGAACGGGTCCAAGATCCCTGACGTCTAAAAGAGAAGAGATGGCAGAGGTGATCAAAATGCTCATGTTCTTGGAAGAGTTCTTGAGAATCCACACGTCCCAAGGGGCATTTCCAAGCCATTCAGACCAAAGTGCACCAAGCCCAGGTAAGCCTTTTCCCTGGTATGCGCCAAGCTATCAAGTAAAGCTCTTCCCTCACCTCCACTCAGGCATCCATTTTGAAGGATCAGTACCTGAGCTGCAATGAAGCCAGTACGAGAAGGGCATGCCCCTCCTCGAATCAGAGTTCCCCCAGCTTCACACTCTGTGAACAACAGTGAACTCTTTAAAGTTCAAATAGTCTCGACTGAAATAGATAGGATTTGAATACTTAGCTCACACAAAGAAACGATGGACTTCCGCTAGATTCAGCAAATGCTGGGTTTGTGTCTTCTCTGGGGTGAAGGGAGTGTGGTAAGTGAGGGGAATCTTTGACTGAACTTGAATATGTATCAGGCCTCAGTCTTTCAAGACAGTATAGGTAAATACTATAAGTCAGATAGTGAACTGAACTGTAAAAGTCGCCAATGACATTAAAGACACAGCTTATGTGGACCGTCTTTCACTTGAGTCAAGCCCCCGGGGGCACTATATCATGGGGGTGCAGACTCGGCTGCGTTAAATTGCTTTACCCAACATGATCGGATGATTAAGCGTTCTCATCACTGATAGAAGAACACCTGGTTCTCAATAGCCTAGCATAGTTGCAGCACGGTTCTCAAAGCTACAATGCCTCTAGGTGCTTTTGGATTCAAGCCTAAATGTATATATTTGGTTTGTTTTCTCTTGTATTTTCCTAGAGAGGGATGTTACCCCTTGAAATGCCAACATTGGCCAGTAGGTGTCATTGGGAGTAAAGGGCACCACATGCACAAGTGAATCCAATGTTGGGGGTTATTTCATGTTTCCAATAGCTATTTCATGGTTCCTGTTGGTTTCGGAGGCTTCAACAGGAAAGAGTTGACATGACCCCTTTTACAGTTTGGACTGCTACTTTGCATTCTATCTGTCTATGTTTTCCTTAGAGCTGACAAAATGTTACCGAAATTGACAAGTCTGGCTTCTAGGTCGATTTAGTATGTTTCAAAAACTAACTTCATTTTCGTACAGCTCCCAAAACATGGAAATCAATTCTATTAAACTTTTTAAAGACTGCAAATGAGATATCAACACAATGTCAAAACTGGAGTCTTTGGACAATCCCTCCCACCACGGCTGTATAGAAACCAAGAGGTAAACAAAAATCACATATCTGGGAAGTGTATCTGGAAAGTGTTGATTCATCGATGCCCAGTTGGCAGAGAAGCAGTGCAAACTGCGCTCACTCGCTCCCATGTACACAGCAATGGAAACATCCACTCACCCAGCCCTTGGCATAGGACACTTGCCGAAGAGAGGTCTGTTACTTCCAAAGACAGGATGAGGCCTCAGAACACCTGGAAGCAGGAGAAGGCAAAGCAGGGAATGGAAACCAGTGCAGGGTCTGACCCCTGGTGATGGAGCAGCAAAGTTGAAACTCTGTTGAACTTGGACGCACACTCTCAAGCAGACAGGAGACATGGGATTGAAGGTGATGCGCTGAGTGTTAGAAGAGTGCACAGCAGATGCTTGGCTGACAGAACTCAAAGAAACCAGCGCAAAATATCCCCACACTTGATTCTGAGACCAAGATCTGAGCTTCCAAATTTGAGGTAGCAGAGTCAGCGGTCAGGGAGGGATAGGGCTACGGATGATGGCACACGCTGTGTCTCAGGGACCTGGAGTGCGTTGTGGGATGTGGTGGGTCCTATCAAGAGAGCAAACCGACCTGTGACCCCAATGAGAAAGCAACCACACTGGCGCGCGAGGTTGAGATTATCGATTTGTCCCATGGCCACACCCAGTGCATCTGCAAGACCAGGGAACAATTTGGCATTTTGCCAATAGAGCACGTGTGGGGCTGAATCAGAGATATCGTGCATTTGGTCTGAAGGATCCAGGGGGCCTTGGTTTTGATATCAGAATGAAAAGCCTTAGGATCTGCTACATTCATAACCTGGGCTGGGATTATGGTTTGGTTTGAGGCACAGGATGCACAACAGCTCTGTGGTTGTCTTCGTGCACCTGTGCCACAAGAATGAGAGGACAAGGAAGAGTGGTCCAAGTCCACAGCATGAGAAGTTGAAGCATTTCCTTCAGCATTATCTCCAGAATGAAGCTGCTACATTTTGGATGGCACGGTACGGCACCGAGGACACCAAGGTCGGTCTGCGGGATCATTCCAGCAGGCCCTGATGTGTGACATCCATGGATGTGCTTCCACTGGTGTTTCAGTAGACAGAGAAGCTCTGGGAAGCACTGGTTTCATTGGGACATTCCCGTGGCACTGCAAAGCACAAGCGCACTCTCAGTTTGCTGTTTAGGAAACACTCCAAAGTGACATAGAGAAGAATGCAGAGCTGAGAACTTTTTGAAGCTTCATTTCCACAAGAGAAAGTGTCCTGCGCACGTTCAGAATTGTGAGATAAGCGTAATCAAAATGAGGTTATGCTAATCGAAATAGTACGGGTTGTTCATCACAGCAAAGGCAACACCAGCAATTGGAGATATACCAGACAACACACACAGGAACAGGACATGGCATCAGTGTCTAGGAGAAATTGTCCTCACAGTAATCCCATGGAATTGCATAGAGCCAAGGGTCTAAACTTTTCACTTAACAAAGCCCTTGAAGTCTACATTAGATGCCTGATATTACTTGACCAGTTGAAATGTAGAAGTACAGTAAAAGAAACAGGAAGTACCATTTTCAGTTCCATAGGGATTGAAGGCCCAAAAGATAAGCTTTCAAACAACTAGACTGCAAAATGCTACCAGGGCTAGTATTGAAAACGGAGATGAGGGAAACACTGAAGCACAACCGTGTCTCAGAAACACAAAATCAGAATACCAGAAATGTGGAAGATAAAGTCTAAAGACGAGCCAAATTATATCAGAAATCTCAATGGATGGGATAATATCAGGGTTAAATTCAGTCCTAAGTTGACTAGATAATGCAGAGGGACACGTGAATGAATGTGAATACAGGGGAACAGAAATCCCTAAGTCAGAAGCAGACATAGATAAGCAAGTTGAATACAATGAAAACATTGCTGTTGAGTCCTGGGTTAAGTAAAGCATGTAAGACTAGGATTCATAAGAGTCCCAGATGGAAAAGCAAGAGGTAAAAAAAAAAAATTCTGAAAAGATATCTGTAGATAAATTTGACTGAACCTTCCTGAAAACCAAGATAGAATCATGTATATGAATTCAGGAAGTACACAGCATCCAACGGAATTGAAATCCCAATAGACTTACCAGCAGCCAGATGATTCTAATCAACAAAGTTCATGAGCATCCATGTGATTTAAAATGCACCTGGAGGAAAAAAAATGAAAAAAATGCACTTTGAGGAAAGCAACATAATCACAAGGGAACCTCCAGAGCGCTTTCAGCTTGTATCTCAGCAGTAATATTTCAGGAAAGGGAGAAGTGCCAGGATTTAGACCATATCCTGAATGGGAAAATGCTGCCATCTAGGGTAGCCTATGCCACATGACCGCCATTTTTAATAACGGCAAAGCTAGAGAATTCCACAGACCGGCACATCTTAAAAGAATTCAGCAGTTCAAAACTTATCCTAAAAGAATGATTGAGAATTCTTCGCTGATTAGAAAAGCAGCAAGATGAAATGGAAAGAAGAAGACTATTATTGGAAATGCAAGAGGAGCATGAGTTGCAGAGAATAAACAAGAAGAAAGCAAGAGGACATCAAAACCCTATATATGGGAGAGTGAAGCAGGAAATCATAGATGATTGTAAGCACTATCTTAAGTGAATCTGCTTATATGACTCTCTTAAGTGAACGGAGTGATGCATGGCCTAATGTGTTTGCAAAACAAACAAGAAGCAAACAAACAAACAATCAAACAAACAAACAAGCACCAAAAGGGCACGGTTGGCTGACATAAAACAATGGAACCATGAATATTCTCAAGAAAGTACTCAAGGTGATGTCAAGAATCATTCAGCACTCATCGACCCAATATCACAGCTTGCATGTACTCAACACACTTGTATTCAGAAAACAGATGCGTGCATTAATATTCATAAATATTGATTCATAAGAGCATATCGTGACCTAATTCAAATGCCTATTTGGAATAAAATGGATTTATAGTCCGTGATATAAATTTGCAAGTCTCCCAACAGATTGAATGTATGCCATATTATACCCTACGTAGAGAAGAAATGGCATAAGCCTATAACAAAGACAAGTAGCTCTGCAAAAGTGTTCTAAGGGCAAAAGAGACACACAGTAAATTGCACATTGGGATTGGTTTCATTTGTAGGAATTTCAGCCCCCATGAAATAAATGGATCCATGTCCTGAGAGTGCGGGTGTTTCAGCAGAAATCAGGCGACGCATATGTATTCCGGGTGTACGGATATTATAGGAACATAAGTCTCCTTTAGTGGGTCTCTGTGTACTGTGAACTGTTAGAAAGTTTATAGACGTGTGAAATCATCAACTATAATTGGACACACTTCCCTCCGTTTGTACTGTGCGTACAGATCTGAATAAAAGGAAAGAGGGAAGAGAAAAGCCCATGGGACGCTAGTGGATAGAATCACATTTACCTTTAGAACCTCTTGTCTCATACAGCCCCTCCCCCAACACTGACAAGTTGCAGCCACCTTTGGGGATGGCAGTTGCCGGTTTAATTCCAGGTGGAATGTTCGTTTGTTCCATGAGGTTTGTTGTGGCCTGTGGATCCATGGAAACTGGGCAGAGCCCTGTGGGTGGATCAGTGTGATGGATGGGCTGTCGCCCTCTTTGGAGCTTGGCTTAGGTCTCTTTTTTGGGAAGCTGTGTAAGTTCGAGATCCTGCTGCTGCCCAATGGCCTGTGTTCACGGGTCAGTTTCCAGAACCTTAAAGAGCAGACAGTGGAAGAAATGCGTGTCATCAGCTCACTGGTTAGTCTCGGAGGTACTTTCAGATTTGCCCAATCATTTAGAATTTGACTTTATAGGAGACACGAAGAGAATCTGTCAGAAAAGCTGGCTGCATGGATTGAGGAGAGATGCGAACACATTGATGAGAGTTGTTCTGCTACAATGAAGAATACTGGCATGGAGACAGCTGTAGAGAATACCAAGCTTGGAAGACATTCATCGACATATTGAGCCTCGTTGATACTGTCAATTACATGTGGAATCTGAACGTGCACTTGAGGAAGTTACTGAATTCTCTGCTCCAAGTACGGGTCCAAGATTTCTTCCGTCCAAAACAGAAGAGAATGTAGAAATGATAGAAGCTCTCATGTTCTTGGAAGATGTCTTGAAATTCCAAACTTCCCACGGGGCATTTATAAACCACTCAGACGACCAAGCACCAAGCCCTGGTAAGCCTTTTCCCAGGGTTGGGCCTTGCTCTGAAGCACTTGCTTTTCCCTCCCCTTCACTCAGTTATCCATTTCAGAGAATCAGCCCTTGAACTGCATTGAAGCCAGTAGGAGCACAGGAAGACCCTCCTAGATTCAGAGTTCCTCCACCTTCACATTTTGTGCACAACAGTGAACTCCTCCATGGTCAACTACTCTGGACTAAAATAGGTTGGTTTGAATTCTTAGTTCACACTGTGAAATGATGACCTTCCCCCAGATTCAGATCATGCTGGGGTTATATCTACTTTGGTGTGAAGGGTGTTTTGTAAGTGAGTGGATTCTTTGCCTGAATTTGAATATTTATTTATCCTCAGTTTTTCAAAACAGTATTTGTAACTATTATAATTCTGTTATTGAAATGAAGTGTAATTGTTGACATAGATATGTAGTGACACATTTTTTGTGGACCATCTTTTCCCTTCAGTCAAGTACCGGGTGCAGGATATAATGTGGTTGCCATATTTGTCGGGTTTAATTGTGTTTCTCAACATAATTGGACGATTAAACATACTCATCTTTCATAGAAGAGCACATGATTCTCAATAGCCTAGCAGAAGTGCAGCAGTGTTCTCATATCTATAATGTCTCTAAGTGCTATTGAAACCAAGCCTATATAAAAATACATTGTTTGGGTTTCTTTGTGCTTTCCTAAATAGTAATGTTGCCCCTTGAATCGCCAACATTGACCAGTATGTGCCATTATTAGGAAAGGGCACCACATGAACAATGGAAACCCATGGTTGTGGTTGTTAATGATTCTAAGATTTATTTCATTGTTTTTCTTAGTGTTGGAAGCACCAAGAGAAAAGTGTTGACCTGCCTCCTTCATGAATTTTGGCTGCTAACTAGTATTTTCTGTGTATTTTTCTTATTTTGGTATTTCAAGCTGATACCTAAATATGGCAACTCTGTCTTGTAGTTAGATTTAGTATATTTCTAAAACTATCTTTATTTTGATACACTTCCCATTGTATGTAATTCAATTCTGTTAACTATTTGAAAGTCTGCAATGGAGGTATGTACACATTGTCAGACTTGGAATCTTCGAACACATCCTTCCACCATTGATATAGAGGAAAATAGCTAAACAAGGATCAAGTGTCTGTGAGTTATGTCTAAATTGTGTTAATTTATCCATGCCAAACTGGCAGAGTACCAGTGCAAACTTCGCTCACTCTCTCCCATGTATACAGCAAGATAAACATCCACTCTCCCGGCCCTTGGCTCAGGATCCCTGCTGAATAATGGCCAAACATCTCTTACTTCAAAAGTCAGAAAGAATTCTCACATAACCTGGAAAGAGTAGAAGGCAAAGTAGAGAATGGAAATCAGTGCAGGACCTGAACTTGGGGGAAGGAGCACTAAAGGCGAAACTGTGTTTTACTGGGATGCACACTCTAAAGTGGACAGGTCATTTAAGATGGAAGACGATGCGCTGAGGGTTAAAAGAGTGCATAGTGGACGTTTGATTGACATAACTGAAAGCAATAATCACAAAATTTCTCTGCAATTGATTCCCAGACCAAGACTGCATCTGCCAGTTTTGAGCTAGGAGTGCCTGTGGAATCTGTGTTAGGGGTGTGGCTGATGTCACAAATTTATTCCCAGGGGTTTGGAGATTGTTTTGGGCTGTGGTTGGTACTATCTAGAGAACAGATCTGCCTGGGTCCTCTCTTAATATTAAATCTGCTGGCATATGTGTTGTGGATTAGCTTAGTAACCCAGGGCCTTAGTCACAGCCTTTTCACATCCACAGTATAATTGCTCATTTTCTCCATAAAGGAGAAATGGTCTCAATCAGAGCCATCTTTATCTGGTTTCTAGAATCCAGGGCAATTTCGTGTTGAAATAAGATTCTATAGCCAAAAGATCTGCAACTTTCATAGGCAGGATTGAAATTTCTTATTGTCCAAAGCAGAGGTTTTTGAAATGCTCCATGCTTGCCTTTGAGTTCCCATGCCTTATTGACAAGAGTTCTTGGAGCAGAGATCTGCTGAAAAATAGGAGAATTTGAAGCTTTTCCATCAACCTTGCCTACCACATGCTAATGCAACTATAGTTGTGGTGCTGACCCAGTACTACACTTAGGACCCAATTGTGGCACTGCAGGATTGTTTCAGCAGTTTCTAATGTGTGACATCATTAGATTTGTTTCCACTTTTGTCTTTGTTTGCAGAGAACCTGAGGGAACCCATTATAAAATTTTGACTTTTCCGTGGCAACAGTAAGGACGAATGCACTTTCATGAGTGTATATTGGAACAATTCCCTTTCCACATATCCAGCCTGCAGCCCAGAAATCATTTGGAAACCTCTATTCCAGCAAAAATTAGTAGTCCCAGCACTGTCAGAGCTATGATAAACATTTAACCAAAATGACACTCTGCTAACTTTACTAGAATAGGTTATATTCACCACAACAAAAACCACGGTAGCAATCATAGATATAACAGGCAACGGACACAGAAGGAATGCATGGCATCATTACATACCAAAAACAATCCTCACAGCATTAAAACTAAATGTGCACAGAAATGATTTCACTTACAAAAGCCGTTCAAGTCTATAATAGATAACTGATAATCCTTAACCCATAGCGATAGAGAGATATAATAAAGTTAAAAGAACTATTCCAAATTTTCAAAAGACAGGAGTCTCCTGAAAGAACATCCAATGTATTAGACCCCCAAAATTTACTAGAACATGACTTGAAAAGGGAGGACATAAAAACACTGAAGGAAATCTTGAGTCTATGAATACAAATGCAGGCTAGTATAAATGGAAAGAGAAACACTTTAGATGAGCCAAATATAATCAGAAAACTCAATGGTGAGAATAGCTAAGCTAAAGACAGTCCAAATCGGACTAGATAATGCACAGGAACAAATAAATGACTTAGAAAACAGGATAACCGCAATCACTCAGTCAGAACACGACATAGAAAAGCAAGTGAAAACCAATGCAAGCAATGCAACTGAAACCTGGGATAAGAGAAAACATACCAGTGTATGACTCATAGGGATCCCACATGGAAAAGAATAAAGACAAATGGTTTGAAAAGGTATTTGAAGAAATCAGACTGAAATTTTCTTAAACCAAAGATAGAACCGGCTATCTCAACACAGCAAGCACAGAGCGTCCAAGCATAATGAACCCCAGTAGGCCTACGACAATATATATTCTAATTTAAATGGCAAAAATTGATAATAAGGAAATGATTCTAAATGCACCAAAATAGAAACAAGTGCATTGCAAGAGAACTTTTTAATGTCTTCAGCTGACTTCTCAACAGATAGATTGGTAATTTTTTCTTCCCTCTTTCCTTTTGTGTTGATCTCTATTCCAAGAACTGATGAAAGGCAGAGTCCTTCAGTCTAAACAAGATGAGTTGGCAGAGATTCTTAAAGTGTTCAAGTTCTTGGAAGAGGTCATCAGAATCAACACATCTCAAGGGGCTTTTTCAGACAATACAAGAGACAATGCACTACGCCCTGTTTATCCTTTTCCCAGGAGTGGGCCAATGTATTAAGACTTGCTGTTCCTTCACACTCAACCAGCCATGCAGGTATACCCTCAGTCTGCTACTGCAGGAGAATTAGAGCCAGGTCCAATTTTACCAATACTGTAGGGAGAACCTGAACCTGCTACTGCAGGAGACACAGCACTGTGTCCCATTTCACCAATCTTTCAAGGAGACCCTAAGCCTACTCCTGCAGGAGACTCAGAGCCGAATCACATTCCACCAGCTTTGTAGGAAGACCATCATGCCTTCACTTGCAATGGATCCAGGAATGTGTCCAATTACACTAGCCTTGTAGGGAGACCTTGAGCCTGTTCCTGCAGGAGAAACAGATCTCTGTCATATTCCACCATCCCTCCAGGAAGATGCAGGGCCTCCTCCTGCAGGAGACTCAGGAATTGGTCCAATTTCACCAGTCCTGCAGGAAGACTCTGAGCCAATTCCTGCAGGAGACCCAGGAATGGGTCCCATTCCATCAATCATGCACTAAGACCTTGAATTGGGTCCAATTCCACTAGCCTTGCTGGGTGACCCACAAGCCTGATCCTGCAGGAAAATTAGAGATACGTCATATTCCAGAAGCCCTGCAGGAAGACTGAAAGCCTGCTTCTGCAGGAGACCCAGGAATAGGTCCAAATACACCAGCCTTGCTGGGAGAGCACAAACCTGATCCTGCAGGTGATACACAGTGAGGTACAATTCCAACAGCCCTGCAGGGATATCCTGAGGCCACTTTGGCAGGAAACACATGACTGGGTCACATTCCAATACCCCAGAAGGGAGACCGTGAGCCTGCTACTCCAGGAAACCCAGAACTTCGTCCCATTCCACCAAACCTGCAGTCCAACACTAAGACTGCATCTGCAGAAAACACAGTGCGGGTCACATAACACCAGCCCTGTAGTGAGACTACAAACCTACTCCTGGGGGAGACCAAGCCATTCACAGAGAATATGAGCCAGCTCCTGCAGAAGAACAAGAGTTGTGTGACATTCTACCAGCTCTGCAGGTAATCCATAGGCTTGCTCCTGCAGGAGACAGACATCCCAGTCCAATTCCATCAGCCTCTCCAGGGAGAACCCCAGCCTCCTCCTGCAGGAGAGCCAGAACTAGATCCCATTCCACCAACCCTGCATGGAAACACTGAGCTTGCTCCTGCAGCATACCCACAGCCAAGTCATATTCCACAAACCCTGCAGGGAGACACTGAGCCTGCAGTTGTAAGAGACCTAGGACTGGGACCAATTCCAACAGCTCTCCAGGGAATCCCTCACCTGCTCCCATAGGAGACTAAGAGCCATCAGTTCTGGTGGGGTCCTTGAGCCTGCATCTGCCAAAGAACCACAGTGTGGAGTCATATTCCACCAGCCCTGCAAAGAGAACAGAACCTGCTACTGCAGGATACACAGGACTAGGTCCCATTCCACCAACCTTGCAGGGATACCCTGAGCCTTGGACCAAGGAATGGGACAAATTCTGCTAACCTTCTAGGGAGACCATGAGCTTCTCCTGCAAGAGAACCAGAGATGGGTCATATTACAGTATTCTTCCAGGAAGACCCAAGGCCTGCTCCTGCAGGAGATGCAAGAACAGGCCCAATTCCACCAGCCTGAAGGCAGAGTCCAAATCTGTTCTGGCAGGTGACCTAGAGAAGGGGCCCATTCCACCAGCCCTACAGGGAGACTCTGAGCCTACTACTACAGGAGACTCAGGAATGGGTCCCACTAAACCAACCCTGAAGGGAGACACAGAATCTACACTTGCAGGAACCACAGAGCCAGGACAAATTTCATCAGCCCTGTAGTGACCCCTGAGCTGGGTCCAATTACACTATCCTTGCAAGGAGACTCTGTGCCTACTCCTGAAGCAGAACCAGTGATGGGTCATGTTCCAACAGCCCTGTAGGAAGACCTGGAGCTACTTCTGCAGAAGACTCAGGACAGGGTCTGATTCCACCATCCCAGCAGTGAGAAAACTAGCCTGCTCCTGCAAGTGACCAAGGTCTGAGTCATATTCAACTAGCCATGCAGGAAGAACATAAGCCTGCTGTTGCAGGAAACTCAGAACCATGTGCCATTCCAGCAACACTGCAAGGAGACTCTGAGCCTGCCCCTGCAGGAAACAGAAACCCAGTCACATTCCACAAGCCCTGCAGGGATACCAGAGCCTGCACATGCAGGAGACCCAGGCCTGGGCCAATTCTACCAACCCTGTGGAAAGACCCTGAATCAGCTCTAGCATTAGACTAAGAGCCATGTCACATTCCACCAGCCCTACAGGTAATTTATCAGCCTGCAACCTACACCTTCAAAAGACCCAAGAATTGGACCAATTCCAATGGCACTGCAGGGAGACCATGAGCCATGTCCAATTCCACTAGCCCTGCAGGAAGGCCCCGAGCCTACTCCTGCAGGAGAACCTGAGATTGGTCATGTTGCAAGATGAGCCTGCTCCTGCAGAATACCCAGCACTATGTCCCATCCACCAGCCCTGCAGGGAAACCCTGAGACTGTCCCTTCAGGAGAACCACAACAGAGTCACATTTCACTAGCAATGCAGGGAGACTTAGAGCCTACACCTTCAAGACACCCAAGAATTGGAACAACTCCAGCAGCACTGCAGGGACACCATTAGCCAGGTCCAATTCCTCTAGCCCTGCATGTAGACCCTGAGCATGCTCCTGTAGGAGACCCAGCACTGGGTCTCATTCCACAAGGCTTGCAGGGAGAAACTCTGCCTGTTTCTGCAAGAGACAAACAGCTGAGTCACATTCCACCAGCCCTGAAGGGAGACCCCAGTCCTGCACCTGCAAAGGACCTAAGACTGGAACAAAATCGACTAGCCCTGTAGGGGGACCCTGAGCCTGCTTCTGAAAGAGAATCAGAGATGGGTCATATTCCAACAACCCAGCAGGGACAGTCCAAGCCTGCTCCTGCAGGAGATATAGAGCAGGGTGAAATTGAAAAACCTTGCAGGGACACCCTGAATCTGCTGCTGCAGGAGAAAAATGATGGGGTCTCATTCCACAAGCCTTACAAGGATACCCTGAGCCTGGTCTTGCATGAGATCCTGATCTGGCTCCTGCAGGAGACCCAGGACTGGGTCCCATTCCAACAACCCTGCTGGGGAACCCGAGCCTGCACCTGCAAAACACACAGAACCGTGTCACATCCCACCAGCTCTGCAGACTGTAAGACTAGCCCTACAGGAGACCTAGAGCCAAGTTACATTACCAGTCCTGCAGGGAGACCCTGAGCCTGATCTTGTAGCTCCCCCTGAACCTACACACATACTTCTATGAGACCCAGAGCCATTTCAGGCATCACCACCCTTACGGGCTGAGATGTCTCTGCAACCACCAACACTGTCATCTAATTCTAAGAATCAACCCACTCCCAGACCCGAACTTTACTTCCCTTCTCCTGGCATCATTTTTGTTTGTTTTTTCTGTCATTTCCTTGTTTTCTTTCATGTCATTTAGAGTACCATCTATTTTTAAGTTTTAAGTTTACCATAATAAAATTTAGATGTTTTTCCATTTTAAATTGTGCAATTCAGGAGCATTAAGTGCATTCACAATGCTGTGTAACCATCGTCACTGTCTAGTTTCAGACTGTTTCTTTCCTCAAAATAAAACCCCGTATCCAAAGCACACATTCTCTTTTATCCCTCCCCCAACCCCTGACAAGCCCTAATCCTCTTTCTCTCTGTGTGTCTTTCCCTAAACTGGATGTTCCCTATCAATGAAATCATACAAAAGGTGGCTGTTTGTGTCTGCTCTCATATTTTAACAAGGGATTGGTGTTTTTTTTTTTACTTGAAGTAGCATTATGGTTATTTCAAAGGGAAATCCAGGTGGATTAAATATGAGATATACAAAATGAATATTTTTAGTAACTATGTGCATAATCTCGAGATAGGCACTGCTATTCTATGTGTGAAACCAGAGCCAGGAGGGAGATGCTTAGCTCTTCCTGTGGCAAAACATAACCTAACAAAATAAAAAAAAATAATAATCAAAATCCATGAAAGACAAACCATAACATGGAAAAATCATTTTTCATAACCTAAAGTCAGAGAAAGGTTTCACATCCCTGTGGTCCAAAAATATCTTGAAACACTGTGTTCTAAACAGAAACAGAACAAACACATGCAATTCCAACAAGTGGCAATGCAGGTGGCCAGTGTATATTAGAGATGCTCGACCTCTCAAGTGAGGATGCACGAAGATGTCCACACTTCGGAGACAGCATTGGTCAACATCACACTGGCAGGCCTTTAGCCTGGAGACAACCAGCTCTAGTGACAACATGAGGAGGCAGAGGCCACAGTAGATCCCCTGGAGGGAAGAGTGAGCAGACTCTCCTCTCTGGGAGAACAGTATGCAGAATGCATCACAGTTCCACAAGTG
Organism: Vicugna pacos; assembly: GCF_048564905.1. Classification (NCBI taxonomy): domain Eukaryota; kingdom Metazoa; phylum Chordata; class Mammalia; order Artiodactyla; family Camelidae; genus Vicugna; species Vicugna pacos. The sequence goes on from NW_027328738.1 coordinate 2,890,484, forward strand.
CACCACTTTCCGAGCAGTGCTGATGCTTAGTGTTGATCATACTAAAATTCTTGCACAATTTTTCAAAGATGTCTTTTCAAGGATGCTCATCACAATCCTGGTTAAACTACTAGGGAAATGGAAGCAACACTAATGTTCATGGAGAGGGGGTGGGATTCATCAGTTCTGATTCACATGGAGGAATGATTGTTGTGCAGCTGGAAAAATGAGTGCTAGGTCTTTACCTGATGTCAAGGAAGCCCTCAGTTTGGATGCCTGTTAATCCATCATCTACATCCCAGATGCCATCTCTATAACCACATATGTGTCAAATCATCATAGATGTAAATGAATCTTTTGGTGTGTGAGACACAGAGGCAGAGAGAATGAGAGAGATAGAGACTGAGAGATGTTCACCAAACCATTAATGACGGTCACTTCTGGGAGTGGGATTTGCAAATCTCTGAACTTTTCCTTTAGGCAACATTTCAAGCATTTATAATGTATCTATATTGCTTTACTAATTCTAAGGTATTAAAAGCATATGTTACTTGAGATTCATTCATATTTCATCTATAGAATAAAGTTTATTATTTTTATTTTAAAATATATGTTACAAGTACTATCAGCATTTATGAGAGTAAAATGATAAATTCTAAAGAATTAAGAATCAGATAAAGAACAAAACCTTTTGATGATTCAGACACAGGCCAGCTAGTTGGCAGTAAATGGCAGGGTGGGACAGGTTTCTCTAGAAGGTTGTGTATGTTCTGAATCAGCATCCAATAGAGGCAAGGAAAAATTACAAGACATGTACGCTGAAAACTACAACAGCTTGTTGAGAGTAATTAAGAAAGAACTAGCCCTATTTTAAAATTTGAAGGAGCCAAAATGGCAGAGTAGACAGACTCACAGCTTGACCTCTCCCACAAATACTCAAAGAATTACATCTACAAAAACATTGATTTGCACAGAAACCTCCTGAACTCTGGTAGAGTGTCTCTTATTTTGAAATACAGGAAGATTCTCACAAAATATGGTAAGGAATAAAAAGAGAAAAGAAAAATTAAGTGCAGGACTGATCCTGCAGGGAAAGAGTAGCATAGGAATAAAGGCACCCTCACACTGGGACACAACCTCTCTAGCTGGGAGATCAGCTAGGAAAGAAGCAGAGCTTCCAAGGTTTGGAGGAGACAGTGGCAACTGCATGGCAGGCAGAACTGGGGAAAACTGACACAGAGGGTCCCTGTGATGACCAGCCCTATACATGAGCTAGAAGGGATGAGCCAGAACAGGCTACTGGAGTCAGTGAAGAGCCCAGGCAGAGGGCTGGGTCACACTGCAGAGAGGCAGCCTCAGGAAACTAGAGGGCAGTGTGAGCTCTGGCTGTGTGTGTGTGTGTGTGGAACAGAAAAGACTGAAACTCTCATAAAAAAGCACCAATTTTGATATAATGGGGGAGGAATGAAACACAGTTGTGCCAAAGTCACTTACTCCACTTGGCTCCATTGCTGGTGTGTTCTCGTGAGAAGAGAAATGGGGCTTGGTGAGAGCCAACACTGCTGAACAAAGGCAGAGCTGAATGTTGACTCCATACCCTGTGCCATTGCAACTTCACAGGCGGGACTGAGATTTGTTTACAGCCCCAGGCAGAGAGGGTGGATTTGCTGTATCTGGTCACTTTGTGGATCCACACCTCTGAGACTTACAGGTAGTGAGTGGAGTTCTTACTCAAGAAGGGTGGCCAGTGAGGGTATTTACAACAGGGTGGTGTATGGTTCCATATGTGAGTGCGGGATTGGGGTTTGAGCTGAACCTGTAGTGGACCACAAATTCATATGTGTGACTGCACACTTGCTAAGGCAGGTCCAAGGGACTGACACTGCTGGATCTGCACTGATGTTTCCTGGGGCTCAGAACCTGAGTGGCACCAGAGTAGGTGGCTGACATTCCCATAGCTAAGGCAGGGATAAAGCCAAAATCAACAAATAGGACTTTGTAAGTCTGCATAACAAGTGACAGGCAACACCACAGAGAGAACTCCCCAGTGAACATCTTCTGCCTATTTTTCTTCACAACTGAAGTGCTCCAACCCTGCCTACTACATGTAAAAGCTCAGAAACGGGTCTAGAAGAAATACATAGAGCCAGAGAAATATAAGTAAAATAAAGAAGCCGAGGAACCACTTTCAATTAAAAGAACAAGACAAATCCCCTGAAAGAACAAGCAGTAAAATAGACTTTGATAGTCTACTAGACTTGAAAAAGGGAATGATCAACTCACTGAAAGAACTAAAAGAGACTATCAATAGAGACAGAAAACTTTAAAATAAAATTTAAACTATAAAGAAGAGCTAGTTAAAAATAGAAAATTCAAATACAGGCAATCAAAAGAAGACTAGATAATGCAGAGGAATGAATAAATGACTTAGGAGACAAGATAAAAGAAATAACCCAAAAAGAACAGCAGACAGAAAAGTCAATAAAAACCAATTAAAGCAAGATAATATAATGTGTGCCAGCCTATGCATAATGGTGAGTCCCAGAAGGAGAAGAAAGAGAAAGGGGGATTGAAAAGTTAGTTAAAGAAATCATGACTGAAAACTTTCCAAACCTTAAGAAGGAAAGAACTATCCAAGTACAGGAGGCACAGAGGGTCCCAAACAAGGAGAAACCAAACACACCTACACCAAGACATATTATAGTTAAAACGGCTAAAGTTAAATAAAATATTCTAAAGGCAGTGAGAGAAAAACAAAGTGTTTGTTACAAGGGAGTCCCATAAGCATTCAGCAGATTTCACTACCTAAAAACTTCTGGCCAGAAGGGAGTGGCAAGATATATTCAAAGTCCTGAATAAGAAAAGGCTGCAAACTAGGTTATTCTATCTAGAAAGACTATCCTTTAGAACAGAAAGAGAGAAAGAATTTCACAGACAAGCAAAAACTAAATGAATTCAGCAGTACTAAATCTATGCTAAAAAAAAATTTGAAAGTTTTAATCTAAATAAAAAATAAACAGGAAGCTATAGAAATTAAGAAACCATAATTGGAAATGCGATAAATACAGTGAGTTGCAAGGGAAAACATGAGGATATAAATAAGTCAGTAAGTCAATAAAGAAAACAAGAAAGCAAACAAGAAAGAGAGAACAGCAAAATCATAAAAGGTGGAAGAGGAGAGCAAGAGAATATATATTTTTTCTCTTTTTTTTTCTTTTTTCCCTTTGTCTTCTTTCTTTTTAGGATGCACTTGAGCCCACATGACTATCAACTAAAACCAAACAGATGAAGTAAGGGGTTACCATACTTGAATGACAAGATAACCACAAATCAGAAGTATATAATAGAGTCATAAAACCCAAAAAGAAACCAAGCTAATAGAAAAGGAATTTATCAAACCACAAAAATAAAAATAATTAAAAGAAAGAAACAAATAAATACCAAAATCAACTGGAAAACAAATTTCAAAATGGCAATAAACCCACATCTATAAAATAACTACTATAAATGTCAATGGACTAAATGTTCCAATCAAAAGAAAAAGAGTGAAGGAGGAGGAAAGATGGTGGAGTAAAAAAGATGCTCAGAGCTCACCCTCTCCCACAAATTCACCAAGAGTGACATCCACAGACACACCCACCACCCAGAACACCTGCTGAACTTTGACAGAATATTGGCTTCTTCAAAAGATAAAATTTTCCACAAATCTGTTGGGAGAACAGAAGAAAAGAAGAAAAAGGAAAATAGTTCTGGACCATTGCAATGGGGAGGGAGCTGCAAAGGAGGAATAGCATTAATACACTGGGTCTCCCCAACTCCAATGGCGAGTTCAGCAGGATGGAGATGGAACATCAGAGGTTCAGATATGTATAGAATAGACTTTGACTGACAGAACTAAGTTAATTGGGCACAAAGGGTCCCAAAGATCCCCAGCCCTAGACACGAACCAGCAGGGGTGGGATGGGACAGGCTGTCTGAGTTGAGCAGAGGACTCGGGCTGACTCTACAAAGGAAACCTTGGGGGACTGCAATGTTCTGTGTGCCATGGCTGGGAGAGTATACAGAACAGCCTTGGTCCCCCATAAAATACAAAAAAAAGGCAAAAAACACTGCTGGTGTGCCCTGGGGGGAAGGGGAGCCATAGCCTTTGTGTCCGCAGACCCACAGTACCATTATTGGAGACTTCTTGGGAGAAGAGAGTCAAGGCTCAGCCATAGCCACCATATTTTCTGGTGCATGGTTCCCAGGTAGAGGAGGGGTTAAAACCCGAATCTCTACCTAGGGGCTCCACAACCTCATAGGTGGGACTGAGATTTGTTTACAGTCCCAAGAAGAAGGGACCATTACACACCTATGCCTCTCTGAGTTGGTTCTTCTAAGAAAAATGCACAAGAATCAGTGTTCTGGAACACAGCAGGGGTGAGGGCTAGTGCAGCTGTTTCCTCTGAGTCCACCTACAAAGCATGGACCTAATGCGGCAGGGGAGCTACCTGCCAACTACCTTGCACAAGTGTGGTCCTGGGACCAGGCATCTGGTGGGGGGTGCAGACCACCCATTTACTGATGCTGGGACACAGACCAGGGGCACGACTAGACGGCCTCTGGAACCAGCAAGTGGAGTTTTCACAGCAGGATATGGGCAGGAGTGTGACAACCACAGGAAAAAAAGTAGCTCCTGCTCAATAGCCAGGGCAGATTCAGGCCACCAGAACACCAGCCACACCACCAAAAAAGGGGATAACAGGCAAAAGGCGTAGAAGGAAGACTTGGCAACCACCCATAGTTAAAAATAACCTTATGACAAAATTATTAAGAGTGTATATTCTTGGAGAAAGGCCAAGATATTGGAGTAGAAGGATGCTTGTATCTTATCCTCTCCAATAAATTCACCAAGACTGACATTCACAGACACACCCATCCACTCAGGACATCTGCTGAACTTTGATAAAACATTGCCATCTTCAAAAGACAAAATGTGCCACCAATCTGGTAGGAGAAAAGGAAAAAAGAAGGAAGAAAATGCAAAATGGCTTGGGGTTGGTCCTTTGAAGAGGGAGCAGCAAAGGAGGGATAGTGCTGGTTGACTGGGTCTCCCTCTTTCCAACGGAGAGGTCAGCAGGATGGACAGGGAACCTCTGAGGCTCAGATGTGTACAGAACCACCCTTGACTGACAGAATTAAGTTAAATGGGCACAAAGTGTGTCAACAACCCCCAAACCTAGAAGTGAATCAGGGATGGGAAGGGACAGGCTGCTGGATCCAGGCAGACTCTGGTTGACTGTACATAGGTAACCCTGGGGGACTGCAGTGTGCTGTGGAAAACTGCTTGGATTGTATACAGATCAGAACAGCCTGGGCCTCCCATAAAATAAGAAAAAAATAAAGCAAAGCAATATTGCTGGCTTGCCTGGGGGAAGGGGTGTTTCGTCCTTTGTTTCTGCTGACTCACGGCAACATAACTGGTGATTTTTCAGAATAAGAGAGATGAGGCTCAGCCACAGCCATCATACCCACCCAGGCAGACATGGGGTTGAAACCTGAATATGTACCTGGCAGTTCTGCAACCTCATAGGTGGGACTGAGACTTGTTTACATCCCCAGACATATAGGACGTTTCTGTCCTGGTGCCTCTATGAACTCACACCTCTAAGACAAATGAACAAGGAGCAAAGTTCTGGCAAAGAGCAGGGATTAGGGCTGGTGTGGCCATTTGCCTCAAGCCCACCCACAGAGTGTGGAACAGATGTGGTGTGGGGAGTAGCACTGAATATGGGAGCAACCGACCCAACTACTGTGGAGGACTGCTGCACCTGGACACGGCATTGGGAAGGGACACAACCTGTCCACCTACCATGCAGGAGTGCAGCACCAAGATGCAGCACTGTGAGGAGAAGTGACATGTCTACCTACAGGCACTGGGAGCAGCACAGACCAAGGGTGTGACCAGAGGGTCTCTGGAAACAACGAGCTGAGTTCATGAAGCTAGGCAAGGGCAGGAGCTTTGACAACAACAAAACAAAGAGGAGTCCCCATTCAATAGCCAGGGTAGGCTCTGGTTAACAGGTTAATGGCCACATCATTAACCAAAGGGATAACAGACAAAAGGCACAGAAGTAAGACTTGGTAACCACACATGTTTAAGAAGGACCTCTTGATAAAATTACTAAGGGCACACAATCTCCAAGGGAACATACTCTTTCCTTTTTCTGTTCCATTTTCTTTTACTTTTTAAATGTTACTTCTTAAATAATTTTTATATTTCTATTTTAATCCCTTTTAAAATTTTCTTTTAAAATACTTTTATTATTATCTTACAATTTGTCCAATTTCAGTTTTATCCTTGTTTTGTTCTTCTGTTGTGATTATACTCTGTTCTCAAATATTTTTTCTTCCTTTAATATTTTAAAAATTCATCCCAACTCAATTGTTATCTTGTTTCAATATGTTCTTCTGTTATTGATTATACTGCTTTTAAAACTAATTTCTTTGTGCTTAGTTTTATTTCTGCATCCACTTTATATAAATAAATAAACTCTTAAAAGACCACAGTAGATAATTGATACTCCATAAGCCATAGTGCCAGAGAGATATAAGCAAGATAAAAAAGCAGAGCAACCTGTCTCAATTAAAAGAACAAGATAAACCCCCTGAAAGAACAATCAATGAAATAGACATTGATAGTCTACTAGATGATTTCAAAAAAGGAGTGATCAAAGTACTGAAGAAACTAAAAGAGATTGTGTATAGAGACAGAGAATATGTCAAATAACGAAACTGAAACTCTAAAGAGGAGCCAGTGAAAATTGGAAAACTCATTTGCTGAGAGGAGAGTTGAGGTAAAGGCTATAAAATGTAGGCTGGATAATTGAGAGGAATGAATATGTGACTTAGAAGACAGGACAACAAAACAGCTGAAAGACAACAAATAAAAACCAATGAAAGCAATATACGGGACCTTTGGAATAACATAAAGCATGCAAACCTACTCATAATGGGGGTCCCAGAAGGAGAAGAAAGAACAAAGGAGATTGAAGAGATATTTGAAGAAATCATGACTGAAAACTTCCCAAACCTAAAGAAGGAATCAGATATCCAAGTACAGGAAACACAGAGCGTCCCAAACAAGGAGGACCCAAACAGACCCACACCAAGACATATTACAATCAGGATGACCAGGGTTGAGAATGGGAAATGATTCTAAAGGGAGAAAGAGAAAAACAAAGAATGAGATACAAGGGAACCCCCATAAGATTTTCAGCTGATTTCTCTACAAAAACAGTACAGGCCAGAAGGGAGAAGCAAGGTGTATTCAAAGTCCTGAATGAAAAAATGATGCAGCCTAGGATACTTTATCCAGCAAGGGTATCCTTTAGAATAGAAGGAGAGATAAAGAACTTCACAGAGAAGCAAAAACTAAAAGAAGTTAGCAACACTAAACCTATGCTAAAATAAATATTGAAAGACCTACTCTAAATAGAAAAGAAGCAGGATGCTACAAAAAGGAGAAAACCATAATTGGAAAGGTGATTGCTACAATGAATTACAACAGAATAAACATGAAATCATAAAAGAGGGCATCTAAATCATTAAGCGTGGGAGAGGCGAGCAAGAAAATATGCAGGTTTCTCTCTCTCTTTCTCTCTGTCTCTCTCTCTTTTTTGTTCTTGGTAGGATGGGTTTGAGCTTATATTATTATCTGTTTAAAATAAACAGATATAGTAATGGGTTAATATATGTACAAAGTAGGGTAGCCACAAGCCAAAAAGTTACAATAGAGTCACAAAACTAAAAAGACACCAAGATAATAAAAAGGAAAATTATCAAACCACAAAAAGAAAAAGTAAGGAACAAAGAGGAAATACAAAATGAACTGCAAAACAAAGTTCAAAGTGTGATAAACACATTTCTATTAATAATTACTATAAATGTCAATGGACTAAATGCTTTAATCAAAGGACATAGAGTGCAGAGTGGATAATAAAGCAAGTATCTACAATACGCTGTATACAAGTGACCCACGTTAGGGAGAAGGAAACACATAGATTGAAAGTGAGAGGACTGAAAAAGATATTCCACACAAATGGAAATCACAAGAAAGCAGGAATATCAACAGTGATTTCAAATAAAATAGACTTTAAAACAAAGATTATAAAGAAAGATTAAGAAGCCCATTTTATAATGATTAAAGGAGTCATAGATGAAGATATTACACTCATTAACATATATGAACACAACATAGGAGCACCTAAATATATAACAGACAAAAAGAGAATACTAACAGATAAAAAGGGAAAATTTGATCGGAATACAATCACGGTAGAAGACTTAAACAATCCATTAACATCACTGGACAGATCTTCCATACATAAAATTAATAAGACAACATAGAAATTAAATGATACAATAGAACAATTTGTTTTGGGTAATATTTTCAGAACTTTATATTTCCCTAAAATAGAACATACATTCTTCTCAAGTGCACATACCACATTTTCTAGGATAGGTCATATACTTTGGCACAAAAGAAGCACTAACAATTTGAAGAAGATAGAAAATATTTGAAGCAACTTTTTCTGACCACAATACCATGAAACTAGAAATTAACTACAGAAAAATAAAGGAGAAATAAATGACAGTATGGAGGTTAAACAACATACTACTTTTAAAAAAATGGGTGGATGATGAAATCAAAGAAGCAATAAAAAACACATTGGGACAAATGATGATGAAAACACAATCACACAGAACCTATGGGATCCAGAAAAGGCAGTGCTTAGAGGGAAGTTTATAGCGAGAGAATCAGGTCTACCTCAAAAACGAGGAACAACTGCAATAAACAATCAAACTTACCACCTAAAAGAATTAGAAAAAGAAGAGCAAAAATAACAAAAGTAAGCAGAAGGAAGGAAATAATAAAGATCAGGGAGGAAAAAAATAAAATAGAGATATAAGGAACATTTGAAAAAATCAAGCCAAGAGATGGTTTCTTGAAAGAGTAAACACAATTGACAAAATTATGTTCTATGCTGGAAATTGACACAACAATGCAAACTGACTATAACTCAATAAAATAAAAATTAAAAAATAAATATATTAACAAAAGAAAAAAGAAAAGGTAGTTTCTACTCACCAGACTGGAGGAGGGGACTGCAACCTATGCGGGGTCACACCACATGGGAAAGCCTGGGGTCAGGATCGGAGGAGCAGGGTGCTGTGGACATGATCTGTCACAGGGTTTCTGCAGGAGGGGAGTGTGAGGCATGTGAGCAGGCTGAGGACTGGCCATTTGAGTAAGTTCATGGGCTCTGGAGTGGAGGGGCTCCCCCAAGTGTCTGGACTTGACTCTGGGTGAGTTGGGCAGGTGGACAGTGGCTCAGTGTGAGTCCAAGTCCAGTGGAGGAGGTAGTGAGTTAGATCTAGAAGGACTCCTTCTGGGGTGGGAGGGCCCAAAAGGCAGGCAGGAGGCCAAGTCCAGGTGACTGAGAACAGGGTGTGTCCTGCATAGGGCTGCAGGGCAGATGAAAGCATCCAGTCTACAGAAGGTGGAAACACGGTCCATACAAGGGCTCAGCTCAGATGTCACCTCCTCAGAGGAGCCTTCTCTGCCTGCACAGTCTACAGGGACAGCCTCCTCCACGCACATCTCCCCAGCAGACACCTGCTCCATTTCCTGCATAGCACTCAGGAACTGGGCCCCTGCTCCGTACCCAGCCATGGTTCCGCTGCCCTGAGGAAAAGCTCTCACAGGAGCCATAAAGCCCTGCACGACCTGGGCCCCACCTCTCTGTCTCCTCTGGCACCACTGTCTCCACCTGGCCCTCTTCTCCTCCACTCCTGCACTCCTGACTTCCCCCAGCCCTGTGTGGTCTCCAGAGCACATGTCCCTCCTAACATGCTGTGTGTGCTCACTGTGTCTAATCCACTGCATGCCTCCCACCCAGGTCAGTATCCAGCACACAGTAGGGCACAGTAAGTAGAGAATGAATGACTCTTACCATGACTGCTGGGAAGACTTTTGTCTGTGGCCTACAGTGATCACACACCCATCACACAATTTCTGAGGTCCTACTGTGTGTTGGGTGGGTTCCAGATACCGGGCACAGCAGGTAGTGAAGCAGTCAGTTCTCCATCCTCATGCAGCAGACAGCCTGGTGTGGGACACAGAGAAAATTAAGTAAAATATACACAATGTCCAGAGGTGATATGTTCCATGGAGAAAAATAAGGTCAGGGAGGACATTTGAGCAGATTCCTGGAGGTGTTTAAGAAGCAGGCGGAGAGAGATCCTGGCTGGAAGAGCAGCCATCGCAAAGGCCCTAAGGGCAAAGTGGGATGTATGTGGAGGGTCTTAGTTATCCGTGTGAGTTCTTAGTCCTGCCTTGAGTATGTATGTTGCTTTTATTTGTAAACCTTGATTTCAGCTTTATAGCAAATTAACCTGCATCATCAATCTGCATAATTTAGCCAACTCTGTTTCAGGTGTTGTGGGCACAATGGCAGGCTAATTACTTGGGTTGGTAAAGAAATACCAGCGTCTGAGAAGGGTTTAGGAAAGTTCAATAGGGACACTGCTATAGACAACATCAGGCCACACAGGTAAGAGGTGCCTACACGAGCGCAAAGGTTGAGTGTGTGGGGTCTGTTATTGGGGGGGTGCTGTGCACACAAGGAGGAGGGGGCTGCATGATCAATTCATGCACAGGTACCTGGTTGGTTATGAGATCTGACAGGGGCTTCTCTGAACAAAAGGCTTTACCACTTTAATAAGGGAAGGATGTGAGGCCTCTCTTCCTGGGGCAATGAGGTTTCATAGGGTAAACACACAGCAAGAGAAGATGTTTTATAGCTTGTGGAAATGCAGGTGTGCAAAGGGTCCTGCAGTGGGGAGTGGGAGGTAAGGGGCCACTGGGCTCTAGGCACACAGAGAGCCCAGGGGTGAGGGTGTATGACTCTGAAGAGTGCCTGCTGGCTTCACACCAGGGACTTTATGTGGAAAGAGCAGAATCTAGGTTATCGGCATGTGTCTACTCAGTGACCTCCCTAAGCCTAACTCTGTCAGGCACCAGGTGGCTGTGAAATGAACATGAAGGTCCCCACCCTGAGGACCCCAATGAATGAACATCTTGATATCCTCAAGCCCCGTCCCCTGCACCACCGCCCCACCTCATCTGGGTCTCAGGATTTGACCCTGACATCAGTGGCATCTTCGTTCCCTACATCCAGCTCCTCTGGATGTCTCTGTGATGAGCTGTTCCATGTCAGCAAGCCCCAAACTGAGCTCTGCCTTTTCCCCATGATTGCTTCCTCCCTGTGAAGCCCCTCGTGAAGGAGCCACCACTAGCAGGATCCTACAGCTCTGAGGCTCTGCCTTCCCCACCCCTCCGATGACTCCCAGCCCATGATCCCCTCTGGAGGTCCCTATTATCCTCTCCCTCCCACTTCAGTCTTGGGCTGCACACCAAATCCCTCTTCAAAATCTCCCACAAGACAGGTCCAGGTCCACTTGGGGACACTGAGGTGACACAGGCGGGTGTTCCTCGGAATGAAGAGCAGGGGAATGAAGAGCAGGATACTGAAGCAGAGGAGAGAAAAGGGCTCCCAATCCACCAGAACACACGCTAAAGTGGTGGCAAGACACCCATAAAGGGTGAGGCAGGCATCACACTGCAGCCACGCCCTCTGCTCCCCCAGGGTGCCCTGTGTTTCCTGCTTTGGCCTAGGGGACTCCCCCCTCACTCTCTGTCAGAGGGGTGCCCATTCATTCATTCACACCCTCATTAACCATGTACATGGGTCCTGCTCAGTGTCAGGCCTCAGCTAGATGACAGCTCATCCTTGGGGACACAGCTCAGATCTCACCTCCTCCATGAAGCAGTTCTGGATTCCCACCCCCCCCCAAAGCTCCTCTGGCCTCAATTGGGACCACTAGGGCTGTGACCACACTCTGATTACATCCCAAGTCTGTGATCTCTGTGAAAGCCCTGGGCCCAATGTAGAAAGAGACTCAGAAAAATGGGGCCAAAACGGGTTAAGAGAAATGTTACTATTCTCTATTACAGAGAATGGCACTGAGCAGAGGGAGGGCAGTGTCCAACCAAAGCCACAGAGGAGGGTCTCAGTGAGCCCTCCCATGGCCCTGTTACTAGTTCTCTGTTACAGATGAGGACACTGAGCCACAGAGAGGGAGCAGAGCCCTGTTATAGCCTTGGCCCCACGGCCTGTGTCCTTTATGACTAGGTCCATGCTGCCAGCAGGGATGTAGGCCTGGAATGGACGTTGAAAGCAACCTGACCCCCAGGCCCCCTTCATACACAAAGTCAGTCTCAGGAAACACCCCTCAAGACCTACCTTATACCCCTGGGATTGGGACCTGATTGCTGTTCCTGGAAGCTGGCTGGGCTTCCCTGTGAATTGCCCCAGGAGATGCTTGGGACAGCCACAGGGCCCCTGAGGCTTCCTGTCCCCAGCTGAGCATCTCTGGTCCCCGTGACTGTCCCTGGCCCAGGCCTGATTACACGGGGTTTTGGCCGGGTAGCCAGCTGTGGAGATGAGGAAATGGGGGCAACATGCAGGTACATGCAGAGGTTCAGGTATTCACTCAACAATCACTGATTCAGGCTTTGCAGTGTGGCTGGCCTGGGCCCAGGCCTGGGTGTCCAGTAGTGAATACAGTCAACCCCTTGAGCCTTCTGGGAAAGCAGTCCTCAGAGAAACGGGCCCTCAGTGCACCCATCCTGCTCCCCATGAACAATCACACTGAGATGAGGCTGCGGCCATGGGTCCCAGTGGTGGATGAAGGGAGGAGGAAAACCCAGAGTGGGCACTGACCATGAGCCTGGACACTGGAACCAGATGACCTGGGCTCTGTAATCTGGGGTGGTCACCTCAGCTGTTCTCTCTGTGCCTCAGTTACTTCTGCAGAAATGGGTGATAATGCCTGTCCCTGCCCCACAGATTTTCGTGAGGAGTCAGTGAGCTTCTCTAAGGCGTGTAGGACAGTTCCTGGCTATGGGTCAGGATCCTGCTCACCTCACAAGAGTCTGTCCCACTTTAAAGATGATAAAACCAAAGCTAAGGGGGTTATGAGACCAGCCTGGGCTAGCCCCCTTCTCATGGTCTGCTGTCCAGGTCTCCTGCTTTTACATCATACCTCTGCCCCCATACCCACCCAGCAAAGTAGGTGCTGAGAATCTGAGCAAATCAGAGTATGAATGGAGGCACACCCTCTCCCCATCTTGGGCTCTTGGGGTGGTGGGCAGGTTGGGGATATCGGTCTCCTCCAGACTGTCCAGGAGGCCCAGCATGTCGGTCACCTCATTTCCACTCAACACGGAGTAGGTGTGTGTCCAAGGGCCAGAGGGCGCTGGAGTAACCCAGGGTGGGTGGATGCTAGGTAGGTGTGGGAGGCACAGAGTGGCCCCTGGAAGACAGTGTCTAGGCAGCCAAGGTGCGATGAATGAGGGTCCCCAAAAGGGGCAGAGGACAGAGTCCAGCCTGGACACCACCCCCTGCTGGACCCTGATCTGGGGTGAGAATTGGGACAAGCCAGGGCCCCGCTGGGACTCTACATCCAGCAAAGAGGTGAGGAAAAGTTAAGGAGACCGTGCTCCCTGTGTGAGGGTGCTGCTTCCAGGATCCTGGAGGTTCCTTAGACCCTTGTGAAGTGGCTGCTGTTTCCAGCCCCATGTGGGCAGAAGAACTGAGGCAGGGAGGACAGAGTGACTCAGGACAGAGCTAGGATTCATCCAAGAGTGTGTGCTGAGCCTCTTGCTAAGAGCAGCCTCTGGGCATCATGGACTCAGGAAGTGCCTTGTTGTCCCTCTTAAGGCTCCTTGCATGTTAGGCAGGAAAGGTCCCAGTGCCCATACCTGGGCCTCTCTGGGTGATTCTGACATGTGGGATCATGATGGTCCTGGGAAAGGAGAGAGAATGTGGGCTGGGCGTCAGGTCTGCATCAGACCCTAATGATGCGCCTAATGTTGTGTGACCTGGAAACTCCCTGACCTCTCTGTGCCTGGCTTTCCAGCCCTGACTCAGAGGACTGCTGTGCTTGGCACACAGTAGGACCTCAATCAAAGGAAAAAGCCAGCCCTTCCCCAGTAACCTCTCCTCTTACATTCCCAAAGCTAAGCCCATGTTCCACAAATCACCAGAGCTGAAACTTGACACACAGGGCAAGTGAAATCCAGCAACTCCTCCCTCCTGCCTGAGGCCCTTCGCTCCTCAGTGACAGTGGCTCAGAGCAGGTCTCTGCACCCCAGAAGTCTGAACTGAGCCTTGTGACCTGGAGGATTCCCTGTTCCACACAACTTTGTTTCCAGGTCCTTCCAACAAGACACAAGAGCACCTGGTCTGTGTCTTAGCTGCAAGGTCCTCCCTTTGCAAATTGCCCCATCACATCCGGGCTAGTTGGTGTGAGTTCCAGAGCACATGACCATCCAAATGATGACTTCTGGGAAACATCCCTGCCCACACTGCACTCTTCAGAGCCCACCTTCTAAAATAAGGGGTAGTGACCCACGGTTGTGCACACTTTTATCAGAACACAGCCCTCACCCAACCAACATTGGAAACACGTGAGAAGCAGAGATTCCTAAGTGCCTGGACCCCTGTCATCCAGAAAGCAGAGGGTAGGGTAACAGACAGAAGGGGAGAAAGTACTTTCAGACTATATATCTGATAAGGGGTTAACACTCAAAACATATAAAGAACTCTTACAATTCAACAGCAAAAAAAAAAAAAAGCAATGTGATTTAAAAAGTGGGCAGAGGAACTGAATAGACATTTTTCCAAAGAAGGCACACAGATGTCTAACAGGTACATGAAAAGGTGCTCAACATCACTCACCATCAGGGAAATGCAAATCAAAACCACAATGAGATACCCCCTCTCACCTGTCAGGGTGGGTGTCATCAAAATACAAGAGATAACAAGTGATGGTGGTGGTGTGAAGTAAAGGGAAACTTGTGCAATGTTGGTGGGAATGTAAATTGGTGCCATCACTCGGGAAAAGAGTAAGAAGGCTCCCCCAAAATTTAAAATTAGAACTTCCATATGATCCAGCAAGTCCACTGCAGGGAATATATCCAAAGGAAATGAAATCACTATGTCAATGAGACAACTGCACCCTCATGTTCACTGTATCATTATTTACAATAACCAAGATATGTAAACAACCTAAGTGTCCATCAGCAGATGAATGGGTACAGAAAACATGATGCATATATATGTATATAAAATGGAATCTTATTCAGACATTAAAAAAGTGAAATCCTGCCATTTGTGACAACTTGGGAGGACCTTCAGGGTATTATGCTAAGTGAAATAAATAAGACAGAAAGACAAATACCTATGATCTCATTTATATGTGGAATCTACAAAATAAACCGAAACACATAGAAACAGATATCAGGTTGGTGGTTGCCAGAGGTGAGTCAGGGGATGATTGAAATTCGGAAAGATAATCAAAATGTACAAACTTCCAGTTAGAAGATAAACAAGTCCTGGGGACATAATGTACTGCAAGTTGACTGTAGTTAACAGCACTGTGTTGTGCATTTGATAGTTAAGAGAGTACCTCTTAAAATTTCTCATCACAAGGGAAATAGTGTGTGACTTTGGGTGATGACAGACGTCAGGTAAACTTAATGCACTGATCATTTCACAATATGCACATGTAACAAGTCATTATGCTGCACACCTAAAGCCAACAAAGTTATGTGAAAATTGTATCTCAGGAATACTTATGTCAGGAAGCGGGGGTGCGAGACTGGACTACCTACTGCAGGAGCTGTCTTTGCCCTCCAACAGCAGAGGGTGGTAGTTGTGACAGGGACTGTAGGTCCCTCAAAGCCTAGAATGTTTACTGTCTGGACCTTCACAGGGAGAGAGTGCAGACCCTGCCCTGGAAGACAGTGGTCATGGCAGCAACAACGGCCTGCCTGTATGCAGGCTCAGCCCAGACAGCTCCTGTGCTCTGCTGTCACCGCATTTACTTCCCTCCACACCCTCAGAGGGAGAGGCTTCAAAGTTCTCATTTTACACATGAGAAAACTGAGGCTCATTTGCTTTGAATTATTGACTAAGTGGTGGGGGAAGCTTTGAACTCCAGTGTTCTGACTTCAGAGCCACATCTCAGTCCTGATTTTTAGAAGGTGGAGGTCCAGGCACTGGGGACCCTCCACCTTCCTCACTTGTAGTCGTACTCCAGGGCTGCCACCCCCAAGGCGTCTGGGTGAACACAGTTAATCCACTTATTCTGCACCAGCTGAGCCCTTGGCTGCCAGTCTGTTGTCACTGCCTGAAACCAGCTGAGGTTTTGCAAGTGAACCATCACCCCCTGCCAGCCCACCTGCCCTGCCATGTGGGGCAGACCCCTCCTAGCCTGGACATTCTAAACCCTTAGATCACACATTTGCACAACTGCATCAAAAGGGCCCTACTCCCTGAGTGGAGATATCGACAAGGGGAAGGGAGGGGAGTTTGGGGTGGCCGCTTACTGTGAAGGTGACACATGAAAGGGACATGTTCATGTCCATAATGACACTCAATTTGAAGTTAAGGACATGGTCACAGCGAGGGGTAAAAGCTGAGTGGCTACAAGGCTGCCTAGAAAGGGGCTTGACTATTGAATTGTAAATGTGTAATTTAATTTAAAAATTAGCCCCCTGGGTGATAAGAATTTGCCCCTAAGGCCAGAATTGGCCAACTGACCCCTGGGAACCCCTCAATTCCAGGATGTAATCATCTGAGCAAGGAGGGGCTTAAATTGGAGTGTTGTCCTCTCAGTCATGGTGCACCTGCCCACGTGTGCACCCATGATCTGCAGTGCTCACACATCAAGGAGGTCCAGGTCATAAGGAAGGGATGACAGACTGTGAGGTCACACGTGTGCCCCTGCAGGGGTGAATGTTGTATAGAGAAGAGCCCCCCACTCTCACCTCCAGGAGGGGTGCTGGAGGAAGCAGGACTCCTGAGCCCCTAGGCTTAGCAAGCATCCTGGCTGAGGGTGGGGAGGCTGTCCACTCTGAAGTCATAGGTCAGAAGGTAGATTGGGGTCCCACCCCCACATCTCACCAGTGAGACCGTCTAGTCTGTTTTCTCTGTAAACTGGAACCCAGTCACCCTCACCCTCAGAACTGGGGGCAGCCTGTGTAAATTACTACACAAAGCCCTGGGCTGTTTCAGGTGTCCGGGGGTGTCCAGCCCCCCTAGGCCCGGCAGGTGGGAGAGGAGAGGTGTGGGTTAGCAGGTGTGACAGCAGAGCTGAGACTTGGCTGAGTGCATGCACTCTAATATCCAGGAACTGGGAGCTACCAGTAGCAAATCTGTTCACTGAGGCCATGTGTACTCTCCCTTGTCATTTACAATCCCCTGTTTGAACAGACGCCTCTGGACTCTATTAGCCACATTGTTGCCTGTCACCTCACTGTTGCAGTTCCAGGGTCTCCATTTAGCCAGCTTGAAGGAATAGTCAAACTTTTTCTTAAAACCAGTGACAGAAAACCAAAGTGGCTTAATGAAGCAAACAGGGCAGGAGAGAATGACTAACTGAGACGTCCACAGGGGGATAGCTTCAGGCAGGTCTGTACCTGGTGCTCAGTGACATCAACAGAAGTCATCCTTCCCCACCTCTGGGCTCTGCCACTGGTGTCATCTTCACATGGCTCTGCCTTTATGTAAGCAAGATGGTCACCAACTGCCACAGGCTGACATCACCACCCCTCAACTCCCAACTGAAATAGAACTTCTCTGCTCCCAGGATTCCAGCAACTAGGCCTGACCTCCGTGGAGCCTGATTGGGCTGGTGCCCAGCCCTGAGCCAATCACAGTGGCCAGGGAGGATGGAAAATGCTGATCGGCCAGATCAAGGCCATGTGACCATCCTCTCCAGGAAACCTGTGAGCTGTTCACGTGTTTCCAGCTTGGGAGAGTGTGATGTCTCCCAGAGGATCCTGCTTCTAGCACAACCTGCTGGTGGCACAATGAGCTGGAATGAGCCTGTCTGCTTGGTGACAAGTGACAGGTCACTTAGTGGTTCCTTGCTCCAGGGAGGGAGGCATGTCCACACAGTATTCGGGCTTCAGAGCCAGAATGTAGTAGAAAAGCCTCCTGGTCTCCCAAAAGGTGGGAAAGTGAGCAGTGACACTGGAAAGGCACTCCTCTCTGTGGCCCTTGGCTTTCTCCTTGTTACAGTGGAGAGTGCAGTGCTGCCCCTGACAGCCCACTTCCCTGCTGGGAGGCCTTTGCAACAGGTGGAGAGTGCTTGGAAAAGCCCATTTATTCTGAGGAACTGTTATTGCTCCTGGTGGGATCATTATTTTCATGTCACTTGTGAGGTGGGCCCTGAGGGGTCCCTGATCTGGGGGCACAGACACCCACAGAAACTTGGCCCAGTATTGCTGTTCATTCAACAATGACTTACCAAGCACCTACTGTGTGCCAGATTCCCAGGGTAGAGCAGTGATGTTGACAGCACAGGTCCCTGCCTCACCTCATCTCTGCATCCCAGGTGGGGTCACCAGAGTGGGAGTTCAGGAAGCAGAGGACGTGGCCGAAGCCTTGTGGGAACCCCTGGGTTTTTCTCTGTGCTGAGGGCACTAGCAGCACACCGATTGTGGGACTCAGTACCCGCAGGACCCAGCATTGATGGGTAAAGGAGAGGGGTATTTCTACAAGCCCATCCTCACTAACCCCAGTCTCTGAAGAGCAGCTCCAGTCTGCTCAAACCCAGGGGGCATCTGCCGCCATCCTGATCACCCTCTGGTATTACTCCCCGCTAAGATGCAATTTTCCCTGTGGCAGCTACACTCAGAATATGTGTTTGTTTCTCTCCCATGTGGTTAAGTGGACTTCAGATGCATGATAGCGATGGAGTGGCTAAGCCTCTGGGCAGATTGCTGGGTGACCCGCGGAACTTGCTGCACATGGTGAGCTCCCTTCTGCCAACCAATGGGCCAGGCCCCACCACTGTTCTGTCTGTTCTACCTCACTTAATCTGCACAGACACTCTGTGCGGGACATCCTGTTATCCCCCATCTCTGCTGACCTTGGGTGGACAAAGCTTGGGTTTGAGAAAGTTGCCCAGGTCACATGGTTGACAAGTGGGGAGCTGGGGATTTGCACCCTGGTCCCAGGGGTCTGGATCATGGAAAGGCCTGGGTGGGGCAGCTTATTGCAAAGGGAAGTCCTGCCCAAGCCCCTCCCATGAGAGCCCACCCAACAGCATATCTAGCAGAGTCAGCATTTCCTGGACAAGATGGACAGAACCTCAAAACTTCTTTGCAGATTGTTTCCATGTTCTTTTGCAAGCACAGAAAGGCCGCAGGCCAGGGAAGAATAAGGCCAAGAGTGTTTTCATTGGGAAGAGTGAAGGACAAGTGTGAAGACACACAGCACTCCCAGCAGCCCTCTCGGCAGAGAATGCCACTGGGTGAGCAGCTACCGTGACTACCTACCATAACCCTGTGAGGTTCATGCCTGTACAACTCTGCCTGTGAGAAGAGCAAAGTGAAGCTCAGAGAGGTGTGGGGACATTCCAAAAACAAACAGATAAGGTGGGATCATCACCACCATGCCATGCTGGGACAGACAGTCACCTGTCACACTGCTCAGGCATGGCCTGCTGGGAGTAGTGAAGGCCTGATAGGAGCACAGGAACACTGTGGTGAAGGTGACGTTTCTACCTGGGACAGCTGGTACCGGGGACTCTAGCTGGTTCTTCATTGTGCCTGCTTTGAGTGTCAGCATGTTGCAGCCTCATGTAGGGGAAGGGCTGTCTCCTTTCCACACCGGTGCAAAAGGAAGAGCATGTACACAATGGCATCACCATAGACCACCGGCAGGATCAGGATCTGGAGCTCAGAGCAGAAACTGCCAACACCTCAGGAACTGGTGCAAGAGGAGGACCTGAGTGCCCCCTGAAACATTTCTAGATTTAAAAACATACTTCATTAGGGGGAAGTGATAAACTGTTGATCCCTTCAAAATATTCTGTTATCCAAGGAACAATAGCACATCAGCATTGTAAGAGGATTAACTCAGTCGTCAATAACCATCACTATAGGTATGAGAAAACAGAGTGTTAGGAGTTACAAAAGGGTCTCAAGATCATGCAGGTCAGAACTGAGAACCATTCAAAGCATGTGCTGCATGATAGCCTCTCTAAGCTACCTGAGGCTTGGTCTGCTCCTGACACAGGGCAGATGGTTCTGAGAAAACCACACTCCTCAGGGGACCCCAGGGAGTTGACAGAGTTGAGTTTGGGTTCCTGGTCATCTTCTAAGTCTGGAATTTTGAGATTCTTCTGCACCTGTCCTTCCTCCAGAACAGAATCTGATTCAGGCAGGATTCCAAGGACTGAGGCATGTGCCAGGCAAGAGAGCAGGCATAGCTGGATGAGAGCATCACCAGTGCCATTAAAAAAGAGGCCAGGGCACTGAGATTTCCAGTGATTTAGCATCATGGCTGGGAGGGGTCATGTGTTCTACAATGAGTTCCGAGTATCCTGCACCGTCCTCGAGGACCTGCAGGGGGTGCACGAAGCCAGCGTGTCTTAGGTGGCGGTGCGCATGCGCAGTCCGCGTCAGCAGCCAGCGTCTTCCCTGGGGGCGGAGCTTGCTTTCCTCAGGGCTGAGAGGGCGGCGCCAAGGAGGCTCCAGGACATCGCTGCCTGCGTGTCTGCGGGAGGATGCTCCCCGCTCTCTGTCTGAAGTTACGCTGGTTTCCCACGGCCTAAGCCCGCTTCCCGCCGGGGTGTGTGTGGACCTGACCGAGCTGGGGCCCCGGCCAGCAGGGCAGGAGGAGACGGGTGCGCTGGCGGGCCCGCTTCGACTATTCTCCTCGCCCGCCGGGAGCGGGTGAGTGTCCGTGTCCATCGGGGCCGCTGGGGTGTCCGCGCCCCTGGTCCTCACCGCCCGGGTCCCCCCTTCCTCCGTGTGAACGGAGGTGTGTACACCAAGGGTCAGGAGCGGGGACGCGGGTGTAATGGGAAAGGGGCTGAGAAAGTACTGAGAGTTAAAGAGAAGTGTGTAAAATTACATTATGTTAATTTTTATATTTTAAGTGTGTCAAAGTCAGAGTTTATCATGCTTTTACTTTCTTGTCTTTAAAGGAGTGCTATCATTTAGTTTATACTTAAAATATGCTTCTCAGCTTATCTCATTTTCAAGTCAAAATACTGCCACGGTTGACATTTTCTCATAATACAGTGACAATCTTAAACATTTGTGAATATAAACTCATTGAAAAAATCTTGCAGTATTCCATGATGAGTTGTCTTGTTAAAAATAATATCCAGGCCATTACTAAATTATTACAAAAATATAAATTTTTTGAAGCACTTTTAGAAGTTCCACACACAGTGGTATTTTTAAAACGCCAACCACTGCATAGTGCTTAAGATCATTTAAGATGAAATATATTCAAACCTAAAACTTTAGAATACTCAAAAGGCAGGGTAATGGCTGCTTTTTCATTGCAAATACATTTTTTTCTTCATAAGTGCAAAATACGAAGGTATTCAGCTAAATTTTGTATATCTTTATTCAAAAGGTGAAATTAGAATATAATCTCCTTATTTTTGATTTTAAGGCTATTTCCCATAAAAATTAGTATTTTTATCTGTAGGACCTTAATTGTCTATTCATTTGTTTTTTTCTTTTCGTTTATTTTCTTTAACAGAGAGTGCATTCTTGTGTCTTGTTAGAGTTTTTAATTCTCCTAACTTATTCCAAGACTTTCTGACACTGATAGTAAATAATGGGAGAGGCCTTATAGTAACTGTGCATCTTTTCATGTAGTCAGGATTTTTTTTTTTTTTGGATAACTTTTTTTTTTTACAATTTCCACTTGGTTCACAATATTATCCCATTATGACAACTCAATAAAAAATTGTAATCTGTTTACACCAAGACACTTATGTCAGCAAAGTGCTTTTGCTGATATGATTTTACGTTAGATTATAATATTTGATTTGATTTACATATAGACTAATACCTATTTTATATATTTACACACATATATGAATATCTGCTAAATGCCATTAATTTGCATGGGGTGGTAGCTGATAATATGTGATCTGTCTGACCATTGGCTATTCTTATGTGTGTCTAACGTACTTCTTAAAACAGATACTAGAACATCACACCTCTCATTATACAGTATTTTAAAGGTTATATTTTATTTTACTTATTTTTAAACATTTTTTATTGAGTAATAGTCATTTTACAATGTTATGACAAATTCCAGTGTAGAGCACAATTTTTCAGTTATACATGAACGTACATATATTCATTGTCACTTTTTTTTTTTTGCTGTGAGTTACCACAAGATCTTGCATATATTTAAGATTCCACACATGAGTGATCTCACATGTGTGGTGTGATCTCTTTCTGTTCTGCTCCATGTGTGGAGTGATCTCTTTCTGTTCTGCTCCACCTAGAATAACATTCTTCAGGAGCATCCATATCTCTGCAAATGGCGTTATGTAGTCAGTTTTTGTGGCTGAATAGTATCCCATCATATAAATATCCCACATCTTTATCCAGTCATCTGTTGATGGACATTTTAGGCTGTTTCCATGTCTTAGCTGTTGTAAATAGTGTAGAAAAATCAGCTGAAAACCTTATGGGGGTTCCCTTGTAACTCACTCTTTGTTTTTCTCTTGCTACATTTAGGATCATTTCTTTATCCTTGAATCTGGCTATCTTGATTAGGATATGCCTTGGTGTGGGTCTGTTTCGGTTCTTCCTGCTTGGGACCCTCTGAGCCTCCTGTGCTTGGATATGATTCCTTCTTTAGGTTTGGGAAGTTTTCAGTCATGAGTCCTTCCCATACCTTTTCAACCCGCTTTGTTCTTTTTCCCCTTCTGGAACTCCTATTATGCATACATTGGCACAGTTTATATTACCCCATAGGTCCCATATATTGTTTTGTTTTTCATTTGTTTTTCTCTCAGCTGTTCTGATTGGGTGCTTTCTGTTGTCCTGTCTTCTAGGTCACTTATTTATTCTTCTGTATTTTCTTGTCTGCTTTGCACAGCCTTTAGGTCAGCTCTCATCTCAGCCAATGAGTTTACTAATTCTACCTAGTTCTTCTTTATAGTTTCTATTTCATTTTTGATACATTTTATATACCTAAACACTATTTCTTTTAGTTCCTTCAGTACTTTGATCACTCTTTTTTAAAATCTTGATCTAATAGACCATCAATGTCTATTTCATTGATCATGCTTTCAGGGGTTTTCTCTTGAATTTTTCATTGGGAGTGGTTTCTCTTCTTCACATTGCTCATATCTCTCTGGCACCGTGGCTTAAGAAGTAGCAGTTACCTACTTATCCTGGAGATGGTGTGCCCTTAATGATTTTATCGAGAGGTCTTTGTGTCTTTGCCCTGCTTCACAAACTCAGCTTGCTGTTTCATAGGCCTTCTGTTGGCACCCTCATCTGTGCTGCTCTCAGTGGCTGTTGGCCAGCAGATTGTGTCCCCTCCTAACACTAGGTCAGGAACTGAGCTCTTATCCAGTGGGTGGGCAGGTCACTCCCCCTCCTGATGCCACAGTCAGATGCTGTGCTTGGGGGAAAGCAGGTGGGCAGATCACACCCCGCCCCAGCACCGTGGTCAGGTGCTGTGTTCCTGCCAGGAAGGTGGGTGGCTGCCCACCTGCCCTCTCCTGGTGCTGGTCGCTCTGCTGCTCTGTGCAGCAGCCTGCTCTGCCTTGGGTAGGCGGTCTGTAGGTGGGCTCAGGGAAGACCACGGAACAGCCCCGCCTACGCTCTGTGCCAAATCTGAGCTCCTTGTTTCCCTTGGCAGCACAAGTTCTCTGAGGTGTCAGGGTAGAAAAATCCTCTCTGCCTCAGGCTATAAACAAGTCTCAGTCCTGCCTAAAAGGTTGTGGAGCCCCCATGTGCAGATTCAGGTCTCAGCCCTGCCCCCACCCGGGCACTATGCACAGGAGGAGATGGTAGCTGTGGCTGAGCCCTGCCTCTCTTCTTGCGAGATGTGCCAGTAATGGCACAGGTCTGAGGAGACAAAGGCTTCAGCACCCCTCCCCCCAGGGCACATGCCTGTTTATAGTTTTGTTTACCTTCTGAGTTAAAATTTACCTGACAATGAAATGTATAAATTAGGCTTTTGAGGTTCATCCTTGTATCAGTAGTTGATTCTTTTTTATTGTTGAATTGCATTCCATTGTTTGAATATACTATCATTTGTTTTATCCATTCTCCTACTGATAAATACTTAGGCTTTGGATATCTTTTTTTGCAAGCATACATTTTTTTTTTAAAATGCAAATATAATATACATGCTTACATGTGAACATATCTTAAGTATACAGCTCAGTGATTTTTCACAAAGTAAACACATCTATGTAACCTTCATCCAGTCAAGAAACAGAACATTGCTGTTCCACTTTGGGTTTCTTCCCAGATACTATGGCACCCCTTTGATGGATTCACCATCCTAAATTCAGCCACCATGGATTTTTTTTTTGCTTTTGAAAGTTTTAGTCCCTTACATTCCACTCAACATTATGTAAGATTCATCCACTAGTGTTTTCTGTAAACTGGTATATTTATTTTTATTGCTTTAAAGTATACAATTTGTATGCATGTGCCACCACTTATGGTTATGTATTTATTGTTGACAGGTGTTTGGGTCATTTTCTATTTGGGGCTATAACAAATAGTGATTATGAGAATTTTCTGGATGTCCTTTTGTGCTCTGATGTAGAAGCTTCTGAAGGGTACACAGGGAGTGTGTGTGTGTGTATGTATGTATGTGTATGTGTGTGTACATATATACACACACACATATACATATATAACTTTCATTCAAAAAGCCTACTTTCAAAGTATTTGAAAGAAATTATATTCCCACTGGCCATGTGTAAGAGTCCCCATTGCATGTTACCCTCACCAATGCTTCATATCACTTAACAACTAACTATTCTAGTGGATGTCTAATGGTGTTCCAAGTGTGGTTTTAGTACGTATTTTTATTATTACTAAAGAGGTCAGCCACTTTTCATAGCTTATTTGGATTTTTCTTTTTGTGTGTGAAGCACTTGTTCAATTTTTTTGCACATTTTAATATTGAGGTTTTGCCTTTTTCTCCACTGGTTTTTGTTCTCTATATGCCCTAGATACAAGTCTTTTGTTGGATATAGGTATAGCAAATATATTTTCCCACCGTGTGGCTTTTCACTTTCTTAATGGTATCTCTTGATAAAAATAATTCTTAATTTTACTGAAGTCTAACTTAAAACTCTTCTTTTATGTTTAGTGCTGTCTCCTGTTTAAGAACTCTTTGCCACTTCAAAGTCATTAAAATATCTCCTACACTATTTCCTAGATGCTTTATTTTGGTGGGGGATTAGGTTATTTATTTTAATGGAGGTACTGGGAGTTGAACCCAAGACCTTATGCATGCTAAGCACACATTCCACCTGAGCTTTACTCTCCCCCAGATGCTTTGCTTTTTGTTTCAAATTTATTAGATTTATAATCTATCTAAAATTACTGTTCATGTATGGTACAGGGTTTAATTCAATACTGTTCCATTGGTCTATATGTCTAACTTTAGGTAGTTATCACATAGAGTTAATATTGTTTTATAATAAGTTCTTTAACATTGTTCTTTAATATCATCTTGGCTATTGTTGGCTCTTCAAGCTTCTCTATGTATTTAGAATCAGCTTGTCAATTTCTACAAATAAACAGTAACAACAATTAAGTTTTGGGGATTTTGATGTGCACATATAAATCTTTGAATCAGTTGAAGGGGAACTGACATCTTTAAAATGTTGAGCCCTCCAATCCATAAATTTGGATTACCTCCCCTATATTTATTTTTATCACTGCTGTAACAAATTATCACAAATTTTGCAGCTTAAAGCAACACAAACTTATTATTTTATGGTTCTGTAGGTCAAGTGAGGAACAGGTATCACTTGGCTAAAAATCAAGATGTCAGTAGGGCTGTATGCCCTTCTGTAAGTCAAAGGAAGAATATATTTCCTTGTCTTTTCCGGCTTCTAGTGTTCACCCACATTTCTTTACCCATGGCCCTTCCTCTATCTTCAAAGCTAACAGCTTTACAGCTTTCTAATCCTTCTTCCAAAGTCATATCTTTCTGACCACATCTGGGAAAGATTTTCAGTTTTTAAGGACTCCTGTTGTTAGACTAGGCCCATGTAGATAATCCAGGCTAATCTCCCTGTCTCAGAGTTCTTAACCTGATACATCTGCAAAATCCCCTTTGCCATGTAAAATAACATATTCACAGATTTCAGGATTAGAACATGGATATAGGTAGGGGTCAGTGTGGTGAACTGTTCTGTTTATCAAACTGTTTAACATTTCACGCTTTCTGACAAACGTACAAGACAGAAGATCCTGATCATGTTTAGAATGCTTCCTCTGCAAAATATTGGGCACTGAGTTTATTTGAAAGGACTGAAAATAATATTACCACAGGAATGGTTTCCTAATTCTACTGACATTTACTTACTTTATACTTAAATACCCAAAATGGTCAGCCAGGAGTGGGATCTTGGCAAATAAAATAAAAGAATAATTCAAGCTTTTATCACTGAATTTATTAGCTAATTCTATTTTAGAAACAGACAGAAAATAAAACAATTTAGAGTAAGTCTGCTTACTTATATATTAAGTGAACATAAAGTTTTAAAAGCATGTCTGAATATGGGATAAAGTGAGCATCATAAAATGTAATGTTAATATTTAGTACCTCCAAATCTCAAACTCCCAAGTCATAAACAAGTTCATACTGTATAGCACAGGGAACTATATCCAATACTGTTTTGTAGTAACTTATGGTGAAAAAGAGTATGAAAATGAATATATGTATGTTCATGTATGACTGAAGCATTGTGCTGCACACCAGAAATTGACACAACATTGTAAACTGACTACATATATATATATATATATTTGAAAGGACTGAAAGGAGTATATATACAAAGAAACAAATGAGATTGGCAACCAACAAGAAATCTGTCAGTAATATAATGCTAGAAACCCTGAGACACAAAAGAAAATTTCAGGCATAAATCTGTTTATAGAGTCATAGAAAAAATAGTGCCTATGCAAGTCCCTGATAAGCATGAGAAAATAGGAAAGGCAATATAAAAGTTCAAAATGCTTTGCTATGTAAGAGCTGCCAGATGACTCAGACACAAACTTAAGTGGTCAAAATATCTATATAATTAATGATAACAAAGTAATTGAGGGCATCGTTTTAAATGAGATAAAAATAGCTGCTCAATTTTCATATTACTAAGCAAGTCATTCCTGTTTATAGTAGGTTTATATTATTTTTACATGTATTTATATTCTATAAAGACATCAACTTAGATCCTGACAGATAACTGACAGTGGAGCAACTGATTGATTTAAATGGGCATCACAGGCTTATCAGATTTCATATGCTTTAAATATACATTAGTTATTAGCTGTCAGGAAGAGTTCAATTTTCATTTATTCTAACATAGCTGTGCCACAGGCAGGTTACTCTGTATTCACAATGGAGGATCATGATAGATATGAAGATATCAAGCCTTATTGATCTTCATAGGGGTGCTTTTATAAGAAAAGGAGAATAAAATAAGAAAAATGTAAAATACTACTTTTTTTATAGTGTTCTAACAGTTTTATCTTTTATTTTTTAACTGAGTTATAGTCCATTTACAATGTTGTGTCAATTTCTGGTGTACAGCACAATTTTTCAGTCCTTTATGAATATACGTATATTTGTTTTCATATTTTTTCACCATGAGCTACTACAAATTCTTGAATATATTTCCCTGTGCTATGCAGTATAAGCTTGTTTATCTATTCTATATATACCTGTCAGTATTTACAAATCTTGAACTTCCAGTCTGTCCCTACTCACAGCCCTCCCCCCTGTAAAATACTATTAAATCAACATATATTTTTGAAGAATTATGAAAAATGGGAAACTATAAGTTGTTTCTTTAAATTGGAGCAAAGAGAACTACTTTAACTGGGAAAATACTTAAAATCTGGCAAGTTTTATGATTTCATGTTCACCCCTGACAGCTTTTCTTTCCTCCTTTCTCCTTCAATCTTTATTGGACCTTCTAAAGAATTAAATTACAAAAAAGAAAGAAAGAAAGAAAGAAAGAAAATTAAGAAACAGCTCTGCATCTAAAATAACCTCCTAACTGGAAAGATGGTATACTTTGTGAAAAATTTACAGCTGCCAACTTATGATCTATGTCTCTGTCCACACTGCCTTACTTGTTAGGGAGGGTCTTAAAAAAAAGTAAAGAAAAATAGCAAATTATAATGGCTTTTTCATTTTAAATTCTTTTTTATGTGTCTACAATCTGCTCTATCAAGAGTAATTAAGATAGACATTATCAGCTATACTCTACTTTCCTATCATGCACATTGTGACTCTGAGAAGCAGGCACGCTCTAACTTACCATCTGCAGGTGGTGTACAGGTTAATGCAGTTCTTTTGACAATATATGGTTTTGTAGTCTAGTTGTCTAACTACTACATAATGGAAAAGATGTAGAACTACTGGTACCACTGCCCTCGGTCTCTGTTATTTACCTTAAACATACCTGGAAAAGTAGATTCAAAAACTCATTGGCAAGAACATTTTTCACAGTCCAGATCTGATATTCTTCTAGAGTTAAGATGGCCATTCTGAAAGAGAAACAATATTTAAGAATATCTTAAATCTTCATTTTCTTATATTATTTGAATTAAATTTGTTTTATTAAACTTGCAATGGTCATTTGTCTGAAAGAAAACTAATGATTTAATGTAGATGCTATGTATTCATCTGAAAGTAGGCCAGCAAGAGTAAGTTCAAAAGTAACCAAACTCTGATGTAGTCAGTCATAACGTGGGCAATTTATCACCAAAAATCTTCCTCAAGTAAGACCTGGGAAATAACTCTCAGTATCTTCTGGCTCAAGGTGAAGTTTACTAACAGAACCCACAAAAGGTTCTGGGTAGAGAAAAAGGACTATTTACTAACTTTGAAAGCATTTTTCCAAACTCTTTGGATTATGCCCTTTGACCCTAACAATTTTCTAAGATCTTTAAAACATCTGGCAATATTATTAGACTTCTTAAGAGATTTAAAAAAACTAAATATATATAATAAATGAGTATCTATATTAACATTTCCTCAAAATAAAATTTAACATTACATTCACAAGTTGAGTAAAGCAGTATTTTTTTTTTGGTGTCAAAGTGTACCAAAAATTACATTTATATACAGCAGACAATATTTCTTGGAAGGCAAAAATATAACCAAATGCTTCTTACTTCATGTTTTGAACAATCACCTTAACAATCCTAGATGAATAATAATGTTCTTAGCTTTTATTACTTAATTATATTTTTATTATCTAATGATTTATTATTTAATGATATATAATAATATTTATTATTAATGATATTCATGTATTCATTCAATATATATTACCATTTATTATAAGGAAAGATTTTAAAGCACTGTGATGGTAATTATTGGCTTTCATGATGCAACTTCCATTGAAGTATATTAACACCAACGTAATGGTACAAAATAATGGGTAATATTGTCACCGTCTAGTCACCAGTGAATATGGGTAATAGGTTTGGTTGAAAGGTCCAAATTCTATTCTAAATTTTTACCATTTCATTATTATGGTTACATGGAGATGGAGTAGCTAAATGATCTTTTCTTTAATGTTCAAAAGTACAGCCATAAGAAGAAACTCGGTCTTATATAAAAATAGACAGCAATGATAACCTTCATACTTATCAAACACCCAGAAGAAAGGCGATGGAAATTGTATCTCTACATAAGGTATTTCCTAGTAGAAACTTTCCTGTGTTTCTGTTTTCATATATACCAAATAGAAATGGCTACCTTAGTTTTGGGCAGAAAAGTAAATGAAGACGGTTATCTCAATTGCCAAACAAAGATCAAGCCCTGAAAAATTCATTTCTATTATTTATTTCTATT
This sequence comes from Vicugna pacos, assembly GCF_048564905.1. NCBI lineage: Eukaryota > Metazoa > Chordata > Mammalia > Artiodactyla > Camelidae > Vicugna > Vicugna pacos. The sequence goes on from NW_027328738.1 coordinate 2,920,477, forward strand.
GAGTGTCAGTTAATAAGACTATGATGATTTCTTCTGGATTTGTGATTGAAAAAAATGTTACTTATTTTTCTAAGCCTGTGTAAGGCCACTATGGTCTACGTCCTACCATCTGCAACTTTGTACATGTCAACATTTGAATAGAAAGGGTCAAATTAACTCATATGTGTCTCACATATATGGATTATCTTCAGTTTCACAGGGATACATAGACATTAAGGCAAACCTATTATAATATTTTTAATAAATGTTGTGAAACTAAAAAAATTCAAGGCTTTATTCTTTGTAAAGTACATGCTTGTTTCTGCTATTATACACTTATTCTGGCTGCTATTAAAGAACTTAGGACAGACCCTCACCAATATTATTGAAAAAAAATTTTAAAAACTATATACACCACCCAGATTGAGATAAAAAATAATTTCCATCATCCCAGATATCCTATGGTCCTTCTCAGTTAAGTCACCCATCTCCAAAATCACTATTGTAACACTTATTAACATTAGTTCTGTCTCTGTTCTAGAACTTCATATAAATTAAATTGTACAATGTGTTCTTTTATTCTGTGGCTTCTTTTGCTCAATATAAGTTTTGTCTTACCATAATGTATTAAACTGGGAGAAGTAAAGATTATAAACTACAGATGGCAAGGGTTGTCTCTACTTAATTTTTACAAAATGCCTAGCTTATAAAATATAATGTTTTTATGTAAATAACACTTAATGGAGTTGTTTAAAGGTCGAATGGGCTTTCCTTAGGGACAACTTAGAGTTATTGTAACCACAGGTCCAAATAAGCATTTAGCAGGGATGATGCAGAAGAGATTCAAGTATGTATATGTAAGGTATGTATACCAATTCAGAATATAATGTATTTTTAGAAAAGAATAAATTAGTCTCTGCTAGACTCACCTTTGTGGTGTCATGTGCATTCTATGTGTCTTCTACAATGTTGGATAGATCCACAAGTAATTCCTTTAAAACCAGAAACCCAAATCAGTAGTTAGGAAAGAGAAGGTATCATTTTTATTAGCCAGTAGCTGAAGTATAAAATATTTTTTCGGTCAAGTTTTTTTTTTTTTTAATTCCAGAAATAGATTGCTCGTTTACCTTAAAAATTTATGACAATTTTCCAGTGGTTTCATTTTTTTTTTTACATAATACATTCAGTTTATTAAATTTTCTAAGGCAAATTCTCTTCCCAATTTTGCATCTTTGGCTATGAATATTTTGAGTAGCATAGTATAGAACCTAGAAGTAGTAAGAAATCTTTTTCTCAACCTCTTTTAAAAAATTCTTCACTCTATGTTCCTGTTGGAAGTTTACATGCAAGAAGATGTATACAATCAGACTTTACCAGGGTATCATCGGTGCAGTTGTCCTTCCAGACCTCTGTGCAACCACGTGTCTCTCAGTTCAACCCTAGAAAGAACTCCATCACCGTCAACATCAAATACCTTGAAGCAAACTAAAGAGAAGAAACTCTTATGGAGGAAAATTACTTTTATATTCTGAAGTATAATACATTTTATTACAAGCTGCCCTAGTGAAATTACTTAGTTCCTCAAACAACTACATTCTGGATTAAGTTCTTATTTGGGGGAGATTGTGTCATTACATTCCTTTGAACTTGTAGGAATTCCTGTACACTTCACAAGTCTCTCTCCTTATATCATTAGCCAGCTGTGAGAACTCTATCCTTCACCTAAACCTAAAGTTAAATTTCTTGCAAACTGAAAAAGAAGGGCCAAGTTACTATAGAATATCTCACAGATTTTGAGAAGGTAATTCAAGCTTTTAAATTAATTTCTAATATTTATAACTGATCACTTCAGGGTTGATTCTTACAATGCTGAAAATATTCCATCTACATTAAGAATCAACAAAAAGCTGCTACAATCAGCTCCCCGTATCCATTGGTTCTGCATTCACAGGTATAAACAATAGATCAAAATATATATATATATATAAATTTTCCCAGAAAGTTCTCAAAAGCAAAACTTGAATTTGCTATGCACTGACAACTATTCACATATCATTTACATTGTACTTACAAATAATTACATTGTATTAGGTATTACAAGTAACCTAGAGATGATTTAAAGTATACAAGAGGATGTGCATAGATTATATGCAAATACTATGCCATTTTACATAAGGACATGAGCATCCATGGATTTGGTATCTGAGGGGGTCTCAGAACCAATCCTCAGCAGATAATGAGAGATGACTGTATAACGATTTTGCCTCTCCAATGTAATTAATGTGCACCCAATATTTTTGCCTAAGAACAATTTCAAATCTTCAATGAAGTTTATATACAACAAGCTAAAAATCCAAAATATCAGCACTTTGCTAATTAACATCAATATCAGCAAAATTGCTAGTTAGTCTAGTTGGTTAACTTCCACTAGTCCACTGGCAAAAAAATAAATTTAAAAAAAATTTAAGACAACAATTAACCTCAATTGAGAAACAAAGACTTCAGCCTCTTTAATACCAGAACTTTAATGTGAACAAATAATCTATCACAAAGCCAGGTTAGAGTAATGTTATACTATCAGGGAAGATAAAAGAAATCTAAATTTTTAAGATTAAATAATTATCTACTTCACACACCCATGTAATAATTATGCTATTAAATTAAACTGAGTGCATCACAGTACAACATTACTAAAGAATATTGAACTATTAAGTATCATACCCAAAATATGCAGTATTTGTGAAGCTGTATTTTAGAAAGATGCAGAGATAATGTCCCTAGTGAATATGTAAGAATTATGTTCCAATTAAATGTAAACTGCTGCATTTTCCTAAACAAATATGGTTAAGATTTAGGTATGTAATATGCTTATAAATTATGCCATAATATTTTAGATAGGTTTAAAAGATAAATTTAGTATTTAATAAAATTGTTTTATCATAAATTTAATTTTGCTAATAAAATATCAATATACACAGTGATAGAAAATAAGTTGGAATTCAAGTTAAGCAAGACAAATTTTCTATATAGACTACCAGAAAATATTTTCTATATGCTTAACATTTTTAAACACATCATGATTGATGTAGTTCATTTATCATGAATTGTACATTTATCTGGAAAATCAACCATTATTAATAACAAAGATCTTAAATTACTCCACAGTAAAAAAGAATAGATGATTGAACCTTTACACTGACCTCAGTAAAACCTCAGCAAGAGATTGCTATTTGCCAAAGGGATGAAAATTCAAGCCTTAATCAGATGATTTTTTACATGAATGGATGCTATGTTTTTCTCTGTATAGCTTCCAAATTTTGTGATGTTTAACACACTTACATTTCTGTCTTTCAGCCAGAGGTCCTCTGCAACAAGCTGATAGCCCACAGGATATCTCCTTAAAATCTATGTGGCTGTCATGATTTCCACCAAAAGCATTAAATAAACCTGTAAAATAGGAACACAGACAGAATAAATCACAGCCAACAAACTTCCTGTTAATAATGACATGCTTATGAAAGGAGGCATGACTCGCATAAACTGATTTAGTTTTTAAAAGTTATCAGTAGTTTCCACTGTCTTAGGAAGTTTATTTTTTTTCCCCTGGCATAATTATAACCAAAATTTAACTTCCTAGAAGAAAATACTATCATTTAGTGTTTGGTTTTGTCTGCATACCTATCTCTATCTTATATTAATTCCAAAAGTCAAAAGTGATTGTAGAATGTGAAAAATAAAAATGTATTTTAAAAATTTAACTGGAAAAAAGTCAGAGACCACAATTATCCTAATTTGGAAAGACTAAGAAGAAAAAGGAAAAAGGAAGAAGAAAAGTTGAACTCTATCAAAGATATACTGTGTTGTTATTAATGAGCTTCATACGGCTCCTTCATGAAGCAAAGAAAACTAACACACTATATTATAAGAGACAGAAATTCTGTACTGCAGTCTTCATTGTACCACTTAATCTGTACAACTAAATATATTAAATTTCAGAAATAACGGACAATTTATAATCTAATCCTGTGGTTTTTAAACTTTTCATAAAAAATAAAAGGAATCATTTTATTTTCAAATGAAATGATTTCTCAATCTCTAATTATAAAAAGGTAAAAACATAACTGCACTGAAGTGGAAACCCTGTCTGTTCTAGCTCCCCTAACAAATAAATATTTCTAAAACACACTAGAAACCTGAAGAATACAGACTGTCTATTTCAAGAATCTAATTCTGTGCCCTCAAAGAGCAGAAAATTGGAGCTAAGAAGTAGTTAAATGACTTGCTAAAAGTAAGAAATATTTTTAAAAAGGTCTGAATCAGAAGAAAAACCCAAGCTTTCAGATTTCAAATACAGTTTTTGGGATTATCACCCACAACTGCTCCTTGTAAACCTCATTTAAAATAAATAAATAAATATATATATATATATATATATAGTAGTGAAAAGTTTAGAGCTAAGTGGGGACCTTAAAGATGGTCTAGTGGTTTCTTAATTTTTTAAGGGTGGGGGAAGGATACAGCAGTGGAACCTTCTTCTATATAAAAGAAATACAATAGACACTCCTCAGTTGAGGAAGAGGTGGGGTCATGTGTGGAAGCTAGAGCTTTGCCTATTCAGTGTCCACCACCCTGACCCTGCACCAGATGCTGAGGCACCGCACTGAAGCACACTTTCATAATGATTGTCTTGGTCAAACTGATTTTATATATGAGAATATTCAAGTGCAGAAAGGTAAACCGACTTACACAAGGCTCCAAAGGTGGAACAAGGCTCACGTGTTTAGCAAAGAACATTTGTAGAAAATAGAAGGATTCCCACCTTCACTCAGAGATGGACGAATTGGTGGTGAAGCCAATGGGCCAAATGTCTCTAAATCAAATCATCCAGTTTGGGATTGAGCCCTCAGCAACCAATAGCATTTCTCCAGATGAATGATGTCTGATTCTTCCACTGACAATCAAATCAAACAAGATTATAAAATCTCACTCTTCTCTTCTGGACAATTAATTAGTTCATCCTGATAATGTAACTTCTAAATATACATTTTAATTTCCCAGTTAAACTGTTAAAATCTACCTAAAACAAAAACTCTGAAAGACAAATATATTGTATCTAAAGTGGCATGAAAATTAAATTCAAATTAACATAAAAGAGGCTTTAAAATGGGAAAAAAATTTGCAATTTCCCATTAAGCAGGCTGTTTAATTCCAACATGTAAAATAATAAACTAAGATACTTATTTTTTTGCTTCCCAAACTTTTATCTGTATTCGCGTTGGTGATTTTAATCTCTTATCTTGGGTTTGAAAATTCTTGATCATAGTCTCTCCTGGCTACACAGGTAACACACTAATAGAAACTATGTTTGATTTATCCTGTCACTATGGTAACCACTTACACACTTAATACTTATTAAATAAATGTACAAAGGGGATAGACCTAAGCTTCTCCTTCTTGGCCCTAAAATTCTTACTACCCCTCCTATAAAGGCAGGAGCCTCCTCTGTAGGACAGAGAGTAAATGTATCTCCTGAGAAGGATTCCCCAACAAGGGCTGTCTTTTCAGCGTGCTTTTAGATGTTTTTATGGGACATTTCAATAAAAGGATCAAGGACCTAAGCTTCCCAGTATGGTGGGAGTTGTGATGGGCATGGGAGGATGCTCACTTGGGAGGATGAGATGTTAAAGACACTAACAGTGAAAAGGACAGGGCAAGATGAAGGGCGATTTGGAAACAGGACCACAGAGATGTGACATCTACTTCCCACTGTCATCTAAGTGATACCTACTTGAAAGAAACATTTCTACAGTTAAATTCTATAATGGGGGGTTATTTAAATGAAGCACACATATACTCAATGAGTAGATCACATAATTTTTAGAGATTCAGAGTGCAGTAGCATTTTCAGAGTACTTTTTACATCAATAACTAGTATTTATAAATTCCTGTGTGCTAAATAAGTATGTGGAATTATTTCCATTTTGCTTTTAGACTTACTACAGCTTAACCTATTCACTGCACTGATACAGAGTAATTTTTCTAACGAATAAAAATGATAATGTACAACCTTGTTAAAGATTCTTTAATTTCACCATCACCAGATTTATGAACATTTAGGCCTATGTGTCAGGCCCCGTTTCTTACCAGCTTTTTCACCAACACCTTACATTTAGGTTATATTGCATTACCCAGAGGTCAGGAAATGTTTTTCACACATCCACATCTTTATTAGGTCCTGTGTCCTCTGAGGAGAAACATTCTCCCCACTTTCACATCCTTCCATTTTACAGCCTAACCACTAATCCTTCTCTAAACACCTTCTAATGCTTTCCAACCTCACCAGCTACCCCAGGATTTTAACTTCTCTCTTCTGCAACTGTCCTCCACTGTATATAGCATCCAATATTCAAGTGAAGTATGAGTCCTCATTTACAGGTCTGTGGCCTCTCTAGATTACAAAGTATTTGGATTCAGTAACCTTGTCCTTTTATCACTGTTGCTGCTAGAGTTCCTTTCATAGGACCTGATACATAGTAACCACACAATAAATACTTCCTGAATGAATGAATAAATGAATGAATAGCCAAGGCAATCTTCACAGCCAAGGCTTCCCCAACCCAGGTCAGTATTCTTTCTGTTATATCAAAGAGACTCTGCCGCATGAAACAATAGACCCTGCACATTTTAACAAATGTATACAATTATTAGGAACTATTATTAGAACAGAGACTAGCACTACTGTTCTCATAGTTATGTCACATAAGTAGTGTATTAAAACTCGTTCTGATTTCTTGTTTATACAAATCAGCTGTCTGTCACCAGTTTAAATATTAGTAATTTAGAAAACAAAAGATATTGATTTATCTACTCATCAGAAATCATTACGAAAGATCTACTTACATACCTCTTTTGTCAGTTTATATACCAACTGGAAAAGAAGGGGTGTACAGTCAACTCTGAGAGTATAATTCCTGCAAAATAAATAAAAGAGAATCTTAATACCTCCAAATGGACTACAAACCTGTATTTAATTCTAACTTTATTTTCTAATTATAAACAATATATAACAGATTTCAAATTGAAGGCATCATTCCTGGAGAATTAAAAATAGGGTGGACCCTACAGATTATCATATTCAGTGAAGTATGTCAGACAGAGAAAGGCAAATATCACATTCCTTCACTTATATGTGGAATGTAAACAAACAAAAAAAATGATACAAATGAACTTATTTACAAACCAGAAATAGACTCATGACATAGAAAAGAAACTATGGTTACCCAAGGGGAAAGGGGGAAGGGAAGAGATATGTTAGGAGTTCAGGATTAACAGATATACACTATTATATATGAAACAGATAACCAACAAGGACCTACTGTATAGCACAGGGAATTATATTCAGTATCTTATAATAACCTATAATGGAAAAGAATCTAAAAACATGTATATGTATATGTATATGTATATGTATATGTATATAACTGAGTAACTTTGCTGTACACCTGAAACTAATATTACAAATCAGATGTACTTCAGTAAAAAGAAATAAATAAAATTTTAGAATAGATAGATAGGTAGGGAGATAAATAGACAGACAGACAGACAGTCTGGCTAAAACTAAAACACAAGGTGGAAATAACTCTTCAGGAGCCAGAGAGGCTGCAGCACACACTCAGGATAGGAGACTGCAGAGGCAGACTCTGCTGCTAAGGCTGCAGCTCCTGCAGTAACAGTAAGGGTCATTGCTCATTACGGCAGCAGTACCTAGGGGTCTTTGGCAAAGGAAGTGGTAAGGCCATAATGTTCATGTTTTTATTCATTCATTCAATTCAATATCAAGACTTTAGACTAGAGCATGTCAGTAACTAACATTTGTCCTGTGACACTTACCTAGAAATAACCATAATACGATGAAAGCCTACAGATGCACATGCCACATGTCAGGGTCAAAAGGAAGTCTGTAGTGGGTGCTTATTTGAGTTGTTCCAATACATACAGGAACTATTTCTGTATGAAATATTTTAGCCCAACTTTTAAAAATAGCTCCACAGGAAGAATGTCAAAAGTACTAAAGTTTTAAGTAGTAATCCAAGATACGCAAATGGTAAATAGACTAAAGAAATTAGGATCAATAGCTTAGTTATGAATCATATTGATTCATTTGAATCATAATAATGTTCTCTCTGGTAAAATGGAGAAATGGAGGTATTATTGAGGCATCTCATAGAAAGAGGATAATCCTAGTTTATGAGTTGGAGTTGATAGACTTAAATACTGGTATACTATTTAATGACAATCTGAAATAAAATTTACCTTCTGTGTATGAGTCTGCATTGATATATGCAACCTCTCTCTCCTGGAGTGTTTTCACATTCTCCTGTAGTTGAAGCAAAGCAGTCATTTAACTCACAGCGTTTACAATTTTGGAAATACAAGCAAAACAAATTAATTCAGTAAAAGAGTGGTTTGCAGATACCATTATAAATCAAACACCTATGCTTTTGACCATAATTTTAAGAAAATGCTATTAACTGGTTGATAATATTAATGCAATTAAAACAAGAAAGAAAAATATTAGTGATGCTGTAACCACTGTTCATAGCAAAAGCAGGGATACCCAGAGGAAAACTGCCCCTGATCCCCTGCACCATAATATGAAGGGGGAAGGCTCGGAGATGCTCAGCCTCACCCTGGATCTACTGGAAGAGGACTGCTCAAAGTAAGGCCTGGAAATCTGTATTTTTGAAAGGTGTCCCTGGCAATCCTTACGGACATTAAAGTATGAGATCACTTGATGTTGGGGATCCAAGTAACTTTACCATATTAAAAGTGAGGAAGTTGGAAATTTGATTTATCAAGAATTTTTTGAAAGAGAAGATATTGATGAAAAAGAAAAATATAGGAGGGGAGGATAGAGAAAAAACTAGAGGGAGAGAAGAGTGGCTATTAGGACAAAGACAAGACATTTCTCACACATACATGCACACACGCACACACATTCTAGAAAAATACAGCAGAAGAAGACTAATGCCATCACACACATGGGAATATGCAGAGAGAACTCTTTTCTTCTCTCTGTTTCTCTCTCTCTCTCTAGCTTGCTACCTTATAAAAGCAGTTACAGTAAAAACATTTAAAGCTGTGAGTGGTCATCCAACAAATGAGAATTCTCACCTCTGCACTTGACCACATGGGATAGATAACAGCTGATTCTGCTGCAGAGTTTCCATTATGACAGAGCTACAGTAGAAATAAAAAAGATTCCTTAACTATACGTAAATATAAATGTGCTGCCGAATATGATCAAGAAGCTAGTAGAAAATGGGAAACAATATTCAAATTGTCTTTTAACTCACATGAATTTAAATTAATGCAAGGCATATTATCTTGTATCTTGGATTTATTTTATCTGTATTTTAAGCTGCTTAAATTATAAAAAGACACATGTATTTCTATATACATGTATTCACAAGAAACTACATATTTCTAAAAGTAAATGGCCTTAATGAATAAGCTCTGATTCATCTAAATAAGTGTATTATGAAATGCATGTTCATAACACCAACATAATAATAAGACTTTGCCATATAAGTGGAATCAAATGTGATACAAGTAACTGTGATTTTATTCCCATACTTATTTGATTCATATTATTACTTTAAAGTATGCAGAAATGAGTCAGAAGGAAAGCATTTTAAAAACCATTCACAATAATAAGAAAGATATGACATTCTTTAAATCAATTCTATAAAATTTGGACTCATAAATGATGAACAAAACAGAGGATAGTCACAGGAAAGTGCTTTTTGGTGCACCTGCCTTTAAAAAAATACACAAGCCTACCTTGAACATGTAAGAACTTAGAGTTACTGGACAGAGAGCCTAAGGGAAGAAGATGAAAGAAGGGGGTCTATGAGAGACACTTTAAAATAAAGCATTAAGAGTCAGTGACAAATGAAAATTAATCATAATTGAATTAAAAATAAATCCTTGAAATTTTAGAGTAATTCAATTTACAAAATCATTGTACTATACTTCCCAACCAGACACTTTTGTAAATGGTAAAATATACCTATGGTTACAATTTAGTATGGAATCCATAAAGGAGAGACTATAATCAGAGTATAGTCATCTAAAAAGAGCATGTTGTTTTCCTGGATAGAAGAAATCCGAGGAAAGTGTAAAAACTTGAAAATTAATGCCAAAGATCTAAATCAGATTTTCAATAGGCTAATTCACTTGTCAGAAGCAGCTTCCTAGGTTTGACTATTTTCTGAGCTTACAGATTTTACTTACTTATCACAAAACAAATATAAATAGAAACTAAAATATTTTAAAAATAATGAAAAAGTTGGTTTGTGCTTAGTAATTAAGAGGTTGTTCTGTTTTGCCAAACTGATGTAAAAGCAAAACCAAACTCTATTTCTTAAATTTTCTTGTTTTTATCCAAATTAAAACAGTATCAGGTAATGGAACACATCTGTGATTACCCTGAGATACATGTTGACCAAGAAGATATGTTTACTGTCTTAGTTACCTCAGCCCATTTGTGGAACCCAGAAGTCCAAATTTTTCTGCATCCCAGCTGGCAAAAATGGCAGTTCTTCTCAGTCTCCAGCTTGTAATCATTGTTAACATACATGGTTAGGTACATCTGCCTAAAAACAAAGGAAAATTCACTGAAGTCACTTTCTGTCATCACTTGCCAAGGAAACATTATTTCCCTTTACTAATCAGTTTTCCAAAATTCTGGACAACTTCTTATAAATCAGCAGTTCCACTGGTTAGGTCAATACCTCCAAATACCCAGAGGTCCTGATGATCACCCAGAATAACACATCTGTCTGGAAAGGAAGGCATTCAAAAGAATGACAACTTAGAATGTATTATAAAGAGCAGTAATTTATGTTTTTAAATTAAACTTCCTCCTGCTTGAGTTTCCTCCATAGAAAACCATCAAGGTAGTATCTCCTTTTAAAATTTATCTTTTTTCCCCACATTTAATTATATCACATCAACCAGGAAAAAAATATTAAGAGTTGATTAAGATTTATCTTCTCTTACTCCTGTAATCTTTGTAAAAACAAAATGTTTTAAGACATTTTAAAAAATTCACCAACTCACCAAGTTTCACAGATCCTCAGGTAGTTCTGATTACATCGTAAATGCTTGTGATTTTCTTGATGTTATGAACATGCATTTTAACCTTCCTAGAATTTCACAAAGGGAACAAATTACTTCACATAGAGCATTATGTCTAACAGGTTCCTTCCAATGTTTTATTATAAGTCTCAGAAGTACAGAAAACTGTTTAATAGGATGATAAATTCCCATATGCCCACCACCTAAATTCAATCATTGTTAATACTGTTGAACTATTTGCAAGCGAGTTGCGCAAATCATGACAGTTCTCTCCTATGTATTTAAGAATGCACCTTACGGTGAAATAAAAAAAAAATCAGTATTTTATATTTTTCCTCCCTCATAGCTCTATTGTTGGTATTTATTTAAACTCCAAAATTATTATTCAACATGAAAAAGAATCTTGTTCTTAGCAATTTTTTTTTAAAATGTGTATTTGTCCATTTAGAGCTCAAATCAATTAAGAGATATAAGCCCCAGGTGCTTTTTTTGATATTTTGACCAGGGAAAATTTCTGTTTCTGACTTTTCTCTTAAACTGTTACTGAAGCTACATGCTCTGTTTTCCTTGTGTCTGTATGTATCTGTTTATAAATCACATTTTTCATTGTGTACCTCTAGAGGGTATTAATACATGAGATAATAAAGTCTCCTATGTTAAAGGAACTCTGTTCTAATTGAGTTAAATAAACACTTTTTAAAAATTCTTATAAAATAAAACTGAACTTCTAATACCTTAAGAGTTCTGAAATTTTAAAACAAGCTTCTTACAGAACTTGTAAAATACTTGCAGAATCCAAATTCAAATTGCTAAGGCAAATCATTAATCAACAAGGCTCATTCAACCATTTTAGTTTAATAAAAAACAGCTATCTCCTCTCTGATTCATCAGTGTGAAGTTTCCCTTTCCCTCTACATTTCAAGCCAGTCAAACTAAAGTTCTGATCATGCCATGCTATTTCCCAGCCCTGCACAACCTGTCCTCTGCAGCTGGCGTTTACTGCCTGTCTTGATTCCGTGGAAATCTTACTGTTTGTGTAAAATTAAGCTCAATGAGCACATGTTCTGTGGTCATGCCTCCTTAATACCAGGGCTGTCCGGGGTTAGTAACAGTAATGACTATGATGGTAAGCGCACGGGGCCATGTAGCAGTTAAGCGTTCACCACTGTGACCACCTAACCCACCCCCACAGAAGTGACCGGTGAACTTCGCTCCTTTCCCCCTTCTCTCCTACTCCTTCCCTTAAGTTAACCTAGTATTTTGCATATACAGTGTTTTGACAGTTATCTGAAACACTGTTTTAAACCGTCAGTTGAAAAGGGAAGACAAAATGTTACACCTGGCCCAGAGGAGGAGAGGGGTGGGGAGTGGCTCAGAGGAAGTCAAACAGGACGCGCGGCCTCGGATCACAACACAGACCCGTTCCTTCCCGAGTTTCGCAGCCGGGAAAGCAGAGCCGTGGGGCCCGGACCGCTTCGGGGCCTTCGTGGGAGGCCGAGGGAGGGACGGAGACCCGCGCAGGGCTGGGGAGGGGCCCGCAGGGACTCACCGTCTGTGCAGCGGCTCCTGACCCATAGCTGGGAGGGCGGCGGTGGCGGTAGAGGGTGCGGTGCCGGCTGAAGGGGCTGAGGCGGCATCGGCGGCGGTACCAGCTGAGGCTGCTGTTCCGGCTGAGGGGGGCGAATCGGCGGCGGCGGCTGCGGTGCCGGCTGAAGGAGCTGAGGCGGCATCGGCGGCGGTACCGGCTGAAGCGGCGGCGGCTGCGGTGCCGGGTGAGGGGGCTGGGCGTTCGGCGGTGGCGGTTGAGGCTGTGGTGCCGGCTTAGGGGGCTGAGGCGGCGGCGGCTGCTGGAAGGACTTGAGGCACTCGAAGGCCTTCGCCAGCTTTTCCAGGTTCACCATGGCGGCCTCCCGCCACGCGGGGACAGCCCCCGGAGTCGCCGGGCCGACCGGCGGCTCCGGTCAGCAGCGGTGGCAGTGAACGGGGCTCGGGGACGCCAGCAGGTGTGGACCCCAAGCGCGCGGCCATCTTGGAGCCGTCCCGACAGTCCCCGCGGCCCCGCGTCCTGCCACGCTCGGCCGGTGGGGCGGGGCCGGGCCGCGGGATTGACAGCCAGCGTCAGCGGCCTCCGCCAATGGCTGCCTCGCTCGCCCCTTGGGCTCAAAGAGCCGCCACGGCTGCTGGAGTTACTGCCGTTCTTCCCGGCGAGGAGCGGGGGGTACTGCACGGGGATCGGGAGGGCGGTTCGGGGGCGGGGTTGCAAGGCACGGCGAGGAGGGTGGGGAGGGCGGGTGACTTGTGATTGAGGGTCTCTCTCGGCGAGGGGTGTCCCCGGATGACGCATAGCATGTGGCAGGGAGGCCGGGCAGTGGGCTGGGAGCCCGAGACCCCTGCGGGGCGCTTGCCCACCCCGCGGCGCGGGCGGAGGGCCGGCTCGCCGGACAGCCTGCTATAATATGTTGACTGTTACATGTTTGGCCTTACCCTTGTTAGTAGCCTCAAATCACTCCTTGTTCACCTTCAGGATCATTACCATAGATATACTTCTGACAATCCTCGTACTTAACTATGTTCCCTCATGCTACAGGGGCATGCACATGCTATTCTCACTCTTAGAAATAATCTTTTACAGATCAATCCCCTACTCCCCTCAAGGGATTTGACTATCTAATTCCAATCACTCTCATTGCTCAGCTAATTTGTGAATTCATAAAGCCCATTACATTAACATAATTCCTTAACACCATGTAATTCTCCTTTATCACAATTATTAAAGTATACTTTATAATAACATAAAAACGCTTCCATGCATGAAGGTTGATATTCAACAATTAAGTTCACTGTATGAAGTTGTAAGTACATATACTGTATATTATGAAAAATGTTAAGGAATTACATACTATAGTTAAATTCATTCATATTTTTTCATAGAAATATGGAAATATTTATTCCAAGTTGGATCATCACTATATGTGTGTGTGTATATATGTATATATCTTTCATCCTTCATTCACATTATAAGTTCTGATAAAATATTGCCAACAATTAACTTTTATACCAAGGAAGGAAGGAAGGAAAGAGGAAGGAAGGAAGGAAGGAAAGAAGGAAATGGAGGGGTTTTAGAACTCTTGAGATTGAGACATATTAGATAATAACTCAGATCTGTACATTTGTATATGATAATTATTTTCCTGAAATTATATAAAAACGCATAAAAAAACTGAAAGCTAAATATAAAATTATTTACAACCCAAATTTGAGGTTAATTTATATCTTCAATTGATATGCATTTTTTTAAATTTAATACTGCACTGTTCCATTGCTATAATCAAATTCATAAACAGAAAACTATATATGATATATAATCCTCTCACCATTTATAACATCTCCGAAAGCATTTTTGAAGCAGAATATTTTATATTTAAAGTTTTTATCATTAGAAAGGCTGTGAATAATTTAACACCATTAGATTTAATTTACTTCATCGTATTATTTTTTCAATACATGTGAAATAATATCTTATATGGTTTTGAGTCATTCTTTAAGTAGTTTGTTAATATTGTGTAATAAGTGAATTCATGGAATATTGTTATAGAGTTAGACATTTTTATTTGAAGATGTCATCTTTTGTAGTATAATAGTAAGGCCATTATTGTAGGAATGTGAAGGAGTTTGACATTGCTTTTAGTAAAATCATCACTCTAACGGGCATATTGGCAATAGCAGCATGTGGTTAAGATCATGTCAATTTTTTGTAAATCTTTAACAAATTCTGAAATCACTCTGGTTGCTTGCAAATTTATAAAACACAATTACTTAGTGGAAGAACAATGCTGTAGTCAGTGCATGACAAAGGAATGCTGCTTAATAAATAAGTGAGAAGAATTAAGTTTAATTCAAGGAAAGCAGCATTCTTAAAATATTTTGAATTGATTCGAGAAACAGAGATTTTATGATTATTTAGCAGAGTTTATATAGACATTTATGTGTGTGTGTGTGTATCCTTCATCTCTGTATCAATTCAAATAAGATTTTGCCAAAAAAATTTTAGAGCCAAAAATACCAATCAAAAAGAAAGAAAAGAAGAGGGAAGGAAAGCAGGAAGGCAACTTAACATCAAAAAATTTCATCATTATTTAAAGTAAAGATCTATATCAACTAAACATTTGTATTGTGACCTCCACATTACACTAAAACTTATGCCATTTACCTACAAATATAAGCTTTTATTTGCTTCTACAATAAATAATACATAAATTTAATGAAACTGCAGCTCAAAAGACGGAAATAGCATTAGAAATCCAGTCATCCAGTGCAGTAGCTAAAGCATGGGTATGACCTGACTCTAAGCAATCAGAGAACAACCAAGAAAATGTGCCAAACTGTTGGATATCCAGATTTGTTCCCAGGGCAGGGAAATAGGCCTATCAAGATAAGTAAAAGAATATACCATGTTTAAAGCTTAATTATAATGCAAAATAGATATATATCTATATCTATTTCAAAATGTTAAATTTAAAAGTGGACCAGAAAAAAAATAAACAAAATTACTTCTATAGAGAAAATAAAGAATAGCCTTGTCTTCTTCTATTAAAGACTGACTAGCCACAAAATATTATGGAAATAGCTATAAAGCTTTGAGAGAAATTATTATAATTCTATAATTGTGTTACCACTAATGTTGTTATGTTTGTAGTTAAGCCAAAGTAATACCAAGACATTCAAAGAATCAGAAGGAATGGTAACTATATATTTATCCTAAAAAATAAATATAAATACTAAGAAAAGGATACATTTTTTAAAATTTAAGAAGTACGATATGATTATATAAATGCTATGTTAAAGGGTATTGAGTCTACAGGTAGACAAAATAAGGATCACGTCTATTTTGAAAATATTTCAAAATAAATGCCAATAAATAAAAGTAATTCTTAAAATGATACTTCCGTCTAACTTGTTTGATTTTGTAAATGCATGTTACTTTATATCAATTTGCATTATTGATTATTATATGGTTAATAACACAGATACAATTAAAAGAAAATTATAAAAAAGTTGAGATAGCAAAAATAACTTTCTTTTCTAATATTTACAAATAAAAGATTAAACAGTGAATTTTTTATCAATCATAAGTCTTTATATTTTCAGTAAAATATAAAATTATAATGGAGAAAAAAGTAAGCAAAAATGATTCAAATAAAAATGTTAAGGGGAATAATCGTTTATAACATTTGACATCTACCTCTGCTTGGTACTATAACCAATCACAAGCCACTGTAGCCACTGACCTCCAACACTCCTTAAAAGTTCACAGTGGAGATCAGGAATGGAGCACATTGTGCTGTGGGAAAACTGACAAAATAGAGCTTCAGATAGATGTTTTCAGGAGAAGATTTTATAAGCCCCAATTCTTGCATCTCCTTATATCGAGAAGAGCACTAAATTCATTAATGGTGATGTCTGCTCCTCATATCTGGCAAAAGAACTCAATGTGTGTGTGATTGCACGTACTCCCCTTCACTAAAATTACATATATAATATTGAATTTCCCCCTGCCTCTTCAGAAAAGGTCCTCAGAGCCATCTGAGGTGCTGTCTCCTAGATTATAGTTCTCATTTTGCCCCAAATATAACAACTCTCATGTTATACAATTTTATTTTAGTAAACAGCATGTATATTAAAATAGTTCAAAACATTGATGTAACAATTGGTGAAAAGATACCTCTGCCTATATAATTTCAAATTGAAATAAAAAAAAAAAACTGGGCCACCATGATAATGAATCTGTGTAAGGAGAGACATTTTCAGCATGATGAAGGGAAGATAAATCACTCGAAGCTTAAAACTATGCATCTGGACAAATTAGCAGTTGTGAGAGTAATAACCAAATATACTTCTAGAAATAAAAAGGATGAAAAAAAATTTACACCCAGACATCTTCACAGAGAGAATTTCTGGAGGATGTACTTCAGCCCAGTCTGCTTGATGATCTACAATCTGGTCCAACACAGAGGGGAAGGAGAGACCATAGAAAGAAGCAGAGCCCTGCAGCTTAGTGGGCAGCAGGTTTTATCAGCAAGATAACTTACTTATGAGACTTGTCTTGAGCAGCCACAAGAGTCTCCCTGCAACCCCACCAGAATCTTAAAAGTTTATATAGAAGCCTTAAAATACTGTCCGATGGTCTCGGCAACAACCACATTACTGTCACAAGGCTGAGTACTTGGTGGGGCTTCTGCAGGGAAGGCAAGCGAAACACATTCCAGTAGTCATGTCCTCTTGATGATCCCTTCAAGACTGATCCCTATCAGGTATAAGTAGTGGGGAAAAAGAAGAAAAGTAAAACAGAGTTAATGACTTCTTGGATATGTAAAACATTTTAAAATTTCTGTGCAAAATTTATAATTAAAATAATGAGTATATTTTTAATGATACCATTCTGGAAGTCTCTATATCAAAGATTAAATTTAGTTAATTATGGGCTTGTGAGTGATATTTTTTCTGTTTCTAAATTTCATAACCTATATTATTCACTAAAGATTTTTAAGAATTTAGTTACAAAGTTAAAATCATTTCAAATGTATATATAAAGAGATATTAGAATGGTTATTTTAATAGAAAAATGACAGTGTGAAGCATTAAAAACAATGTAACAACATCAGTAAAGCTGAGTAATTATATTTCTTATGGTTTTCACAAATAAAAAGTTATTTTGTTATTAATAATTATATTTACAGTCTTTGAAAACCATCAGGGATTCTCAATATAGAATGTCTATTGTTCATAAAGCAAAATTGTGTGCATAATTTGATTCTAGGACAAAAATATACATATATATAATATACACACACATAATACCCAGGAATTACATACAAAAAAGAATGTTTAATTCTTTATTTGTTACATTACAGTAAGATTTGATTGTATTTTTTATTTGCATTTCTAAATTATGAAACATTTGATACATACAGGTTATGATTATAAAATATTTATCCATTACTCTACCACCCAAACTGAGAAATAAAACATGACATTTCCAATATATTTACTCTTGCTCATTTATGTTGCTTAAAACTAAAACTGATATAACTACATTTTATAGTAATAGGTATTTCTTTCTGGTGTTTCCTTTTCTATATTTTTATTTTCAATAATTTTTGCAGCATGTTTAAGTGTTCCTCTTGCAAATATCCTAGAGATTCCCCCCAAATATCTGAGAATTTATGCATTTTAATGTCTTTTAATAGGAAAATTGACTCAATTTAGGCTTATCCATATGTATTATTGACTAATTTATTTATGACTTTATTTTGTTTTCCACATATAACTTTGTTCATTAATTTTCTTTTTTTTGAGTGACTTTCTTTTGTTTTTCCTTCAGATGTGTTTTTCAGGCATTAAACACCTCATTCGTTATACCACTGAAGTTAATTTCATTTATTTCATACTTGTATAATATTTTGGCTATTTCTAGATTTTAAAATTCAGGATGACTTTTCTACAAAACATACATTTCAAGAAGCTGTCTTCTAATCCAGTTTTGCCAATATTATATAAAAAACAACCTGTTTATTGTTATTTTCTGATAGTTATTATTCTATCCTACACAAGGATAGTTAAATTTTTTCTAATTATATATTTTTATATATATTTTCTACTTTATATCAAGAAAATAGTCATGTTAACTGTTTTTTATATTGTAAGTTCATTATGGTATTTTGCTCCATCTTTGGAAATTAGTTTCTGCTATTTAAAGGATTATCTAGTCCATATTTTGAGTTTGTTCACTTTACTTTTTGATATAGCACCAAAGGCATGATCAACGAAAGGAATAATTTCTAAGCTGAACTTTAAAAAAAATTACAATTTGTTTTCTTTGCAAAAGACATTGTCAAAAGAATGATAAGACGCCACAGATTGGGAGGATGCATATTCAAAAGATATATCTGATAAAAGACTATTAGCCAAAATATACAAAGAATTCTAAAAAGCTCAACAATAGAACATTAAACAACCTGATTTAAAAAATGAGCAAATTACCTGAGCAAATACCTCACCAAAGATGATGACAGATAGCAAACATACGAAAATATGTTCAGCATTATATGCCATTAGGAAACTACAAATTAAAACAAGAAGATAATACTACATACCTATTAGACTAACCAAATGTAGAACACTGACAACACCAAACATCCTGCCAAGATGTAGAGCAACAGGAACTCTTACTTATTGCTGATGGAAATACAAAATGATTAAAACAGTTTGGAAGGTAGTTTGGCAGTTTCTTACAAAACTAAATGTGCTCTTACCATAAAATCCTTCAAGTCTACTCTTTACAGTTTACCTAAAGGAGCTGAAAACTATGTCCACATGAGAACCTACACAAGGATATTTACATCAGATTTGTTTGTATTTATCAAAACATGGAAGCAACAAAAATATCCTTCAGTAGGAGAATGGATAAACCATAGCACAATCAGACAATGGATTGTTATTCAGTGCTGAAAATAAATGAGCTATTAAGCCACAAAAAGATAATATAGATCCTTAAATGTATAATGATAAGTGAAAGAAGCCAATCTACAAAGGCTATGTATTATATGATTCCAACCTCATGATATTCTGGAAAAAAACAATACTATGGAGATAATAAAAAGATGAAAAGATGCTAAGTGTTATGAGAAAGGGAAGATTGATTAGGTAAAGCATAGAGGATTTTTAGGGCAGTGAAACAATTGTGTGTGGTACTGTAACAGTGGATAAATAACATTGTACACTTGTCCAGACACATAGAGTATTCAACACCAAGAGTGAGTCCAAAGGTAATTATGAGTGATTATAATGTGCCAGTGTAGATAAGTATATATTTATATATGCTGCTGGGTCCTATAGATCCCAGGACATGGGCTTTCTCTGGGAAGAATGATTGTTGAATCAGGGTCTTGGTCCTCTCACATATGTAGATATAGGGTAGACTGATAAAAAAAGAATGTCTGGATATTGAGAAACGCAAAATTAAAGTGAGAAGATTTACAGTAATAAAAACCAACTAATCCCTTGAAGATTTCTAGATTAATTAGACAAAAAAGAACAGGGAGGATTTTCTTATAGAGTTTCCAACCTTTGTCTAACAATTTGTACACCTCACAGAATATATATTTTTAAATGTACATATAAAAATGACAAAAAATAACTATATAGTAAGTCAGAAAGGAAGTGTCCACAAATTTCATGATGCTAAAGTTGTACTATTTTCATAAAAATAAGTAAGATAAAATTTAAACAACAAAAATGGCTAATTGTCTGGCTAACTGAAATTTATAAACCTTTTTTTGTAATTAACTAAAACATGTACTTTATTATTAAAGCCCTTAATGTGCTTTTATTTTTATCCTATTTACCTCTCTTTCTTCACTACGGAGTATCCTGAGATTTTAAAATGCATTCTCCTGCTTTTCTTTATAATTTCTTGAACACACTTATATATAAATAAAATGATATCATTTAGTTTAAGTTGCCATTTATATTTATTAAATGTTATATTGTTGTTCAATTTCCCCTGAAACATTCTCTTTACTGCAATTTTTATATTTAGAATTATTAGTTTTTATAAAACTGAAATTTTTAGAATGCAACGTAAAAATTACTCCATTAATCCATTTTCCAAAAAGTGGATATTTGAGTTATTTACAATGTTTGATTACTATAAGCAATGATGTTATAAACATACTTGTATATTTATCTTGGTGCACACTGAACACAGGCAGAAGGTTGAAGGTAACTTAGGAAAGAAATTGCTAGATTTCGTGTGTTGAAACCTTTAATTTATAAGGATATTATAATTTTCTGAAGTTAATGTAATAGAGGAGAACAAATCTGACTCTATATTAGATCTGTTCCTTTAGCTTTGACCACTGTGCCCTGTTTCCTAGGCTTGGTCTTGCTAGCTTTGCACTCACATAAAGATAACAAGCTGTAGAATAGAGAATAACATTTGTTTGTTGGAGGTTTACAGGGACACCATGAACTGACCCACATGGACAGCTGCAAGAACAAAGAATTTCTACAGCAAGATGTTTGCAACAACCAACCATACACCCTCCCTTGTTTTTTGTTTGTTTGTTGTTGTTGTTTGTTTTTGTTTTTGTTTTGTATAAAAGAAGCCTGTATTGTGACTGGACCTGGATGGTTCTCCAAGATATTATTCAGCCATCCTCTCGGTCTGCCAGCTTTCCAAATAAAGTCGCTATTCCTTGCCCCAACACCACATCTCTTGTACTTAAAGTTTAAAGTTTAAACTTAAAGTTTCACGTTTGGGTAAGTGTTTTTCTAAGTTTTCTGCTAAGTGTTACTGTCTAATATTTATGGCTGGAATTTACACTCACCTAAATTTCTTCAAGAATAACTTGACTATCATTGGCTGTGTCTTTTTCCATATAAATTTTAGAGTAAGTTTGTTGAGTACCATTCAAACCTCTGCCAGCATTTAATCATAGAGATTAAATCTGTGAATCACTTTGGT
Source organism: Vicugna pacos (assembly GCF_048564905.1). NCBI lineage: Eukaryota > Metazoa > Chordata > Mammalia > Artiodactyla > Camelidae > Vicugna > Vicugna pacos. The sequence goes on from NW_027328738.1 coordinate 2,942,123, forward strand.
AAGATTTTATATGGTTAAAATATAGGCTTTCCATATTCATGAAGAAGCTATATTTCTCCATTTACTTTTGTATCTTTAATGCATTTCCACACAGTCATATTTTTTTTTCTGATGGCTCACAAGACTTTTATTTGGTGAATTTCTTTTCTTCATATTTTCTGTGGTTAAAATTGTATCTGTTTATTGTATTTCTAACATTTTGTTTCTAGGCATAGAAATACACCTGATATTTAGTCCCTGAAAACTACTCTTTTATATCTATTTTTTTAACATAAACAGTTTAGATTATTTCTTTCAGATTCTAGTAAATAATACATTTGATTCTGTTTCTTACTAAGTTCTTATGTACCTCCCTTACAATGATGAATGGAAGAGGTCATAGAGGATATTGTTATCTTGTTTCTAATATTGAATTTAATGTTTTTACCTTTTTTGTATTAATCACAATAGTTTACTTTGGGTGTTTTTTTTTCCAGATATTCTTTGTCAGAATAAAGAAGTTCTTTCATTTCTTGTTTTCTAAGAGATTTTATCAGGAATAGTATTGGACTTTAATCACGTACTTTCTCTGCATCTTCTGAAATAATCAATTGCTTTTCCCCTTGTAGTTTTGTAATCTATTAGTGTACCATACTACATTAATTTATTGTGTACAGGCAAACTAATTTGCATTGTTGGAATAATCCCATTTATTTTTACAGGTCAATTTTGCCTACAGATTCATATTTTTCTACTGTATTTACTTATTTTTGTTCTGTTATTTTGTGTGATAGTAAATATGAGACAGTTTACGCTTTAAGAATTAAATATGCAATGCTGAATCTCACTTTTTTCATAAGGGGTACCTGAGCTCAAACTATTTAAATTGTGAGTTATGAACAAGTAACATTTAGTCAACCTGTGATGAAAGAGTCATGGTGACAAAACGCCCACTATAAAACTATGTAAAGTGAACGCTAGGTCCTTGCTTCACCTAATCCACATAACTGGATATTTACATTTGCTTTTCTCACAGGAGGGTACATCCTTCTTTTAATTTTATATTTATATATAATATGCTGGAAGGAGCATATTCTTGTCAGAGATTTTATAGTTACTAAAAATTTAATCTAATTTTAAAGGGGTCAATGTCAAAGTGTACCAAATAACTACTTCCAGAGATTTGAGGTGTGACCATAATCACTGAAAATACAGTTAATTTATGCCAAATGACTTTCTATTATTAATGTACATATGTACATGAAAAGGTTGTTTTAGTAAATTTAGTACATTATACAAGGACTAACAATACAAAGGTCCCTAAACATTTAAATTTTCATTAGTAATATATTTATGTGTGATCATTGTTTTAATCATGTAATACTATTTATTGCTCATACATGATATACCAAAATCATGAAAGACATAGCTCTAAGGACTAGAGGTGTATAATATAAAATAAGAGTGTGCTTTATTTTAAGGAGTTAACAGTTACATATTAATGGCTTTAAGTCTAGCATGTATTTCTTTCTCTTAGTGGCCTTGAATTTTTATATTTACATTGCCTATTTGTCATTTTTTGAGCCAACTCAGATGAAACACAAACACAACTCTAAAAAATTACCTAAACACACTGACACAACTTTTTTTTAAATCAAGAAGCAACTCCATCACTGTCTTCCATGTTTATGTAAACTGGTTAACTACACAGGGAGCTTACAGGGCCTTCTGAGGAGAATAATTTGCCTATACTTTGATGATCACTTAAGAAATTGTCATGGATACATTTGGTAGAATATAATCATTCATATTATTACATTTATACCATTGATGTTTTCACTGTTTCTGCCTTTGTTGCTTGGCTCTTAAATTATAGTTAAATAATGATGAAGCCTCTGTTTCCTTAAAACAGGGAACACATATTTATACTCCTGTAAATATTTTTAAATACATGATCTAAAAAGAAAAACATATCTGATATTGCAATCACTGTAAAACACAGATTCATTTGTGTTTGTCAGCTATGGGTCTGCAACAAAACATCCCATAACTTAGAGGCTGATAAAGATAATTATTCTTATGCACTGACTAATTGTTCAGCTGGGGTTCTAACTCAAACTGCTGACCCACTGGGCCAGCTCTGCTGAGACCTCTGATGCCCTCACTTTTGTTTAGTTCTAGGACATGGGTTCAGTTCAGGTCTAATCTTAAGTGCCTTTGATTTGTTTGAAACCAATCAGCCTACTCAGCATGTCTTCATGGTAGAGGTAGAGTACAAGAGAGAAAGCCCAGTGCATAGGCACATTTCAAGCCTTGGCTTGCATCACATCATATCTGCTGGTAGCCTAAGGGCCAAAGCAGGTTACAAGTTCAAGCCCAAAAGTAGGAGAAGATAAATACTCCTCATGTGGAAATATAATGGCAAAGGATATTCTAATATGCACCATAACCTTCCCTGACCTCCACTCAAAAGTTCCCCACTGAAAATTAGAAGCTTAATTGTAATGGTTAGTAATTTTAAAAAAGATCTTTTTTAGAAAAAGGACTCTATATTAATGCTTTCTATATCACTGACATTTAAGACAGTGCTGGTCACATATTAGGCACTCTCTAAATGTTTACTGGCTAGCTGGCTGGGTGACCTGGTGTCAGACACATAGACATGTTATCAATATAATAATGTCCAACTAAAAGAAAGTTACATTATTGTACCAAGAACTGGATTGTCTTGCCCACGCAGTTTTTAAAAAATATGCATATAAAATATAATATACAGTATAATTCACTCAATTCACAATATGAAACACAACAATGAAGGTAATATTCCCACTGGGTATTCCCCATTGACATTCTCTGATGTATTAACTCTCCTGGAAGGAGTTGCATTAATTATTAGATATTTAATTAGATTTTCACTAATGGTGTAAACACAATATGAAAATTCACTTTGATTTGCATTGTCATTTAGATTCACTAATCAACTGAGAGATATGAACAATCGTGGCAGGAGACTGAAACTTCAGCATTGAGGGGTTTTTAAAATATGCTTGGCATCATTAGATGAACATATAGTCTCGATTACAGAATGTGAAATTCCATTAAATTACCCCATATGAGTCAATGCCCAGAGGACCATTTTTGATCAGGGTAGAATAACTCATTCTCTAGGACCTTAGGATGGAAAATTTTATATTTTAATGAAAAGTAACATCATGAATACTCTTTATTCCTTCACTGTAAAAGGCAGGAACTGTTATTCCCCTTCAGTAAGTATAACAGTTGCTTGAAATAATAAACAGACTTTGAATTTAAAAACTAGAAAAATTCTTTGTTTTTGTTTGTTTGTTTTTGTTTTTGTGATTTAGATTCCACGTATGAGCGATCTCATATGGTATTTTTCTTTCTCTTTCTGGCATACTTCACTAAGAATGACATTCTCCAGGAGCATCCATGTTGCTGCAAATGGCATTATGTTGTCAGTTTTTATGGCTGAATAGAATTCCATTGTATAAATATACCACATCTTCTTTATCCAGTCACCTGTTGATGGACATTTAGGCTGTTTCCATGTTTTGGCTTTTGTAAATAGTGCTGCTATGAACATTGGGGTGCAGATGTCATCCTGAAGTAGATTTCCTTCTGGATACAAGCCCAGAAGTGGGATACCTGGGTCATGTGGTAAGTCTATTCCTAGTCTTTTGAGGAATCTCCACACTTTTTTCCATAGTGGCTGCACCAAACAGGACAGAAGTAGACTCACAGACAGAGAATACAGACTTGTGGTTACCAGGGGGGTGGAGGGTGGGAAGGGTAGACTGGGATTTTAAAATTGTAGAATAGATAAACAAGATTACACTCTATAGCACATGGAAATATACACAAAATGTTATGATAACTCACAGAGAAAAAAATGTGACAATGAGTGTGTATATGTCCATTTTTGACTGAAAAATTGTGCTGAACACTGGAATTTGACACAACATTGTAAAATGATTATAAATCAATAAAAATGTTAAAAAAAGAAAATAAAAAAATAAAAAATAATAAAAAACTAGAAAAATTCTGTACTTTTTACTTATTTTGCTAATGTTTTTCTTTATAATATTAGAAGTAAAAATCACAAAGTCACTTGGGATCTATTGTCCCCCCCCCTTATTTTTTAGTATTGGCTAAATGAGCTAACCCTGCAAATAACACATTATCTTTGCCCACAACAGGCATGTGTGTGTGTGCCCCCACATACACAACACAATATATCCACACGCCCTCCTTACTACTATTTATTGTAGTATAAAATCTCCTTAGTTTAGGACCAAAGTCATTGTTTTGAACTCTATGTCTCTGATGAAAACACAGAAATTAATTCTTCACTGCCTCTCCTATGAAATAGTCATTGTCAAACACTTGCACTGCTCTGTAACTACTGACTACATGTCTTTCACTATCTTAATAAGACCACATACTCCCAACATCAGGCACTGTGGTTTGAACCTCAGTCTATATACCGTGTACATAACAAGGCCTAGCCCAGATTTGTTTAAAATCTGTTTTCTGCAATAGGGCCATAGGTTTGATTGGGATAGTCTCTTGCAAAGTCTCCTTTGATTTTTGTTTAAAATGAATTTCTAATTCCTCAGTTGTCTTAGTTATGATAAGGTTTACAAACCCAAATGAAATTGGAACACACCATAATCAACATTTGTATGAATGAATCATAGAAATATGTGCACAATTGGTAAAATATATACCACAGTGGTTGGTGTAAGTAGTCAGTTGTATTACAAAAAACAATAATAAAATAAAACAGGCACATGAAAAGTTCAGTAAATTATACAAAAAGTTTATTTACGATCTATATAATTTTTCTTACTTTATCTGGGTAATTTTCTATTTTATCTATCAAATGATAGGATTAAGAAAGATAATTTTGAAATTTCTATTCATTTCCAAGAAAAATATAGTAGAACTTTAGAAATCTATATATTAATGGCATTTGCATTTATTTATACACAGTTCCTATGTGTTTCTGGCTAGAAGTAGAAATTACTGGCTTAAATGTGTGCTGGTTTCCACTGTTCACTAGCTAAAATTGAAGTAAATAACTATTAAAAATAATAACTATTTAAAATTCAAAGCACTGAATTTTCTTCCAACTAATTTTATCAGAGCAGCAGTTACATAAGATTCAAATCTATATTTATATTTTTCTTGGTAGTACATGAACTTCAGAATTCCATGTAATAGAATTTGTAAGCTATCAACCTCTTTGTATGTGTCATGAATATTAAATTATTAATATATTATCTTAGAAGTTACAAGTAAGGATTTAGTCAACAAATGATTATTGAATTTTTTATGTAAATTTTGTGCCCTGCACTGTAAAAATTTGAAATCTACAATCATAGACTATAGAAAAAGCAGATATACACAAGACAAGTTAAGCCCACACTGTTTCAAGAGGCTTCTATTTTTAAAATGTATTAAATATTTATTTTCACAGATTGATGTGTTTAGGCAAATCGTTTTAAAATATGTTGTCACAATTACTTTGGAAACAACAATAATTTTTATCACTATCCTAATTTTCAGTGTATATTCACATGTGATTCCAACAACTATGACACTGAGTTGCTGAAGCAAAATCAAACATTTTAGAAATAAAGAAATTAAAGTATAGGAAAATTAATTGACTTGCAGCAATTTTTTGCACTGTCATCTTGGCTAAGCTACAATAGTTTACAAGAATCCCCTATCCTGTATGATACTTTGTTAACTGGCCCAAATAAGAAATTCTTTTTACAAATTTTGGAAGGGGAAAATAAAGCAGCTCATCTGAAATCTGTTATTTTAGAGGTACGAGTAACAAACAAACAGATACATGTGGATTCTAGCTAGTTCTTGCTGTCTTTCTCTCCATACCCACATCATCTTCCCAAATGAAACTCTTGCTGACCAAGAGCCACTGAGACCCAACAGATAATTGGAGACAGCAGCTTTCCATAATCTTTTCCACCTTTCCAGACCCACTTGGGCAGCCCAAACTGCTTTATTTCAAAGGGTTGGATATTGTCTTTTCTCTGATCCTCCAATTCTCCCTTTTAGAAATTTATGACCCCAGCAATACACACAATTTGGGGAAGTGCTATCCCATATCTAACCCTTTTTTACATAATACTCATATTTGTTTTCATTTTCAGATTGAATATGACTGAGACATAACTTTGATGAGATCACACTGTTATTAAATGTCAGTATTGAAAATCAAATATTTCTTACTATTTCTCAATCTTGAAAGAAAAAATATTTCCAAAAAAAAAAAAGAGGATTTGTTAGGGTATGTATTTACTCAAAAAGAATTTGGAAGCAAGAATAAGAGGTTTCAAGAGAGAAAGAAGTGAGAAAAAAGGAGATAATCTAGCAGGAGAGAATAATTCATGCTTAAGAATGTTTTCATGGTACCCAATGCTAACTGCCAGGTGGCTGGTTATATCAGAAAATACTGGTATAATTGATAACATGGAAAACTTTCAAAGCTTCATGCTCTTAAATTTCATTGAGGATAAAACTGTCCTGATTTTGTATATAGGCTAGATATCCTCATATGTGTGTGTGTGTGTATGTATGTGTGTGTGTGTGCACACACACATATATATATCTCCAAATTTCAGTGGATTAAACAACAAAGATTTAGAATTTACTCAAGCAAAGTCTGTATCCAGATAAGAAGCGAGATGAACTGTTCCACAACCAGAAACTCAGTGATTCAGAACAAGGAAAGTACCACCATCTTGAAGTAACATCATATGGAGCTTACTGCCTCCTCATGGGCATCTCAGAAAAAGAGGCACCTGCAGAGCCATTGCTGGGTTTTCCATGCTTTGTGCCAAAACTTATACATGTAAATTTGACTCATGGCCATTGGACAAAGCTAATTACATGACCTCAATTATCTTCAAGTGGATAAATAATATAGTCTTGCTTATGCACAGAAAGGATACTAATGAACACTGATAATAATTTTTCCATAAAGCTTAATATTTGAAATATTTGACTTTGGCATAGGGCTTTATGGTATTGGGTATATTATCTGTTAAATTATCTGTTCCTCAATTTTCTCACTAATAAAATGGAAGGCAGTAATATTCCACTATTAGAACAATTAGGGGATCAAATGCAGGCATATAGCACTCAATAATATTAAACATTATCAAAATCATTATCATCATCATCATTCTCTATATCTCTAGTCTTTGACAACATGTATCACTGAGGCTGATAGATTTTGACAAAAAAAAATATTAGCGTTGAAAAGAATTTTAGAAATTACGTACTCTGGTCCTGTCCTTTCATTTATGAGAAAAGAGATGTCCATCAGTTAAGTGACTTTCCTGGGCCCAAATCTCCTTAACAGCAAAATTGGAAACAGATGTCTAAGTCCAGTGTCCTTTGTTCTCAAGATAGGGAAATTAGAACTTTCTATCAAGCATAGACTGAAGATATCCAACTCTTTTGTATATTGCTAAATCTGTTCCATGTTACCTTTGCTCATTTTACTCCATCGATTAATTGACATTTTGTAATTAATGAAAATCTTCCCAAAGGTGCAAGCTTAATGACTTTATAAGCATGGCAGAAATATGTTGATATAGTAAAGTGCTTATTGCCTGAGCAAATGCATTTTCCAATTTCTAAGAACTAGTCACCCAAGGAAATTTTGCTTACTGTGCTAAAAATTAGGGATATTCATGGGGGGAAATGAACAAGAAAAAATTAAAAAGAGAAACTGTTATTAGATAAGCTTACTTAAAATATTTAATTATTGAAAGAAAGTAGTATTTGACTGATAATGATACAAATGATTTTTTATTCTCCCATTTCCACCAAAATAGAAAAAAAATGCTATTAGAATTGTATGGATCAATAAAACCTTACAGAACACAAAATAAAGAATATAACTAACATTCTTGCCATTATGAACTTTCTTTGGGGAAGAAATTTGTACCATCTGGAAATATATGAATAAGACAGAAAAGGCCAGGTGACAAAAACACATAAAATTGCTTAATAAATGGATAAAACTTAAAATGCTAAATGCCAAAATGTCAAAATTCCACTTCAAGTTTAGAAATGCTATTTTAAAAGACTTTCCAAAGTATTTTACCACTTTTATATGAAATAAAAAATTCCCTTTTAATCACCTACAGATGCACAAGAACCTCATTTAGACTTACAAAAAGACCAACCAAGAAATATGTTTGCTATATCCATGGCATGTTGCTGACACAAAAGAGAAAAAAGAGAGAGTGTTGACTTTGTGTGTGTGTGTGTGTTTGTGTGTGTATGCATGTGTTTGGGGAGGGGCAGGAGGTTTGAAGGTGAAGTAGACAGGGAAAAACAGGCTTTGTTTATGGTGTTTTAAACTTAAGAGATAATAAAAACACTGATGTAAATTTATTTAAATCTGCAATGTTTCATCATTACAAAAAATGGAAATCAAAATGCATTAAGATTAAAGAAACCTAGATGCTAAAAATAGATGTTTTGCATAAATGAACTGCATCTAAAAACTGTTATTCTCATTAATGCGTATTAAGAATCACAATTTCAATTTATTTGTCAATTATTCCTGAGTTAAATGAAAAATAAAATTAAAAAGTCACAATACACTCTGTTATATCTTTCAGAACAGAATGGGTCTTTAAACAGAACAACTTTCAAGCAATGAATTGGGGGAAGTACATAAGGCAGAAGTCAGAAATGCTAGGTAGGAAAGTACTGTAGTTGACCAGGAGAGAATGTAAAGTGTTATAAAAAGCTGGATTTATTGAAGAATTTTTAAGGAGATAGAATTGATGGGCTTATGTACTATTTAAAATTAGGACATGAAGTTGACAAATATAGATTGACCTTCATTCAAGATTCTTGCTGGAGTAACTGAGTCAAAGGAGTGACTTACAACAATAGAGAGAGTGGGGAAGAGACAAGAAGATAGGGAAATTCACCAAGTGTAGTGAATTCAGTTTAAGATATGTTGGGTAATCTGTGCCTGATTTTAGAAGGCATATGCAATTTCGGTATATAAATGAGTACTAGTTTAAACCACAGATTTTGATATTATTCTAAAACTGTATATAAAGGACGATCCTCAAGAAGACCAGCATTTTAGGCATTATAGGGGATGGTAAATTCAAATTTTTTAGAGACTCTTAAAGAATCATAATAAAGATGAAAAAGCCTGGAAAGAATAGTGGATTTGATAAAGAAAAGAAAAGGCTATATATTAACCGATGAGGCCTGCAAAATATCACAAACTACGTGGCTTAAGCAGCAATTTATTGATTAGGATACTAAAAGTCTGAGATCTAGGTTTTAGTGGGGCTGATTCCTTCTAGGGTTTCTCCCCTAGTTTCTGGTGGTTTTCTGGCAGTCCTGAGAATTCCTTGGTGTGAAGAAGCATTGCCCCAATCTCTACCTTCATTTTCACGTGGCATTGTCCCTGTGTCCATGTGTATCCATGCTCTAATATTCCCTTATCACAGGGACTCCGGTCATATTAGGTTAGAGGCCCACACTAGTCCAGCATGATTTCATCTTCACTAATCACACCTTCAACAGCTCTATTCCATATAAGGTCACATTCTGAGGCAGCCAAATTTTAGACTTCACATACAAATTATACAGGGACACAGTTCATTCTATAACAAAATTCTTGCTCAATGGTAGAGTGCATGCTCAGTATACACAGGATCCTGGGTTCAATTCCCAGTATCTTCATTTAAAGACACAAACAAACAAACAAATGATAAATAGATAGATAGATAAACAAATAAATAAATACCTCCCCCATCAAAACAAAATTTTAAAAATATGATCACAAGGAAAGTCATTTTTACTAACCAATTTTAATTGGTGGTAGAGGCTGATGTTGAAAATCATTTACATAGTTTAAAACATAAACTAGAGACAATAAATTTAAACTCATTTAAAAAGGCACTTGGATTTGAAGTGAAGGCCAAATATAAAGACACGGTTAGAAGAGGGAGATTGATCTTGAATTAAATATGAGAAAAAGTTAGATGTTCATTTTTTTATTTAATTTGGCCTACCTTGAAATTTCTTTTGAGAAAGTATTCTGTGGAGATAGACCTGGACTGCCTGGATCTATTTCTGGAAGTAGCATGGTCTAGCAGAATGAGTAAGAGATTTTGAGTCACAAGATTCACTGTGTGGTTCTGCATCTGAAATCTAAACTGTGCAACTTTGAACATGTTTACTGACCTCTCTCGGACTCACTTCTCTTCAATTGTAGATAATAGCATTCCTGTACCAGAATGTTATGAAAATTAAATATTATAATGTTGTCTAAATGCACTTTTATCAAAATATTATATGTGTATAATATTTTTATATTGTCAGCATCATTTTATTCTGTCTAGCTATAAAGCTTTAATAAACATTTAGAAAATGGAGAATTTGACTTCCTCTGATTGCCAGAGCATAAGAAGGATTGTTAGAAACATAACCATCTTTCCAAAATAGTACAACTTTTTGTCTTAAAATACTAAAGGAATGTATTACTATAAAAATGTGTTGTATTGTGGCAATGGCAGAAACAAATCTTAAGAAAACTTTGTGAACATCACTCAAGACACAGAATGTGCAAACCAAATGGGCAGCAAAACAGAAATATTTTTGAATTTAATAAAATAGTACAATTGCATTCTGGTGCATGGACATCAACCCACAGGAAATATTAATAGCTATTATACTCACATTTATAATTCAATAAAATGTAATTTTATATCTTTTTTAAAATCAGAAAACACTAATAAGATGGATTGATTAAATTAGATGTGAGTAATGACTATGATGCCATTGAGAAAATGGTAAACCACAATGTTGTTTCAATCACAAAAGCCCTCGATGTTTGCTTCCCCAAAATAAAGCAGATAGTGCCCTTTAAAGATTGATATGAAAATTTTGAAATTGTGACTTTTCTCATCTTAAAGTGCTTTTTTCTATACAGTGAATTAAAGTGTGTTAAATTTATATTCTATTTACCTGTAACATCAGGTTGTCTGACAGACTATAAGACTGCATAATTTATCCAAATGTTTAATTGAATTAAACTAAATAAGGAGATATATTATATATATCTATATATAATAATATTATATATATGTATATGTATATAAAAATACTAAAAAGTAGCTTATTTTTGGGGGGGTGCACATTGTAAGAGGAGAAGAAATCTATCGTGTCATATTCCAGAGCATTCTGTGCCCACCATCCCCTCCAGCCATCCACAGGTAGTGTGATTGCCCTGATCACCTACTCCAATTACCCCGCAAGCAAGCTGCATGTAAGGAGCATGACCTCAGTGTTTCACATACAAAAGGGAAACTTAAATCGTCTTAGTGCTGTACTTAGACATTTACACTGAATCTGTCATTCTAGCCAGTGGCAGAATTCTCCAGTTGAGTATGCTATGGAGTTTCCTATTGAAACACTCATCTTCACCCAGCATCTTCATGATGTGTTCATGTTAGTGATCAAAATGCTCAAGTACACTTCTACAAGAAAGTACATGTATTGAGGAACACATAAAAACAGAAGTACCCTAAACTCATTTGCCTTATTGATTGAGTATATTTACATGTTGTCTCTTTCCCGAAACAAGTGGAAACATTTCTTCTTCTACTTTCCCTTTGAATGCAAATTACTAAGGATTTATCTCCTGGAAAATGGGAAGAATGTATTACTCACCTCTACAGTAAAGTGTATAGTATAATACATTATAGTATAATATAATATGTAGCATATATGTTATAGCATGTATAACATAACATATTCTATATGTGGCATGTGTATGTGTGGTAAAGCTGTTCATGTTGGTTGTTGAAATACTTGTCATCTTCTCGTTGTACTATGGGTGCCTGGGGGTCTGTAACACATCACAATTTTATGTATATTTTGTTCTCTCCTAAAGTAATTATCAGGACTAACACAGATCTTCATATGCATTAAGTCCGATCAAAATTTACTCAATGAATAGTATCATCCAAATATATTTAAAATAAAATACAACTACCTGTCCCATGCTCTAAGCACAGGCTTAAAGGAACCAAAAATAATTATAACAATCTCATAACATCCTGAAGGCCTTCAGTGTCGAGGACAGAGAAGTGTCTAAAGTTTCTTTAGAACACAGTTCATCTCTTTCACAATAGATCAATTTTGCTTTTGGCATCTGATAGTTTCTCCTCTGAATGAGCAGCTGACTTACTGAGAGCAAGTGACGTTAGAGCAGAGGAAGGCAGGACACAAATGCTTACTCTTGATTCTGAAACTCACTTTTCTTTTCTGTGAGACAAGGGTTGAGAGTCATAAAACTACAGGTTTATGAGGATTTACACTGATTCTTTGTTAAAGGAGTTGTGGGCCAGACTGCCAGTTTTCTATCATTCAATGTCTGCTGCTCCTTTCCTGGGTAGAAATGATAGTTGTTCTTATCTGGGAACATTTCCCAGCATGACTTGTAGCTAGATTTAGTGACTAAATTGTAGTCAGCCACATATAAAAGTAAGTGTTACTTGTTCTTTGAGTACAATTTTAAAGGGTTTCAATGCCCTTCTTCATCCTTCTTCTTTTCAGCTGCCCCGGATACATATGCGCTGGCTTGAGGACCAGCATATTGAAAGAACTTGAAAATGGAATCCCACCTCCACCCTACTGCCCTCCTTAACAGAAAAGCAACAGGACTGGTTCCTGACATTGTGCCCTGTGGAGCTGTCATTACAGCTTAATCATTCCACTCACCAGAGAACTCGACATATCACATCACATGTCTTAAGACTATTTAGGATGATGGCACACATTCCAAGCCAACTTTATGATTTCCTTATTGGTGATCTCCTACTATTGAAAAGTAAAATGTCCTCCCAATGTTTGTTTTCTGACGTTGGTTAAGTGTCCACTATCAGATTGCCATTCTCCCCTCTCTTTTCTCATGTTCTCCTCTGAATGGATAGCCATCCCTTTGTCATCATTTTGTCTAGTTTTCTAATATCCTAACCATTCTCTTAATTTGCAGTTCCATCTCCTGTATACAAGGAACATTATTCTGGAAGACACTTCCCTGAAACATGAGTTTCAACAGAAACTTGGGGGCAAGGGTTCTGCCCATACAGTGAGAACAAGCAATTATAACCTTAAGAGAGCATGGGAATTCTGATGTCACTACTCCATGATTCTTTATTTTCAGTCAATAAATAACATGTACCTCTGATGATGGCTGTATGGTCAGGCAACTCAAGATGGCTGCTCTCTATACATCTCCTGCTTGACTGGTGCCTGCTTCACCTACACACAACTCACATGACTGATCTTTTTCCTTCATATTTGCCCCAGGCCCCAGCTAATGACTGTTCTAGATTTAGAGCGGAACTCACCACTATGCTTATCATAGGGGTGGTAAGAGCCATGACCCTCTGCTGATTACCCTGGTAACCAATGAGCCAACCTGACATCAACTCCCCTATAACTGGTAACCTTTTCTTCCCTAACAGGAGCAAAGACTGCCATCATGTCCTGCCCTCCAACTCCCACACATGGCAGGATTTTGCTCCAGGACTTTGCTTCAGATGTGCAAGATCACCCTAATCATTAAACTATTGATTATCTCTGTTGCTGACTCTGGGCTTTTTGTCAGGTCTTGAAGCTGGGCAAGTACAGGGCTTGTAGACCTGCAGGGTGCAGTCCAGTGCTGACATAGCTAATTAATATCCTCACATAAAACACTTTGTTTTTATAAACATAATGTAACTAGTAGCCAAATTGGGTTCAAAAGAATAGAAATACATGGAGATCAGAAGCAACCTTAGCTCTAGGGTCCCTCAGTAGGATATCATGTTACAGCACAAGGCTTGTGGGGAGAAATGAATAGCAGGCACAGCTTTGTCCATCTCTTATCTAATTCTCAATAGTTCCTTCCGCTATTGGACCAACCTGGGATGTGTCTATGTCCATCCAAATACTATCCCTTTCTGAAACTCTTATGAAAATTTCAGTGCACAGTCATGTTAATTATGATGTTTCACTCATGATGCCACTTAAACATATCATCATCTTGCATTGTTTCAAAATATTGAAAGTATGTAATTACTCTAATTATTTATGTTGCCTTATTTTAGTTGTAATGGCTATATGTTTTTCCAGGTTTATTTTCTTCAATTGTAAAACTGCTGAAGCAAAGTAGATCTACCCAGTGTTTCACAATGATACCCTGTACACTTTGCCTTCCCAAAATGTTACTTTAAATATTCTATTTGAAGAGTTTTCTCTCTCTTCACACTCTGTGTGAATAGTGTTCATCCTTCAAAACGCAGTCAATGCCGGTGACTCCAAAAGTGTCATTCCTCTCACAAAAGAGTATCTGACCTTGTGACTATGCTTTTTCTCAGAAAAAAACATGAATTTGCATAATTTGTTTGGAAGTTTCTATATACAGGTATATCTTATTTTATTGTGCTTCACTTAACGGTACTTTGCAGATATTGAGATTTTTCCTTACAAGATGAAAGATTGTGGCAACCTGGTCTCTGGAAGTCTATCACTGACATTTTTCCACATTGTATCTCTCTGTCACACTTTGGTAATTTTACCAGTATTTAAAACTATTTCATTGTTATTATATTTGTTATGGTGACCTGTGGTCTTTGATGTTACTATTGTAATTGTTTCAGGGTGCCATGAACCCCACCCACATGAGATGAAAACCAGATTCACAGATGATGTGTGTGTTCTGACTGCTCCATTGACTAGACTGTTCCCCCCTCTCTCTTTCTTTTCTTGGGCCTCACTATTCCCTGAGACACAATAATATTTAAATTAGATGTGTTGATAAACCTACAGTGGCCTCTAAGTGTTCAAGTGAAAGAGGAATCAATCAATATTTCACTATCAATTATTATTTATTGTTATTTTAAGAAATTGCCAGACATCTCAACTTTCAGCAACTGCTAGCCTGATCTGCCAGCATCGAGGCAAGACACTCCACCAGTAAAAAAATTATGATTCACTGAAGTCTCAGATGATGGTTAACAGATTTTAAAGTATTTTTAATTAAGATATGTGTATTGTTTTTTAGATATAATACTATTGCAAGCTAAATAGACTACAGTGTAGCATAACATAAATTTTATATGCACTTGGAAACCAAAAAAATTATGTGGCTCATTTTACTGTGATATGTGCTTTATTGTAGTTGTCTGGAATTGAACATGCAATATCTTTGAGATATTCCTGTATACCTTCTTCTATCATGTATCTAATTATGTCCCTATGAATCTAGTTTCATATCTACCCATATATCACTTAGTTTGTAAATGCTAAGAAAGTTAATACAATTTTAGGTACCACTTCACACCTACCAGGATGGCTATCATTAAAAAATAAAAGATAAGCAATAACAGGAAAGAATGTGAAAAAATTGGAAACATCATACATTGCTTTGAGTCGAGGGGATGTAAAATAGTGAAGCCAATTTGTAAGGCAGCTGGTTCTTCAAAAAGTTAAAGAAAGAATTATCATATGATCCAGCAACTCCACTGTTATGCCCAAGAAAATTTTAAAAATACGTTCAAAAATTTGTACACAAATATTCACAGCATCAGTATGCATGATAGCCCCAAAAAGAAAACAAGCCAAAGTCTATCAATAAGAAATTGGGTAAATAAAATGTGGTATATCCATACAATACAACATTATTTGGCCATAAAAAGAATGAAGTTCTGATTATGCTAAGTGAAAGGAGTCATACACAAAAGGCCATATATTGGATTCCATTTATATGAAATGTTTGGAATAAGTAGGACGACAGAGAGAGAAAGTAGGCCAGTGACGGTCAGGGTCAATAACCAACTGATATATGGTTAAATAGAGGACTGACTAAATTATAAATAATAAGCTAAAGAGTACTTTGAAAAAATCCAATCCAATTTTCCTCTTTTTGTTTATTATTTTTGTTGGCCTTCTTTTTCCCTTTTAAATTTTTTTAGTTTCTTTCTTTCTTTCTTTCTTTCTTTCTTTCTTTCTTTCTTTCTTTCTTTCTTTCTTTCTTTCTTTCTTTCTTTCAACTGAAGTAAAGTCAGTTTACAAAGTTGTGTCAATTTCTGGTGCACAGCATAATGTTTCTGTCATATATGTATTCATACATATATTTGTTTTCAAATTATTTTTCATTTTAGGTTGCTACAAAATACTGAATATACTTCCCTGTGCTATAGAGAAGAAGCTTGTTGCTTATCTATTATATATATAATAGTACATATATCTACAAACTCCTAATTTATTCATTCCCACCTCCTTTCACCTTAGTAACCATAAGTTTACTTTCTATGTCTGTGAGTCTTTTTCTGCTTTGTAAAGAAGTTCATTTGTGTCTTTATTTTTAATTTATTTTAGATTCCACATATGAGTGATATCACATTTAATTTTTTTTTTTCTTTCTGGCTTACTTCACTTAGAATGATAACCTTCAGGTCCATCCATATTGCTGCAAATGACATTCTTTTATTCTTTTTATGGCTGAGTAGTTTTCCATTCTATAAATATTCCACAGTTTCTTTATCCAGCCATCTGTCAATGGACACTTAGGCTTCTTCCATGTCTTGGCTACCTATATATAGTGCTGCTATGAACACTGGGGTGCATGTATCTTTTTGAATTAGAGTTATCTCCAGATATATGCCCAGGAGTGGGATTGCTGGATAATATTGTAACTTTATTTTTAGTTTTTGTTAAGGAATCTCCATACTGTTTTCCATAATAGCTGTACCAAACTACATTCTCACCAGCAGTGTGTGAAGGCTCCCTTTTCTCCACACTCTCTCTTGCGTTTATCATTCATGGACTTTTTAATGATTGCTTTTGGTAGTGTGACCATTTTAACAATATTAATTCCTCCAATCCAAGAACATGGGATATCTTTCTATTTCTTTGAGTTATCTTTAATTCCCTTAATTAATATTTTCTAGTTCTCCTGATAAAAATCATTCCCCTCCTTGGTCAGATTTATTCCTAAGAATTTTTTTAAATTGGATGAGATTTTAAAAGAGATTGTTTCTTTATTTTCCTTTTCTGATATTTCATTGTTAGTGTGAAGAAATGCAACTGACTTGTCTATGTTAATCTTGTATCCTGCTACCTTGCCAAATTTTTTATCAGCGTTATTAGTTTTAGTGTAGAGCCTTTAAGATTTTCTATATGTTGTATCATGTAATCCACATTTAGTGACAATTTTACTTCTTCTCTTTGTATTTAGATTCCTTTTATTTCTTTTTCTTGTCTAATTGCTGTGGCCAGTACTTCCACTACTCTGTTGAATAAAAGTTATGAGAATGGGCATCTTTGTCTTGTTCCAGATTTTAGAGGGAAGGTTTTCACCTTTTCACTGTTGAGTATTATGCTGGCTGTGGGTTTGTTATAAATAGCTTTCATTATGTTGAGATATGTTCCTTCTATGACCACTTAGGTAAGAATTTTTATCTTAAATGATTTTTGAATTTTATCAAATGCTTTTTTTGCATATATTGAGATGATCATGTGATTTTTGTCCTTTCTTTCGTTGATGTGGTGTATCACATTGTTTGATTTGTGTATATTGAACCATCCCTGTGATGAATCCAACTTGATCATTGTATATGATCTATTTATGTGTCGTTGGAGTCTGCTAATATTTTGTGAGGGATTTTTGCATCTATGTTCATCAATGATATTGGCCTATAATTTTCTTTTTTGGTAGTATATTTACGTGGTTTTGATATTGGGGTGATGGTGTCTTTGTAGAATGAGTTTGGTAGTATTCCCTCCTCTTCAATCTTTTGGAAGAGTTTGCGAAGGATCAATAAGAGTTCTTCTTTGTATGTTTGGTAGAATTCCCCAGTGAAACCAAATGTAAATTTTCTTTGCATTCTTCATAGGATGTGTTAGAGCCTTTATGACTACCACTCTAAAGCAAATAGATATACTAATGGGCTAACATAATTAAAAAACAGGGTAACCACAAATCAAAAGCAGGGTACACAGACCTACGGTTGATGCCAAACACATCCCCAATGTGCACCAAATCTCCACTCATTTGTCTTAGAGGCACAGTTCCACAAAGGCACCAGGAGAGCAAATCCACCACCTCTGCCTGGGACTGGAATGACAGTCTTGCCTGTGATGTTGCAGGGCCCCTGAGTAATGGTTCATGTTTCAGCCCCTCCTCTGCCCAGAAGACGAGCACCAGCAGTTGTACCGCTCCAGAGCATGCTGAGAAGATGGCTATGACTGAACCCCTCCTCTCTTCTCACAAGAATGCTCATCAACATTGGTGCAAAGCAACACCCTGTGCACTAGTAGAGATGGCATCTATGAAGGTTACAATGCACCCCTCATCCCACATGCAATGGTGCTTTCTATGGAGGGACCCAGATTGATTTGCACTCTCTTCTAGCCACAGCCCGCACCACACTCCAGGCTCCTGAGGCTGCCTGTGTGCAGTCAACCCCAGTCCTCTCCCCAGGCTCATCCGTGTAAGCCTGAGTTCCAGCAGCCCAGCCCAGCCTGTCCCCACTGGCATGCATCTTAGGCTAGGATTCAAAGTGACTCTCACTGCTGGTTTCTCTTAGTTCTTTCTGCTAAGCAGCTGCTGCTGCCTCCTCTGAACCTCTGAAGCTCCTGTTCTGTCCCTGTGGATCTCCTTGCTGGTGAGGAAGCTTCCCAGGGTGAGGGCACATTTCTTTCTATGCTGATCTCTTTCTGTGAAGAATATCATGCACCAATTTCCTTTTTCTTTCTTCTTTTTTCCTCTACCTGGTTTTGTGGGGCTTTCCTTGTATTTCCAAAGTAATAGAAATTATGTCAAATTTCAGGAGTTATTCTGTGTGAATTGTTCTGTATTTGTATATAATTTTTGGTGTGTTCATGAGACAGGGTGGGCCTGTCATCTTGTCAATCCCTTTTCTGGTTTCTAATTGCCATACATTTTCTTAACAAATAACACCAAGTGTAAGTGCATAGCAGTTATATGACTGTCCACTGCTGAGCTTCCCTAAAGAGTATTAAAGAATGTGAATGGATCTACACTTAAAAGTGCAAGTTTTCAATCTTTGATCTCAATTTTTCAAAGGCATTCCTTGCAGTTGAAGTCAGTGCTTGGCTGTGTGGCTGAAATGCGTGAATTCAGTCGGTGAGTTTATTGACGTTGAACAGCAGGAACTTGTAAATACAGACAGTTGAAATTGTCAGTTTACTGATAAACCCTTGCATGGGTAAGCAGTTGAAAGTCCCCTGCAGTCAGCCTTGCAGAGCAATCTCTAGTAAAACGGTAGAATTTCTTAACTTTTCTCCCCATTTTCTGCCCTAAAGAAGTCAAATACAATTCCTTGGTTTGACCCATTTTAATTATTCACAAGAAATACCATGCACAAAATTTTGCAAATGATGATTTAAGATTAATATAAAATAAGGAGAAACAAAATATGAGGTCAAGCTATGGCCAAAGGTGCTATTTTAAATACCAAAATCTAAAATTTAATATGGAAATATCCTATCTTTTGTTTCTAAGTTATTAAATGGAAATAATTCACCTTTTCCCACAGAAAAACCACATAACATTCAGATATGAAGATACAAATATGTCTATGTCCTTTTTAAGACTCAAATAAGCTGAATCATCTATAGAAGCAAGTACTGATATTGCCAAGTACTGCACTTCTTTCCATTAAGGCTTTTCAAAATTTGCTCATGACAGGTAGCTGAAGTATATTTTAAGTTAGTGTGTTATTTTTTCTTTCTAATTTGTTGGTAGAGATTCCATATCCTTTCACTCATATCAATTTTTATTTAACATGCAAAATCAT
Organism: Vicugna pacos; assembly: GCF_048564905.1. Classification (NCBI taxonomy): domain Eukaryota; kingdom Metazoa; phylum Chordata; class Mammalia; order Artiodactyla; family Camelidae; genus Vicugna; species Vicugna pacos. The sequence continues at coordinate 2,962,009 of NW_027328738.1, forward strand.
TGCAGGGGAATGAGCAAACTGCATAAATGATGGTCATTTATTTAGATGGCCAAACTCCCTTAGCCAAGCACTTCCCTTTAGCATAGTTTAATTTAGTATAGTTTAATTTTGTACTGAGAAACAAAGCTGACCTTATGCTTGTGTTTCAGAATTTGCATTTATGCAAGTTTAGTAAAACAGGAATAATTCTATTTGTATTATATTATCACAACCTTTCAAAAGTGTATCTCAAAAAAGTAACTATTTTTATTATTAAGAGATATCCCAACAAGACGTCATAAAAAATGACATGTAGAACAGACTGTGAAATAAATATTTTAAGGAACAATTAGGCCCTTTGTCCCATTCAATTTCTTGCTGATTAATTTTAACTACCATTAATTGAATTTATCTTCAGCATGCTGAGTAAAAAATATCTTAAAATCAAATGTTTTGTATAGGAAATATTTTTTCTATTTCTACTGTTACAATGGTGAGATAAAGAGACATTACATCCTGAGTTTTTGCTGGTGATTATCATAGTTACAGGAAAGTGGGTAAATGATAAAAATAAATAGTAGTAAATATTTGTTTAATCAGTCTATGTTTAAGTAACTTTTGTTGTCCAGATATAATAAAAAGTCAATAGTTTAAAGTACTGTTTCTTCCTTCATTATTTATGTGTTCACAGAAAGTTTATTTAATATTCTTAAGCCTTGATGTTTTCACCTTGGGAAAAAAAAGCTAAAATAAATTCTGGGTACAATAGAACCAGTGTTGGAGAATTAAGGAAAGAATTTATTTTAGGGCCTGACATGTAACAATTTGACTACAAATCGTTCCTTCCTTACCTTCTTTTTCTCTTTAACTCCCTCTCATCTTCCTCTTTCCCTCTCTTCCCTACTTTCTTCTTCCTTCCTGAATTTAATAATCAGATTTACTAGCTAGCAGGACCATTTTACTACCTCTGTAGATCCAGTCATCCACAATTATAGCCATCTTATTCCACATTATATTAGTGTGATAAGCACACATATAGATTACTTTTATCAAATATGCAACTTATAGTTTTGATTTTAAGTTAATTAGCTATTTAATTCAGATTGTCCATCATTTCTTAGAAGTCACTGAGTATTCTTTCCAACACTTAAATGAGATATGTAACCAATGGAATTTTTTCAACAGAATAGTGAAATTGAATTTTAACAGTGACATGCAATAGTTTTATGGATATTTATTGATAGAATTTTGTAAGATCTCTTCTGTAATGTATACAGTATTTACATTTTTCCACCTGTCAAAGAACTCCAGGATTTGATAAGAGAGGTTCTAATGGATCATGTGTTAAAATGCATTGGTTGCTTGATCCTTATAAAAGCATGTTTAGTCATTGCTGTTTTTGGTAGTGGCTTTACCAAAAATTCTGACAAATTTAATTGTGATAGTTAACAAATAATTGATAGATTATGTGTTAACATATAACATAGAATGAATAATTGAATACAAAAAATTCAACATGACTACTTCTACTCTATTGAAGTGTTCATATTGACAACTACCATCTCCTTACACAATAGTTGCATTTAGTTAAATGTCTTGAAAAACATTATTTGGAAAACTCAAGGTCGTCGGGAGCCAGAACCTTTAATGTGCAATTCATTTTCACAATTTATGGTTCTAAGAGAGTTGCTCCAAGTCAAGATGAGGGAATCTGTTAATCAAAATTGGCAGAGAGGTACAGAGAGGATTGCTTCCAGGTAGTTTTCTTTTTTCAAAGACACACAGGCATTGTGTGAACAAGACACTACTGTTGTATTTGTTTTTGAGTTAAGATTTTATTGATGAATTCTGATCAAAATAATTTATACATTTTAAACTTGCACTGAATGAAGGGAAAATCTGCACAAGATGGATTGGTTAGATTGAACTTTGTATTCTCTTTTGACAAGTGTGTGTCCCTATACTTTTGCATATAGATCAAGAACAATATTTCAAGGTATTCTCACCAACAGCAAGCAGATCTCCAATTTAGAGTGTCTTGTCTTGCTTTTAATTTGCGTTTAGAGTGTGCCTTATTCTAGTTGGGAAGTTGTAGTCTCACTTCTGTAAGTGGAATAGTGAAGCTGTTTATATATCTGAACTTGTTATATGTTGGTATCATTGTGTCTGTTGGGGACTGGGAAATAAATAAGCTTAATAAATTGATTCAATTTTGAGTGTATTTGAATTTAATGAAACCTAAATTGTACTGATTAATTCTCAACACTATAATTACAGGTTAATTTCAGATCACTGAATTGTTTTACTTACATCAGGGCATCACAGATAGGCTAGAATGATATGTTGTAATATTTTGGATACAGTTATTTTGGTTTTCACACTAATTGAAAGTTTTACCTCCATCTCTGCCAAGGACAAAGGGACAAGAATACAGTTGTTTAGAAAATGATACATTTGTAGACCATCTGATGTTTCCATAGAACTGCATGAGCATTTGCTTATAAGAAGGAATTATGCCCCTCTTTTTACTGTACAGATTAAAGACAAATCAGGAGAGAAAATATTAACACAGACAATGAGAGGGCAAAAGCAATATGATTTGTTAATTACTACAGGAATGTAAAATAAAGGTGAAAAGGTACATCAGTGAAGGTTAACCTAAATCTTGAATTGTGAAACAAGCTATAACCATGTAATTAAGCTGAACTATTTACAATTGTTCAAATGCTTTAAATTTTTTTAATCTCAAAATCTTTGCTCAGAATGTTCTTGCCTGTTTCCTATTAGCTTGTTATTTATTTTGAAGATTTTTCAGAATTGCTCCATATTATCCTACTGTAACTCTCCTCTGAACTACCCTCAGTAGAGTTAAATGTTTCTTCCATTGTGCTCCCTTAGTAGCTAGTACATACCTTTATCATATAACTATTCAGATACTTGTTTATCTCTTCAGCTTGACCTTAATCCCCTAGAAGTCAAAGCTTTGTTCTATTTTTTCCATATCTCCATTTCCTAGTGCATGCTCCCAGATTTTATTCCTCTACTCAAACCTTACTATTGAATCTATACTGGAAGTATCTTCTCTAGACACTCTTTGGGGAGCCTGATTTTATGACTTATACTATCAGCCCAAGACATCTCTCATTATACCTCTAACTTCAATCTGATCACCTCCTCTGAAGTTTGACCTATACTCAGCTTTCCACCTGACATCTCTGCTTTAGTGCCAGAAAAGGTGTCTCTAACACACTTTGCAAACTCATCTCATTCCTTCCATAAACTATGTCCCCTGTTTTGCTGCTTAAGCTCAGGTTTAGGGGTCATCCTTGATACTTCTGTATTCCTTAGTCCTCACATAAAAAATACCACCAATTCCTGATAATTATATTTCCAAAAAACACCTTCTTGATCTTCAACATCATGGCCACCACCCAGCATCTTCTAATATCTTTCTCTCCTTTTATTCACTGAATTTCAGTTGCACTGGACTCTGGTGTACTGAAGACTGTGACTTTTACCCATCTCAGTATTTAAATGTGATGATATTCTATCAGAAAAACATGAATTTGAATTCTTGGGCATGGCTATATCCTTCTCTTCACTCAGCTCTCAGGTTGATTTACTTCTTTTAAGGACAATACTGGGCTACATATTCTATACAAGAATCTGCTACCCTGATTGTTTTCTTACAGAGAATTTGTCTCTTTCTTAGTGCTTAAAATCTCATTATTTTGTATTCAGGTCTGCCTTTATTATATAATATTCATTTCCCCATTCTAATTTAAAAAACACGAAGATAGTAATCATCTCACCATTATGTACCAAACATGTAGAACAAAGCCAAGCACATAAGAACACCATAAATATTTGTTAAAAAGATGAATACATAGATTGAGAAAGAATCAAGAGAAACACCATAATCAGAAGGATAGAGGATGCTATAATACAAGCTTCATGGAGGGAAGCATATTTTGTTTTAAACATTATATCCCTTTGTCTAAGGACATCCTGATGTGTTATATGTATTCAATATTTGTTGAATAAATGTAAGAATTTAGAAAGCAATGCTTAAAGCAGTTTTGAATGACAACATCAATGTCAGGATATAGATTCAAGAAAAATAAAATTAAATTCTTCCACATACATGAGACACTTCAGTTTTTACAAAATTTCTGCTAACTATATTCACTGCCTTATCAATCAGTGAATAAAAGGGGTAACAGCAGTTTTTTGTGTCACGGTATAAGATAATGTAATCAAGATAATGAAGAAGCAGAAACAACTTAAAATCAAGGAACACAGTAATAAATGGACTAATTATCAAAATGACTTTCATGGAGAAGAAAAAATAACAAAAAGCACTCATTTTAAATTTTGATCTGTAAGTAACAAAAGCAAAAACAAGAATTTAAAGAAAAAAATTAAGTATGCATTTAATGGTGTAAAACTTCTATTAATATTGGTTTTCTGTCATTTCATACAGTAGTTATCCAACATAAATTTGGAAAAGCCAAAAAACAGTTGTTGCATTACTGATTACAGACAAAAGTTTCTTTAAAACAAAGACCATAAAGAAAGAAAAGGAAGGACATTTTATAATGATTGAAAGAGTGATACAATATGAGGATAGCACAATCATTAATACTTATGCACCAAATAAAGGAGCACCTAAGTACATAAAATAATTACTAACAGATATAAAGGGGGAGTCATATTTGTAGATTTCAACACTGCATTAACATCACTAGATAGATCATCGAGACAGAAAATTAATTAGGCAACAGAAAAATTAAATAATACAATAGAAATTTTACACTTGGTGGATATTTTCAGAGCATTACAACCCCCAAAATAGGATATAAATTCTTTTCAAGTACACGAGGAACATTTTCCAGGATTCATGATGTACTTGGGCACAAAAGAAATCTCAGCAATTTTAAGAAGATAGAAATTACCTCAAGCAACTTTACTGACCACAATGCCATGAAGTAAGAAATCAACAACAGAGAAACAAAGGAGAACAAAGGAAAAAATGGGGATTAAACAATATGTTAGTAAAAACCCAATGGGTCAATGAAGATATCAAAGCTGAAATGAAAAAGTACCTTGAAACAAAAGAAAATGAAAGCAAAACCATACAAAATTTATGGGACACAGTAAAAGCAGTGCTGAGAGGGGAGTTTGTAGTGATACAGGCGTTCCTCAAAAATGGACATCCACAAATAAACAATTTAACCCACCAGCAGAATGAACTAGATAAAGAAGAACACACAACCTAAAAGGCAGCACAAGGAATGAAATCATCAATAATGGGGAGGAAATAAAAAAAATAGAGATTAAAAACACCATAGGAAAAAGTCAACAAATCCAAAAGCTGGTTTTTCCAAAAAGTAAGTAAAATCGACAAACCTCTGTCCAAACTCAAAAAGAAGAACAGAGAGAGAGCACAAATTAGCAAAATAAGAAAGGAGAATGGAGAAATTACAACAAAAAATAGAAATATAGTATATCATATGAGAATATTTTGAAGAGTATATGGAATCAAACTGTATAACCTAGAAGAGATGGACAAGTTTCTGGAAACATACTGTCCAGCAAGACAGAATGAAGATGAAACTGACCACTTGAACAAACAGAGCACAAGAAATGAAATCAAAAGAGCAATATAAAACCTCCCAACAAATAACAGTCCAGCAGCGGATGGATTCACAGCGGAATTCTACCAAACAAAAAAACTCATACCAGTCCTTCTCAAATTTTTCCAGAAGATTGAAAAGGAAGGAATACTCCCAAAGACATTCTATAAAGCCACAATCACCCTGATACCACAACCAGGCAAAGAAACAATCAAAAAAGAGGATTATAGGCCAATATCACTGATGAACACAGACGCCAAAATCCTCACCAAAATAGTAGCAAATACAACCCAAGAACACAGAAAAAAATATTATGTATCATGACCAAGTGGGGATCATGCCAGGGACACAGGGGTGGTTTACTTAAGCAAATCAATGTAATACAGCACATCCACAAGAGAAAGAACCAAAACCACATGATCATCTCAATAGATGCAGGAAAAGCATTTGATAAAATTCAACACCCACGTATGATAAGAACTCTCACCAAAGTGGGCATAGAGGGAATATATCTCAGCATCATGAAAGCTATAGATATCAAACCTACAGCCAGCATAGTATTCAAAGTTGAGAAAGTCAAATCCTTCCTACTAAAATTTTGGACAGTAAATGGATGCACACTATCACGACTCCTACTCAAGATAGTCTTGGAAGTCCTAGCCACAGCAATCAAACAAGAGAGACAGGTAAAAGGGATGAAAATTGAAAAGGAAGAGATAAATGTCAAACTATATGCAGATAATATGTTACTATTTATAGAAAACCCTACAAGATCCAGAATGAATTTACTACAGCTGATCAAAGAATTCAGCAAGATAGCAGGTTACAAGATTAAGGTTCAGATATCAGTGGCATTTCTTAAAGCTAATGATTCAGATAATACTATAGAGCTACAGTCAACATGACAGCACTGTATTGGTAGTTAAACATACATATAGGCCAATGGCACAGAATAGAGAGCCCAGAAATGAAACCGAAAATGGTGAATTAATCTTAGACAAAGGAGGCAAGAAATTACAATGGAAAAGAGATAGTCTCTTCAGCAACTGGTATTTGGAAAACTGGACAGCAGCATATAATTCAATGAAGCTAGAACACCATGCACAAAAATAAACTCAGAATGGATCAAAGACTTAAACATAAGGCAAAATACAATAAACCACCAAGAGGAAAATATAGGCAAAACGTTATCTGACAAAAGTCTCGAAAATTTTCTCATAGAAGAAATAAAAGCAAGAATAAACAAATGAGACCTCATGAAACTTACAAGCTTCTGCACAGTAAAGAAACCGGAAGTAAAACAGAAAGACAACCTACGGAATGGGAAAAAATTTGCATATGAAACCGTCAAAGAGTTGATCTCCAGATTATATAAGCAGCTCATCCAACTGAAGAAGAGAAAATAAACAACCCAATGCAAAATTGGGCAGAAGACCTAAACAAGCAATTCTCCAAGGAAGGCAAACAAATGATCAAAAAGCACAACAGAAAATGCTCCATATCACTTATTATCAAAGAAATGCAAATCAAAACTGCAATGAGGTATCACCTCACACCAGTCAGAATGGCCATCACTGAAAAATCCACAAATGACAAATACTGCAGAGGCTTTGTAGAACAGGGTACCTTCCTTCATTGCTGGTGGCAATGCAGCTTGGTGCAGCAACTGTGCAAAACAGAATGGAGATCCCTTAAAAGCCTAGGAATAGACTTATCATATAACCCAAATCCCGCTCCTGGGCATAAATCCACAAAAAACCCTAATTCAGGATGACACCTGCACACCAATGTTCATAGCCAGCACTATTTACAATAGCCAAGACATGGAAATACCCTAAATGTCCATCGAAAGTTGACTAGATAAAGAAGAGGTGGTATATTTATACAATGGAATAGTAGTCAGACTTATAAACTGACAACATAACGCCATTTTCAGCAACATGGGTGCTCCTGGAGAAAATCAGTCTACGTGAAGTAAGCCAGAAAGAGAAAGAAAAATACCATATGAGAATGCTCATTTGTGGAATCTAAAAACAAAACCAAACCAAACAAAAAAGGCAAAATACAAAAGAGAAATAGACTTACAGGCAGAGAATACAAAGTTTTGGTTGCCAAGTGGGTGTGGTGTGGGAATAGATAGGCTTGGAGTTCAAAATTGTAAGATTGATAAACAGGATTGTACTGTATAGGACAGGGAAATATATAAAAGATCTTACGGCAGCTCACAAGGAAAGAAATGGGACAACAAATGTATATATGTTCATTGTAAATAAATAATTGTGCTCTACAATGGAATTTGAGACAACTTTGCAAAATGATTAAAAGTCAATAAAAATGTTAAAAAAGAAAAATACATGAACCTAAATATTACAGGTGTAAATATATATTAGAGAGAAATACAACTATGCAAAAGAGTAGTAAAACCAAAAATTTTGTTTTTGTTTTCTTTTAAAGATAAGCAAAATCAAAAAACCTCAAGCCAGGTGCATCATGAAGAAAAAAGAGATGCTCCAAAGAAATAAAGTCAGAAATAAATGTGGAGAAATAACAATTGTTCCAACAGATATACAATAAAGGGATTATTTTGTCAACACTTACATGCCAATAAACTGGACAACTTAGAAGAAATAGACAAATGTCTAGAAAGAGACAGGGATAAGAAGAAACAAATAATTTGAACAAACTGTTTACTAGAAGAATGAAAGAATCTGCATTTAAAAAATCATTAAAAGTTAGTGCAGATTTAAACAGCTCCCGTGGAAAACTGTACAAAAATTCAAAGCAGAACTTATGCTCTTCAAACTATTCAAAAACAGTGAAGATGTGGGAAACTCACAAATTAATTCTATGAAGCTTTCATCACCCTGATAGCAAAGCCAACAAACAAAGTACAGGCAAAGTGAATTTCAAGCCAATATCTTTGATTGATATAGATGTAAAAATTCTTAAAAATATTATTAGCAAGCTAAATCCAGCAATACCTAAAATGAATTATACACCATGATCAACTTTAATTCATTGCAGGATCATAAGAGAGGTGGAACACACATGAAATCAATCAGTTTGATACATCACATTCACAACAGAAAAAGGGAAAGTGACGTGGTCATCCCAATAAATCCATAAAAACAGTTCAAAAACTTCAACTTTTCCTCATTGAAAAAGCAGCAACAATAGCAACAACAAAAAACAACAGAAACAACAACAACAGAAACCTCTTACCAAAGTAGGATTCAGGAAATATATCTCAACATAACTAAAGTCATAAATAACAGACACACAGACAACATAATATGCAAATGTGAATAACTGAAAGCCAAATTAAGGAATAAGACAAGGATGCCCACACTCACCATTTCTATTAAACACAGTATGGGAAGTCCTTGCAACAGCAATCGGAATAGAAATAAATTTATTCAAGTTGGATTGAATGAAGTAAAACTGTAATTATTTTAGATGACATAATAACCTATATAGAGAACCCTAAAGATTCTCCAACCCAAAACAAATAAAACTAATAAAGACACTTAGCAAAGTAGCATGATTCATGATTTATATACAAAAACTGTCACATTTCTTTACACTAACAATTAAATATTCCATAATTTTAAAAACTTCATATGATATCAGGTCAAAAATGAAAAACCTATTAATAGGTTTGAATGAACCAAGATAATAATATCAATAGGACACTGATAAATAAATTTGAAGATGATGCAAAACATAGAAAGAAATCTCAAGGTCTCAGTTTAGAGGAAATAATATTGTTAAAATATACATAAAACAATGATATCCTCAAATATAAAGTGATTCATATCGAAATACATGATATATTCCACAGAAATTAGAAAAGTCCTAACATTTGTATGGAACAGCAAAAGTACCAGAACTTCAAAAGAAACAATGAGGAAATAGAAGAAAGTTGGAGTCACAACCCATAACCCTCCCAGATATCAGACTCTATTACAAAAAAGTAATCAATACAGCACAATACTGGAAAATGAACAAACGTGTATATCACTGGAACAGAACACAGAGGCAGAAATAAAACATCACACCTATGGTCAAATAAATTATGACAAAGGAAACAAAAATATACAATGCCTATAAGACAGTTTTCAGCAAGTGATTTTGAGAATGCTACACAGCTACATGTAAATCAATGAAATTAGAACACTCCCTCACACTGTACAAAAATATACTCAAAATGTTTTAAATATCTGAATCTAATACATGACACAATAAAACTCCTGGAATCTAACATAGGCAAAACAAGACATAAATTGTAGCGAAATTTTCTTATGTCAATCTCCCAAGCTGAAAACAATAAAAGCAAAATAAACAAATAGGTCCTAATTAAACTTAAAACCTTCTACATAGCAAAATAAACAGAATGAAAATATGAACTTCCAAATGGGAGAAAACATTAGGAAACAGTGCAATCAACAAGAGGCTAATTTCTAAAATACACAAATCGTTCATATAACTCCATTTCAAAAATCTACAAACAACTGAGCCAGAAAATGAGCAGAAGACAATTCCCTAAAGAAGACACACAGATGACAATCAGAAACATAAAAACATGCTCACATAGCTAATCATTATACAAATGCAAGACAAAAATTTAATAATGTTTTAACTCACACTAGTGAGAAGGGCTGTCATCAAAATGTCTACAAATAATAAACACTGGGGAAGTTGTGGAGAAAAAGGGACTCTCCAACCCTGTTGGTGGGAATGAATATTGGTGCATCAACTTTGGAAACAGTATGGAAGTTCCTTTAAATAATTAAAATAGACCTATCATATGACACAGCAATCCCACTCCTGGGTACATAAAGCATAAAACATGAAAACAAAGAATCCTAGGGTAAAATATAAGAAGTACACTCTGACATTGGACTTAAATTGATTCTACATGTCTCCTCTGGCAAGGGAATCAGAAGCAAAACTAACAAATTATGATTGTATCACTCTAAATAGATTTACACTGCAGAAGAAATGATCAATAAAATGAAAAGTCAACCAACACATTGGGAGAATATATTTGAAAGTGATATTTTTCAATTAAGTGTTAATATCCAAATATATGGCAAACTCTTATCGCACAACAGTGACAAAAACCAACCTATTAAAAAAAGTCCATAGGAAGTGAATAGATATATCTGAATCAATTATCTGTAGAAAACATACCGTTGGCTAAATGACACATGTAAATATGTTCATAGTTATAAATTATTAGGAAAGTCATAAACCAAAAATTAGACAAGACCTCACAATTTTCAGAAGGTTCTCATCAAAAAGATAAGAAATAGATTTTGGTGAGGTTGTGAAGAAAAAGGAACACCGTGGACACTCTTGATAGGAATGAAATGTATTGATTCCATTGCATATATACATCAAATTTTGTTCATCTATTTTTCTGTCAAGGAATGTTTGGTTTGCAGGCTCCAGTCTGAAGGCTCTAGAGGATAAGCCCATGGGCTGAACTGATAAACAAGCTGTGAGGAATGTCACATATCCAGGCTGGATAAGAAATGGCCTGCTCATTGCATGGCTGGAGAGCCTATGCTGGATAAGATCCTTATAGGGGGACAACCTAAGACAGGCACAGCCAGCTGGATAAGAGATGGCCTACTTAATGAAGTTCCGTGATGAACTTTAAAACAATCCTTGATCATTTCACATCCTGTGCTTACTGCAGGAGCATGGGGACATAAATAGCTAAAGATTATTAACATTGTTATAACTTAGATGATATGTGAGGCATTGTGCATGTCATATATAAACCCTTTCTCTAAGAATCAATAAAAAGAGAAATGCTCCGCTTCTCTCCGCACAGTGTTTGTGTGTATTTGATATCGTGCCACTGACATGGTTAATTTAATTTGTTGGGAGTATCTTAAAAGGATGTTGCATTGTATACAATGCTCTTTTTGCACCTGTTGAAATGATTATGTGAGTTTTATTTCTCATTCTATTAGTGTGGCATGTCACCTTTATTGATCTGAGTATTTTGAAGTATCTTAAACCAAGGGATAAATCCCTTTACTCATATATGTGTATGATACATTAAATGTGTTGTTGAATTCATTTTCCTTCTGTTTTGTTGAGAATTTTGACACATATTTTCATCAGGGATAATATTCCATATTTTGCATCTAATGTCCGTTCTAACATTGTTATGCAAATAAACCAGGCATCATAAAAGAAGTTTGGAAACTTTCACCCCTTCAAATTCTTGGAAGATTTTTGGAAGAATTAGTGAAAAATTGTCTTCAAATACATGACAGAATTCACCGGTAAAGTCAACTTGTAAATTTTTTCTGGTTTGTGAGGTTTGGATTACTGATTTACTCATACACACTTTTGCCTTATTTAACTTTCTAATTTCTTCTTGATTCAGTATTGGAAGACATATGTTTCTGGGAATTTGTCTTTTGTTCTAGGTCATTCAAATTGTTGGCTAGTGTTAATTTCTTATGTGCTATGCATCTCTACAACATCAGTGGTAATATCTTCTCTATTATTTCTAATTTTATTTAAGTTTTTATTTTCTTAGACAACCTAAACGTTTGTCTACTTTATCTTTAAAAGAAACAGACTTTGGTATTTATGTTATCTTTTGAATTGTTTCTCTTGTTATTTGCCTTACTCTCATTGATTCAATTTTCTTCTTTATTCTTTCTGTTTTCTCCTAGATTCTTGATGTGTAAAGTTAAGTAGTGTGAATATTTGTATTTCTTTTATTACATTATTAATTAATTAATCTATTTATTTATTTACATATTTATTTTTTTATTTATCATTGAAAAATGCCATTTATAATGCGTCAATCTGTGGTGTATAGCATAGTATCCCTGTAGATGCATATATTTCTGTGCCTATAAAACATTACTTCACAATATTTAATATACTGCCCTGTGTCATACAAAAGAAATTTTAGAAAATATCTATTTTTATATATAGTGGATAAATTTATAAATCTACTGCTCCCAAATATATCCTCTAGCAGCCCCTTTCCGCAGTAATCATAAAATTGTTTAGTAGATCTGCGAGTGTATTTCAGTTTTGTAGATGAAATCATTGTGTTCTTATCCAAATATTTTTTTAAGCTTCTTCATATGTAATGTCATGTATTATATTTCTTTCTTTTTCTGGCTTACTTCAATTAGATTGACACTTTTTGTGGACATCCATTTTGCTGCAAATGTCATTGTTTTACCATTTTTTATTGCAGAATATTATTCCATTGTGTAAATACGGCATAACATCTGAATTATGTCATCTGTTTTTGGACAATTAGGTTACTTCCATATTGTGGCTGTTGTATACAGCACTGCTAAGGACATTGTGGTGCAGGTGGCTTCTTGAAATAGGGTTCCCTTTGATATATACCCAGAAGTGTGATTGCTGGTTCGTATTTTAAGTTTATTTCTATCCATTAGAGGAAACTCCATCCTGGTTTCAAAAATGACTGCACCAAACTACATTCTACCAGCAGTGTAGGAAGGTTCCATTTCTCCACAGCTTCCCCAGCATTTATTGTTTGTGGACTTTTGAATGATGACCATTGTTACTACTGGGAAGTGATATATCATTATAGTTTTGAATTGCCCTTCTCTGATAATGATAGCAATTTTTTTTCCATATATCTGTGTGGCATTTGAATGGCTCTATTGGAGAATTGCTTGTTTAGGGATTCTGCACATTTTCAGATTGGGTTTCTTGTTTTTTTTTTTAATATTATTAGGTTGTATGAAGTCTTTATATTTTGGAAATTAAGACTTTGTCAGTTGCATCACTTCTAAATATTTTCTTTAATCCTGTAGTTTGTCATTTTGTTTGGTTTTGGTTCCCTTTGCTGTGCAAAAGCTTATAAGTTTTATTAGGTCCCATTTATTAATTTTGCTCTTACATCCATTACCTGAGTAGGCTGTTCTAGGAGATCATTGCTGCTATTTATGTCAGAGTGTTTTGCCTATGTTTTCTTCAAGGAGATTTACTGTGTCTTACCTTACATTTAATTCTTCAAGATATTTTGAGTTTATTCTTGTGTATGGATTCAAGGAGTGCTCTAACTCCATTTCTCTGCATGCTGCTATCCAGTTTTCCCACAAGTTGGTGAAGAGATGGTCTTTTCTCTGTCATATTCCTGGCTACTCTGTCAAAGATTAATTGAACAAAGGCCTGTAGATTTATTCCTAGGCTCTCTACTCTCTTCCATTGGTCCATATGCCTGTTTCTGTACCAATATCATGTCAATGTCATTATTGTAGCTCTGCAATAGTGTATGGAGACCTGATGGATTATTCCTGAAGCCTCTTTTTTTTACTTCAATATTGTTTTGGAAACTATGGTTTTTTATGGCTCTATTTAAATCTTAGGATCATTTGTTTCAGTCCTAAAAAGAAATGTTTTGCATAATTTGATAGGAAATGAAATTTTCTTGCCTGATCATTGTGGCTAGGACTTCCAAGACAATATTGAATTGAAATTGTGAGAATTGGCAACCTTGTCTTGTCTCAGGTTTTTGTGAGAAGGGTTACAGTTTTTAACCATTGAGTATTATGCTGGCTATATATTTGTCATAAATAGCTATTATTATGTTGAGATATGGTCCCTCTGTACCCACTGTGATAAGAATATTTTTTGCAGATAGGTGTTAAATGTTATCAAATGTTTTTTCTGCATCTACTTAGATTATCATATGGTTTCATGTCCTCTGTTTAGTTGATAAGTTGTATCACTATTGATTGATTGATTTGCATATGTTACACCATCCTTGTGTTCCTGGGATGAACCTAACTTGATAATGGTGTATGATTTTTTTTTACTTGATGTTGGATTCTGTTTGTTAATAATTTCTTAAGGACTTTTACATCTATGTTTATCAATGATATTGGCCTATAGTTTTCTTTTTAGGTAGTGTCTTTGTCTCGTTTTGTTATCAGGTTGATGTTGGCCTTAAGGTGTGAGTTTGGGTGTACTCTATCCATATGAATCTTTTGGAAATGTTTGAGGAGGACTGGTATGGATTTTTCTTTGTATGTTTGGTGAAATTCCCCAGTGAAGCTATTTGGGTCTTAATTATTGTTTGCAGGGATTTTTTATTTTATTGATAATTGTATTCCATTTCTGGTGATCTGTCTGTTCAAATGATCATTTTCTTCTTGATGCAATAATGGTGGGCTGAATGTTTCCAGAAAATTCTCCATTTCTTCTAGGTTATCAAGTTTGTTTTCATGCAGTTGCTCATGGTATTACCTTATGATATTTTGCAAATTTGATGTACTCTTTTAGTTTCTAAATTTTCATTTCTTATGTTTTTTGTGTTCTCTCTCTTTTCTTGTTGGTGAGCCTGTTCTGAGTTTTGTCAATTTTGTTGACTATTTCAAAAAACAGTTTGATTGATTTTTTTCTATTTTTTAATCTTTATTTCAATTCTTTCTCCTTTGATCTTTATTTTCCCACTTTCTGCTGACTTTTGGTTTTGTTTGCTCTTCTCTTCGTGATTAGTTTAAATAGAACTTTAGATTAGTTATTTTAAATTGCTCTTATACTTTGAGGCTGACATTGTCAGAGTGAACTTCCCTCTTAAGACTGCTTTAACTGTATTCCATAGACTTTGTGTAGTGTTGTGTCATATTTCTCAAGATATTTCTTAATTTCTTCTTTAAAATCCTCACCTCCCCAACTTTTTATAGTACCATTTTTTTAATTTACATGCTGTCATTTTTTCTCCCTGTTTTTCTGTGATTGATTTCTAGTTTCATGGTATTATACTCAGAAAAGATGCTTGAAATAATTTTTATCTTGTTAAATTTGTTGAGGCTTTTCCTGTGCCTCAGTACATAAACTTTCCTAGAAAATGTTCCATGTGTTCTGGAAAAGAATATATATTCTGTTTTGGGGAAAAGTAGTGTTTTGAAAATATCAACCAAATCCAATTATTTTATCATATCTTTTGGTATCTTTGTTCCCTTATTAATTTTCTGTCTGAAAGACCAATCTAGTTATGGTAATGGGGAGTTATATTCTCCTACTGTGATTGTGCTCCCATCGATTTCTTCCTTTTCATCTATTAGTGTTTGCTTTATGTATTTAGGTGCTCTTATATTGAGTGCATATATATTAATGAGTATAATACCCTCATTGTGTGTTGCTCCTTTAATCATTATATCATGTCCTTGTTTATCATTCTCTATGGCCTTTGTTGTAAAGCCTATTTTGTGTGAAGTCAGTACTGCTAGTCCTGCCTTCTTGCCATGGCCATTTGCATGGAATATATTTTTCCATCTTCTGACTTTGAATTGATGTGTGTTCCTCTTTCTAAATTGGGTCTCTTGTATGCTTCATAATGTAGGGTCCTGTTATATTATCCAATCTGGCAATATATATCTTTTGATTGAAGCACTAATTCCAATATCATTTGTAAAAATTATTGATAAACTGGTGTTTATTTCCATTTTGAACTTCATTTTCCAGTTGATTTGGTATTTCCTTTATGTTCATTTCTTTATCTTTCTGTGGCTTTATAAGTTTTCTTTTATTATCTTGTTTTTTTTCTGGCTTTGTGACTTCATTGTAAGATTTTGACTTATGGTTACCCTGTTTTGTATGTATATTGACCCATTACTATATCTGTTTATATTAACTGAAATGAATACAAACTCAAACGCATCATACAGAGAACAGAAACAAGAAGAAAATACTCTGTTTTGTGCTGTTTCATGCTCTGACACATAAAAATTTTGATGTCTTTTTTACATCATATTTATACTGCTGTAAGTCATTATATCTATTGCCTTTCTAATTATGCCTTTCTCCTTTCTATAGCATCCTGCTTCTTTATTTTTAGAGTAGATGTTTCATTATTTCTTTTTCTGTTACCGAATAGTTTTAGTATTTGCTTTTGTGGAGATTATTTAACTCTCCTTCTATTCTAATGGATACCTTACTTGATATGTTATATTAGATATCAGATTTCTTTCATTCTGGACTTTGAATTTGTCTTGCCACTGCCTTCTGCCTGTTGTATTTGTGTGGGAAACATTTTTCAAAATATAATGTATATAATTATATGTATGTAAAGAATAAGTTCAAATGAAGTAAACAAATTAGGAGAAAACCTATACGTTAAAAAACAGAAAACATTGATGAAGGAAATTAAAATTGATCCAAAGAAATGAAAAGATCTCTTATGTTAATGATGTGAAACAATGTGGTTGAAACAACCATACTTCCCAAATGAATCTACATTTAGTATGATTCATGTCAAAATACCCATGAGATTTTTCCATTAAATAGAAGAAATAATTTCAAAATTTATATGTAACCACAAAGATCTTCAGTTGCCAAAATAATCTTGAAAAAGAATTTAAATATAGTAGTGTAAAGTTCTCTGATGTTAAACAGTCCTACAAAGCTTTAGTAACTTAAACTACATGATACTCGCTCAAAAACTGACACCAATCAAAAGAAGAGAATAGAGTAACCAGATATATTCCCTCACACCTATGATCAATTAACCCATGAAAACGGAAGCAAGAGAATGAAATGAAGAAATGAGATTCTCCTCAATAAGTAGTGCTGGGCAGATTGAACAAGTGAAAGATAGATTAGAGTATTTCCTCACATTGTATACAATCAGTAAGCACAGAATTCCTTTCATTTATTAAGTTTACTTATATTCCTTGCACCTGTAATTTATAGATCTATGTTTAGAACTGTTGTTTCACTTATCAAATATATTCCTATTTTATTCTTTTTGGTATAAATTTACACACAATTGTTTTCCTAATTTCTCTTTCTGATAATGTTCTGTTCCTATATAAAAATGCAATTGATATTTGTTTATTGATTTTGTATTCTGCAAGTTTACTAAGTTTGTTCATTATTTCTAACAGTCACTGGAGGAGTGTATGGAGCTTTCTATCTATGTATATTTAAGTCATCTGTAAAAATTTTACTGCTTGTTTACCAGTTGAATGCCTTTTATATTTTTTCTTGACTACTTATTCTTGCTAGAACTTCTAGTAGTGTAATTTAGGACTTGTGAAATTGAGGTACTTTTCTTATTACTGGACCAGAGGAAAAATTTCCTGTATGTTAATATTGAACTTGAAGATAGTCATGAGTTTTTAATATATGGCTTTTATTATGTCTTGTCATATTCTATCTAGAGCGAATTTGTTAAGAATTTTTTTAAAGTTAAGATCAGATCTGTTAATAATTTTCCTACATATTTTGAGATTGTTATTTTCCAATTATTTGTTATTTAACAGATGGTATCACATTTATTGATTTGTGTATGTTAAATAAAATTTATGAATCAGGATTAAGTCCAACTTAACTATACTTTATAATACTTATAATATGCCATGAATTCAACTTGCTAATATTTACACAGAATGGAATATACAAATACTGAAGGAAAAATTTACATTGTAGATTGAGTGAATATTTATTTATTTCAAAATTTTATCTCTCATTTTGAATTTGGCTTATGTTTAATGAAATTTATGTCTAAATAAAGAATACAAATTTTGGTAGAGCTGGATTTACTACAGTTTAGTGATACAAAACCTAGCTTTTATTAACAATTAGTGTACAAAACACTTGCCTTAAAATGCCGCATTATGCTAACAATGCCAACTGTTTCAGGTCTGAGAAACATATTGCTTCCTATAATGCATTACCTGGTCTTTTCCACCGAAACCCACATATACTGTTATTTCTTTGTTTTTGATTGTTTGTTTTCCCCTTAATGAAGGCACTGTTTATTGAACCCAGGATCTTGTTTATGAGTGTATTTATCAACCTCATTTTGGAACACTTAACAGAAGCCCCAAGAGTATGGATTATAAAGATGACAAGAAAATTTATTCCTTCTAGGACTGAAAAACTTCTGAGTGAAAGAATGGCAAAAGGTGATAATTCATGAATTACAAACAAAATAAATATGTTATTTGTTTTACTTATAGCACTGAATTACAATTTAAAACAAAAATTACCCCCTTAGGGATTTCTCAAGTTTGATTGATTACTTTAATCTATTTTTATTTCATAAATATTTACCATTTATTAATAAACATACCAAATACACTGATAATTATTCTGCTCATGTTTTGAATATAGAGCTACTTATTGTAAAGTAAACAGATAAATAACTACTTCCATTTCCAAATAAAATTGTTTCACTTTAATTACAAATTATAATGTAATAGGTATAAATTTTCTGTACAGGCTTAACACAAATTTCACTTTAAATTCCATAACTTTAAAATTATTTTATATATTTTGTGCATTATTTATACTCTGTTCATAAATCTGTTATAAATTTGTGTACAAAAGTATGGAGATTGGTTTTATTTCATAGACCCAAAAAATTAAATTATTTAAAAAGATTTTGTGGGGATAATATTTGCAGATCACACTATAAAAATAAGTATCCTATATGTTTCATTTTAACTGGATGAATGAGAAATAAACACTGGCTTAATGTTACACTTGAGTTGCTAGGAGACCAGTCGTTTTGTGATGTCGCATCTTCTCAGGTTGAGAACCATTGTGATGGCCTAGCAGTTTATCTGTGCAGGCCTGCCAGAACAGCATTTGTAGCTGCAGTGCTCAAAAACATGCAGAT
The DNA here is from genome assembly GCF_048564905.1 of Vicugna pacos. Taxonomy (NCBI): domain Eukaryota; kingdom Metazoa; phylum Chordata; class Mammalia; order Artiodactyla; family Camelidae; genus Vicugna; species Vicugna pacos. The sequence continues at coordinate 2,981,272 of NW_027328738.1, forward strand.
TAGAAAAGTAGCAGTAGAAAAAGTTATTTGAGATGACACCTGTTTCTTCAGAAATTCAAGATGTGTCTCATAAAGACGGACCAACTGGTTCAGGAAACTCTGGTAGATCTCTATTGTGTGATCAAACAATCTCTGGGGACTTGTCTTGAAGTCTATGTTTGAAGAAAATGCTTTTCAGACTTTGTCTGAAGAATCCTTGATAAAAAGACCATGTTACATACATTGTGTCTCAGAATCAGGTGAAGATAATGATTTTCGTTCTCTGACATTTCCAGGAAAACTCTGGAAAATGGCTGGGAGTGACCAATTTAAATCCATCTGGTGGGGTTATACTGGATCTTCCATAGTGATTGGTGAAGCTGTCTTTAAGAAGGAAGTGTTGGAACGATAGGCCCCTTTCAGATTATTTGAAACTGGAAGTATGAAAAGTTTACTTAGACAGCTTAACATTTATGGGTTTAGTAAATTGCGGCAGAATTTGCAAAAATCTTCTTGTCTAGCTGACTTTCTGGCAGAAGAGAAAGAAGTCTCTGTTTTAAGCAAGGAATTCAGTAATTGTAGTTATGACTTGGTAACGTATATATAAAATTTTATTTTGTATATCAAAATATGGTAATATAAATGTAAAGCAAGATTTTGAAATTCTATAAAACTACAAAGGCTGAAATTCTTTATTTTTTCTAAAAATTAAGACAGTGCCTTAACTATTCAAGATTATGCAAAACGTTCCTAGCAACTATGAATCTTAAAAGAAATCTAAATGAAGGTATTAAAGCTTTTTTTAAAAAGTTGCTTTCACCGTTGCTGCAAATGCTAACTTCTTAAATTTGATGACTATTCTATTTAAATGTGTATATTCCAAATATGGAATTTCAAAATATAGTCAGCATTGTACACATTTTTATGATAATATCATTGCATAGTAAACGTGAAATCTGAGATTTTATAGGTTAGGCTTAATATAGTCTTGTGTTTTGTTTTAAAATATTACTAAAATTTTTCTCCTTTGGTTTTAGCTACAGTTCTGCCATAATCGAAATCTTAAACGAGGTTGTCCCCAGGTTTTAGTGAGAATAAAAAGAAGAGTTGTGAATAAAAATGGCTCTCTGGTATTTTCATTGGCTTAAGATTTCAAAAAGAAGCACTTTAAAGCAGAGGGTAATGTGCATAACCATAATTCTGGTTTTGTGGCTGACACTAGTGTAGAAAGTTCATTTTTACTTTCTGCAAATTTAAACATGCCTCTAATAAGAAAGCCGTCTACTAGCCACGTACTTGGTGATACAACTAACCTGATCAGAGGTGATTTTTCTCCTCCATCATCAATGTCATTTAGACCACCAGAACAATATTGCAGTGGATCAACGTGCTATTTTAAATCAGTTGACCACTGTCCACGGGCACTCTCAAAGCAGCTACAATGAAGCAAATGGCTGTGGTGTGAACTTCATTACAACTACAACTTCTAGTTCTCAGTAAAGCATCTTGTCTCCCATACAGAGCAATTATTTTGGACTAATGGTGGAGCCTTCTACTTTTCCAAAAAGATATCACAACATATCTGCCAATGAAGGTCTTTTCCTAAACTTCAACTGGGAGTACCCCACGGTTTCCAGTGCCAGTGATAGCTGATACATCAGCTACCTCTCTTTCAAGGCCAACTTATCAGCCAACCTCAGTTTATGAATGTCATGCTAATTACAACTGATCTAACAGAGGACTACCAGATTATGCAGGATAACAAAGATTAATATTGATTTGGCATATGTCGACAAATATCTGCAATTTTCTTATTTGAACAACAAACATAGATGTGTACCTGTATTTTCCTTATTTTTTTTAAAATAGAGTAAAGAGTTATACTGGAGACTAAGATAACATTTAAAGAAAAAAAGAGATATTTGATTGATATGATCATTTGATGGAACAATATGGGTATAATTTTAAATAATTTCTTGGAAGGAAGAATAGAAAATGGAAGAATTTGGAAAAAGAATATAACATGGAGAGAGGTAAAAGTACTAAGTGATTTCTGGTTCATCCTGGAAAGTATTAAAAGTGTTAAGTCAGGGTAGTATGGAACGGATGATAAATGCAGGAACCGGCCCAGGGATCATGGTCTCTTTTATGTGGTTCTTGGAATCATAAAGGTCACATGATGTAGTCTCGGATGGCACAATCAGAATGTGGTAGAATTTAAGAAGTAATTTTATCTATGGTCTTCTTTGTGCTGTTCTCAAAGCATTCCAATTGATGCTTTTTTTCCTGTCCTGAAGAATCTATGCTCTATTTTATAGTCAATAATTTATGTTGCTTTTATGTTCCAGCCAAAGGCAAGCTTACATCCTCAGGGTGGCAGTTAATGCCTTTCCAACTCTAAGCACACAAACTAAACATAATTTAGTCATTCCTTTATAGATCTGGCATCTGACTACCTTAGCATTTCTTTATGTTTCACTATTTCTGGAGATACATCGATTGAAATACTTGTCAAGAGAGTTAGCTCCAAACTCACAACTTTTGCTCCAGCTAATCCTTGGAGTTAGGATGTACTCCTTTTACCTACTAAGATTTTCCCAGTCCCAGCACAAAAACCACCTCCTCCAGATTTTTCTGTCTATCCCCCTTTCCTTGTCTAACTTGGATAATAACACAGTAAGCAAAGCACATGCCACAGGATGAGTTTTAGTATTTAGTGAATGAAAAATACATGTTGAATTTAAGCAAAATCTACTTTCCTGAAACAACAAAACTCTCATAGTTTTCAAACTATTTCGTTATGGTCTATACACTTCACCAAAAACTAGCTGTTTTCATAGCACAAGGACTATTCATTCAAGACAGTAAGTTGAGGTAGGTACAAGAGGTAAAGTATTATTTTCCTTTTAATTCATGCTTCCAGAGGCCTAAAGCATTCCATTCTCATTTGCTGGATTTTTTTCCTGTCTCTTCATCACCCACCCACACAAAAGCGCTGATTCTCTTCCCCTTACCAATAAGTATACTGCCTTCTAATTAATTTACTTCTTAGAATCAGAGCATTGTCCAGAAGAGACCGTGTCATTGCAAACATTTAATGCAGGAATATACACCCCACATAAATTGTGTCCTTTCTAACCTTCACACAGGAAGTACCTAAGTGGTACTAGACCCTTGGTTGGGGTGGTCGCATTCAGTAACCAAATTGCAATCTAAAATGTGTGGACTAGAACAAGGTGAGGGTGGTAGAATTAAAAATTTGTCCAACTGCAAGAATACCAAATGTATACAGATTTTAGGAAATATAAAATATTCATGGAAGACTTTGATTAATTCCCATTAATTTAAAATAAAAGGTGAAGCATTTTCAGAATGTGAAATACCCTGAAATGCTGGAAAATTGTTGGCAAGGTCAGGGAGCCTAAGGCTTCTGCTCACAATCATGCAGAAAGTGTCAGCTGATAAGACTGGAATGGCAACATTGAGTCCTGAAAATGTGTCACCATATGTGAATAAGCCTTTGATAATCTGGAGAATGGGCAAATGAGCCAGGGTAAGCTCTAGCAACATCTCACCAATATGACATCTACCAAGAGAAGAAAAGAGCCCATTTGCAGCAGGAGATCTGTGTCTGGACAGCAGTGGTTTCTCCTGAAATGAAACATCAAGCTTTTAAGTTTGTCAGCTGAACTATGATGGTGATTATTTTGTTGCTTACATTAGCAGTCTGGGGTTCAGATTGTCTGGTTCAGCAGGTAGTTTCCAGCTCTATTATCACACAGTGGGTCTTAATGTTATCATCATGACAAGTTTCTATACTGGTAAGTCAAAAGCTACACTTTAATTTCAAAATTAGAAATCCTAAAGAAGAATATTGTTTGTCCATCTGTAGTTTTCTACCTGGGAAAATCTAGACTATTGGCAAAAGTACAAAAGTTGACTGGTGTTTGAAAACTATACTCTGATTTCTGCCCACTGAATTCTTCATACTAAATACTACAAATATTTATACCACTGTGTGTGTGTGTGTGATGATGGATTGTTAAGCTGTAACTAAGTTTGTCTTAGTTGAGTCATCAGTGAATTATTCCTCTGCATCTGGCAGAATCTCTGTGAATTAAGAATTTCATTGATCCACCAGGTTTTCTCCTGATCAGAGAGAGGTAGATTATCTTTCTCCCAGTATACTATTTGTTACATGTTTATTGAATCCCAAGCTAATGCTAGGGCCAAGCCACTGAACCCTTGAATTGGACAGAGGCATATACAAACTCCAGTCCCCAGAGCCCAGCACAGGACTGTGTCCCCCTTTTAATTTAAGCTTATATCAAATTTTTTTTTAATTCTCATTGTTGACACAACTTATTTTGTCTTTGAACACCCCTTGAATAATTTATAGAGACTGAACTGCTGATTTATTCCCTTTAAGCTACAAATTGCAATAACCTTTCTTTCCTTGGACTACCTGGATTAGAGTGAGTGTAGTCATCATTTTGAAAGCAGTCCTCAGTACTGAAAATGCAGAACCTTTACATTCTTTGCCCAGCGCTTGAGCGATAATGTATGTTGTGGATCTCAGTTATTATCCTCACATCCCATAATGCAACCATGAGAAAACAGCACATTGTTATCCAAAATCAAGTTTTTGTCAGTATTGCATTCCCATTGAAAAACAGTTAAGAATTGTAGGAGTTCTGAGATTTTAACATTCTGAGATTTTTAGCAACCTAGCATGTTCATTTCTTACAGATGCTCTTGTGGAAATGAGACTTTCGGTCTGAGACAGTGAACTTTATCACTCACAGTAAGAGCAGTCAGTTTTAAATTTGTATCCATTCCCTAATCTCAGATGAATACACGAAATGAAATGTTGTTGCCTACAGAAGCAGTGGGCTGTTAACATGAAGAAAGTTTAAGGCATGGCAAAACACTAATTTTATTGGTATCCTTATGTATAATTTATTAGAATCACTTATTTATTAGTATCTTTACCTAGGATAAGTATATCATTACTAAAGTTTACTTGATGCAAAAAGAATCATGAGAAATGACATGGGAAAAAGTGACAATTGACTTTCCTTTTTTTCTTCCACTTTTATTGAGATATAAATTGCTTAAAACATTGTGTAAGTTTAGGTGCACAGGATAGTGATTTGATTTACAAGTATCATGAAATAAATATCATAGCAACTTTAGGGAGAATTCATTATCTCATATAGATAAAATTGTAAAGTAATACAATGTGTCTTTTGGTTGTGATGAGAAACATTATGGTCTACTCTCTTAACAACATTGATATAGAACATAAAGCAGTATTAATTTTAATTTTCATGTTATTACGGCGCATCCCTAGAACACGATTATTTTACGGCTGGATGTTTATAGCTTTTGAGTACATTAATCAAATCCTCCTTTCCCAAACCCTGCCTCTGTTAAATACAAATCTAATTTTTTTCTATGTGTATGTTTGTTTGTTTTTGAAGTGTATTTTAATCTAAAACACTGTGTTAGTTTCTCTTACACAACATACTCTTTGCTGTTTTTAATATAATTCAAACAGATCACCAGAATATATCTAGATATGTTATGTTGCTATTTAAAATATTCAATAGTTATTGGCTATTTCCCATATAGTACATTTCTTGTCCCTGACTCATTTAATTTGCAACTGGAATATTTTCTTTCTTAATTTCCTCAAATTTTCTTTTCCACACCCCATTTCCCTCCTTCTTGTGAACAACCTCTTTCTTTCTATATCTATAATTCCTTTTCTGTGTTGTTATGTTCATTTGTTATAAATTCCAAATATGAGTAAAATCATTCACCATTTGTCATTCAATTTCTGACTTAATTCACTTAGCATATTATCCTCTTGGTCAACCCATTTGTTGCAAATGGCAAGAACTTATTTTTACAGCTGAGTAATAACCCATTGTATTTTTATGTGTGTGTGCATGCATATATATATATATATATATATATATATATATATATATATATATATAAAAATTGTGTGTGTGTGTATATATATATAAATTAATCTGTACTTAAGATGGGTAGATATATATAGTATAAACACACATCTTCTTTATCCATCATCTATTGATGAGCAATTAATTTGCTTCTATATCCTGTCTATTGAGGATAATGCTGCCGTGAATATAGGGTTGAATTTCTTTTCTAATTCGTGTTTTATTTTCTTGGAATAAGTATCCCGATATGTATATTTTGGATTATATTTCATTATTACTTTTTATTTAAAGCTCCATGTTGTTTTCCACAGTGGCATCACATATTTACATTCACACCAGCAGTGTATCAGGGTTGTTTCTCTTACATCCTAACCAACAGTTAAGTTTGCTATCTTTTTGATAATAGTCATTCTGCCAGGAGCAACATAAAATCTCACTGTGTTTTGGACTTGCATTTTTCTGATGTTTAGTGATGTTGAGTAGTTTCATGTGCCCGGTGGTTACCTTTCGCCCACTGTATATTCATTTTTTGTAATGGGCTTAATGACCATAATTGTCTGATTTCATTTTCAGGCATTCTGTTGTGTTCCATTATTCTGTATGTTCTGTGCCACTACCATATTCGTTTTAATACTGCAGCTTTGTATTATAGTTTAAAATCAGGGACAGTGATACATCTTCTTTGTTTTTGTTAAAGTTGTTTCTCTTTTTAGTTTGTTTCTTTTCTTTCCTTTTTTTTTAAGTGATTTCATCTCTTTTGGGTTTACATGTAAATTTTAGAATTATTTTTTGTAAGTTTCTGAAAATGCCCTTGGTATTTTGATAGGCACTGAATTTAATTTGTGTATTTCCATGGCTTATTCTGTCATTTAAACAATATTATTTCCTCATCTACGAACAAAGTATATTCTTTCATCTGTTTGCATTATCTTCAATTTCTGTTATAAATATTTTATAGATTTCTGAATACAGGTCTTTTACCTCCTTGGTTGGATACATTTCTTGATTTTTTTTTTGTAATGCAGTTGTAAATGTGATAGTTCCCTCACTTTCTCTATCTGTTAGCTTGTTGTTAGTGTGTAGAAATGCAAGATTTCTGTATGTTAAATTTACATACGGAAAGTTTACCAAATGCAATGATACGCCCTAGTTGTTTTGTGGCATCTTCTTTAAGATTTCTGTTTAAAGTATGTAATCTGCAAACAGACACTTTTGCTCCTATTCCTAATTAGCTATATTTTATTTACTTTTATTTTGGATAGCTATGGCTAGAATTTCCATACTATACTGAATTAAAGTGGTAAGAGTGTGCATTCTTGTCTTCTTCCTGCTTTTATTGGAGATGCTTTCAGCTTTTAATCAGTGAGTGTCATGTTAGCGGAGTTCTTGTCATATATGACCTTAACTGTGTTGAGGTGTGTTTCCTCATGTCCACTTTGAGGAGGAATATATTCATAAATAGATACTGAATTTGTCAAAACATTTTATGACTCTATTTAGGTGACCATATAATTTTTATTCTTCAGGTTGTTTGTGTGGTGTATCATACTCATTAATTTGTGGGTATTGAATCACTTTGCATCCCTGAAATAAATGGACTTAATCATAATGCATAATCCTCTTAATGTATTGTTTGATTTGCTAACAATTTAGTGGTGTTTTTGCATCTATGCTTACTAGTAGTATGTAACCTGTAATTTTTGGAGATATTTGTTCCAGTTCTAGCAGAAGTGTGATACAGAAATGTGGGATAGAAAGCCTCCCATCCTCTCGAAATTTTTGGAATACGCTGAGAAGTATAGTTAATAGCTCTTCTCTAAATGTTTGTCAGAAATCATCTGTGAAGCTGTCTAGGCCTGGAATTTTGTTTCTACAGAGATTTTTTTAAATACTTATTCAATTTCATTAGTGATAAACTGTTCATGTTTTCTTTCTCATTCCATTCTGGAGATTAAGTCTTTCTAAGAAATGGTCCGTTTATTCTAGGGTTTCCATTTTATTGGCATATAATATGTTGTATCATCATATGATGTTTTCTATTTCTTTGATATAAGTTGTAATTTCTCATTAATTTCTGAGCTTATTAATCTGTAACTCTCTTTTATGCTCATGTGTCTGGTTAAAGTTTATCAACATTATTTATGTTTCAAAAGCCATTATTTAGATTGATTAAATGTTTATATTTTTAATCATTATTTTATTTAATTATATTCTGTCCTTTCAGCTGACTTTCCTTCTACTAACAAGTTTCTTTTTTTTATATTGATATGTCTTTTGGTGGCAAGAATATGTTATAAGAGAGAGATGTTTCTTATTTATATAAGTGGGATTATTTTGCTATAAACATCCCTATTAATACTGTTTTTGTTATACCCCATGGATTTTGTTTTTGCTGTCATTTATCTTTATATATTTTTTATTTGATTTCTACAACAATCCAGTTGTTGTTAATAATGTTTGTTTTACCCTCCACACTTTAGTATTTTTCTCAGGTTTTTTCTTTTTATAAATTTCTATTTTCACAGAATCCATAAGTTTCTTCACAAAGCAAGGAGAAAAATAATAAAATTTGAACATATATCTGAAAGTCCCAAATTTTCTAAAATTATTTTGAAAAATGAATGAAGCTGTAGGTATTACCCTCCCTGAGTTTAGAACATACTACAAAGTTACAGTAATCAATTCATCAAAATATGGCACTTATAGAAACACAGAGATCAATGGAACAAAATAAAGAGTCTGAAAATAAACCCACACACTATGATCAGTTAGTCTATAATGAAGGAGACAAGAGTATAAAATGGAAAAAAGGCAGTCTCTTCAAAAAGTAGTTCTGAGAAAACAGGACTGTACATGTAAAAGGAAGATGAAAAAGTACTTCCTTCCATAGTACAAAAAAATGAGATAAAAATGAATTAATTACCTAAATGTAAAGCATGAAACTATAAAATATTTGACCAAGAACAGGAACAGAACTGACTTTGAGATAAATCATAGCAATCTTTATTTTTGATCTGTCTCCAAATTAAAAAAAAAAAAGGAAAACTAACAATTACAGTTTTTAGTTTACTGAGGAAAAAATAGATGTATTCTGCGATAAAGGGATTCTATTTCTTTTATAAGTGTGAAATGCAAAAACTTTTGCAGAGCAAAGGAAAACATCAACAAGACATATGATAACAGACAGAATAGAAGGAAAAATTTCAGACAATGAGAACAATAAGATGTTAAAATCCATAATATATATATAGCATATTAGACTCAATATTTAAAAATTAAAGACCTCAAATTAAAAACAGTTGAAGAATCTTCATGGAAACTTTTCAAAAATAGACATGTGGATGATTTTTAGACTGATATAAAGAAACATAACTTTGCTATTCATTAGGAAACCATAAATCAAAACCAGAATGAAATAATCTTACAGCAACCAAAATGGCTATTAACAAAATATCTACAAATGACAAATATTAATAAGAATGTCTATAAGAGGGAACCCAGGAACAATGATGGTGGAAATATAAATTGATGCATCCACTAGTGTAAAAGTGAGGACGGTGCACAGAAAACTAGAAAAAGAAGCATTATATTTTGCAGCAATTCCAGTTTCTGGTATAAATCTGAAAAAAATGTAAACATTAACTTAAAGGATATATTACCCCCAGTGTTCTTAACATCATCATTTATAGTAGTCAGGGGTAGAAGCACAACTCAACTGCCCATCAACAGATGATTGGCTGAAATAGATGTGAGATATAGATAACATAATAAATACTTCATCATTGTATAATAAAAAGTAAAATTCTGCCATTTGGAACAATGTGACTGGACCCAGAGGGTGTTGCACATAGGAAAATAAGTCATACAGGGAAAAACACTCTACGTTGTAACTTAAATTAGGAAAATAAAGATATAAGTGAAACAATCATAAGAAAACAAAAAAAGAATCACATATATATGTGTAGTGTACCAAGTAGTGGTTTCCTGTGGGGAAAGGGTAGAAGGATGGAGAAGACAGAAATGTTGAAGCTACAATTAATAAATTAGAGAACCAAAAGTACTATATTTACAGCACAGAGAATTATTTTAATAATTTAATTGATTTTAAAGAGATTATAGGGATATATTTTAGTAAAATGTGCATGTAGGTGGGTAAAACATTGAAGAAAAGAACCCAGGAAATTCAAAATATTTTGTAGTACTATGATATTAAGGGAAGTGATTTGTTCACTTTCTTTAGTGTTCTTATAATTTCCTAATTAGAATTTAAGCTTTTAGTTGTAAAACTATATAATTTCAAATGTGACACTAGTTGAAACTATTTTTGTCTCTCCCCTTACATCTACAGTCAGTAAAACGTTCACATCTGAACAAAAATAACTTCAACACAAAACAATACTCCAGAACGCATATGAACAGGTGAAGTTTGGTGGACTAAAACACACAAAGGAGGCTGAACTGAGGGAAGACCAGAGTTGGTGTCTGCAACCAAGGCCCCCTGAATAGGATATCTGAGTCCATAAATTCAAAGAACCCAGTAGAAACAGGATCTCAGTGGATCATGCAGATTCGGCCTCCAAATGCACCAGTACTCATGGTCACAGTTAATTAGGAGGGAGCCACAATGGAGACAGAATTTCCATCCTTCGGACACTGAGAGATTCATGAAACTGTCCCTACTCTCCATTCACAGTGGTGGAGACAAGTTACCTTGCAACACTGGACATGGCAAAGGCACTTGCCTGATTCCAAATACCCACCTTTCTTTACACCTTTCCTCAATGTGTACACTGATTCTCAAGGGATATCAGATAAAAGGAAGGGTTCTCCTTCCCAGTGACAACAGTGGCATTAACTATCAGAGAATTCTAAGAAGTGACAATGAAAGCACATCTTTTATCCACACAGTAGCGTCAGGAAAGTGCTATTTTAAAATGTTATCAGAGGTAGCTCAGGTTAGTAAAACCAATAATTGTACAATATTGCAAGCTACCAGAAAACAAAAACAAGGACTCCAACTCCCAATCTGTTATTTAGTGTCATCAGAGCAATAATCTATCAAGATCAAGACCAATCACAGTAACTTTATAGGGCACGCTAACACTGATAGACACACACAGACACCGTCACAGACACAGACACAGAAGCACAAGCACACACACCTGCACACACACACACACACACACACACACACACAATGTCAACCCTGCAGGAAACAAAGTTAAAGTAATTGTCTATTGCCATATAATCAATAGAGAATCCAAATAGCTGTCATACAGGATCTCAATACAACAAACAAAACTGAGAAAGCAGTTTAGTGAGCTCAGGAATAAATGAAATGATGAAAAGAAATACATTACCAAAGAGACTGAAAATATAAAATAATCAAACATTATTGGAGGACCTGGAGAACTTAATAAATGAGATGAAGGATGCAACAGAAAGCATTCGAGGTAGAATGTCTTTGTGGAAGAGAGATTAGCAAACTCACCAATGAAAAACTAGAAATGATAGGAGAGGGCAGAGATTCAAGATATTTAAAAGTGGGGAAATTCTACAGTAGCCATTGTCTTCCTCAGGAAGTGCACATTAGTGTGGAATCCTGGAGGGGGTAGAAAGTTAGAAGGCAGCTGATGGTTTATTAAAAGAAGTAAAATTGATAACTTCCCGAACCTGTGCAAGGAACTGATATACAAGTCCATGAACCAACAAAACACCAATAACTTTAAGACAAAGGGACCTCCTTCAAGATACGTCATATGCAAATTGACAAGACAATGTCAGAGTGAAATTTTAAAGGCAGCCAAAAAAAGTTATGATAATCTACTAAGGAACCCCCATTAGGCTATCAGCAGATTTCTGAGCAAAAAACATACGCCAAGCGTAAATAAGATTGTATTTTCAAACTACTGGAATAAGAAATCACTCACCCAATAATACTTACACTGTTATCACTTACATATAAAGTGAAAGTAAAGACTTTAACTAACAAACCTGAATGAGATGAAAAAGCAAAACCGAGACACCTTATAAGAGGTGTAGAATAGAAGTCTTCTAAGAAATATAAAATGGCAAAAATATGCAAAACATTGACCAAATGCTAAGGAGAGACCACGAGAAACTTTCAACACTTTCTTTGGGTATGTTCTTAAATGCTACTATACTATATGGATTAAAGAGTGAAAAAGAGGTAATCAGGGGCAATAAATATAGATACTTCAAACTGGTAGCATGTTCACAAGAGTAAAAGAAATAATTTGAAACAGTAGTCATAAAACTTAAAGTGTAAAATAAAACAATATTAAAGGAAGATGCTATCAGCGGAAAAAGGACTAAATTATACAGGATATGTTTTATTTTTATTTGAATTACAGTAGATGTAAAATATTGTGTAGTTTCAGATGTACAGTGTGGTGATCCCAACCACTTTGTAGATTATATTGCACTATGAATTATTACAGTAATTGTAACTTACAATTATTTTAAGCTATTGTATATAATTCCATATTCTATACAGATTATCCTTCTTGCTTCTCTATTAATGTATACTTCTTTGTATCTGTCAATGTCCTACCATTGAATTCTCTTTCCCTTCCACTTTGGTAAACATAAAATTTTTCCCATATCTTTGAGTCTGCTTAAGTCTTGTCTATCTAATCTCTTTACCACTCGATCATGTCTCTATCTATCTATCTATCTATCTATCTATCTATCTATCTATCTATCTATCTATCTATCATGTACGTATGTATCTATACTTCTATTTTTCTGTCATCTGTCAATAGATAGCTATACAAAGATGTACACAGATATTTGTTATACTTTAGACTCCACGTATAAATTAAAATATATAGTTTTGTCTTCGTCTAAGTTACTTCACTAAGCACAACATTTACTAAGTCCTCTCATGATGCTGAAATAGCTATGTGTTATAGTTTTTCATGGCTGAGAAATATTTATTGCATATTTACAGAAACATCATTTCTTCTTAAGTCCATAGTCTGCTGTGGACTCTTGGATTTCTTCCCTGTCTTGCATATTATAAACAGTACTGCTTTGAAAATTGGTTTTTCTAAATTTAGGGTGTTTTTTTCCCAGATATTTCCTAGGAGAGGTATTACTGGGTCATATGGTAGTTAACTTCTTAGTTTTTAAACAAATCTGAATACTGTTTACCTTAGAAGTTGTACCAATTTACATTACTACCAAGAGTATACAAGAGATTTCTTACCTCCACATCATCTCCAACACTTACTATTTGTAGACTTTTTGATAATAGCCGTTTGACCAGTGTGAAGTTATACCTCATTGTGGTTTGATTTGCAATTATGTAATAATTAGTAATGTTGTGAAATTTTATCACTTGCCTGTTACTCATCTGAATGTTTTCTTTGGAAAAATATTAACTCAGGTACTCTGCTCTTGTTTTTGATTGGGTTTTTGTTTTTCACCTTGAGTTATGTAACATAAATCAATGTTACATCTATTAACCTACATCTACTAACCCATGGTCACTTGCATTGTTTGCAAATATGTTCTCCAATTACACAGGCAGTGTTTTCATTTCATTGATAGTGTCCTTATCTGTGCAGAATTTTTCAAGATTCTTTAGGTCCCACTTGCTTATATTTGCTTTTATTTCTTTTGCCTTAGGAGACTGATACAAGAAAATATTCCTATGATGTATATACAATAGTGTATCACCTATATTCCCATCTAGCAGTTTTATAGTATCATAGTTTCTCCTTTTTCATTTATTATATTGTTTGTGTTCTCTCTCTTTTCTTGTTGGTGAGTCTGTCCAGAGATTTGTCAATTTTGTTTACTATTTCAAAAAAAGATTGATTGATTTTTCTATTTTTTAATCTCAATTTCAATTATTTCTTCCTTGATCTTTACTTTTTCCTTCTTTCTTTTGACTTTTGATTTTGTTTGTTCTTCTTTTCCTGATTTGTTTACATAGAACGTTTGATTATATATTTGAAATTGTTCTTCTAATTTGAGGATGGCCTTGCCACTATGAACTTCACTCTTAAGCCTGCTTTAACAGTATTCCATAGACTTTGTGTAGTGTATGTCATATCTCTCAAGATATTTTTTAATTTCTTCTTTTACTTCAGCACCTGACCCCCTTGTTTAAGTACCATGTTTTTTCATCTGGATTCTGTTATTTTTTCTCCCTGCTTTTCTGTGATTGTTTTCTAGTTTCATGGTATTATACTCAGAAAAGATGCTTAAATTAATTTTTATCTAATTAAATTTTTTGAGGCTTCTTGAGTGCCTGAGTATGTAATCTTTCATAGAAAATATTCCTTGTGAACAGGAAAAAAATGTATATTCAGTTTTGGGGAGAAGAACTGTTTTGAAAATATCAATCATCTCCAAATATTTTATTACGTATTTTAGTATCTTTGTCCCCTTATTAATTTTCTGTGTGAAAGGCCAGTCCAGTGATGATAATGGGGAGTTATAAACTCCTACATTGATTCTGTTCCCAGAGATTTCTCTATTTTATATATTAGTGTTTCTTTTATGTATTTAGGTGCTCCTATACAGAGTGCATATATCTTAATGATTATAATATCCCCATTTTGATTTGCTCCTTTAATCATTATATCATGTCCTTTTTTATCTTTCTCTATGGCCTTTTTTGTAAAGTCTCATTGTGTGAAGTCAGTACTGCTTGTCCTGTTTCTTGTCATGTGCATTTGCATGGAATATATTTTTCTACCTTCTGACTTTCAATTGATGTGTGTTCCTCTTACTATAGTGGGTCTCCTCTATGCTTCATAATGTAGGGTCTTGTTATATTATCCCATCTGACAATAAATATCTTTTGATTGAAGCACTAAGTCCATTAACATTTGTGATAATTATTGATAGACATGTTTATTTCCATACTGAACTTCATTCTCTAGTTGATTTGGTATTTTCTTTTTGTTCATTTGTTTTTGTTTTTGTGGCTTGATAAGTTTTCTTTTATAATCTTGGGTTCTTTTTGGCTTTGTGACTTCATTGTATGCTTTTGACTTATAGTAACCTTGTTTTGTATGCATATTGACTTGTAATATATTTGTTTAAATTAACTGATAAGAATACAAATACAAACCCATACAACAGAAAACAGAAACAAGAAGAAAACACTCTTTATTTTCCTGTTTCATTCTGTGACCCTTAAAAATTTTGATCTCTTCTTTTACAACACCATATTTATTCTGTTGTAAGTCATTATAGATATTGCCTATATAATTATGACTTCTTCTTTTCTATAGCATACTGCTTCTTTTTTATTTATAGTAGATCTTTCTTATTTCTTTTTCTCTTGCTAAATTCTTTAAGTATTTGCTTGTGTGGAAGTTATTTATCTCTCCTTCTTCTAAAAGATAGCCTTGCTTGATAAAGTATCTTAGATTACAGATTTCTTTCATTCAGGATTTTGAATCTGTCTTGCCACTACCTTCTGCCTGCTGTGTTTGTGTAGGAAACGAGGTTACAAATATTATGTATATAATAATATATATATGTAAAGAACACATATAAATGAAGTTAACAAATATGGTGAAAACCTATACGTTAAAAAACAGAAAACATTGATAAAGGAAATTAAAACAGATCCAAAGAAATGAAATGATCTCTTATGTTAATGATGTGAAACAATGTGTTTGAAACAATCATGCTACCCAAAGGAATCTACATTTTGTGTGATTCATGTGAAAATACCAATGAGATTTTTCTAATAAATTGAACAAATAATTTTAAAATTTATATGTAACCACAAAGATCTTGAGTTGCCAAAATAATCCTGAAAAAGTTTATTAAATCTAATGGTGTAAAATTCTCTGATGTTAAGCAGTCCTACAAAACTTTAGTAATTAAAACAAAATGATACTGGCTCAAAAACAGACACCAATCAATAGAAGAGAATCGAGCAACCAGATATAATCCCTCACACCTATGATCAATTAACCCATGAAAAAGGAAGCAAGAGTATAAAATTAAGAAATGACATTCTCCTCAATAATTACTGATGGGGAGATTGAACATGTAAAAGATTGATTAGAATATTTCCTCACATTGTATACAATCCATGAGCACACAATATCTTTCTATTTATTTTGTTTACTTATATTTCTTGCACCTGTAATATATAGATCTTTGTTTAGAACTTTTATTTCACTTATCAAATTTATTCCTATTTTATTCTTTTTGGTTTTAATTTACACACAATAGTTTTCCTAATTTCTATTTCTGATAATGTTTTGTTACTATACAAATATGCAATGAATATTTGTATATTGATTTTGTATTCTGCAAGTTTACTAAGTTTGTTCATTATTTCTAACAGTCACTAGAGGAGTCTACGGAGTTTTCTATGTATGCATAATTATGTCATCTGTAAAAACTTCACTCTTTTATTACAAGTTGAGTTAATTTTATATATTTTTTTGACTAGTAAGTCTTCCGAGGACTTCTAGTAGTGTAATTTAGGACTTGTGAAAATGAGCTACTTTTTCTTATTACTGGACCAGAGGAAAAGTTTCCTGTATGGTAACATTGAATTTGATTTAAGTCATGGGTATTTCATGTATGGCTTTTATTATGCTTTGTTACATTCTATCTAAATCGAATTAAATAATATTTTTATAAAAATTTAAAGATCAGATCTGTCAATAATTTTCCTATATATTTGGTGATTGTTATATTTGAATTCTTTTTTTTTTAAAAGGATAGTATCACATATGTAAATTCGTGTATATTAAATAATATTTATGGATCTGGTCAAAATCCAACTTAACTATAGTTTATAATACTTATTATATGCCATGTATTCAGGTTGCTAATATTTATATAGAATGGGATTTACAGACACTGAATGAAAAATTTACATTGTAGCTTTAGGGTACATTTATTTATTTAAATATTTTATCTCTCATTTTGAACTGGGCTTATGTTTAATGGAATTTATTTCTAAATAAAGAATATAACTTTTGGTAGAACTGGATTTACTACAGTTTTTTGATACAGAACATAGCTATTATTTACAATTAGTGCAAAAGACACTTGCCTTAAAATGCCGTAAAATAATAAAAATGCCAACCGTTTCAGGACTGAGAAACATATTGCTTCCTAAAATGAATTACCTAGTCTTTTACACCCCAAATGACACATAGGATTATATCTTTGTTTTTTGATTGTTTGTTTGTTTGCCTCTTAATGGAGGCAATGCTTATTGAACCCAGGATCTTGTGCATAAGTTTATTTATCAACATCATTTTGGAACAATTAACAGAAGCCACAAGAGTATGGATTATAAAGAAGACAAGAAAATTTATTACTTCTAGGGACTGATAAACCTCAGAGTGACAGAATGGCAAAAATAAACATTTGTAAATTTACAATAAGATTCTCTCTTTTGAAATAATATTGTAGAATATTAAATTACTTTTGCTTCAATTAAACCATTGAATTACAATTTAAAACAAAAGTTCCCCCTTTGGGATTTCTTAAATTAGATTGATTATTTTAATATTTTATTTCATAAATATTAACCATTTTTATATACATACCATATAAACACATATTTATTCTTCTGATGTTTTGAATATAGAGGTACATATTCTAAAGTACACAGATAAATACCTGCTTCCAATACCAAATCAAATTATGTTTCACTTTAATTACAAATGATATTGAAATTGTTATACATTTTCTGTACATGTTTTAGGCAAATTTCAGTTAAAATTCCTAAACTTTAAAATTATTTTATATATTTTCTGCATTATTTATACTCTGTTCACTAATCTGTTATAAATTTGTGTACAAAAGGAAGGAGATTGGTTTTATTTAATAAACCCCAAAATTAAATTTTATAAAAAGATTTTTTTGAGATAATATTTGCAGATTACTCTATAAAAATAAGCGTCTTATATGTTTCATTTTAACTGGATGAGTGAGAAGTAAACACTGGCTGAATGTTACACTTGAGTTGCTAGGAGACCAGTTGTTTTGTGATGTCACAGCTACTCAGGTTGAGAACCACTCTGATGGCCTAACAGTTTATCTGTGTAGGATTGCCAAAGCAGTATTTGAAGCTGCAGTGCTCAAAATCATTCAGATTAGAAAAGTACCTGTAGAAAAAGTTATATGAAATGGCACATGTTTCTTCAGAAATTCAAGAGGTGTCTCATAAAGATGGACCAACTGGTCAAGGAAACTCCGGTAGATCTTTATTTTGTTATCAAACATTCTCTGGGGATTTGGACTTGAGGTCTATGATTGAAAAAAATGCTTTTTAGACTTTGTCTGAAGAATCCTTGATTTAAAGGCCATGTTACATACATTGTGTCTCTGAACCAGATGAAGATAATGATTTTCGTTCTCTGACATTTCCAAGAAAACTCTGGAAAATGGCTGGGAGTGACCAATATAAACCCATCTGAAGGGATGATAATGGAACTTCCATAGTGATTGATGAAGATGTCTTTAAGAAGGAAGTTTTGGAAATAAAGGCCCCTTTCAGAACATTTGAAACTGGAAGAATGAAAAGTTTACTTAGACAGCTTAACCTTTATGGGTTTAGTAAATTGCGGCAGAATTTACAAAGATCGGTATTTCTAGCAGACTTTCTGGCAGAAGAAAAAGAAGTCTCTGTTTTAAGCAAGGTATTCAGAAACTTTAGTTACCACTTCGTAACTTATATATAAAATTTTATTTTATACATCAATCTATGGTAATATAAATGTAAAGCTAGATTTTGAAAATTGTATAAAACTACTAAGGCTAAAATTCTTTATTTATTCTAAAAAATGAGGACAGTGACTTAAGCATTCACATTATAAGAAACTTTGCTTGCAACTATGAATTTTATCAGAAATCTAAATAAAGGTATTAAAGATGCTTTTCAAAAGTGGCATTCACCATTACTGCAAAAGCTTGTTTCTTAAATTTGATGACTATACTATTTAAATGTGTATTTTCCAAATAAGGAACTTCAAAATATTGTCAGTAATGTTCATATTTTGATGATATTATCTTTGCATAGTAAATGTGAAATCTGAGGTTTTATAGGTTAGGCTTATTATACTGATGTATTTTGGTATAAATTATTACTGAAATCTTTCTACTTTGGTTGTAGCTGCAGTTCTATCATAATCCAAATGTTAAACGAGGCTGTCCCCAGGTTTTAGTGAGAATAAAAAGAAGAATTGTGATTAAAAATGCCTCTCTGATATCTTCATTGGCTGAAGATTTCAACAAGAAACACTATAAAGCAGTGGGTAATGTGGATAAACATAGTTCTGATTTTGTGGGTGACACTACTGGAGACAGTAAATTTTTACTTTCTGTAAATTTAAACATGCCTCTAATAAGAAAGCTCTCTACCAGCCACATAATTGGTGACACAACTACCCCGATCAGAGGTGATTTTTCTCCTCCATCATCAATGTCAGTTAGACCACCAGAACAAATTGCAGTGAATCAACGTGCTATTTTAAATCAGTTGACCACTGTCCACGGGCACTCTCAAAGCAGCTACATTGAAGCAAATAGCCGTGTTGTGAACTTCATTATAACTACAACTACTACTTCTCAGTACAGCATCTTTTATCCCATACAAAGGAATTATATTGGACAGATGATGGAACCTTCTATTTTTTCAAATAGATATTACAACATATCTGCCAATGAAGGTCGTTTTTCTAAACTTCATCCAGGGAGCAACCCACGGTTTCTAGTGTCATTGATTGCTGATACATCAGCAAACTCTCTTTCAAGGCCAACTCATCAGACATATTCAGTTTATGAACGTCATCCTAGTCACAACTGATCTACCAAAGGACTATCAGATTATTAAGGATAAAAAAGATTAAAATTGATGTTGAACAAATATCTGCAATTTTATTATTTCAACAATATACATAGATGTCTGCCTCTAATTATCTTATTTTTTAAATAGTGTTAAGAGATAAATGGGAGACTAAGCTACAATTTAAAGAT
Source organism: Vicugna pacos (assembly GCF_048564905.1). NCBI lineage: Eukaryota > Metazoa > Chordata > Mammalia > Artiodactyla > Camelidae > Vicugna > Vicugna pacos. The sequence goes on from NW_027328738.1 coordinate 3,001,221, forward strand.
AAAAAGAGATACTTGATTGATATGATCATTTAATGGAACAATATGGTAGTTAATTTAAAAAAATTCTTGTAAGGAAGAAGAGAAAATGGAAGAATTTGGAGGAAGACTGTAACATGGAGAGAGGGAAAAGTACTAAGTGGCTTCTGGTTCATCCTGGAAAGTATTAAAAGTGTTAAGTTAGGATTGGGTGGAAGGAGATAAATTCAGAAACCAGCCCTGGGATCATGGTGTCTATTATGTCATCCCTGGAATCATTAATGTCACATGATGTAGTCTCAGTTGGCACATTCAGCATGTGGTTGAATTTAAGATGAAATTTTATCTATTGTCTTCTTTGTTCTGTTCTCAAAGCATTCCAATTGTTGCTTTCATTCCCTGCCCTCAAGAGTCTACACTATATTTTCAGTCGATACTTTATTTTGTTTTTATGTTCCATCCAAAGACAAGCTTACGTCCTCAGGGTGGCTCTTAATGCCTTTCCAACTCTACGCACACAAACTGAACTTAGTTTAGTCATTCCTTTATAAATCTAGCATCTGACTACCTTGGCATATCTTTATGTTTCACTGTATATGGAGATAAATCCAGGCAAACGCTTGTCAAGTATGTTAGCTGCAACCTCACCACTTTTGCTGCAGCTCATCCTTGGAATTTGGATGTCCTCCTTTAACCTACTTAGACTTTGCCAGTCTCAGTACAGAAACTACCTTCTTCAGAAGATTTCTGTCTATCCCCCTTTCCTTGTCTAACTGGGATACCAGCACAGTAAGCACAGCATTTGCCACAGGATGCATTTTAGTATTTAGTGAATGAAAAATACATGTTGAGTTTAAGCAAAATCTACTTTCCTGAAACAACAAATCTCTCATGGTTTCCACAATATTTCGTTATGGTCTTTACTCTTCACCACAAACTAGCTCTTTCCATAGACCATGGACTAGTCACTCAAGACAGTAAGTGGAGGTAGCTACAGGAAACAAAGTATTATTTTCTTCTTAATTCATGCCTCCTGAGGCCTAAAGCATTCCATTCCCATTTGCTGGATTTTTTCCTGACTCTTCATCACCCACCCAACCCATAATAGCTGATTCTCTTCATCATTTTAATAACTATACTGACTTCTAATTAATTTACTTCTTAGAATCAGAGCTTTGCCCAGAAGAGACAGTGCTAATGCAAACATTTAATGTAGGTTTATGCACCCCACATAACTTGTGCCCCTTCCAACCTTCACACAGGAAGTATCAAAGAGGTACTAGACCCTTGGTTGAGGTGGTCGTATTCAGTAACCAAATTGCAACCTAAAATGTGTGGACTAGAAGGAGGTGAGGGTGGTGGATTTAAAAATTTGTCCAACTGCATGAGTACCAATTTTCTGCAGATATTAGGAAATATAAAATATTCATGGAAGAATTTGTCTATTTCCTATTAATTTAAAATAAAAGGTGAAGGATTTATAGAATGTGAAATGCCCTGAAATGCTGGAAAAATTGTAGGCAGTGTCTGAGTGTCTAAGTCTTCTGCTCATAATCATGCAGCCAGTGTCAACTGATGACTGGAATGGCAATACTGAGTCCTGAAAATATGTCACCAGTTGTGAAGAAAGCCTTTGATAATCTGGAGAAAAGGCAAATTTGCCAGGGTAACCTCTTGCAACATCCCACAAATATGACCGTTTCCAAGAGAAGAAAAGAGACCACTTGCAGCAGGAGATCTGTGTCTGTACAGCAGTGGTTGTTCCTACAACAGAATCATCAAGCTTTTAAATTTGTCAGCACATCTCTGACCGTGGCTATGTTGTTGCTTACATTAAACGGCTGGGGTTCAGTTGGACTGGTTCAGCAACTATTTTCCACCTCTCTTATCAGACAGTGGGTCTTACAATGATCATCTTAACAAGGTTCTATACTGATAAGTCAAAAGCTACAGTTTACTTTTAAAATTAGAAGTCCTAAAGAAGAATATTGTTGGTTTCTCCATCTATAGTTTTCTACCTTGGAAAAGCTAGACTATTGGCAAAAGTAGAAATGTTGTCTGGTGTTTGAAATCTATCCTCTGAGCTCTTCCCACAGAATTCTTACCACTAAATACTACAAATCTGTCTGCCACTGTGTGTGTGTGTGAAGATGGATTGTTAAGCAGTAACTGAGTTTGTCTTAGTTAGGTCATCAGTAAATTATTATTCTGCAGCTTGCAGAATTTCTGTGAATTAATAGTTTCATTGAGCCACCAGATTTTCTTCTGATCAGGGAGAGGTAGATGATATTTCACTCAATATACTAATTGTTAACTGTTTATTGAATCCCGAGCTGATGCTAGGGCCAAGCCACTGAACCCTTGAATGGGACTGAGGCAAATATATTCTCCAGTCCCCAGAGCCCAGCACAGGACTGTGTCTCCTTTTTAATTTATGCTTATGTCTAATTTCTTTGTTCTTCTAATTCTCATTGTTGACACAACTTATTTTGGCTTTGATCACCCCTTGAATAATTTATAGAGACTGAACCACTGACTTATACCCGTTCACCTAGAATTTGTAATAACCTTTCTTTCCTTGGACTACCTGGAATAAAGTGAGCGTAGTCATCATTTTGAAAGCAGTCCTCAGTCCTAATAATGCAGAACCTTTACACTTCTTTGCCCAGAACTTGAGCAAGAATATTTGTTGTGGATCTCAGGGATTATCCTCTCATCCCCTAATGCAACCATGAGAAAACACCACATTGTTATCCAAAATCAAGGCTTTGTCAGTATTGCATTCCAATTGTAAAACAGTTAAGAATTGTAGGAGTTCTGAGATTTTACCATGCTGAGATTTTTAGCAATCTAGCATGTTCATTTCTTACAGGTGCTGTCGGGAGATGAGACCATCGGTAAGAGGCAGTGAACTATATCACTCACAGCAAGAGCAGCCAGTTTTAAATTTGTATCCATTCCCTAATCTCAGATGAATACACTGAGTGAAATTTTGATACCTGCAGAAGCAGTGGGCTGTTAACATGAAGAAAGTTTAAGGCATGGTAAAACACTAATTTTATTAGTATCTTTATGTATTATTTATTAGAATCACTTATTTATTAGTATCTTTACCTAGGATAAGTATATCATGACTCAGGTTTACTTGCTGCAGAAACAATTATATGAAATGACATGAGAAAAATTGAATATTGACATTCCATTTTTATTTCCACTTCAATTGAGATATAATTGGTGAGGAATATTGTGTAAGTTTAGGTGCACAGGATAGTGATTTGATTTACAGGTATCATGAAAGAAATATCATAGCAACTTTAAGGAGAATTCATTATCTCATTTAGATACAATATTAAAGAGATACAATTTGCCTTTTTGTTGTGATGAGAAAACTAAGGGTCTACTCCCTTAACAACATTCATATATAACATAAAGCATTATTAATTGTAGTTTTCATGTTCTTATGGGGCATCCCGAAGACACATTTATTTTACGGCTGGAGATTTGTAGGTTTTGAGTGCATTAATGAAATCCTCCTTTCCCAACCCCTGCCTCTGTTAACTACAAGTCTAATTTTTTTTCTATAAGTATGTTTGTCTTTGAAGTGTACTTTTATCTATAAACTGTGTTAGTTCCTCTTACACAACGTACTGTTTGCTATTTTTAGTACATTTCAAACTGATCACCAGAATATATCTAGTTATGATATGTTGCTATTTAAAGATATTTCACAGTTATTTACTATTCCCCATACAGCACATTTCTAGCCCCTGACTCATTTAATTTGCAACTGGAAAATTTTCTCTTAATTTTCGTCAAATATTTCTTTTTCCTCACACCGTTTCCCTCCTTCTTGTGAACAACCTGTTTCTTTGTATATCTATATCTCCTTTTCTGTTGTGGTATGTTCATTTCTTTTAAATTCCAAATGTGAATAAAATCATACAGCATTTGTCGATCTCTTTTTGACTTATATCACTTAGCATATTACCGTCTTGGTCTATACCCAATTGTTGCAAATGAAGAACTTATTCTTTTTATTGCTGAGTAATAACTCATTTTATTTTTATCTGTGTGTGTGTACATATATATAATGCTGCAGTGAATATATGTTTGAATTTATCCTTTCTCGTTTGTGTTTTTATTTTCTTGGAATAATTATCCAGATATGGAAATGTTGGATTATATTTCATTTTTAATTTTTAGATAAAACTGCATTCTGTTTTCCACAGTGGCAGCACAAATTTACATTCACTCCAGCAGTGCCTAAGGGTTGTTTTTCTTACATCCTCACCAACTGTTATATTAGATATCTTTTTGGTAATATTCATTCTGACAGGACTGACAGAAACTCTTATTGTGTTTTGGACTTGCATTTTTCTGATGGTTAGTGATGTTGACTTGTTTCATATGCCTGATGATTACTTTTCCCTACTGTATATTCATTTTTTGTAATGGGCTAAATGTCCATAACTGTCTGATTTCATTTTCAGACTTTCTTTGTGTTCCATTATTTTCTTTGTTCTGTGCCACTACCATATTCTTTTTATTACTGTAGCTTTGTATTATAGTTTTAAATAAGGGAAAGTGATACGTCCTCTTTGTTCTTTGTCAGATATATTTGTGTTTATTGTTTGTTTTCTTTTCTTTTCTTTTTTTAGTGATTTCAACACTTTTGTGTTTACATGTAAATTTTATTATTATTTATTGTAAATTCTGAAAATGCCCTTGGTATTTTGATATGCACTGAATATAATTAATGTATTTTCTTGGCTAGTACTGTCATTTAAACAATATTACTTTCCTCATCAATGAACACAGTATATCCTTTCGTCTGTTTGCATTATCTTCAATTTCTGTTATAAATATTTTATAGTTTTCTGTGTACAGTTCTTTTACCTCCTTGTTTGGATATATTTGAAGATTTTTGTTTTGCAATGTAACTGTAAATGAGACAGTTCCTTCACTTTCTCTATCTGTTAGCTTGTTGTTAGTGTGCAGAAATGCAAGATTTGTGTATGTTAATATTACATTCTGAAATTTTAACAAATGCACTGAAAAGTCCTAGCAGTTTTGAGGTGCCATCTATAGGATTTCTGTTTAAAGTATGTCATCTGCAAACAGATACTTTTACTCCTATTCTTAATTAGCTGTATTATATTTCCACTTATTTTGGATAGCTATGGCTAGAATTTCCAATACTATACTGAATATCAGTGGTAAAAGTTAGCATTCTTGCCTTCTTCCTGCTCTTACAGGAGATGCTTTCAGCTTTTAATCAGTGAGTGTCATGTTAGTTGAGATCTTGTCATATATGACCTTAACTGTGTTGAGGTATGTTTCCTCATGCCCAATTTGAGGAGAAATATAATCTTAAATAGTTAATGATTTTTCAAAACATTTTATGACTCTTTTGATGTGACTATATTATTTTTATTCTTTAATTTATTAGTGTGGTGTATCATATTGATTAATTTGTAGGTAATGAATCACTTTTACATCCCTGGATTAAAATGGACTTAATCATAATATATAATCCTGTTAATGTATTTTTTGCTTTGCTAACATTTCAGTGATGATTTTTACATCAATGCTTATCAGTAGTATTTAACCTGCAATTTTTTGAGGTATTTGTTCCAGTTTTAGTAGTAGTGTGATAAAGAAAGTTGGGGGAGGAAGCCTTCCATCCTCTTGAAATTTTTGGAAATCTCTGAGAATTATAGGTGATAGCTCTTCTCTAAATATTTGGCAGAATTCACATGTGAAGCTGTCTAGGCCTGGAATTGTATTTCTTGGGAAATTTTGTTTAATGAGTTATTCAAATTCATTAGTGGTTATCTGTTCATATTTTCTATTTATCATTCCATCATGGAGATTATGTCTTTCTCAGACATTGTATATTTCTTCTAGGGTTTCCATTTTATTTACATGTAATTTGTTGCATCTTCTTATGATGCTTTGTATTTCTTTGATATAAACTGTAACTTCTCATTTATTTCTGAGCTTATTAATCTGTACTCTTTTTTCTCATAAGTCTGGTTAAATTTTATCAACTTTATTTATCTTTCAAAAACCATTATTTAGTTTGATTGAATGTTTCTATTTTTAATCATTATTTTATTTATTTATGTTCTGACCTTTCAGCTGTCTTTCTTTCTACTAACAAATTTTTTCTTATTTTGCTATAACTGTTGTTTGTAAGATTATGTTATAAGAGAGAGATGTTTCATATTTGTATAAGTGGGGTTATTTTTTATAAGCATCCCTATTAATACTGCTTTTGCTATACCCCATGGACTTTGTATTTGTTGTCATATTCTCTATACATGTTTCCTTTGATTTTTACAGCAATCCATTGTTTGTTTAATATTGTATGATTTATCCTCTGCATTTTACTATTTTTCTTATGGTTTTACATTTAATAAATTTCTATTCTCACAGAATCCATATGTTTCTTCCCAAACAGGGAAAAAGTAATAAAATTTATACAAAAATAGGAAAGAACCAAATTTTCTAAAATTATCTTTGAAAAATAAAACTGTGGATATTATCCTCCCTGAATTTATAAAGTACTAGAAAGCTACAGTAATCAAAGCATCATAATTTATCACTAAAAGAGACACATAGATCAATGGAACAAAATAAAGAGTCCGAAAATAAACCCACAAACATATGGTCAATTAGTCTACAATGAAGGAGGCAAAAGTATACAATGGAAATAAGGCAGTCTCTTCAACAATAGTTCTGGGAAAACTGGACAGTACATGTAACAGTAAGATGTATGATCACTTCCTTCCATAGAATACAAAATAAGATAAAAAATGATTAATTTCCTAAATGTAAAACCTGAAAATGTACAATTTCTGACCAAAAACATGAGGAGAACTTTCTTTGAGATAAATTGTAGCAATATTTATTGGTGATCTGTCTCCTAATTAAAAATAAAGGAAAATTATCAACAATAGTTTTAAGTTTATGTAGAAAAATTTAGATGTAATACATGATACAGGGATTCTACTTCTTGTATAAGTGTGAAGTGTAAAACCTTTTGCAGAGCAAAGGAAACCTTATACAACACATATGACAACACACAGAATAGAAGGAAAAATTTCAGACAATGAGACCAACAAGGTGATAATATCCATAATAAATATGTAGCATATTAGACTCAATATTTTAAAACACAGGCACCAACTTTAAAACAGTTTAAGGATCTTCATGGAAAGTTTTCAAAAACAGACATGTGGATGAATTTCATTCACATAAAAAGAAACATAATGTTCCTATACATTAGGAAATCTTAAATCAAAACCAGAATGAAATATAATCTCACAGCAACCAAAAGGGCTATTAAAAAATGCTTCTAATGACAAACATTAATAAGAATGTTAATAAAAGGGAACCAAGGTACACTCGTGGTGGAAACATATATTGATGTATCCACTATTATAAAAGTGTAAACAGTGTACAGAAAACTAGAAATAGAAGCATTATATATTACAGCAATTCCAGTTTTTGGTATAAATCTTTAAAAACATGAAAACATTAACTTTCAAGGATATATTACCCACAATGTTCTTAACATCATCATTTAAAATAGCCAAGGATAGATGCACAACTCAACTGCCCATCAACAGATGATTGGCTGAAGTAGATGTGAGATATAGATAACATAATAAATACTTAGTCATTGTCATATCAAAAAATAAATTTCTTCCATTTGGAAAAATGTGACTGGACCCAGAGAGGGTTGTACATATGAAAATAAGTCATAGTGAGAAAAACACTCTAAGTTATCACTTATATGAGGAAACTAAAAATATAAGAGAAATAATCATAAAGAAACAGGAACAGAATCACATATATATGTGTAGTGTACCAAGTAGTGGTTTCCTTTGGGGACAGACAAGAAGGAGGGTGAAGACAGAAATATGCAAGCTACCAGTTATTAATTAGAGAAGAAACAGGGCTACATTTACAGCACAGAGAAATATTTTAATAATTTAAATGATTTTAAAGAGATTATAGGCATATATTTTAGTAAAATGTGCATGTATGTGGGAAAACAATGAAGAAAATAACCCAGGAAAATCAAAATATTTTGTAGTACTATGACATTAAGGGAGGTGATTTGTTCACTTTCTTTAGTGTTCTTATAATGTCCTAATTAGAATTTAAGATTTAAAATGAAAAAGTATATACTTTGAAAAAAGTGACATAAGTTTAAACTATTTTTGTCTCTCCCCTAAAATCTTCGGTCTTTAAAACGTTCACATCTCAACAAGTATAACTAAAATTCAAAACAATACTCCAGAACACATGTGTAAAGCTGAGGTTGTTGGGCTAAAACACATAAAGGAGGCTCAACTGAGGGAAGAGCAGATTTGGTGCCTGCAACCAAGGCCCAGTTACTAGGGTATCTGAGCCCACAGGCTCAGAGAACCCAGTAGAAACAGGGTCACAGTGGTTCACACAGCTTCGGCCTCCAACTGCACCAGCACTTATGGTCACAGGTAACTAGGAGGGAGCCACAATGGAGACAGAAATTCCATCCTTCAGACACTCAGACATTCATGACACTGTCCTAACTCCCCATTCACATTGGTGGAGAAAAGTTACCTTGCAAAACTGGACATGGGAAAGGCACTTGCCTGATTCCAAATACCCACCTATCTTTACACCTTTCCTCAATGTGTAAACTGAGTCTCAAGCGATATCAGATAAAAGGAAGGGATTGCCGTCCCAGTAACAATAGTGGCATTAACTACCAGAGAAGTCTAAGAAGTGACAATGAAAGCACATCTTTTATGCAGACAGTGGCGACTGGAAAGTGCCATTTTGAAATACTATCAGAGGTAGCTCCGGTAAGTAAAACCAAAAATTCTGCAATATTGCAACCTACCAGAAAAGAAAAGCAAGGGCTCCTACTCCACATCTGTTATTTAGTGTCCTCACAACAATAATTTACCAAGATCATGACCAATCACAGTAACATTATAGTGCACGCACACACACAGTTGCCAAGAAACAGACACCGAAACAGACACAGACACACACGAATACGCACACGCACACACACACACAAAATGTTTACCCTGCAGCAAACAAACCTAAAGTCATGGTATATTGCTATATAATTAACAGAGAATACAAATAAGTGTCATACAGAAATTCAAAACAAAAAACAAAACTCAGATAGCAGTTTAGTGAGCTTAGGAATAAATTAAATGCTGATAAGGAATACATTACCAAAGAGACTGAAACTATAAAATAACCAAACATTATTGGAGAACCATATGAACTTAATAACTGAGATGAAGAATGCAACATAAAGCATTGGGAGCAGACTGCCTTTGTGGAAGAGTATTTAGCAAACTCACCAATACAAAACTAGAAATGATAGAGGAGTGCAGAGATGCAAGATATTAAAAAGTGAGGAAATTCTACAACAGCATTCAGACTTCTTCAGGAAGTGCACTTTAGAGTGAAATGCAGGAGGGAGAAGAAATTTAGAAGGTAGCTGATGGTTTATTTAAAGAAATAATAGTTGATAACTTCCTGAACCTATGTAAGGAACTGATATTCAAGTCCGTGTGCCAACAAAACACCATTAACTTTAAGGCAAAGAGACCTCCTTCAAGATATGTCATATGCAAATTGGCTAGTCAATGACAGAGTAAAATTTTAAAGGCACCCAAAAAATATTATGATAATCTACAAAGGAACCCCCATTAGACTTTCAGCAGATTTCTCAGCAGAAAACATAGGCCAAGGGTAAATTAGATGGCATTTTTAAACTAATGAGAAAAGAAATCTCTCACCCAAGAATACTCTACCTTGCACAGTTATAACTTAGCTATAAAGTGAAAATAAAGACTTTACCAGACAAACAAAACCTGAATGAGATGAAAAAAACAAATCTGAGACACCTTACACGGGGTACAGAAAAGAACTCTTCTAAGAAATATAAAATGGCAAAAATATGCAAAACATTGAATAAAATGCTTAGCAGACACCATGAGAAATTTGCAAATGTTTCTTTGGATATGTTCTTAAATGCTACTATACTATATGGATTTAAAAGGGAAAAATATGAAATCAGGGGTAATAAATATATATACATCAATCTGGTAACATGTTCACAAGAGTAAAAGAAATTATTTGAGACAGTAATCATAAAAGGTAAAGAGCAAAAATAAATCAATATTAAAGAAAGCTTCTATCAGCAGAAAAATTACTAAATTATACATGAGATGTTTTATTTTTAATTGTAGTACAGTAGATGTACTATATTGTGTAGTTTCAGATGTACAGCATCGAGATTCCAACCACTTTGTGGATTATATTGCATTATAAATTATTACAATACTTTTAACATTCAATTATTATAAGTTATTGTGTATAATTCCCTGATCTATACAAATTATCCTTGTTGCTTCTATCCTTTATGCATACTACATTATATCTCTCAATATCGTAACATAAAATTGTCCTTCCCTTCCACTTTGGTAAACATAAATTTTTTCCCATATCTTTCAGTCTGTTTCAGTCTTTTCTATCTAATCTCTCTATCTCTCTACCATGTCTCTATCAATCAATCAATCAATCTATCTATCTATCTATCTATCTATCTATCTATCTATCTATCTATCAATCTATCTACCATGTATCTATGTATCTATCCTATTTATCTGTCATCTATCAATAGATATCGATAGATAGATGTACATAGATATTTGTTATTCTTTAGACTCCACATATAAATTTTGTTATATACTTTTGTCTTTGTCTAAGTTACTTGACTAAGCACAATATTTACTAGGTCCATTCAGGATGCTGAAATAGCAATGTGTTATACTTTTTCAAGGCTGACTAATATTCCATTGCATATTTATAGAATCATCATTTCTTTTTAAGTCCATACTCTACTGTGGACTCTTAGATTGCTTCCCAGGCTTGCATGTTATAAACAATGCTGTTGTGAACTATTGTTCTTCACAATTTAGGGTTTTTTCCCCAGATTTTTCCTAGGAGAGGTATTATTGTTTCATATGGTAGTTATGTTTTAGGTTTTAAAGGAATCTGAATACTGTTTTCCATAGAAGCTGTACCAATTTACATTCCTACCAAGTGTAAAAACAGATTTTCTACCTCCACATCATCTCCAACACTTTCCATTAGTAGACATTTTTATAATATCGATTTGAAGAGTGTGAAGTGATACCTCATTGTGGTTTTGATTTGCAATTACCTAATAATTAGTAATGTTGAGCAATTTTATCATCTACCCGTTACTCATCTGTAAATTTTCTTTGGAAAAATACTATCTCAGTTACTCTGCTCTTGTTTTTGATTGGGTTTTTGCTTTTCACATGGAGTTGTATAACCTAAATCCATGTTACATCTACTAACCTACATCTATTAAACCCTGGTCACTTGCATTGTTTGCCAATATGTTCTCCAATTACACAGGCAGTGTTTTCATGTCATTGATTGTGTCCTTAACTGTGCAGAAGTTTTCAAGTTTGTTTAGGTCTCACCTGCTTATTATTGCTTTTATTTCTTTTGCATTTGGAGACTGATTTAAGAAAATATTCCTATGATATGTATATATATAGGGTATCACATATATTCCCTTCTAGCAGTTTTATACTATCAGGTCTTACATTTAGGTCCTTAATAAACTTGTAGTTTATTTGTGTAAATGATGTCAGGGAATGCTCTCATTTCACTGTTTTACATGTAGATGTCCAGCTTTCCCAACACAAAACTTTGATGAGACTGTCGTTTCTCCATTGGGTACTTTTGCCTCTTTTATCAAAGATACATTGCTCATAGGTGTGTGGAATTGTTTCTAGGCTCTCTATTTTTATTAGTTATATCTCTGTGCCAATGCCATGTTGTTTTTATTACTATAAGTTTGTAGTAGAGTAAGGTATCTGGGAGGGTTATATCTCCATATTTGTTGTTTTTCTCATGATCATTTTGGCAATTTTTAATGGTTTTATGTAAAACTTAGAGTCACTTTTTCTGCTTCTTTGGAAAATTCTACACCTTTGTAACATTAATTACATTAAATCTGTCGGTTTCTTTGTGTAGTATGGCCATATTCACAATATGAACTCTTTCAATCCAAGAGCACAAGACATCTTTCCATTTCTTTGAATCATTTTTATATACTTTGTCAATGTTTTATAATTTTCAGTGTGTAGATCTTTCACATATGTGGTTACATTTATTCCAATATATTCCAGGGAATGTGATTATAAGTAGAATTGCTTTCAACGTCCATTTTAGGATATCTCATGATTAATGTGTTGAAATGCATCAGACTTCTTTACATTAAACTTGTACCCTGCTCCCTTGATGAAATTATTTATTGTTCATTACAGTCAGTGTGGAGACTTTAGGACTCTCTGTGTAGATTGTTATGCCATTAGTACTGGTGACAATTTTGCTTCTTTCTTTCCATTTTGTATTTCTTTTACTTCTTTTTCTTTTCCTTTTCCTTCTTGTATTACTATGGAACAGATTTGGTGAGAGTAGGAGTCCCTGTCTTCTTCCCAAATTTACCCAGAAGGCTTTCAGCTTTTTCCCCTGATTATTATAATTTGTTATAAATGGCCTTTACTGTGCTGAGAGATATTCCCATTATACTCACTTTCATGAGAGTTCTGGTCATGAATGTATGCTGAATTTTGTCAAATCCTTTTTCTGTGTGTATTAACATGGTGCTGTGAATTTTGTCTTTCCTTTATTAGATATGTGGCATGCTGATTGTGCATGTTGAACCATCCTTGTGACTCTGGAAGGACTCCAACCGATCATCATGTGTAATCATTTCTATGTATTGCTGGATTAATTTGTTGATGTTTTTTTGAGGATTTTTGAATGAATATTCATCAAGGATAATGGTTTTTCATTTTCTTTTCTTTTTTTGTTAGTGGTTGGTTTGTTATCAGGTTAATGGTGGCCTCATGAAATAACTTTGGGAATTGTCGTTCCTTTTTCATTTTTCACAATAGTTGATGGGAAAGAGCTTTTATTGAAGGCATCCAGACATTTTGTTCAAGGGATGTTTTTAAAATTATACATTGTATTTAGCTTATATTGATTGCCCTTTTCAAGTTTTCTGTTTTCTCTTTTTTCAGTGTTGGCAGGCTGCACGTATCTAGAAATGTGTCCATTATTTTTAGGTCATCCAATTGGTTGTCACGTAACTGCTCATAGTCCTTTCATAATCTTTTTTTTTGTATTTCTGTAATATCAGATATTATTTATACTCTTTCATTTCTTATTTTGTTTGGGTCCACTCTGTGTATTTCTTGACCAGCCTGGCTAAATGCTTACTAGTTTGTTAATATTTTTAAGAGAAAATATAGCTCATGATTTTAGGACTTTAAACTTATTTTTTGAATTTTTTCATTTATTTTCAAACTACTAATTAAAGATTCCTCATTCTAATGCCTTTGGGTTTTGTTTGTTCTTATTTCAAGTTATTTTGTGTGGTATGCTTGGTCCTATGTGTGAGGTTTTCTTGTTCTTTGTAGAAGGCCTTAATTGTTCATAACTTCCCTCATAGATTGGTCTTTGCTGCATCCCATACATTTTATGAAGCTGTGTTTTCATTGTAATTTGTCTCTAGGTATGATTTTATTACTTCTTTGATTTCATCATCGACCTTGTTTTATTTTATTCTTTATAAGGATGTGGTTTGAACTCATGTTTGTGCTTTTCCGATTCTTCTTTCTAGAGTTGATGCATTGTTTCATACTTATGTGTATGGAAAAATAATTGCTGTAATCTATATTTGCTTAAAGTTCCTGAGGCATTTTTCATTACATAATTTGTGGTTTATTCCTTACATAACATCCAGTGCACACTTCAAAAGTTAATGTGTTCTGCTTTTCTGATTCAGTGTCCAGTAACCCAGTTATGCTCAAATAATCTAATATACTATTAAGACCTCTATTTCCTTACAGATATTCTTTCTGGATGATATGGCTATCAGAATAATTAGGTGTTAAATTCATCTACAATTATTGTTTTATAATCAGTTAATTCCTTCATGTCTACTAATATTTCTTAATATAATTAAGATCTATGGTTTTCGGTCCATATAAAATTTAATGAGTGTAATACCCTATTTGAATATTGATCTCTTCTTCATTATATAATTTCATATATATGTTTCATTGTGGCCCTTATTTTGATATGTATTTTGTATGAGTTGAGCATTGCAATATGTACTTTCTTATCATTTCCATGAAATATCTCTTCCATTTATTTCAAGTCTGTGTTTATCTTCCACTATAAAGTGAGATTTTTGGGGGTGGAGACCAAGATGGTGGAGTTGAAGGATGCTCGATACTCACCCTTTCCCACAAATGCACCAAGACTCACATCCACAGACCCACTCAGCTAAACAGAGAACCTGCAGAACACTGGCAGAACATTGTCCTCTTCAATAGGTAAAGATACATAAAATTTGGAAGGAGAAAAGGAAGAAAGAAAGAAGAAATGGCAAAACAGAGTGGACCAGGTCCCACAGGGAGGGAGCTGCAAAGATGGACTGGCGCTCATTTACTGGGTCTCCCCTCTCCAACTGAGAGTTCGGCAGGATGGATGGGGAGCGTCCAAGGCTTGGATCTGTACAGAGAATAAGTTGACTGACAGAGCTAAGTTAAACAGGCACAGACAACCAGCCCAAGATGCAGCCCAGAGGCTGGGGGCAGGGCCAAGCTGCACGAGCTGGGTTGAAGTTAGGAATATCTGCACTGAGGCAGTCCAGGGGAATGGAGGCTGCTGTGTGTCATTTCTGTGGGTGCACAGGGCAGAACAACCTGGGCCCTCTATCAAACCACAGAGCAGATTTTCCCTGTGGGTGGAAGGGTGCATACCCATGTCTGAATATCCACAAAAGTTTCTAGGTGAAGAGAACTGGGGTCAGACACAGCCACCATACCCTCTGATTCTTTGCACTCAGGCAGTAGCGGGGGCAAAATCTGCATTCATGTTTAAGTACTTAGCAGCCTTATGGGTCTGATGGAGACTTTACAGCCTGAGACAGATAGGATACTTCTGTCCTGGTTCCTCGGAGAACTTGCTTCACCAAGACAAACAAGGAGCTGGATTTTGGGCCAGATCAGGGACAGGGCTGTTCCTCAGTCTTCCCTGAGCCCACTTCTGGTGTGCAAACCCGAGGCAGACCATATAGTGGCACAGAGCAGCGTAGTGACTGGCACCCTGAGGGGGCGTGTGGCCCCCAGCTTTTCTGCTGAAATGCAGCCCCTGACCATGGTGCTAGGAGAGGGCATGATGTCCACTCCTGCCTGGTCAGCCTGCAACATCTCACTGCAACATCGGGCAGGGCAGTGACAAGCCAGCCCTAAGTAAAGAGATCTGCCCTGGACTCTGTGTTTGGGGTAGGAGTGATCTGCTTGCTGACAGGCAATGGGAGTGGCACAGATGAGGTCTCCAGTGGAGGGCCTCCGAAAATAGGAAGATGAGCTTCCAAATAAGGATGAATACAGAAAGATTCACATTAAATGTACACAGTTTCCAGGAAGACATAGACCGCCCCATTGTTTTAATCTGTTTTAACCTGTTCCATTTTCTGTTACCCTAAAATTTTCACTTCTTAGGCAATTATACATACCCCTATTTTCATCCCTTTGAAATATTTAAAAATATTTTTATTATTATTATTTTTCAACACTCTGCTTCAACTTGCTCTTCTATTATGCATAATACAATGTCTTCAAAAATTTATTTTCCCCTTCTTTAAAATTCCTTGTCTCTCTCTCTCTTTTTTCTCTTTTCTAAGTTGTATTACTACATAGACACTAGGTAGAGAAACTCCCTTAGGACCACAGTAGATAACAAATACGCCAAAAACCACAGTGCCCGAGAGGTAGGAGCAAGATGAAGAGGAAGAGAAACCATTCACAATTAAAAGAACAAGAGAAATCCCCTGAAAAATGATCAGTGAAACAGACATTGATAGCCTACTAGATCAAGATTTTAAAAAAAGATGTTATCAAATTACTGAAGGAAATAAAAGATAGTGTTTTGAGATTTAAAATATGTCAAAAATGAAATGAAAGCTATAAAGAAATGCCGAGTAGAATAGGTAAACTAGTTGACTGAGATAAGGAAAAATATAAAGGTGTCACAAAGCTGACTAGATAATGCAGAGGAATGAATTAGTGACTTAGAATACAGTACAATAGAAAGCACCCAATCAGAAGAGCTACAAGAGAAACAAATGAAAAAAAGCATAAGGGACCTATCTGATAATAGAAAGCATGCCAAAATTGGCACGATAGAAGTTCCAGAAGGGGAGGAAAGTTCAAAGGGGATTGCAAAGGTGTTTGAAGAAATCATGACTGAAAACTCCAAACATAAATAAGGAATCAAATATTGATGTACAGGAAGCTCAGAGTGTCCCAAACAGGGAGAACACTAATACATCCACACCAAGACATATAATTAAATGGCCAGAGTCAAGGATAAAGAAATGATCCTGAGGGAAGAAAGGGAAAAGCAAAGAGTGAGTTACAAGGGAATCCCCATAAGGCTCCCAGCTGATTTCACTACACAAATACTACAGGACATAAGGAAGTGGCAAGATATATTCAGAGTCTTGAATGAAAAAAATGATATACACTAGGATAATTTAACCAGAAAGGCTATATTTATGGTAGAAGGAGACATAAAGGATTTCACAGACAATAAAATGCTACAAGAGTTTAGCAACACTATACCCATGATAAAAGAAATATTGAAAGGTATACTCTAAAAAGAGAAGTAGCAGGATGTTACAGAAATGAGAATCTCACAGTTGGAAAGGTGATTACTCATGAATTATAAATAAAATAAACACAAAATTTTAAGATAAGACATACAAATCATTGAGAGAGGGAGAGGAAGGCAGGAAAATAGAGAATTTTTTTTTGGTCTTTCCTTTTAAAAATTTTTGTTCTCAATAGGATGGTTTTGAGATCGTGTTACTATCAGTTTAATAAAAGCAGTTATAATAATGGTCTAAAAGACTTATATAAAAGGGTAACAACAAGACAGTAACTTACCAGGTTGTCCCTAAAACTAAATAAATTTCATATTTCAAAGGAAAATGACCAAACCATAAAGGGAAGATGAAATGAACAAAGAGGAAATACCAAATCAACTGCAAAGATAAGGACAAAACGGCAATAAACCCAAACATATCATCTATTATTGTAAATGTTAATGGACTAAAAGCTCCAGTGAAAAGTCACAGAGTGGCAGGCTGGATAATAAAACAAGAACCTTCAATATGCTGCATACAAGAGAACCACTTCAGGGAGAAGGACATATATAGATAGAGAGAGAAAGGATGGGAAAGTTATTCCATAGAAATGGAAAAGCCAAAGAGGCAGGTGTTGCAGTACTGTTATCTGACAAAAGAGTCTTTAAAACAAAGACCATAAAGAAAGATAAAGAAGGCAATTTTATAATGATTGAAGGAGTGATACAAGATGAGGATAGAACACTCATTAATACATATGCAGCAAATAGAGGAGACCCTAAGTACATAAAATAATTACTAACAGATATAAAGTGGGATAGTGATGGGAATCTAATCATAGTTGGAGATTTCATCACAGCATTAACATAACTGGAAAGATCATCTAGACAGAAACTGAATTAGGCAAAAGAGAAGTTAAAT
The DNA here is from genome assembly GCF_048564905.1 of Vicugna pacos. Classification (NCBI taxonomy): domain Eukaryota; kingdom Metazoa; phylum Chordata; class Mammalia; order Artiodactyla; family Camelidae; genus Vicugna; species Vicugna pacos. Next base: position 3,018,904 of record NW_027328738.1, read on the forward strand.
AATGCAATAGAAATATTACACTTGGTGGATATTTTCAGAGCAATGCACCCCCCACAAAATAGTATATACATTCTTTCCAAGTGCACATGGGACATTTACCAGGTTTCATGATATATTTGGGCACAGAAGAAACCTCAGCAATTTTAAGAAGATAGAAATTACCTCAAGCATCTTTACTGACCACTGTACCATGAAGCTAGAAATCAACAACAGAGAAAAAAAGAACAAGAGGAAAACATGGGGATTAAACAATATGTTATTAAAAAACTAATGGGTCAATGAAGAAATCAAAGCTGAAATGGAAAAATACCTTGAGAGAAAAGAAAATGAAAGCAAAACCACACAAAATTTATGGGACACATCAAAAGCAGTGCTGAGAGGGGAGTTTATAGCGATACAGGCCTTCCTCTAAAAAGAAGAACAATCACAAATAAACAATTTAACCCACCAGCAGAATGAACTAGAAAAAGAAGAACAAAAAACCCCAAAAGGCAGCAGAAGGAAGGAAATCATAAATAATGGGAGGAAATAAATATAATAGAGATTGAAAAAACCATAGGAAAAAATTACCAAACTAAAAGCTGGTTTTTTAAAAAAATAATTAAAACAGAAAATCCTCTGGCCAAACTCAAAAAGAAGAAAGAGAGAGAGCACAAATTAGCAAAATAAGAAAGGAGAATGAAGAAATTACAACAAATAAAATAGAAATAAAGAATATCATATGAGAATATTATGAAAGTTTATGGAAACAAACTGGATAACCTAGAGGAGACGGACAAGTTTCTGGAAACATACTGTCCACCAAGAATAAATCAAGAAGACACTGACTCCTTGAACAATCAGAGCACCAGAAATTAAATCAAAACAACAATATAAAACCTCCCTACAAATAACAGTCTAGAACCAGAAGGATTCAATGTAGAATTCTACAAAACATACAAAGAGGAACTCTTACCAGTGCTTCTCAAACTCTTCCAGAAGATTGAATAGGAAGGAATACTCCCAAAGTCATTCTATGAAGCCACAATCACCCTGATACCACAACCAGGCAAAGACACTACCAAACAAGAGTATCATAGGCCAATATCACTGATGAACACAGATGCCAAAATCCTCACCAAAATAGTAGCAAATAGAATCCAAACACAGAAAAAAGATTATATTTCATGACCAAGTGGAGATCATGCCAGGGACACAGGGGTGGTTCAACATATACAAGTCAATCAATATAATACAGCACATCAACAAGAGAAAGGACCAAAACTACATGATCATCTCAATAGATGCAGGAAAAGCATTTGATAAAATTCAACACAAACATGTGATAAATTCTCTCACCAAAGTGGGCATAGAGGGAACATAACTTAGCATCATGAAAGCTATAGATAACTAACCTACAGCTAGCATAGTACTCAAAGGTGAGAAAGTTAAAACCTTCCCACTAAAATCTGGGACACGACAAGGATGCACACTATCTCCACTCCAACTCAAGATAGGCTTAGAAGTCCTAGCCACAGCAATCAAACAAGAGAGTGATGTAAAAGGGATGCAAATTGGAAAGGAAGAGGTAAAAGTCTTACTATATACAGGTAATATGTTACTATATATAGAAAACCCTGCAAGATCCAGACAAAAACTACTAAGACTGATCAAAGAATACAGCAAGATAGCAGGTTATAAGATTAAGATACAAAAATCAGTGACATTTCTTTACGCTAACGATTCAGATAATACTATAGAGCTACAGTCAACATGACAGCACTAAATAGGCAGGAAAACATACATATAGGCCAATGGAACAGAATAGAGAGCCCAGAAATGAACCCACAAAATCTTGGTCAGTTAATCTTCAACAAAGGAGGCAAGAAAATACAATGGAATTGAGACAGAACCTTCAGCAACTTGTGTTGGTAAAATTGGACAGCAGCATGTAATTCAATGAAGTTAGAGCACTCCCAATGAAGCTAGAACACCACACACAACAATATAATCAGAATGGATCAAAGACTTAAACATAAGTCAAGATACAATAAACCTCCTTGAGGAAAATATAGGGAAAATATTATCTGACATAATTCTCGAAAATTTTCTGATAGAAGAAATAAAAACAAGAAAACCAAATGACACCTAGTGAAACTTACAAGCTTCTGCACATAAAGAAGCCAGAAATAAAACAAAAAGACAACCTACAGAATGGGAAAAAAATTTGAATAAGAAACCGACAAAGGCTTGATCTTCAAAGTATATAAGCAGATCATCCAACTGAATAAGATAAAATAAACAACGGAATCCAAAAATGGGTAGAAAACCTAAACAAACGATTCTCCAAGGAAAGCACACAAATAAATGATCAAAAGGCACATCAGAAAATGCTCAATATCACTGATTATCAAAGAAATGCAAATCAAAACTACAGTGAGGTATCACCGTACACCAGTCAGAATGGCCATCATTCAAAAATCCACAAATGAAAAATGCTGGAGAGGCTGTGGAGAAAAGGGAACAATCCTTCACTGCTGGTGGCAATGCAGTTTGGTGCAGCCACTGTGGAAAACAGGATGGAGATTCCTCAAAAGCCTAGGAAGAGACTTACCATGTGAACCAGGAATCCCGTTCCTGGGCATATATCCAGAAAGAACCCTACTTCAGAATGACACCTGCACATCAATGTTCATAGCCAGCACTATTTACAATAGCCAAGACATGGAAACAGCCTAAATGTCCATCGACAGTTGACTGGATAAAGAAGAGGTGGTATATTTATACAATGGAATACTAGTCAGCCATATAAACCAACAACATAACGCCATTTTCAGCAACATGTATGCTCCTGGAGAAAATAAGTCTAAGTGAAGTAAGCCGGAACGAGAAAGAAATATAGCATATGAGATGGCTCATCTGTGGTATCTAAAAGCAAAGCAAAACAAAACAAAAAGAGCACAAATACAAAACAGAAATAGACTCGCAGACATAGAATACAAAGATTTGGTTGCCATGGGGCTGGGGGTTGGAAGAGATAGACTGGGAGGCCCAAATTGTAGAATACATAAACAGGATTCTACTGTATAGCATAGGGAATTTTATAAAAGATCTTACGGCAGCTCAAAGATGAAAAAGTGGGACAAAAAATGTATATATGTTCATTGTAACTGAAAAATTGTGCTCTACGCTGGAATTGGAGACAAATTTGTAACTGACTGTAAATCAATAAAAAAAGTGAAAAATAGAAGAAGCATTATCCTAAATATTACATGTGTAAATATATATTATAGAGAAAAAATATGCTAAAAGGTAGTAAAACCAAAGATTTTGTTTTATGTTTTCTTTTTGAGATAAGCAATTCAAAAAACTTCTAGCCAGGTGCATCATGAATAAAAGGTAGATGCTCCAAAGGAATAAATTAAGAAATAAAAGTAGGGAAATAACAATTGTTATCTCAGATATACAAAATAGGGATCATTTTGTCAACACTTACATGCCAATAAACTGGCCAAATTAGAAGAAATGGACAAATGTCTAGAAAGAGACAGAGATAAGGAGAAACAAATAATTTGAAGAAACTGTTTACAAGAAGAAAGATAGAATCCGCATTTAAAAAAATTGTTGAATAGAAGTACAGATTTAAAGAGCTCCGTTGGAGAACTGTACAAAAATACAAAGCAGAACTAATACTCTTCAAACTATTCAAACATAGTGAAGATGTGGGAAACTCCCAAATAAATTCTATGAAGCTTTCATCACCCTGATAGCAAAACCAACTAAAAAAGCACGGGCAAAGGGAAATTCAAGCCAATATATTTGATAGATTTAAATGAAAAATTCGACAAAATATTATTAGCAAACTAAATCCAGCAATACCTAAAATGAATCATACACCATGATCAACTTGGATTTATTGCAGTTTCACAAGAAAGTTTCAACATACACAAATCAATCAGTTTGATACACCACATTAACAAAAGAAAAAAGAAAACGACATGGTCATCCCAATAAATCCATTAAAAGCATTTCATAAAATTCAACATTTATTTATTAAGACAGCAACAACAGCAAAAACAACAACAAAAACAATAGCAACAACAAAAATAGAAAACTCTTACCAAAATAGGATTCAGGAAATATATCTCAACATATATAAAGTCATTAATTACAGATCCACAGAAAACATAATATGCAAAAGTGAAAACCTGAAAGCCAAATTAAGGAAAAGACAAGGATGCCCACTTTCACCATTTTTATTAAACACATTATGGGAAGTTCTAGCAACAGTAATCAGACAAGAAAAAAAGTTATTCAAGTTGGATTGAATGAAGTAAAACTGTTATTATTTTAGATGACATGATAATCTATATAGGCATCTCTAAAGATTCTCCAAACCAAAACAACAAAAACTAACAAAGACATTTAGCAAAGTAGCATGATTCATGATTAATATACAAACACTGCCACATTATTTACACAAAAAATGAAATATTGCATAATTTTAAAAAATCCATATGAAATCAGATCAAAAAATGTAAAACCAATGAAAAATCCAACATAATAAAATAAATAGGACACTGATAAAGAAATTTGAAGATGATGCAAAGAAATGGAAAGAAATCTCAAGGTCACAGTTTTGAGGAATTAATATTGTTAAAATATACATACTACAAAAGATGTCTACAGATATAAATTGATTCAGATCGAACTACATGATATTTTCCACAGAACTAAAGACAGTCCTATGATTTGTATGGAACTGCAAAAGAACCAGAACTGCAAAAGAAACAATGAGTTAAAAGAACAAAGTTGGAGGCATAACCTATAACCATCCCAGATCTCAGACTATATTGCAACAATACCATAATCAAAACACCACAATGCTGGAAAACAACCAAATATCTATATCACTGGAAAGTAACACAGAGACAGAAATAAAATATCACACCTATGGTCAACTAAATGATGACAAAGGAAACAAAAATATACAATGCCTTAAAGACAGTCTTCAGCAAGTGATGTTGAGAAAGCTAGACAGCTACAAGTAAATCAATGAAATTAGAACACTCCCTCACACTGTACAAAAATAAACTCAAAATGCTTTAAATTTCTGAATATAATATATTACACAATAAAAATCCTGGAAACTAACATAAGGAAAACAAGACATAAATTGTAGCAAAATTTTCTTATTTCACACTCCCAAGCTGAAAACAATAAAAACAAAATAAACAAAAAGGTCCTAATTAAATTGAAAATCTTCTACACAGCAAAATAAACAAAATGAAAGATGAACTTCCAAATGGGAGAAAACATTAGTATACAATGCAATCAACAAGAGGCTAATTTCTAAAATACACACATTGTTCATACAACTCCATTTCAAAAATCTACAAACAACTCAGCCAGAAAATGAGCAGTAAACAATTCTCTAAAGCAGACACACAGATGACAAACAGGAAAAAGAAAACATGCTCACCTTGCTAATCATTATACAAATGCAAGACAAAAATAAAATAATGTTTTACCTCACACTATTCAGAAAGTCTGTCATTCAAATGTCTACAAATAGTAAAGAATGGGGTGGTTGGGGAGAAAATGGAACTCTCCAACGCTGTTGGTGGGAATGAAAATTGGCGAAACCACTTTGGAACCAGTATGGAAGTTCCTTTAAATAATAAAATTAGACCTTTCATATGACACAACAATCCCACTCGTGGGCATATAAAACATAAATCCTGAAAACAAAGAATCCTAGAGTAAAAAATAAGAAGTACAGTCTGACATTGGACTTAATATGATTCTACATATGTCTCCTCTGGCAAGGGAAGCAGAAGCAAAACTAACAAAATAAGATTGTATCACTCTAAACAGATTTACACTGCAGAAGAAATGATGAATAAAATGAAAAATTAACAAACATAATGGGAGGATATATTTTCAAATTATATTTTCCAATCTAGTGTTAATATCCAAAATATATGGCAAACTTTTATGCCACATCAACAACAAAAAAGACAAAAAAATCCAATTAAATAAATGTTCATAAGAAGTGAATACATAGATCTGAATCAATTTTCTTTAGAAAACATAGAGTTGGCTAAATGACACATTAAAGTATGTTCAGAGTTATAAATTATTACGAAAGTCATAAACCAAAAATGAGAAAAGACCTCACACTTGTCAGAAGGCTCTCATCAAAAAGAAAACAAATAGATACTGATGAGATTGTGGAGATAAAGGAACACCATGGACACTGTTGATAGGAATGCATAGTATTGATACCATTCATATATATATCAAATTTTCTTCATCCATTTTTCTGTCAAGGGATGTTGGGTTTGTAGGCCCCTGTCTGAAGGTTCTAGAGAATAAGCCCTTGGGCTGAACTGATAAACAATCTGTGAGGAATGTCACATATCCAGGCTGGATAAGAAATGGCCTAATCAATGTATCCAGTATGGATGGCTGGATAGCCTATGATGGGTAAGATCCTCAGAGGAGGACAACCTAAGACAAGCACAGCTGGCTGGATAAGAGATGGCCTACTTAATGAAGTTCTGTGATGATCTTTAATACAATTTTTGATTATTTAACATCCTGTGCTTACTGCAGGAGCATGGGAACATAAATAGCTTAAGATTATTAACATTGTTATAACTTAGATGATATGCGAGGCATTTTGCATATCCTATATAAACCCTTCTTCTAAAAATCAAAAAAACAGAGAACTGCTTCGCTTCTCTTCACACACTGTTTGTGTGTATATTATATCGTGGCACTGACAGGGTTAATTAAATTTGTTGGGAGTAACTTAAATGTATGATGCATTATATACAATGCTCTTCCACACGTATTGAGATGATTATATGAGTTTTATTTCTCATTCTATTAGTGTGGTATGTCACCTTTATCGATTTGAGTATTTTGAAGTATCCTTAAACCCAGGGATTATCCCTTTACTCATGTATGTGTATTATACATTAAATGCGTTGTTGAATTCATTTTGCTTGAGTTTTGTTGAGAATTTTGGCATATATGTTCTTCAGGAATAATATTCTATATTTTACATATAATGTCCTTTCTATCATTTTTATGCAAATAAAGCTGTCATCATAAAACATGTTTGGAATCTTTTACCCCTTCAAATTCTTGGAAGATTTGGGGAAGAATTGGTGAAAAATTGCCTTCAAATGTGTGACAGAATTCACCAGTAATGTCGTCTTGTAAAGTTTTTCTGATTTGGGAAGTTTGGATTATTGATTTACTCATACGCACTTTTGCTCTATTTAACTTTCTTATTCCTTCTTGATTCAGTATTGGAAGACATACGTTACTGGGAATTTGTCTTTTGTTCTAAGTCATTCAAATCGTTGTCTAGTGGTAATTTCTTATGATTTTTTGCATCTCTACAACATCAGTGGTAATATCTTCTCTTTTTTTTTCTAATTTTATTTGAGTCTTCATTTTCTTAGCCAACATAAACGTTTGTCCACTTAATGTTTAAAAGAAACAGACTTAGGTATTTTTTTTTTATATTTTCAGTTGTTTCTCTTGTTATTTGCCGTACTCTCATTCATTCAATTTTCTTCTTTTTTCTTTCTGTTTTCTCTTAGATTTTGAGGTGAAAGTTATATAGTGTGAATCTTTGTATTACATTTATTACTAAATATTTTTATTTAGATTTTATTTATTTATTTTTATTTATTTATTTATTTATTTATTTATTTATTTATTTATTTACACATTTATTCATTTATTTATCATTGAAGTACTTCCATTTACTATGTGTCAATCTGTGGTGTATTGCACAGTGTTCCCGTACATGCATACATTTGTGTACCTTTTAAAGGTTACTTCACAATATTTAACTTACTGCCCAGTGTCATACAAAATAAATTTTGAAAAAATTTATTTTTATATATAGTGGATAACATTTATAAAACTTAAGCTCCCAAATAAATCCTCTCAAAGCCCCTTTCCGCAGTAATCATAAAATTTTTATTAGGTCTGTGAGTGTGCTTAAGTTTTGTAGATGAAATCATTGTGTTCTCATCCAAATATTTTTTTAAGATTCCACATATGTCATGTCATGTATTATTTTTCTTTCTCTTTCTGTCTTACTTGAATTAGAATGTCACTTTTTGGGGACATCCATTTTGGTGTAAATGTCATTGTTTTATCATTTCATATTGCTGAATATTATTCCATTTTGTAAGTACGGCATAATTTCTGAATATTGTCATTAGTTGTTGGACAATTAGGTTGCTTCCATGTCATGGCTGTTGTATATAGCACTGCTAATTACATTGGGGTGCAGGTGTCTTTTTGAATTAGAGTTCTCTTTGATATATACCCAGAAGTGGGATTGCTGGCTTGTAAGTTAAGTCTACTTTTATTCTTTTGAGGTATCCCCATCCTGTATTCCACAATGACTGCACGAATCTACATTCCTTCCATCAGTGTAGGAGGGTTCACTTTCTCCACATCTTCCCCAGCATTTATTGTTTGTGGATTTTTGAATGATGGCCATTGTGAATATTGTGAGGTGATATTTAATTATAGTTTTAAAATGCCCTTCTCTGATAATGATAGTGAGCAATTTTTTTTTCATATATCTGTGTGGCATTTGTATGTCTCTATTGGAGAATTGCTTGTTTAGGGCTTCTGCCCATTTTCAGATGGGGTTTCTTTTTTTTTAATTATTATAAGATTGTATGAAGTCTTTACATTTTGGAAATTAAGACTTTGTCACTTGCATCACATTAAAATATTTTCTTTAGTCCTGTAACTTGTCATTTTGCTTTGTTTATGATCCCCTTTGCTGTGCTAAAGCTTATAAGTTTAATTAGGTCCAATTTATTAATTTTGCTCTTACATCCATTACCTGGGTAGGCTGTTCTAGGAGATCATTGCTGCGATTTATCTCAGAGTGTTTTGCCTATGTTTTCTTCTAGGAGATTTACTGTGTCTTACCTTACATTTATGTCTACAAGATATTTTGAGTTTATTCTTTTGCATGGAGTGAAGGAGTGTTCTAACTACACTGTATGCTGCTATCCAGATTTCCCAACAACATTTGGTGAAGAGATGATCTTTTCTCTGTCATATTCTTGGCTTCTCTGTGATAGATTAATTCAACATAGGCCTGTAGATTTATTCCTAGGACCTCTATTCTGTTCCATTGGTCCATATGCCTGTTTCTGTACCAATATCTGTCATTTTGATTATTGTAGCTCTGCAATAGTGTATGGAGACCTGGTGGTTTATTCCTCCAGCCTCTTTCATTTTTTTGAATATTGCTTTGGAAATTATGGATCTTTTATCACTCTGTGTAAATCTTAGGATCATTTGTTTCAGTCCTAAAAAGAAATATTTTGCATAATTTTATAGGAAATCACATTAAGTTTGTTGATTGCCTTGGGCAGTATGGCCATTTTTACAATTTTGTTTCTTCCATTACAAGTCCATTGGGTATCTTTCCAATTCTTCAAATCTTCCTTGATTTCCTCAATCAATGTTTTCTAGTTGTCCACGTTTAAGATATTCACCTCCTTGGGCAGATATATTCTTAAGCACTTAATACTTTTGGGTGCAGTTATAAAATCGGTTGTTTCTATACTTTCTTTCCTGTTGATTCAATGGTAGTGTAAAGAAATGTAATTGGTTTTTGTACATTACACTGGGTACATTGCCCAGTTCCTTTTTTAACCCAAGTATTTTTTGTGAAGCTTTTACAGTTTCTCTATATACTGTCATGTCTGCATATCATAAAAATTTTACCTCTTCTTTTCTAGTCTGAATCATTTTATTTCTTTTTCTTGCCTGATCATTGTGGCTAGGACTTCCGAGACTATATTGAATTGAAATTATGAGAATGGGCAACCTTGTCTTGTCTCAGGTTTTGTGGGAAGGTTTTCAGGGTTTCACCATTGAGTATTTTGTTGGCTATATGTTGGTCATAAATAGCTTCCATTATGTTGAGATTTGGTCCCTCTATGCCCACTGTGGTAAGAACTTTTATTGCAAATAAGTGTTAAATATTTTCAAATGCTTTTTCTGTATCTACTGAGATGATCATGTGGTTTTTTGCCCTCTCTTTTGTTGATATGGTGTATCACAATTGACTGATTGATTTGCATATGTTCAACCATCCTTGTGTTCCTAGTATGAACCTAACTTGGCCATGGTTTATAATGTTTTTTTACATACTGTTGGATTCTGTTTGTTAATAATTTCTTAAATAATTTTACATCTATTTTTATCAATGATATTGGCCTATTGTTGTCTTTTGGGGTAGTGTCTTTGTCAGGTTTTGGTGTCAGGTTGATGTTGGCCTTATGGTGTGAGATTGGGAGTACTCTCTCCATATCAAGCTTTTGGAAAAGTTTGAGGAGGAGTGGTATGGATTTTTCTTTGAATGTTTGGTCAAATTTCCCAGTGAAGCTATTGGGGTCTGAATTTTGTTTGCAGAGATTTTTTATTTTATTAATAATTATATTCCATTTCTGGTGATCTGTGTGTTCAAATGGTCAATATTTTCTTAATGCAAAAATGGTGGGCTGAATGTTTCCAGAAACTTCTGCATTTCTTCCTGGTTTTCCAGTTTGTTTCCATATAGTTGCTCATGGTAGTCCCTTATGATATTTTGCAAATTTGTTGTACTTTTTGTAGTTTCTACATTGTCATTTCTTATGTTATTTGTGTTCTCTCTCTATTCTTGTTGATGAGTCTGTCCAGAGTTTTGTCAATTTTGTTTACTATTTAAAAAATGTTTGATTTTTTCTATATTTTAAAGTCTAATTCAATTCTTTCTTACTTGATCTTGATTATTTCCTTCTTTCTGCTGACTTTTGGTTTTGTTTGCTCTTCTTTTCATGATTAGTGTACATAGAACGTTTGATTATTTATCTGAAATTGCTCTTCTTCTTTAAGGAGGGCATTGTCACTATGAACTTTCCTCTTAAGCATGCTTTATCTGTATACAATATATTTTACATAGGGTTTTGTAATATTTCTCAATATTTTTAATTTCTTATATTAATTCTTCACCTCCCATACTTGTTTTGGTACCATGTTGTTTAATCTACATGGTGTCATTTTTTGTCCCTGTTTTTCTATGATTCATTTCTACTTTCATGGTTTTATACTCAGAAAAGATGCTTGAAATAATTTTATCTTCTTAAATTTGTTGAGGCTTCTTCTGTGCATGAGTACATAATCTTTCCTAGAAAATGTTCCATGTGCACTGGAAAAGAATGTATATTCTGCTTTGGGGAGAATTATTGTTTTGAAAATATCAACCAACACCAATTATTTCATCGTAACTTTTAGTATCTTTGTTCCCTTATTAATTTTCTGTCTGAAATACCAGTCTAGTTATGGTAATGGGGAGTTATAGTCTCCTACTGTGATTGTGTTCCCTCCAATTTCTCCCTTTTTATTTATTAGTATTTGCTTTACGTATTTAGTTGCTCCTACATTGAGTGCATATATATTAATGAGTATAATACCTTCATTTTGTATTGCTCCTTTAATAATTATATCATGTCCTTGTTTATCTTTCTCTATGGCCTTTCTTGTAAAGTCTATTTTGTGTGAAGTCAGTACTGATAGTCTTGCTTTCTTGTCATGTCCATTTGCATGGTATATATTTTTCCATCTTCTGAGTGTCAATTGATGTGTGTTCCTCTTACTAAAGTGGGTCTCTTGTATGCTTCATAATGTAGGGTTTTGTTATATTATCCCATCTGACAATATATATCTTTTGATTGAAGCACGTAGTCTATTAACAATTGTGATAATTATTGATACACTGTTGTTTATTTCCATTTTGATCTTCATTTCCCAGATGATTTTGTATTTACTTTTTGTTCATTTCATTTTCTTTTTGTGGCTTGATTAGTTTTCTTTTATAATCTTGGTTTCTTTTTGGCTTTTTGACTTCATTGTAAGTTTTTGACTTATGGTTATTCTGTTTTATATGTATATTGACCCTTTACTATATATATTTATTTTGACTGATAGGAATACAAATTCTAACCCCTCCTACAGAGAAGAGAAACAAGAAGAAAATAATCTGAATTGTCCTGTTTCACACTCTGTACCTTAGAAATTTTGATGTCCAGTTTTAAAATATCATGTATATTCTATTGTATGTCATTGTAGCTTTTGACTTTCTAATTATGCCTTTCTCCTTTCTATAGCATCCTGCTTCTTTTCTTTAGGGTAGATCTTTCATTTTTCTTTTTCTGTTGCTAATTTCTTTTAGTATTTACTTTTATGAAAGTTATTTATCTCTCATTCTATTCTAAAGTATAGCCTTGCTTGATGAATTACTTTAGATTACAGCTTCCTTTCATTCAGGACTTTGAATATGTCTTGCCACTGCTTTCTGGCTGTTGTATTTGTGTAGGAAATGTGTTTACAAATATAATGTATATAATTATATATATATATGTAAAGAATACCTAAAATCAAGGTAACAAATAAGATGAAAACCTATACATTAAAAAATAGAAAACATTGATGAAAGAAATTAAATCTGATCCAAAGAAATGAAAAGATGTCTAATGTTAATGATGTGAAACTATGTGGTTGAAACAAACATACAACACAAAGCAATCTACATTTAGTGTGATTCATTTCAAAATACTCATGAGATTTTTCCATTTAATAGAAGAAATAATTTCAAAATTTATATGTAACCACAAAGATCATGAATTGACAAAATAATTTTTAAAAAGTGTATTAAATCTAATAGTGTAAAATACTCTGATGTTAAAGTGTCCTCTAAAGCTTTAGTAATTTAAAAAACAAGATACTGGATCAAAAACAGACACCCATCAATAGAAGAGAATAGAGCAACCAGATATAATCCCTCACACCTATGACCAATTAACCCATGAAAAAATACATGAAAAAGCAAGAGCATAAAATGAAGAATAGACATTCTCCTGAATACGTAGTGCAGGGGAGATTGAACATGTGAAAGATAGATTAGAGTATTTCCTTACATTGTATACAATCTATGAGCACAGAATATCTTTTATTTATTTTGTTTACTTATTTTTCTTGCACGTGTAATATATAGATCTATGTTTAGACCTTTTATTTCACTTATCAATTTTATTCCTTTTTTATTCTTTTTGGTATAAATATACACACAATTATTTTCCTCACTTCTCTTTCTGATAATTTGTTGTTAGCATATAAAAATGCAACATATATTTGTATATTGATTTTGTATTCTGCAAGTTTACTAAGTTTTTTGACTATTTCTAACAGTCACTGGAGGAGTATATGGTATTTTCCATCTATGTATAATTATGTCATCTGTAAAATTTGTACTACCTGTTTACAAGTTGGATGCCTTTTATCTTTTTTCTTGACTAGTTTTTCTGGCTAGGACTTCTAGTAGTGTAATTTAGGACTTGTGAGAATGAGCTACTTTTCTGTAGTACTGGACCAGAGGAAAACCTTCCTGTATGTTCACATTGAACTTGATGTTAGTCATGGGTGTTTCATATATGGCTTTTATTATTTTTAGTTATATTCTATCCAGAGAGAATTTGTTAAGAATTTATTGTATACAAAAGTTAAGATCAGTTCTGTCAATAATTTTCTTACATTTTTTGAGATTGTTACTTTTGAATTCTCTGTTTTGTAAGGGATGGTATCACACTTTTTGATTTGTGTATGTAAAATAATATTTATGGGTCTGGAATAAATCACAGTTAACTGTAGTTTATAATACTTATAAAATGTAATGAATTCTGGTTGCTAAAATTTATTTATAATGGAATATACACATACAGAAGGAAAAATTTACATTGTAGCTTTAGTGTATATTTATTTATTTAAAAAGTTTTCCCTCGTTTTGAATTTGGCTTATGTTTAATGGAATTTATTTCTAAAAAAAGTATAACTTTTGGTAGAACTGGATTTACTACAGTTTACTGATACAGCTCATAGCTATTATTTACATTTAGTGCACAAAAGAGATGCCTTAAAATGCCGTATTATACTAACAATGACAAATGTTTCAGGAATGGGAAACATATTGCTTCCTAAAATGCATTACCAGTTCTTTTGCACCCCAACCCACATATACTGTTATTTCCTTGTTTTTTGATTGTTTGCCCCTTAATGGAGTCACTGCTTATAGAAACCAGGACTTTGTGCATAACTGTATTTATCAAAGACATTTTCAAACACTTAACAGAAGCAACAAATATATGGATTATAAAAATGAAAGGAAAATTTATTCCTTCTAGGGACTGAAAAACCTCTGAGTGAAAGAATGGTAAAAATAAACATTTGTAAGGTACCGTAAGATTTTCTCTTGTGTTATTTTAAAGTAGAATATTAAATTTCATTTGTTTTAGTTATAGCGCTGAATTACAAATTAAAACAAAAATTCTCCCCTTTGGGATTTCTTAAATTTGATTGATTATTTTAATCTAATTTTAATTCATATATATTTACCATTTATTTATAAACATAACAAATAAATTGATATTTTTTCTGCTGAAGTTTCAAATATAGAGTTACTTATTGTAAAGTACACAGATAAATAAATACTTCCGTTTCCAAATCAAATTTTGTTTCACTTCAATTACAAATGATAATAAAATAGTTATACCTTTTCTGCACAGGTTTTAGACAAATTTCAAGTTAAATACCAAAACTTTAAAATTATTTTACTTATTTTTTTCATATTTATACTCTGTTCACCAATCTGGTGTAAATTTGTGTACAAAAGGAAGGAGATTGGTTTCATTTCATAGACCCCAAATTAAATTATTTAAAAAGATTTTGTGGGGAAATTATTTCCACATCACACTATAAAATTAAACATCCTATATGTTTCATTTTAACTGGATGAATGAGAAGGAAACACTGGCTGAATGTTCCACTTGAGTTGCTAGAAGACCTGCCATTTTGTGATGTCACAGCCTCTCAGGTTGAGAACCACTTTGATGGCCTAACAGTTTAACTTGCAGGCCTGCTAAAGCAGCATTTGAAGCTGCAGTGCTCAAAATCATGCAGATTAGAAATGAAGCTGTAGAAAAATTTTTTGAGATGGAGCATATTTCTTCAGAAATTCAAGATGTGTCTCCTTAAGTTGGACCAACTGGGTTCAGGAAACTCTGGTAGATCTCTATTGTGTGATCAAACATTCTCTGTGCACTTGGACTTGTGGTCTGTGATTGAAGAAAATGCTTTTCAGACTTTGTCTGAAGAATCCTTGATAAAAAGGCCATGTTACACACATTGTGTCTCGGAACCAAATGAAGATAATGATTTTTGTCCTCTGACATTCCCAAGAAAACTCTGGAAAATGGCTGGGAGTGACCAATTTAAATCCATCTGGTGGGATGATAATGTAACTTCCATAGTGATTGATGAAGATGTCTTTAAGAAGTAAGTTTTGAAAAGAAAGGCCCCTTTCAGAATATTTGAAACTGGAAGTATGAAAAGTTTAGTTAGACGGCTTAACCTTTATGGGTTTAGTAAAGTGACACAGAATTTTCAAAGATCTGCTTATCTAGCTGACTTTCTGGCACAAGGAAAAGAAGTCTCTGTTTTAAGCAAGGTATTCAGAAATTTTAGTTCCGATTTGGTAACTTATGCATAAAATTTTATTTTGTACATCAATCAATGGCAATATAAATGTAAAGCTTGATTTTGAAAATTGTATAAAACTACAAAGGTTAAAATCCTTATTTTTCTAAAAATGATGACAGTGCATTAACTATTCAAGATTATGAGAAACTTTGCTTGCAACTATGAATCTTATCAGAAATCTAAATAAAGCTATTAAAGCTGCTTTTAAAAAGTGGCATTCTCCGTTACTGCAAATGCTAACGTCTTAAATTTGATGACTGTACTATTTAAATGTGTATTTTCCAAACAAGGAACTTCAAAATATCGTCAGCAATGTTCATATTTTGATGATATTATCTTTGCATTGTAAACGTGAAATCTGAGGTTTTATAGGTTAGGCTTATTGTAGTGTTGTATTTTGTTCTAATATATTATTAAAAATCTTTCTTTTTTTGTTGTAGCTGCAGTTCTACCATAATCCAAATTTTAAAAGAGCCTGTCACAAGCTTTTAGTGAGAATTGAAGAATTGGGATTAAAAATGCCTCTCTGGTATCTTCATCGTCTCAAGATTTCAACAAGAAGCTCTTTAAAGGAGGAGGTAATGTTGGTAAACATAATTCTGATTTTGTGTATGACACTAGTGGAGAAAGTGCATTTTTACCTTCTCCAAATTTAAACATGGCTCTAATAAGGAAGCCCTCTACTAGCCACATAATTGGTGATACAACTACCCCAATCAAGGTGATTTTTCTCCTCTATCATCAATGTCAGTTAGACCACCAGAACAAATTGCAGTGGATCAAAGTGCTATTTTCAATCACTTGACCACTGTCTATGAGCACTCTCAAAGCAGCTACACTGAAGCAAATGGCCGTGTTTTGAATTTCATTACAACTACAAATTCTACTCTAAGTACAGCATCTTTTCTCCCATACAGAGCAATTATTTTGGACTGATTGTGGAGCCTTGTACTTTTCCAAAAAGATATCACAACATATCTGCCAATGAAGGTCGTTTTTCTAAATTTCAACAAGGGAGAACACCACGGTTTCTAGTGCCATTGATAGCTGATACATCAGCTACATCTCTTTCAAGGCCAACTCATCAGACATCTTCAGGTTATGAATGTCATCCTAATTACAACTGATCTATCAGAGGACTACCAGATTATGCAGGATAACAAAGATTAAAATTGATGTTGGCAAATGTCGACTAATATCTGCAATTTTCTTATTTGAAAAATAAACATAGTTGTGTACATTTATTATCCTTTTTTTAAAAAAAATGGATTAATGAGTTAAACGGGAGACTAAGTTACCATTTAAAGAAAAAAAGAGATATTTGATTGATATGATCATTCGATGGAACAATATGGGTGTAAATTTAAATAATTTCTGTAAGGAAAAGAGGAAAATGGAAGAATTTGTAAAAAGACCAAAACATGGAGAGAGGGAAAATTACTAAGTTGTTTCTGGTTCATCCTGGAAAGTATTAAATGTGTTTAGTTAGGATATGTTGGAACAGGATATAAATGCAGGAACCGGCCCAGGAATCATGGTCTCTATTATGTCATATCTGGTATCATAAAAGTCACATGATGTATTCTCAGATGGCACATTCAGAATGTGGTAGAACTTAAGAAGTAATTTTATCTATTGTCTTCTTTGTGCTGTTTTCAAAGCATTCAAATTGGTGGTTTCTTTTCCTCCCCTCAAGAGTCTACACTATATTTTCAAGTGAATATTTTATGTTTCTTTTTTGTTCCAGCCAAAGACATGCTTACATCCTCAGGGTGGCACATAATGCCTTTCCAACTCTAAGCCCACAAACTCAACAGAGTTTAGTCATTTCATTATACATCTGGCATCTGACTAATTTGACATATCCTTATGTTTCACTGTTTCTGGAGATACATCCAGGCAAATGCTTATCAACCATATTAAATCCAACCTCAGAACTTTTACTCAAGCTCATCCTTGGGCAAAGGATATCCTCCTTTTACCTATTTAGATTTTTCCAGTCTCAGCACAGAAATCACCTCCTCCAGATATTTTCTGTCTATCCCCCTTTCCTTGTCTAACTTGCATACCAGCACTGTAAGCACAGCACATGCCACAGGATGCATTTTAGTATTTAGTGAATGAAAAGTACATGTTTACTTTAAGCAAAATCTACTTTCCTGAAACAATAAAACTCTCATGGTTTTCAAACTGTTTCGTTATGGTCTTTACTCTTCACCACAATCTTGCTCTTTTCGTAGCCCAAGGACTAGTCACTCAACACAGTAATTGGAGGTAGGTACAGAAGACAAAGTATTATTTTCTTCTTAATTCATGCCTCCAGAGGCATAAAGCATTCCATTCTCATTTGCTGGATTTTTTCCTGTCACTTCATCATCCATCCACCTCAAAATAGCTGATATTCTTCCCCATTCTAATAATTATACTGCCTTCTAATTAATTGACTTCTTAGAATCAGAGCTTTGTCCAGAAGAGACCCTGCCATTGCAAACATTTAATGTAGATTTATACACCCCGAATAACTTGTGCCCCTTCTAACATTCACACAAGAACTATCTAAAAGGTACTAGCCCCTTGGTTGGGGTGGTCATATTCAGTAACTAAATTGCAATCTAAACTGTGTGGACTAAAAAGAGGTGAGGGTGGTAGAATTAGAAATTTGTGCAACTGCAAGAATACCAAATTTTTGCAGATATTAGGAAATATAATATATTCATGGAAGACTTTGTCTATTTCCCATTAATTTAAAATAAAAGGTGAAGCATTTTCAGAATTTGAAATGAGCTGAAATTCTGGAAAAAGTGTAGGCAAGGAGAGGGAGCCTAAGTCTTCTGCTCACAATCATGCAGCCAGTGTCAGCTGATAAGACTGGAATGACAACATTGAGTCCTGAAAATGTGTCACCAGTTGTGAAGAAAGACTGTGAAAATCTGGAGAATGGTCAAATTGGCCAGGGTAAGCTCTAGCAACATCCCACCAATATGACCTTTACCAAGAGAAGAAAAGAGCCCACTTGCAGCAGGAGATCAGTGTCTGGACAGCAGTGGTTTTTCCTATAACAGAAACATCAAGCTTTAATGTTTGTCAGCTCAAATCTAATGGTGGCTATGTTGTTGCTTAAATTAGCAGTCTGGGGTTAAGATGGGCTGGTTGAGCAGCTTGTTTCAAACTCTCTTATCACACAGTGGGTCTTATAGTGATCATCATAACAAGGTTCTACACTGATTAGTCAAAAGCTACAGTTTACTTTCAAAATTAGAAATCCTAAAGAAGTTTATTGTTTGTCCATCTCTAGTTTTCTACCTGAGAAATCTAGACTATTGGCAAAAGTACAAAAGTTGGCTGGTGCTTTGAAAACTATTCTCTGAGCTCTGCCCACTGAATTCTTCCCACTAAATACTACAAATCTGTCTACCACTCTGTGTGTGTGTGAAGATGGATTGTTAAGCAGTAACTAAGTTTGTCTTAGTTGAGTCATCAGTGAATCATTCCTTTGTACCTTTCAGAATGTCTGTGAATTAAGAGTTTCATTGAGCCACCAGATTCTCTTCCGATCAGGGAAAGGTAGATTATATTTCTCCCAGTACACTGTTAACTGTTCATTGAATCCCGAGCTAATGCTAGGGCCAAGCCACTAAACCCTTGAATTGGACTGAGGCATATACATTCTCCAATCCCCAGAGCCCATTACAGGACTGTGTCTCCTTTTTAATTTAAGCTTATGTCCAAGAATTTTTTCTTTTAATTCTCATTGTTGACATGACTTATTTTGGCTTTGAACACCCGTTGACAAGTTTATAGAGTTTGAACTGCTGATATATTCCCGTTCAACTACAAATACCAATAACCTTTCTTTCGTTGGACTACCTGGAATACAGTGAGCATAGTCATTATTTTGAAAGCAGTCCTCAGTCCTGATAATGCAGAACATTTACAGTTCTTTGCCAGCACTTGAGCGAGGGTGTTTCTTGTGGATCCCAGAGATTATCTTCACATCCCCTAATGCAACCATGAGAAAACACCATATTGTTATCCAAAATCAAGTTTTTTGTCAGTATTGCATTCCCATTGCAAAACAGTTAAGAATTGTAGGAGTTCTGAGATTTTACCATGCTGAGATTTTTAGCAACCTAGCATGTTCCTTTCTTACTGATGTTGTTGGGGAGATGAGACCTTTGGTCAGAGACAGTGAACATTATCACTCACAGCAAACGCAGCCATGGTTAAATTTGTAGCCATTCCCTAATCTCAGATGAATACACAGAGTGAAATTTTGATGCCTACAGAAGCAGTGGGCTGTTAACATGAAGAAAGTTTAATGCATGGTAAAACACTATTTATATTAGTATCTTTATGTATAATTTATCAGAATCACTTATTTATTAGTATCTTTATCTAGGATAAGTCTATCATGACTCAAGATTACTTGCTGCAAAAACAATCATGAGAAATGACATGGGAAACAATGATCATTGTTTTTCCATTTTTCCTTCTGCTTTTATTGAGATATATTTGACATAACACATTGTGTAAGGTTTGGTTCACAGGGTAGATATTTGAGTTACATGTATCATAAAGTAAATATTATAGCAAATTTAGGGAGAACACATTATCTCCTTTAGATACAGTATTAAAGAAATACAATTTGTCTTTTGGTTGTGATGAGAATCCTTAGTGTCTGCTCTCTTAACAACATTCATATATAACATAAAACAGTATTAATTGTATTTACCATGTTAATACGTAGCATCCCTTGAACACGTTTATTTAACTGCTGGAGATATGTATCTTTCGAATGCATTAATGTAATTCTGCTTTCCCAACCCCTGCCTCTGTTAACTACAAATCTGCTTTTTTTCTATAAGTATGTTTGTTTGTTTTTGAAGTGTACTTTAATGTGTAACACTGTGTTAGTTTCTCTTACATAACAAAATGTTTGCAAATTTTAATACATTTCAAACTGATCACAATAAATCTAATTATTATATGTTGCTATTTAAAGATATTTCATAGTTATTGACTATTCCCTGTACAGGAATTTTCTTGTCCCTGACTCATTTAATTTGCAACTGGAAAATTTTCTCTCTTAGTTTTCCTCAACTCTTTCTTTTTCTTCACCACATTTCCCTCCTTCTTGTGAACAACCTATTTCTTTCTGTATCTATAACTCGTTTTATGTTTTGTTATGTTAATTTGTTTTAAATTCCAAATATGAGTAAAATAATTCAGCATTTGTCATTATCTATCTGACTTGTTTCACTTAGCATATTACACTCTTGGTCTACCCATTTGTTGCAAATGGCAAGAACTTATACATTTTAGAGCTGAGTTATGACCCATTAAAATTTTATGTGTGTGTGTGCATATATATATATACAGTGAGCATATATATATACATATTTAGAGTGTATGCATATATAGATATACAAATATAGATAAATCTTTAGTTAACAGATGGTTAGATATATACACTATTAACAGACATTTTCTTTTCTTTTTTTTTTACATTTTTATTGATTCATAATCATTTTACAGTGTTGTGTCATATTCAACAGACATTTTCTTTATCCATCATTTTTTGATGAGCAATTAGTTTTCTTCTATGTCCTCGCTATTGTAAATAATGCGGCAGTGAGTATAGGGTTGAATATATCTTTTCTGATTAGTGTTTTTATTCTCTTGGAATAAGTATCCAGATATGGAAATGTTGGATCATATTTCATTTTTAATTTTTGGATAAAACTCTACAGTGTTTCCACAGTGGCAGTACAAATTTACATTCACTCAAGCCATGGATCAAGGTTCTTTTCCTTACATCCTCACCAATATTTATATTTGTTACCAGTTTGATCATTGTCATTCTGACAGGAGTGACATAAAATCTCATTGTGTTTTGGACTTGCATTTTTCTGATGGTTTGTGATGTTGACCATTTTCATGTGCCTGTTGATTGTGACAAGCCAGCCCAAAGTAAAGAGAGCTGCATCTGAACCAGTGTTTAGTGTAGAAGCGATCTGCTTGCCAAAATGCTCTGGGAGCAGCACAGATGAGGGCTCCAATGGAGGGCCTCTGGAAACAGCAAGATGAACTTCCAAATCAGGATGAATACAGAAAGATTTCACATTAAAAGTACACAGTCCTCAGGAGTACACAGACCACCCCCTTGTTTTAATCTGTTTTTACCTGTTCCATTTTCTATTATCCTCTTAATTTTTACTTCTTATTCAATTATATATACCACCATTTTAATCCCTTTGAAATTTTTTAAAATATTTTTATTATTATTACTTTTCAAACTCTGCTTCAAATTGCTTTAATATTATTCATTATACAATGTCTTCAAAGCTTTATTTCTCCCATCTTTAAAATTCCTTATCTCTCTCTCTCTTTTTTCTGTTTTCTAAGTTGTATTATTACATTGTCATTAGGTAGACATACTCCTTTAGGACCACAGTATATAACTGATACTTCATAAAAATCAGTGCCAGAGAGGTAGTAGAAAGATGAAGAAGCAGAGAAACCATTCCCAATTAAAAGAACAAGAGAAATCCCCTGAAAGAATGATCAGTGAAATAGACATCGATACCTACTAGATGAAGATTTCAAAAATGGAGTGATCTAAGTACTGAAAGAAATAAAAGAGATAGTGTTTAGACATAATAAATATGTCAAAAATGAAATGGAAGCTATAAAGAAGAACCGAGTAGAATAGGTAAACCTGTTGACTGAGATGAGGAATGATTTAAAGGCGTAGCAAAGCTGACTATATAACGCAGAGGAACGAATTAGTGACTGAGAAGACAGGACAATAGAAAGCACCCAAACAGTAGAGCTACAAGAGAAACAATGAGAAAGTAATGAAAAAAGCATAAGGGACCTATGGGAAAATAGAAAGCATGCCAAATTTGGCATGATAAATGTCCCAGAAGGGGAAGAAGATCAAAGGGGATTACAAAGGTTTTTGTAGAAATCATGACTGAGAACTTCCCAAACTTAAAGAAGGAATCAGATATCCAATACTGGAAGATCAGAGTGTCCCAAACAGGAAGAACCCAAATACACCCAAACCAAGACATATAATTAAGATGGCCAGAGTCATGGATAAAAAATGATCCTAAAGACAGCAAGAGAAGAGCAAAGAGTGAGTTATAAGGGAATCCCCATTAGGCTCCCAGGTGATTTCACTACAAAAATACTACAGGCCAGAAGGGAGTGGCAAGATATATTCAAAGTCCTGAATGAAAAAAAAGTTATATCCTAGGATACTTTAACCAGCAAGGCTATCCTTTTTGGTAGAAGGAGACATAAAGAATTTCTAAGACTTGAAAAAGGTTCAAAAGTTCAGCAAATCTAGACCCAAGCTAAAAGAATTATTGAAAGGCCTTCTCTAAAAAGAAAAGTAGCAGGATGCAACAGAAATTTGAAACTCACAGCTGGAAAGGTGATAACTCATGAATTACAAATAAAATAAACACAAAATTTTAAAACAACACATACAAATCATTGAGAGTGGGAAAGGGAGACAGGAAAATAGAGAATTTATTTTTTGGTCTTTCCTTTTAAAATTGTTTATTCTCGGTAGGATGGGTTTGAGATCATGTTACTACCCATTTAATAAAAACAGTTATATTAATGGTCTAAGGGAATTATAAAAAAGGGTAACTAGAAGACAAAAACTTATCAGGGTGTCACTAAAACAAAAAAAAATTCATGATAATACAAAGCAAATTTACCAAACCATAAAAGGAAGATGAAAGGAACAAAGAGTAAATACCAAATCAACTGCAAAGGAAAGTTCAAATTGTCAATAAACACAAGCCTATCATCAATTATTGTAAATGTTATTTGACTAAATGCTCCAGTCGAAAGTCATAGAGTGGCCGGCTGGATGATAAAGCAAGAACCTTTAAAATGCTGCATACAAGAGACCCACATCAGAGAGAAGGACACAAATAGATTGATAGTGAAAGAATGGAAAAAGGGCATTTCATATAATTGGAAAAACCAAAAAAGCAGGTGTTGCAGTACTGACTTCAGACAAAATAGTCTTTAAAACAAAGGCCATAAAGAAAGAAAAAGAAGGACATTTTATAATGATTAAAGGAGTGATACAATATGAAGACAGCACACTCGTTAATACATATGCACCAAATATAGGAGCACCTAAGTACATAAAATAATTACTAACAGATATAAAGGGGGATTCATATTTGGAGATTTCAACACTGCATTAACATAACTAGACAGATCATCGAGACAGAAAATAAATTAGGCAACTGAGAATTTATATAATACAATACAAATATAACCCTTGGTGAATATTTTCAGAGCATTGCACCCCCCCACAAAATAGGATATACATTCTTTTCAAGTGCACGTGGAACATTTTCCAGGATTCATGATGTACTTGGGCATAAAAGAAACCTCTGCAATTTTAAGAAGTTAGAAATTACCTCAAGTATCTTTACTGACCACAATGCCATGAAGCTAGAAATCAACAACAGAGAAACAAAGGGGAAAAATGAAAACATAGGGATTAAATAATATGTTATTAATAAACAAATGGGTCAATGAAGAAATCAAAGGTGAAATGAAAATGTACCTTGAGACAAAAGAAAATGAAAGCAAAACCACACAATATTTATGGGACACAGCGAAAGCAGTGCTGAGAGGGGAGTTTATTGTGATACAGGCCTTCCTCAAAAAAGAACAACCACAAATAAACAGTTTAACCCACCAGCAGAATGAACTAGAAATAGAAGAACAAAAATACCCAAAAGACAGGGGAAGGAAGAAAATCATAAATATAGGGGAGGAAATAAATAACACAGAGATGAAAAAGAACACAGGAAAAAAATCAACCAATTCAAAAGCTGGTTTTTCCAAAAAGTAAGTAAAATCGACAAACCTGTGGCCAAAGTCAAAAAGAAGAAAAGAGAGAGAGTACAAATCACCAAATAAGAAATGAGAATGCAGAAATTACCACAAAATTTAGAAAAACAGAATATCATATGAGAATAGTATGAAAATATATTAAACCAAACTGTGTTACCTACAATAGCTGGACAAGTTTCTGTGATCATACTGTCCACCAAGACTGAATCAAGACGTAACTGACCCCTTGAAAAAGCAGAGCACCAGAAATGAAATTAAAATAGCAATATAAAACTTCCCTAAATATAGCAGCCATGACTGGATGGATTCACCGAGGAATTCTACCAAACATAACAGAAGAACTCATACTAGTCCTTCTCAAACTCTTCCAGATGTTTGAAAAGAAAGGAATATTCCCAAAGTCATTCTATGAAACCACAATCACCCTGATACCACAACCAGGCAAAGACACTACCAAAAAAGAGTATCATATGCCAATATCATTGATGAAGACAGACACCAAAATCCTCACCAAATAGTAGCAAATAGAATCCAACAACACAGAAAAAAGATTATACATCATGACCAAGTGGGGATCATGCCAGGGACACAGGGGTGGTTCAACATATGCAAATCAATCAATGTAATACAGCACATCAACCAGAGAAGGAACCAAAACCACATGATCATCTCAATAGATGCAGGAAAGCATTTGATAAAATTCAACACCCACGTATGATAAAAATTCTCACCAAAGTGGGCATAGAGGGAATATATCTCAACATCATGAAAGCTATAGATAACAAACCTACAGCCAGCATAGTACTCAAAGGTGAGAAAGTCAAATTCTTCTCACTAAAATCTGGGAAAGTAAAAGAATGCACACTATCACGACTCCTACTCAAGATAGACTTGGAAGTCCTAGCCACAGCAATCAAACAAGAGAGAGAAGTAAAGTGGATGCAAATTGGAAAGGAAGAGGTAAAAGTCTCACTATATGCAGAGAATATGTTACAATATATAGAAATATGTTACAATATATAGAAAATATATATTGCATAAATTTCCTTGTATAAAAATTAAAACCAAGAATAAACAAATGAGACCTAATGAAACTTACAAGCTTCTGCACAGTAAAGACGCCGGAAGTAAAACAACAAGACAACTTACGGAATGGGAAAAAATTTGCATATGAAACCGTCAAAGGATTGATCTCCAGAGTATATAAGCAGCTCATCCAACTGAATAAGAAAAAATAAACAACCCAATCCAAAATTGGGCAGAAGACATAAACAAGCAATTCTCCAAGGAAGACATACAAATGATCAAAAGGAACATCAGAAAATGCTCAATATCACTGATGATCAGAGAAATGCCAATCAAAACTGCAATTAGATATCACCTCACACCAGTCAGAATGGCCATCATTCAAAAATCCGCAAATGACAAATGCTGGAGAGGCTGTGGAATAAAGGGAACCGTCCTTCACTGCTGGGGGCCATGCAGGTTGGTGAAGCCACTGTGGAAAACAGGATGGAGATTCCTCAAAAGCTTTGGAATAGACTTACTATATGACCCAAGAATCCCGCTCATGGGCATAAATCCAGAAGGAACCCTACTTCAGGAAGACACCTGCATTCCAATGCTCATAGCCAGCACTATTTATAATAGCCAAGACATGGAAACAGCCTAAATGTCCATCGACAGTTGACTGGATAAAGAAGAGGTGGTATATTTATACAATGGAATAGTAGTCATTCTTATAAACTGACAATATAATGCCATTTTCAGCAACATGGATGGTCCAGGAGAAAATCAGTCTAAGTGAAGTAAGCCAGAAATAGAAAGAAAAATACCATATGAGATGGCTCATGTGTGGAATCAAAAAACAAAACCAAACTTAGCAAAAAATGCATAAATAGAAAACAGAAATATACTCGCAGGCAGAGAATACAAAGTGTTGTTTGCCAAGGGGTGGGGTGTGGGAAGAGATAGGCTGGGAGGTCAAAATTGTAAAATAGATAAACAGGATTGTACTCTATAGCACAGGGAAATATATAAAAGACGTTAACGGCAGCTCACAGGTGAAAAAATGGGAGAAAAAATGTATATATGTTAATTGTACCTAAAAAAGTGTGCTCTAAAATGGACTTTGAGACAACTTTGTAAAATGATTGAAAATCAATTTAAAAAAGTTAAAAAAAGAAAAAAACATGATCCTAAATATTACAGGTGTTAATGTAAATTAGAGAGCAAAAACAACTATTCAAAAAGTAGTAAAACCAATGATTTTGTTTTTTGTTTTCTTTTTAAGATAAGCAAAATCAAAAAACCTCTATCCAGGTGCATCATGAAGAAAAGAGAGATGCTCCAAAGAAATAAATTCAGAAATAAAAGTGAAGAAATAACAATTGTTCTCTCAGATATACAAAAAAGGGAACATTTTGTCACAATTACATGCTAATAAACTGGAAAACTTAGAAGAAATAGACAAATGTCTAGAAATAGACAGAGATAAGGAGAAACATTAATTTGAACAAACTGTTTACTAGAAGAAAGATAGAATCTGCATTTAAAAAAACATTAAACATTGGTGCAGATTTAAACAGCTCCCGTGGAGAATTGCAGAAAAATACAAAGCAGGACTTATACTCTTCAAACTATTCAAAAATAGTGAAGATGTAGG
Organism: Vicugna pacos; assembly: GCF_048564905.1. Lineage (NCBI taxonomy): Eukaryota > Metazoa > Chordata > Mammalia > Artiodactyla > Camelidae > Vicugna > Vicugna pacos. Next base: position 3,046,076 of record NW_027328738.1, read on the forward strand.
GAACTCCCATATTAATTCTATGAAGCTTTCATTACCCTGATAGCAAAGCCAACAAACAAAGTACAAGCAAAGAGAATTTCAAGCCAATAACTTTGATTGAAATAGATGCAAAAATTCAAAAAAGTATTATTAATAAACTAAATCCAGCAATACCTAAAATGAATCATACAACATGATCAACTTTAATTCATTGCAGGGTCATAAGAGAGGTTGAAATTACATGAAATCAATCAGTTTGATACACCACATTAACAAAAGAAAAAGGGAAAATGACTTGGTCATCCCAATAAATCGATAAAGAACATTTCACAAACTTCAACTTTCATTCATTAAAACAGCAGCAGCAACAACAACAAGAACAGTAGAATCAACAAAAACAGAAACTTCTTACCAAAGTAGGATTCAGGAAATATATCTCAACATAACTAAAGTCATTAATTACAGACACACAGACAACATAATATGCAAAAGTGAATAACTGAAAGCCAAATTAAGGAATAAAACAAGGATGCACACTCTCACCATTTCTATTAAACACAGTATGGGAAGTCATAGCAACAGCAATCGGACAAGAAAAAACGTTACTCAAGTTGGATTGAATAAAGTAATACTGTTATTATTTTAGATGACAGGATAATCTATATAGAGAACCCTAAAGATTCTCCACATGAAAACAACTAAAACTATTAAAGACATTTAGCAAAGTAGGATGATTCATGATTAATATACAAAAAATGTCACATTTCTTTATACTAACAGTGAAATATTCCATTATTTAAAAAAAATCCATATGAAAACAGATCAAAAATGAAAAATCTATGAAAAATCCAAGATAATAAAATCAATAGGACACTGATAAAGAAATTTGAATTTGATGCAAAGAAATGGAAAGAAATTTCAAGATCTTAGTTTAGAGGAATTAATAGTGTTAAAATATGTATACTACAAAAAATGTCTACAAATATAAAGTGATTCAGATCGAATTACATGATATTTTCCACAGAACTTAAAACAGTCCTAAGATTTGTATGGAAAAGCAAAAGAACTAGAACTGCAAAAGAAACAATGAGGGAAAAGTACAAAGTTGGTTGCATAACGCATATCCCTCCCAGATCTCAGACTATATTACAAAAACTGTAATCAAAACAGCACAATGCTGGAAAACAAACAAACATCTATATCACTGGAACAGAACACAGAGGCTGAATTAAACATCACACCTATGGTCAACCAAACTATGACAAAGGAATCAAAATTATATAATGCCTAAAAGACAGTCTTCAGCATGTGATGTTGAGAAAGTTAGACATCTACATGTAAATCAATGAAATTAGAACACTCCATCACACTGTACAAATATAAACTCTAAATGTTTTAAATATCTGAATCTAATACATGACACAATAAACTCCTGGAAACTAACATAGTCAAAACATAAATTGTAACGAAATTTTCTTATGTCACTCTCCCAAGCTGAAAACAATAAAGGCAAAATAATCAAATAGATCCAAATTAAACTTAAAAGCTTCTATACAGCAAAATAAACAGAATGAAAAGATGAACTTCCAAATGGGAGAAAACATTTGGAAACAATGCAATCAACAAGAGGCTAATTTCTAAAATACACACATCGTTCATACAACTCCATTTCAAAAATCTACAGACAACTCAGCCAGAAAATGAGCAGAAGGCAATTTTCTATAGACCTATCATATGACCCAGCAATCCCACTCCTGGGCATATAAAGCATAAAATCTGAAAACAAAGAATCGTAGTGTAAAATATAAGAAGTAAACTCTGACATTGGATTTAATTTGATTCTCAATATGTCTCCTCTGCCAAGGGAAGCAGATGGAAAACAAACAAAATATGATTGTATCACTCTAAACAGATTTACACTGCAGAAGAAATGATCAATAAAGTGAAAAGTCAACGAACACAATGGGAGAATATATTTGCAAGTGAAATTTTCCAAACAAGAGTTAATATGCAACTATATGGGAAACTCATACACCACAAAAACAAAAAAAGACCAAACAATCCAGTTAAAAAAGTGTCCATAGGAACTGAATAGATAGATCTGAATCAATTTTCTGTAGAAAACATACAGTTGGCAAAATGACACATGAAAATATGTTCAGAGCTATAAATTATTGGGAAAGTCATAAACCAAAAATGAGACAAGACCTCACAATTGTCAGAAGGCTCTCATCAAAAAGAAAAGAAATAGATGTTGGTGAGATTGTGTAGGAAAAGGAACACTGTGGACAGTGTTGATAGGAATGCAAAGTATTGATTGCATTGCATATGTACATCAAATTTTCTTCATCCATTTTTCTGTCAAGGAATATTGTGTTTGTAGGCCCCTGTCTGAAGGCTACTGCTAAGAAATTTGGGGTGCAGTTGTCTTTTTGAAATATGGTTCCGATTGATGTCTACCCAGAAGTGGGATTGCTGGATCATATGTTAAGTCTATTTTTATACTTTAGAGAAATCCCCATCCTGTTTTCCACAGTGACTGCACCAACTTCATTCCTACCAACAGTTTAGGAGGGTTCCCATTCTCCACAGCTTCCCCAGCATTTATTGTTTGTGGACTTTTGAATGATGGCCATTGTGACTATTGTGAGGTGATACTTCATTATCGTTTTGAATTGTCCTTCTCTGATAATGATAGTGAGCAATTGTTTTTCATAAATCTATGTGTCATTTGTATGTCTCTTTTGGAGAATTGCTTGTTTAGGGCTTCTGCCCATTTTCAGATTGGGTTTCTTGTTTGTTTTTTTTATTATTATTAGATTGTATGAAGTCATTATATTTTGGAAATTTAGCCTTTGTCAGTTGCATTATTTCTAAATATTTTCTTTAATCCTGTAGGTTGTCATTTTGCTTTGTTTATGGTTCCATTTTCTGTGTAAAAGCTTAGAAGTTTAATTAGGTCCCATTTATTAATTTTGCTCTTACACCCATTAACTGGATAGGCTGTTCTAGGAGATCATTGCTGAGATTTATCTCAGAGTGTTTTGCCTATATTTTCTTCTAGGAGATATAGTGTGTCTTGCCTTACATTTCAGTCTTCAAGCCATTTTGAGCATATTCTTGTGTATGGATTGAAGGATTGTTCTAACTCCATTGTTCTGCATGCTGCTATCCAGTTTTCCCAACACCAGTTGGTGAAGAGATGGGCTTTTCTCTGTCATATTCTTGGCTACTATGTCAAATATTAATTGAACATAGGCCTTTAGATTTATTCCTAGGCTCTCTATTCTCTTCCATTGATCCATATGCCTGTTTCTGTACCAATATCATGTCGTTTTAACTATTGTAGCTCTGCAATAGTGTATGGAGACCAGTCGGGTTATTGCTCCAGCCTCTTTCTTTGTCTTTAATATTGTTATGGAAATTATGGATCATTTTGGATTCTATATAAATCTTCTGATCATTTGTTTCAGTCCTCAAAATAAATGTTTTGCATAATTTGATAGGAAACCAGTTTAAGTTTGTGGATTACCTTGGACATTATGGCCATTTTAACAGTATTATTGCTTCCATTACGAGACCATTGGGTATCTCTTCAATTCTTAAAATCTTTCTTGATTTCCTCAATCAATATTTCCTTGTTCTCCATGTATAAGTCATTTGCCACCTTGGTCAGAGTTATTCTTAAGCATTTTATAGTTTTGGGTGCAGTTATTAAAGTGATTGTTTCCATACATTGTTTTCCTGATGATTCAATGGTAGTGTAAAGAAATGTAATTATTTTTTGTAGATTAATCTGGCTACCTAGCCCAGTTCCTTTTTTAGCCTAAGTAATTTTTTGTGAAGCTTTTACAGTTTTCTATACACAGTGTCATGTCTGCATAAATTGACAACTTTACCTCTTCTTTCCCAGTCTGAATAGTTTTGTTTATTTTCCTTGCCTGATCGTTGTGGCTAGGAATTCCAAGACTATATTGAATTGAAATTGTGGGAATGGGCATCCTTGTCTTGTCTCAGGTTTTGGTGGAAAGGGTTTCAGTTTTTCACCATTGGGTATTTTGCTGGCTATATATTTGTCATAAATAGCTTTCATTATGTTGAGATATGGTCCCTCTATGCCCACTGTGATAAGAGCTTTTATGGCAAATAGATGTTAAATTTTATCAAATGCTTTTTCTGCATCTGCTGAGATGATCATATCGTTTTTGTCTTTTGTTGATATGGTGTATCACAATTGACTGATTGATTTGCATATGTTCAACCATCCTTGTGTTCCTGGGATGAACCTAACTTGACCATGGTGCATGATCTTTTTTTCACATGCTGTTGGATTCTGTTTGTTAATACTTTCTTAAGGACATTCACATCTATGTTTCTCAATGATATTGGCCTATAGTTTTCTTTTTGGGGTAGTGTCTTTGTCTGGTTTGGTATCAGGTTGATGTTGGCCTTATGGTGTGGGTTTGGGAGTACTCTCTCCATATCAATGTTTTGGAAGAGTTTGAGGAGGACTTATATGGATTTTTCTTTGTATGTTTGGTCAAATTCCCCAGTGAAGCTCTTTGGGTCTGAATTTTGTTTGCAGATATTTTTTATTGTATTGATAATTGTATTCCATTTCTAGTAATCTGTCTGTTCAAATGGTTAATTTCTTCTTGATGCAATATTGGTGGACTGAATGTTGCCAAAAACTTCTCCATTACTTCCTGGTTATCCAGTTTGTTTCCATACTGTTGCTCTTGATATTTCCTTATGATATTTTGTAAATTTGTTGTACTCTTTGTATTTTCTCCATTTTCATTTCTTATATTATTTGGGTTCTCTTTCTTTTCTTGTTGGTGATCCTGCCGAGAGATTTGTCAATTTTGTTTAAAGTTTCAAAAAAGAATTTGATTGATTTTTTTTCTATTTTTTAATCCCTATTTCAATTCTTTCCTCCTTGAGCTTTACTTTTTCCCCCTTTCTGCTGACTTTTGGTTTTGTTTGCTCTACTCTTCATGATTAGTTTACATAGAACTTCAGATTATTTATTTGAAACTGTACTTCTTTTTGAGGAGGGCTTTGTCACTAAGAACTTCCCTCTTAAACCTGCTTTAACTGTATTCCATAGACTTTGTGAAGTGTTTTGTCATATTTCTCAAGATATTTTTTTATTTCTTCTTTTATTTCATCAACTCCCTCCTTTGTTATAGTACCATGTTTTTTAATCTGGATGCTGTCATTTTTTCTCCCTGTTTTTCTATGATTTATTTCTAGTTTCATAGTATTATACTCAGAAAAGATGCTTGAAATAATATTTATCTTTTTAAATTTTTTGAGGCTTCTTCTGTGCCTGAGTTAATAATCTTTCCTTGAAAATGTTCCATGTGTATTGGAAAAGAATGTATATTCTGTTTTTGGGAGAAGTACTCTTTTGGAAGTATCAACCATCTCCAATTATTTTATCATGTCTTTTAGTATCTTTGTTCCCATATTAATTATCTGTGTGAAAGACCCGTCCAGTGATGGTAACGGGGTGTTATAGTATCCTATTGTGATTGTGTTCCCAGCGATTTCTCTCTTTTTATCTATTAGTATTTGCTTTATTTATTTAGGTGCTCCTATATTGAGTGCATATGTATTAATGAGTGTAAAACACTCATTTTCTATTGCTCTTTTAATCATTATATCATGTCCTTGTTTATCTTTCTCTATGACCTTTCTTGTAAAGTCTATTTTTGTGAAGTAAGAACTGCTAGTCCTGCTTTCTGGTCATGTGTATTTGCATGCAATATATTCTTCCATCTTCTCACTTCCAATTGTGTTTTCCACTTACTAAATAGGGTCTCTTGTATGCTTCATTATGTAGGGTCTTGTTATATTATCCCATCTGACTATATATCTTTTGAATGAAGCATTAATTCCATTTTCATTTGTGATAATTATTGATAGACTGGTGTTTATTTCCATTTTGAACTTCATTTTCCAGTTGATGTGGTATTTCCTTTTTGTTCATTTCTTTTTCTTTTTATGGCTTGATAGTTTTCTTTTATTATCTTGGTTTCTTTATGGCTTTGTGATTTCATTGTAAGATTTTGACTTATGTTTACCTTGTTGTGTATTTATATTTACCCATAATGTATCTGTTTATTTTAACTGATAAGAATACAAACTCTTACCCATCCTACAGAGAAGAGAAACAAGAAATAAAAACGCTGTATTGTCCTGTTTCATTCTGTGACCCTTAAAAATTCTGATGTTCTCTTTTAGAACATCTTATATATTCTGTTGTAAGTCACTGAAGATATTGCCTTTATAATTATGCCTTTCTCTTTTCTATAGCATCCTGCTTCTTTTGTATTTAGAGTAGATCTTTCATTATTTCATTTTCTCTTGCCAAATTCTTTAAGTATTTGCTTGTGTGGAAGTTATTTACCTCTCCTTCTATTCTCAAAGATAGCCTTGCTTGATAAAGTATCTTTGATTACAGCTTTCTTTCATTCAGTAATTTGAATAGGTCTTGCCACTGCCTTCTGCCGGCTGTATTTGTGTAGGAAACGAGTTTACATATATTATGCATATAATTATATATATATGAAAAGAACACCTCGAAATGAATTTAACAAATAAGGTGAAAGCGTATACGTTAAAAAACAGAAAACATTAGTGAAGGAAATTAAAACTGATCCAAAGAAATGAAAAGATCTCTTATGTTAATGATGTGAATCTATGTGGTTGAAACAACCATTCTACCCAAGGGAATCTACATTTAGTTTGATTCATGTCAAAATACCTATGAGATTTTTCCATTATATAGAACAAATAATATCAAAATTTATATGTAACCACAAAGATCATGAGTTGCCAAAATAATCTTGAAAAAGTGTATTAAATGTCATGGTGTAAAATTCTCTGATGTTAAACACTCTTACAAAGCTTTAGTAAATAAAACAACATGATACTGGCTCAGAAACAGACACCAATCAATAGAAGAGTGTAGAGCAACCAGATATAATCCCTCACACCTATGATGAATTAACCCATGAAAAAGAAAGCTAGAGTATAAAATGAAGAAAACATATTCTCCTCAATAATTAGTGCTGTGGAGATTGAATATTGAAAAGATAGATTACAATATTTCCTCACATTGTATACAATCCATGAGCACAGAATATCTTTCTATTTAATTAATTTACTTATATTTCTTACACCTGAAATTTATAGATCTATGTTTAGATCTTTTATTTCACTTAACAAATGTATTCCTATTTTATTCTTTTTGGTATAGATTTACACACAAGTGTTTTCCTAATTTCTCTTTCTGATAATGTGTCGTTACTATATAAAAATGCAACGGATATTTGTATATTGATTTTGTATTCTGCAAGTATACTAAGTTTGTTCATTATTTCTTACAGTCACTGGAGGAGTCTATGGAGTTTTCTATCAATGTATAATTATGTCATCTGTAAATACTTTACTGAATTTTACAAGTTGGATACCTTTTATATTTTTTCTTGACAAGATGTTCTGGCTAGGACTTCTAGTAGTGTAATTTAGGACGTGTGAAAATGAGCTTCTTTTTCTTATTACTGTACCAGAGGAAAACCTTCCTGTATGTTAACATTGAACTTGATGTTACTCATGGGTTTTTCATATATGGCTTTTATTTTGTTTAGTTAACTTCTATATAGAGCGAATTTGTAAAGAATATTTAAATAAAATAGTTAAGATCAGTTCTGTCAATAAATTTCCTACATTTCTTGAAATTGTAATTTTTCAATTCTTTGTTTTTTATAGGATGTTACCACATATAATAATCTGCGTATGTTAAATAATATTTATGAATCAAGACTAAATCCAACTTAACTATAGTTTATAATACATATAATATGCCATGAATTCAGGTTGCTAATATTTATTTAGAATGGAATTTACAGATACTGAAGTAAGAATTTACATTACAGCTTGATTTTACATTTATTTACTTAAAATTATATCTGTCATTTTGAATTTGGCTTATCCTTAATGGAATTTATTTTGAAATAAATAATATAAATTTTGGTATAAATCCAGTTATACTGGATTTATATATAATATATAATACCAGTTATATCAGTTTACTGATACAGAACATAGCTATCATTTACAATTAGTGAACAGAACACTTGCCTTAAAATGCTGTATTATATAAACAATGCCAACTATTTGAAGACTGAGAAACATATTGCTTCCTAAAATGCATTACCTGGTATTTTCCACCCCAAACCACATATACTGTTATTTCTTTGTTTTTTGATTGTTTGTTTGTTTGCCCCTTAATGGAGGCACTGCTTATTGAACCCAGGATCTTGTACATAAGAGTATTTATCAACAGCATTTTGGAACACATAACAGAAGCCACAAGAGTATGGATTATACAGATGACATGAAAATTTATTCCTTCTAGGGACTGAAAAACCTCTGACTGAAAGAATGGCAAAAATAAACTTTTGCAAATATACAATAAGATTGTCTCTTTTGTACTTTTTATACCAGAATATTAAATTATATTTGTTTTACTTATACCACTGAATTACAATTTAAAACAAAAATTTCCCCCTTTGGGATTTCTTAAATTTGATTGATTATATAAATAAAATTTTATTTTATAAATATTTACAATTTATTTATTAACATTCCAAATAAACTGATATTTATTTTTCTCATATTTTGAATATACAGCTACTTATTTTAAAGAACACAGATAAATACATACTTCCATTTCCGAATCAAATTATGTTTAATTTTAATAACAAATGATATTGAAATTGTTACACATTTTCTGTAGAGGTTTTACACAAATTTCACTTTAACTTCCAAAACTTTAAAATTATTTTTTTTGCATTATTTATTCTCTGTTCACCAATCTAGTATAAATTTGTGTACAAAAGTATGGAGATTGGTTTTATTTCATAGACCCCAAAATTATATTATTTAAAAAGATTTTGTGGGGATAATATTTGCAGATCACACTATAAAAATAAGCAACATTTATGTTTCATTTTAACTGGATGAATGAGAAGTAAACACTGGTGGAATTTTACACTTGGGTTGCTGGGATACCAGTCGTATTGTGATGACACAGCTACTCAGGTTGAGAACCATTGTGATTGCCTAGCAGTTTATCTGTGCAGGCTTGCCAAATCAGCATTTGAACCTGCAGTGCTCAAAATCATGCAGATTATAAAAGTAGCTGTAGAAAAAGTTATTTGAGATGACACCTGTTTCTTCAGAAATTCAAGATGTGTCTCATAAAGATGGACCAACTGTTTCAGGTAACTCTGGTAGATCTCTATTGTGTGATCAAACATTCTCTGGGGACTTGGACTTAAGGTCTATGATTGAAGAAAATGCTTTTCAGACTTTGTCTGAAGAATCTTTGATAAAAAGACCATGTTACACACATTGTGTCTCAGAACCAGATGAAGATAATGATTTTCGTTCTCTGAGATTTCCAAGAAAACTCTGGAAAATGGCTAGGAGTGACCAATATCAATCCATCTGGTGGGATGATAATGGATCTTCCATAGTGATTGATGAAGATGTCTTTAAGAAGGTAGTTTTGGAAAGAAAGGCCCCTTTCAGAATATTTAAACTGGAAGTATGAAAAGTTTAGTTAGACAGCTTAACCTTTATGGGTTTAGTAAAGTGAGGCAGAATTTTCAAAGATCTGCTTGTCTAGCTGACTTTCTGGCACAAGGAAAAGAAGTCTCTGTTTTAAGCAAGGTATTCAGAAATTTTAGTAACCACTTGGTAACTTATATATGAAAATTTATGTTGTACATCAGTCTATGGTAATATATATTTAAAGCTAGATTTTGAAAACTGTATAAAATTACCAAGTCTTAAATTCTTTATTTTTTCTAAAAATGAGGACAGTGCCATATGTATTCAAGATTCAGAGAAACTTTGCTTGCAACTATGAATCTTATCAGAAATCTATATAAAGGTATTAAAGCTGCTTGTGAAAAGTGGCATTCACAGTTACTGCAAATGCTAACTTCTTTAATTTGATGACTATACTACTTATATGTGTATTTTACAAATAAGGAAATTTAAAAAATAGCAATGTTCATATTTTCATGATATTATCTGTGCATTGTAAATGTGAAATCTGATGTTTTATACGTTAGGCTTATTGTAGCCTTGTATTTTGGTTTAAAATATTACTAAAATTTTTTACTTTGATTGTAGCTGCAGATCTACCATAATTCAAATTTTAAACGAGTCTTTCCCCAGGTTTTAATCAGAATAAAAAGAAGAGTTGGGATTAAAAATGCCTCTCTGGTATCTTCATTGTCTTAAGATTTCAATAAGAAGCACTTTATTGCAGGGGGTAATGTGGATACTCATAATTCTGGTTTTGTGGCTGACACTAGTGGAGAAAGTGCATTTTTACCTTTTGCAAAATTAAAAATGCCTCTAATTAGAAAGCCCTCTACTAGCCACATAATTGGTGATAAAACTACCCTGATCAGCGGTGATTTTTCTGGTCCATCAGACCACCAGAACAAATTGCAGTAGATCAGCATACTATTTTAAATCAGTTGAACATTGTCCACTGGCACACTCAAAGCAGATACACTGAAGCAAATGACCTTATTATGAAGTTCATTAAAACCAAAAATTCTACTTCTCAGAACACCATCTTGTCTCCAATGCAGAGTAATTATTTTGGACTGATGGTGGAGACTTCTGCTTTTCCAAATGGATATCACAACATATCTGCCAAAGAAGGTCGTTTTTCTAAACTTCAACCAGGGAGCAATGCACGGTTTCCAGTGACAATGACAGCTTATACATCAGCTACCTCTCTTTCAAGGCCAACTCATCAGCCAACTTCACTTTATGAACGTCATCCTAATTACAAGATATCTACCAGAGGACTACCAGTTTATGCAGGATAACAAAGATTAAAATTGATGTTGGCAAATGTTGACAGATATCTGCAATTTTCTTATTTGAACAAGAAGCATAGATGTGTACCTGTATTAACCTTATTTTTTTAAATTAGGTTAAGATTAAATGGGAGACTAAATTAACATTTAAGTTAAAAAGAGATATTTGATTGATATGATCATTTGATGGAAAAATATGGGAGTAAATTTAAATACTTTCTTGTAAGGAGGAAGAGAAAATGGAAGAATTTGGAAAAAGACTAAAACATGGAGAGAGGGAAAATTACTAAGTGGTTTCTTGTTCATCCTGGAAAGTATTAAAAGGGTTTATAGGATAGGCTGGAACAGGAGATAAATGCAGGAACCGGCCCAGGGATCATGGTCTCTATTATGTCATCCCTGGAATCATAAAGGTCACATGATGTAGTCTCAGATGGCACATTCAGCATGTGGTAGAATTTAAGAAGTAATTTTATCTATGGTCTTCTTTGTGCTGTTTTCAAAGCATTAAAATTGGTGCTTTCATTTCCTGCCCTCAAGAGTCTACATTATATTTTCAAGTCAATACTTTATGTTGCTTTTATATTCAAGCCAAAGACAAGCTTACGTCCTCAGGGTGGCATTTAATGCCTTTCCAACTCTAAGCACACAAACTCATCTTGGTTTAGTCATTTCTTTATAAATCTGGCATCTCACTACCTTGGTATAGCTTTATGTTTCACTGTATCTGGAAATATATCCAGGCAAACGATTGTCAACTATGTTAGCTGCAACCTCACCACTTTTACTCCAGCTCATCCTTGGATTTTGGGTGTCCTCCTTTTATCTACTTAGACTTTCCCTGTCTCAGCAAAGAAACCACCTCCTCCAGATGTTTTCAGTCTATCCCCCTTTCCTTGTTTAACTTGGATACCAGCACAGTAAGCACAACACATGTCACAGGATGCATTTTTGTATTAAGTGAATGAAAAACACATGTTGACTTTAAGCAATATCTACTTTCCTCAAACAAGAAAACTCTCATGGTTTTCAAACTATTTCGTTATGGTCTTCACCGCAAACTAGATCTTTCATAGCCCAAGGACAAGTCAATCAAGACAGTAAGTGGAGTTAGGTACAGGAGACAAAGTAATATTTACTTCTTAATTCATGCCTGCAGAGGCATAAAGCAATCCATTCACATTTGCTGGATTTGTTCCTGTCTCTTCATCACCCACCCACCACAAAACAGCTGAATCTCTTCCCCATACCAATAACTATACTGACTTATTATTAATATACTTCTTAGAATCAGAGCTTTGTCCAGAAGAGACAGTGCCTTTGCAAACATTTAATGTAGGTTTATACACACCAAATAAGTTGTGCCCTTTCTAACCTTCACAAAGTAAGTATCTAAGTGGTAATATCCCCTTGGTTGTGGTTCTCGTATTCAGTAACCAAATTGCAATCTAAATTATGTGGACTAGAAGGAGGTGAGGGTGGTGGAATTAAAAATTTTCCAACTGCAAGAATACCAAATTTCTGCAGATATTAGGAAATATAAAATATTCATGGAAGACTTTGACTATTTCCCACTAATTTTAAATAAAAGGTGAAGCATATTCAGAATGTGAAATGCCCTGAAATGCTGGAAAAATTGTAGGCAAGTTCAGGGATCCTAAGGCCTTTACTCACAATGATGCAGCTAGTGTCATCTGATAAGACTGAAATGGTAACATTGTGTCCGAAAATGTGTCTCCATTTGTGAAGAAAGCCTTTGATAATCTGGAGAATGGGCAAATTGGCCAGGGTAATCTCTAACAACATCCTGTAAATATGACCTTCACCAAGAGAATAAAAGAGCCCACTTGCAGCAGGAGAACTGTGTCTAGAGAGCAGTGGTGTTTCCCACAACAGAAACATCACGGTTTTAAATTTGTCAGCTCAACTCTGATGGTGGCTATGTTGTTGCTTACATTAGCAGTCTGGGGTTCAGATGGGCTGGTTCAGCAGCTAATTTCCAGCTCTCTTATCAGACAGTGGGTCTTAGCGTGATCATCTTAACAAGGTTCTATACTGATAAGTCAAAGGCTACAGTTTACTTTCAAAATTAGAAATTCTAAGGAAGAATATTATTTGTTTGTCCATCTGTAGTTTTCTACCTGAGAAAAGCTAGAATATTGGCCAATGTCAAAAGTTGGCTCGTGCTTTGAAAATTATACTCTGAGCTCTGCCCAATGAATTCTTCCCATTAAATACTACAAATCTCTCTACCACTGTGTGTGTGTGAAGATGGATTGTTAAGCAGTAACTAAGTATGTCTTAGTTGAGTCATCAGTGAGTTATTCCTCTGCACCTGTCAGAATGTCTGTGAGATAAGAGTTTCATTGAACCACCAGATTTTCTTCAGATTAGGGAGAGGTAGATTATATTTTTCCCTGTATACTAATTGTTACCTGTTCATTGAATCCAGAGCTGATGCTAGGGCCAAGCCACTGAATCCTTGAATTGGACTGAGGCATATACATTCTGCAGCCCCCAGAGCCCAGCACTGGACTGTGTCTTCTTTTTAATTTAAACTTATGTTTAAGTTTTTTTTTTCTTTTAATTCTCATTGTTGACACAACTTACTTTGGCTTTGAACACCCGTTGACTAATTTATAGGGACTGAATCACTGACTTATTCCCGTTCACCTTGAAATTGCAATAAACTTTTTTCCTTGTACTACCTGGAATGCAGTGAGCATGGTCATCATTTTGAGAGCAGTCCTCAGTCCTAGTAATGCAGAAATTTGCACTTCTTGGACCAGCACTTGAGCAAGAATATTTGTTGTGGATCTGAGGGGTTATCCTCACATACCCTAATGCAACCATGAGAAAACACCACATTGTTATCCAAAATCAAGTCTTTGTCAGTATTGCATTCCCATTGCAAAACAGTTAAGAATTGTAGGAGTCCTTAGATTTTACCATGCTGAGATTTTTAGCAACCTAGCATAATCATTTCTTACAGATGCTGTCGGGGAGATGAGACCATTGGTCACAGACATTGAAATTTATCACTCAGAGCAGGAGCAGCCAGTTTTAAATTTGTATCCATTCCCTAATATCAGATGAATACACAGAGTGAAATTTTGATACCTAAAGAAGCAGTGGGCTGTTAACATGAAGAAAGCTTAAAGCATGGTAAAATCCTAATTTTATTAGTATCTTTATGTATAATTTATTTGAATCACTTATTTATTAGTATCTTTACCTAGGATAAGTATATCATGACTCAAGTTTACTTGCTGCAAAACGAATCATGAAAAATGTCATGGGAAATCATGACCTTTGAATTTCCATTTTTACTTCCGCTTTATTGACATATAATTGGCATAAAACATTGTGTAAGTTTAGGTGCACAGGATATTGATTTGATTTATAAGTATTAAGAAATAAATATCATAGCAAGTTTAGGGAGAATTCATTATCTTATTTAGATACAATTTTAAAGAAATACAATTTGTCTTTTGGTTGTGATGAGAAATCTTATGGTCTACCCACTTAACAACATTAATATAGAACATAAAGCAGTATTAATTGTAATTTTCATGTTATTGCGGGGCATCCCTAGAACAGGTTTATTTTACGGCTAGAGTTTTTTAGCTTTTGAGTGCATTAATCAATTTCTCCTTTCCCAAATACTGCCTTTGTTAACTACAAATCAAATTGTTTTTTCTATAAGTGTGTTTGTTTGTTTTTGAAGTGCACTTTAATCTGTAACTCTGTGGAGTTTCTCTTACATAACATAATTTTTGCTATTTTTAATACATTTCAAACTGATCAAAAGATAAATCTAGTTTTGATAGTTGCTATTTAAAGATATTTCATAGTTATTGACTATTCCCCACACAGTAAATTTCTTGTCCCTGATATTTTAATTTGCAACTGGAAATATTTCTCTCTTAATTTTTCTCAACTATTTGTTTTTCTTCACCACATTTCCCTCCTTCATTTGAGCAACCTGTTGCTTTCTATATATATAAATTCTTTTCTGTTTTGTTATGTTCATTTCTTTAAATTCCAAATATGAGTAAAACTTTTCTGCATTTGTCCTCCTGTGTCTGACTTCTTTCACCTAACATATTACACTCTTGGTCTACACATTTGTTGCAAATGACAAGAACTTATTCTTTTTATAGCTGAGTAATAACCCATTGTATTTTTATGGGTATGAGTGCATATATATATATATAAGTTTAGTGTGCGTATATATATAAATATAGATAAATCTGCAGTTAATAGTTGGGTAGATATATATACTATAAACACACATTTTCTTTATCCATCATCTATTGAAAAGCAATTAATTTTCTTTTATAGCCTGGCTATTGTAAATAATGCCACAGTGAATATAGGGTTGAATTTATCTTTTCTGATTTGTGTTTTCATTTTCTTGGAATAAGTATCTAGTTATGGAAATGTTGGTTCATATTTTATTTTTAATTTTTAGATAAAACTCCATACTGTTTTCCACAGAAGCAGCACAAATTTAAATTCACTCAAGCAGTGCAGCAGGGTGATTTTTCTTACATCCTCACCAATATTTATATTTGTTACCTTTTTGATCATAGTCTTTCTGACAGGAGTGGCATAATATCTCATTGAGTTATGGTCTTGCTTTTTTCTCATGGTTAGTCATGTTGACCATTTTCATGTGCCTGTTGATTACCTTTCCCCCACTGTATATTCATTTTTTTGTAATGGGCTAAATGACCATAACTGTCTGATTTCACTTTTAGGCATTCTGTTGTGTTCCATTATTCTGTTTGTTTTGTGCCTCTACCATATTCATTACTGTATATTTGTATTATAATTTAAAATCAGGGACAGTGTTACATCCTCTATGTTCTTTGTCAAAGTTGTTTGTGTTTTAAGTTTGTTCATTATCTTTTCTTTTGTTTTTCTTTGTGACTTCAACTCTTTTGTGTTTACATGTAAATGTAATAATTATTTTTTATGTGTCTGAAAATGCCATTTTTATTTTGAAAAGCACTGAATTTAATTTGTGTATTTTCTTGGCTAGTACTGTCATTTAAACAATATTTTTCTTCTAATCTATGAGCACAGTATATCCTTTTCATCTGTTTTCATTATCTTCAATTTCTGTTATAAATATTTTATAGTTTTCTGAGTACAGGTTTTTTAACCTCCTTGGTTGTACACATTTCTTGAGTTCTTTTTTGTAATGCAACTGTAAATGAGACAGTTCCCTCACTTTCTGTATCTGTTAGCTTGTTGTTAGTGTGTAGAAATGCAAGATTTCTGTATGTTAATTTTACATTCTGAAATTTTACCAAATGCATTGAAAAGCACTCATAGCATTGTGGTGCCTTTTTAGGATTTCTGTTTAAGTATTTCATCTGCAAGCAGACTCTTGTACTCCTTTTCAGAAATACCTATATTTTATTTACTTTTATTTTGGATAGCTATGGCTAGAATTTCCAATAATATACTGAATAACAGTGGCAAGTGTGAACATTCTTGACTTCTTCCTGCTCTAACAGCAGATGCTTTCAGCTTTTAATCAGTGAGTGTCATGATAGCTGAGTTCTTGTCATATGCAACCTTAAATGTGTTGAGGTATGTTTCCTCATATCCATTTTGAGGAGAAATATAATCATAAATAGATACTGAATTTGTCAAAACATTTTATGACACTTTTGAGGTTACCATATAATTTTTATTTTTCAATTTGTTAGTTTGGTGTATCATATTGATAAATTTCTGGGTGATGAATCACTTTTGCATCCCTGGGATAAAAGGGACTTAATCATACTGTATAATCCCTTTAATGTTTTGTTTGCTTTGCTAATATTTATTGATCATTTTTGCATGTATGCTTCTCAGTTGTATTTAAACTGTAATTTTATGAAATATTTGTTCCTGTTTTAATAATAGTGTTATACAGAAAGGTGGGGTAGGAAGCCTTCTTTCCTTTGCAAATTTTTGGAATTCTCTGAGAAGTATAGGTGATAGCTCTTCTCTATATGTTTGGCAGAAATCACCTGTGAAACTGTCAAGGCCTGGAATTTTGTTTCTTGGGAGATTTTTTTTAATTACTTATTCAATTTCATTAGTGATAATCAGTTAATATTTTCTATTTCTCATTCCATTTTGGAGATTAGATCTTTCTAGGAAATTGTCCATTTCTTCGAGGGATTCCATTTTAATTGGCATATAGTTTGTTGTATCATCTTATGATGCTTTCTGTTATTTTGACATAAGCTGTAACTTCTCATTTATTTTGCAGCATTTTAACCTGCACTCTCTTTTTTGCTCATGAGTCTCATTAAATTTTATCAGTTTTATTTATCTTTCAAAGGCCACTACGTAGTTTCTTTAGATATTTCTACTTTTAATCTTTATTTTATGTATTTATGTTCTGATCTTTCAGCTATCTTTCTTTCTACTAACAAGTTTGTTTATTATTTTGCTACATCCTTTGTAAGATTATGTTATAAGAGAGAGATATTTCTTATTTGTATAAGTGGCATTGTTTTGCTCTAAGCATCCCTATTAATACTGCTTTTGCTATATCACATGAACTTTGTTTTTGTTGTTATATTTCTTTTTGTATTTTTTCTTTGATTTATGCAGCAATCCATTGGTTGTTTAATGTTGTATGATTTATCCTCCATACTTTACAATTTTTCTCATGTTTTTCTTTTTAGTAAATTTCTGTTCTCACAGAATCCATATGTTTCTTCACAAAACAAGGAGAATAATAATAAAATTTACACTAAATTCTGAAAGGCACAAATTTTCAAAAATTATCCTTGAAAAATTAACAATGCTGTGAGTATTATCCTCCCTGACTTTAGAACATACTACAAAGCTACAGTAATCAAAACATCAAAATATATCACCAATAGAGTCACATAATCAATGGAAGAAAATAAAGGGTCCAAAAATAAACACACACACATATGGTCAATTAGTCTATAATGAAGGTGACAAGGGTATACAATGGAAAAAAGGCAGTCTCTTCAACAAGTAGTTTTGGGAAAACTGGAAATTACATGTAAAATTTAGATGTAAGAGCAATTCCTTCCATAGAATAAAAAATAAAATAGAAATGGATTAATTTCCTAAATGTAAAACCTGAAACTATACAATCTCTGAAGAAGAACAAGAGCAGAAGTGCCTTTGTGATAAATCTTTGCAATATGTATTTTTATTTGTCTACTAAGCAACAAAAAAAGGAAAACTAACAATAACTGTTTTTAATTATACTGAGGAAAAAATAGATGTAATATATGATACAGTGATTCCACTTCTTGTATAATTGTGAAATGCAAAATCTTTTGCAGAGCAAAGGAAATCTTCAGCAGGACTTATGACAACACATAGAATAGAAGGAATAGTTTCAGACTATGAAACCAACAAGGTGTTAATATCCATAATGTATATATAGCATATTAAACTCATTATTTAAAAAACAAAGACCACAACTTAAAAACAGTTGTAGGATCTTCATGGAAACTTTTCAAAAACATACATGTGGATGATTTTCATGACATAAAAAGAAACATAACGTTGCTATTCATTAGGAAACCATAAATCAATATCAGAATGAAATATAATGTCACAGCAACCAAAATGGCTATTAAAAAAAGTCTTCAAATGACAAACATTAGTATGAATGTCAATAAAAGGGAACCCAGGTACACTGTTGGTGGAAATATAAATTGATGCCTCCACTATTATAAAAGTGTGGACAGTGCTAAGAAAACTAGAAATAGAAACATTATATGTAGCCACAATTCCAGTTTTTGTTATAAATCTGAAAAAAATGTAAACATTAACTTTAAAGGCTATATTACCCCCAAAGTTCTTAACATCATCATTTATAATAGCCAAGGATAGAAGCACAAATCAACTGCCCATCAACAGATGATTGGCTGAAGTAGATGTGAGATATAGATAACATAATAAATACTTAGTCATTGTCATATCAAAAAATAAAATTCTGCCATTTGGAACAATGTGACTGGAGACAGATAGTGTTGCACATAGCAAAATAAGTCATACAGAGAAAAACACTCTATGTTACCACTTTCGTGAGGAAACTAAAGATATAAGAGAAATAATCATAAAAAAATAGAAACAGACTCACATATATATGTGTAGTGTAGCAAGTAGTGGTTTCCACTGGGGACAGGGAAGGAGGATGTGGAAGACAGAAATATGCAAGGTACTAGTTATAAACTAGAGAACCAACAGGGCTATATTTACAGCACAGAGAAATATTTTAATAATTTAAATGATTTTAAAGAGATTATAGGCATATATTATACTAAAATGTGCATGCATGTGGGAAAAACTTGAAGAAAAATCCCAGGAATAACAAAATATTTTGTAGTACTCTGATATTAAGGGAGGTGATTTGTTCACTTTCTTTACTGTTCTCATAATGTCCTTATTAGAATTTAAGGTTTTAAACGTTAAAGTATATTCTTTGAAAAGAGTGACATGTTTCAAGTATTTCTGTCTCTCCCCTTTAATCTACACTCAGTGAAACGATCACATCTCAAGAAAAATATCTACAACACAAAACAATACTCCAGAACACATGTGTACAGCTGACGTTTGGTGGGCTAAAACACATAAAGGTGGCTGAACTGAGGGAAGAGCAGAGTTTGTGCCTGCGACCATGGACAACTTACTAGGGTATCTGAGCCCAGAGTTTCAGAGTTCCCAGTAGAAACAGGGTCTCATTGTTTCACACAGCATCAGCCTCCAACTGCACCAGTACTAATGGTTACAGGTAACTTGGAGGGAGCCAAATTGGAGACAGAATTTCCAACCTTTTGACACTCAGACATTCATGACACTCTCCCTACTTCCCATTCACAGTGGTGGAGACAATGTACCTTACAACATTCTGCATGGCAAAGGCAGTTGCCTGATTCCAAATACCCACCTGTCTTTACACCTTTCCTCAATGTGTGCACTGATTCTTAAGGGATATCAGATAAAAGGAAGGGTTCACCGGCCAAGTGACAAAAGTGGCATTAACTACCAAAGAAGTGAAAGAAGTGACAATGTAAGCAATCTTTTATCCAGACAGTAGCGACTGGAATGTGCCACTTTGAAATATTTTCAGAGGTAGCTAAGATAAGCAAAACCAAATATTGTGCAATATTGCAAACTACCAGAAAACAAAAGCAAGGACTCCAAAACCCAATCTGTTTTTTAGTGTCATCAGAGCAATAATTTACCAGGTCCATGATCAATCACAGTAACATTATAGGGCACACACACACACAGATACACACACACAGACACTGACACAGACAAAGACACACATGCACAGGCAAATGCACACACACATACACACACACACTCAAACATCAACACTGCAGCAAACAAATTTAAAGTCATGGAATATTGCCGTATAACTAATAGAGAATCCGAAGAGATGCCATACAAAAACTGAATATAAAAAACAAAACTCAGAAAGCAGTTTAGTGAGCTCAGGAATAAAATAAATGTTGATAAGGTATACATTACCTAAGGGACCGAAACTATGAAACAACCAAACATTATTAGAGGACCAGATGAACTTAATAAGTGATATGAAGAATGCAACAGAAAGCATTGGAAGAAGACTGCCTTGTGGAAGAGATATTAGCAAAGTCACCAATACAAAACAAGAAATGATAGGAGAGGGCAGAGATTCAAGATATTAAAATGTGAGGAAATTCTACTATAGCCATCAGACTTCTTCAGGAAGTGCACATTAGAGTGAAATCCTGGGGGGAGAAGAAAGTTAGAAGGCAGCTGATGGTATATTTAAAGTTGTTATAGTTGATAACTTTCTGAACCTGGGTAAGGAACTGATATACAATTCCGTGAGCCAACAAAACACCAATAACTTTAAGACAATGAGACCTTCTTCAAGATACGTCATATGCAAATTGGCAAGTTAATGACAGAGTAAAATTTTAAAATCAGCCAAGAAAAGTTATGTTAATCTACATAGAAACCCCCATCAGGCTATCAGCAGATTGCTGAGCAGAAAACATATGCCGAGGGTAATTAAAAAGACATTTTCAAACTACTGAAATAAGAAATCTCCCACCCAAGTACACTCTAACTTGCACAGTTATCACTTATATGTAAAGTGAAAATAAAGACTTTATCAGACAAAGAAACATGAATGAGATGTAAAAAACAAAACCGAGACACCTTACAAGAGGTTCAGGAAAGAGCTATTCTAAGAAAAATAAAATGCAAATATATGCATAATATTGAACAAAATACTAAGCAGAGACCATGAGAAAGTTGCAACAGTTTCTTTTGGTGTGTTTTTAAAAGCTTCTATTTTATATGATATAAAGAGAGAAAAATAGTAATTCACTTGCAATAAATATAGGTACATCACTCTGGTAACATGTTCACAACAGAAATAGAAATAATTTGAGTCAGTATTCATAAAAGGTAAAGAGTAAAATTGAAACAATATTAAAGGAAGATGCTATCAGCAGAAAAAGGACTAAATTATACATGAGATGTTTTATTTTTAATTGAAGTACAGTAGATGTACTATATTGTGTAGTTTCAGATGTACAGCATAGTGACTCCAACCACTTTTTAGATTAGATTGCATTATAAATTATTACAATAATTGTAACATACAATTATTTTAAGTTATTGCTTGTAATTCCCTGATCTATACAGATTATCCTTGATGCTTATCTCCTTTTTGTATACTACTTTTTATCTTTCAGTGTCCTACCATTAAATTGTCTTTCCCTTCTCCTTTTGTAAACATAAATTATTTCCCATATCTTTCAGTCTCCTTCAGTCTTGTCTAACTAATCTCTCTATCCCTCTACCCTCTATCTATCTATCTATCTATCTATCTATCTATCTATCTAACTGTGTATCTATCTGTCTATCTATCATGTGTCTATTTATCTATCCTTCTATGTATCTACTTATCTGTCATCTATCAACAGATAGCTATATATAGATGTACACATATATTTGGTATTCTTTAGATTCCACATATTGATCATATTATATACTTTTGTCTTTGTCTAAGTTACTTCACTAAAAACAATATTTACTAGGTCCATTCATGATGCTGAAATAGCCATGTGTTATACTTTTTCATGGCTAATAATATTCCATTGCATATTTCTAGAATCATCATTTCTTCTTAAGTCCATAGTCTACAGTGCACACTTGGATTGCTTCCCTGTCTTGCATATTATAAACAGTGCAGTTGTGAAGATTGGTTTTACTCAATTTAGGGTTTCTTCTCCAGATATTTCCTAGGAGAGGTGTTACTGTTTCATATGGTAGTTCTGTTTTAGGTGTTAAAAAAATCTGAATATTGTTTTCCAAAGGAGTTCTACCAATTTACATTCCTACCAAGAGTATACAAGTGATTTGTTTCTTCCAAATCATCTCCAACAGTTTCTATTTTTTGACATTTTGATAATAGCCATTTGACCAGTGTGAAGTGATACCTCATTGTGGTTTTGACCTGCTATTAACTAATAATTAGTAATGTTGAGCAATTTTATCACTAGCATGTTACTCATCTGTAGGTTTTCTTTGGAAAAATATTAACTCAAGTACTCTGCTCTTTTTTTGATTGCGTTTTTGTTTTTCACATTAAGTTGTGTAATCTAAATCCATGTTACATCTATTAACTTGCATCTATTATCCCCTGATCACTTGCATTATTTGCAAATATGTTCTCCAATTACACAGGCAGTGTTCTCATTTCATTCAAATTGTCCTTAGCTGTGCAGAAGTTTTCAAGCTTATTTAGGTCTCACTTGCTTTTTTTTGCTTTTATTTCTTTTGCCTTAGGAGACTGATACATGAAAATATTCCTATGATATATATCCAATAGTGTATCACCTATATCCCCTTCTAGAAGTTATACAGTATCAGGTCTTACATTTAGGTCCTTAATACACTTGGAGTTTATTTTTGTATACGATGTCAGGGAATGCTCTCATTTCACTGTTTTACATGTAGATGTCCAGCTTTCCAAACACCATCCATTGACAAGACTGTCTTTCCTCCATTGTGTAGTCTTGCCTCATTTATCATTGATTCAGTGCTCATAGGTGTGTGGAATTATTTCTAGGCTCTCTATCTGATTTTATTGATTATATCTCTGTGCCAATGCCATGCTGATTTTATTACTGTAGCTTTGTACTATAGTAAGGACTCTGGGAGGTTTATTCCTCCAGATTTGTTGTCTTTACTCAAGATCATTTTGACAATTTTTAATGGCTTCATGTAAAACTTAGAGTTATTTATTTTCTGGTTCTGTGGGAAATACTACAGCTTCATAACAGGAATTGCACTAAATCTGTAGGCTTCTTTGTGCATTTCGGCCATGTTAACAATATTAACTCCTTCAATCCAAGAGCACAAGACATCTTTCCATTTCTTTGAATCATTTTTAATTTCTTTGTCAATGTTTTTTAATTTTCAGTGTTTAGATCTTTCATACATGTGGTTATATTTATTCCAAGGTATTCGGGGGAATGGGATTTTAAATAGTATTGCTTTCAATGTCCATTTTAGGGTATCTCATGATTAACGTGTAGAAATGCAAGAGACAAATTTACATTAATCTTGTACCCTGCTCCCTTGTTGAAATAATTTATTGTTGATGTTAGTCTGTGTGGAGAACTTAGGACTCTATGTAGATTGTTATGTCATCAGTACTGGTGCCAATTTTGCTCTTTCTTTCCATTTTGCATTTCTTTTTCTTCTTTTTCTTTCCTTTTCCTTTCTTCTTTTACTATGGAATAGCAGTGCTGAGAGTAAAAATCCTTGTCTTATTCCAGAATTTACCCAGAATGTTTTCAGCTTTTCCCCTAAGTATTATAAATTGTTATAAGTGGCCTATATTATGTTGAGAGATGTTCCCATTTTACTCTCTTTCATGAGAGTTCTGATCATGAATGTATGTTGAATTTTGTCTAATGCTTTTTCTGTGTGTATTGACATGGTCCTGTGAATTTTGTACTTCCTTTATAAAATATGTGTCATGCTGATTTACTTTTGTATGTTGAACCATCCCTGTGACTCTGGACGGAAACCAACTGATCATCGTGTATAATCCTTTCTATGTATTGCTGGATTAATTTGTTGATGTTCTGTTGAGAATTTTTTAATGTATATTCCTCAAGGATATTGGCTTTACATTTTCATTTCTTTTTCTGGTAGTGTCTTTGACTGGTTTTGTTATCATGTTATTTGTGGCCTCATAGAATAACTCTGGGAATTTTCCTTCCTAATACATTTTTTGAAATAGTTGAGAGGAAAGAGGTTTTAGTGAAGGCATCCAGGCATTTTGTTCAAAGGATGATTTTAAAACTATAGATTTTATTTAAATTATGCTGATTGCTCTTTTCAAGTTTTCAGTTTTCTTTTTATTCAGTGTTGACAGGCTGTAGAGTTTAAAGAAATTTGTCCATTTCTTTAAGGTCGTCCAGTTAGTTGTCACGTAACTGCTCAGAGTGATTTCATAATCTTTGTTTGCATTTCTGTACTATCAGAAATTATTTCTAATATTTCATTTCTTATTTTGCTTGGGTCGACTCTGTATTTCTTTATAAACCTGGTTAAATGTTTATCAATTTGTTAATATTTTTAAGAAAAATAACTGTTGATTTTATGAATTTTTATTTAATTTTTAATTTATTTATTTTCAACCTAATCATTAAAGATTACTCACTCTACTGCCTTTGCGTTTTGTTTATTATTATATCCATTTATTTTGGGTGGTTAACATTATCCTTTGTGTGAGTTTTTTCTTTTTCCTTGTAGAAGGCCTCAATTGTTCTAAACTTCCTTGTTAGATTTGCCTTTGCTGCATCCCATATATTTGATGAAGCTCTGTTTTCAATGTAATTTGTCTCCATGTATGATTTTATTACCTCTTTGATTTCATCATTGAACTTGTTTTATTTTATTTTTTAAAGGATGAGGTTTAATCTCATATTTGTGCTTACCCTCTTCTTCTTTCTAGAGTTGATGCATATTTCTATAATTTTATATATGGAAAAATATTCGCTGTAATCTGTATTTGCTTAAAGCTCCTGAGGCTCATTTTATGACATAATGTGCAGTTAATTCCTTAGATAACATCCTGTGCACACTTGAGAATTTTATGTGTTCTCCTTTTCTGATGCAGTGTCCAATAAATGAGTTAGGTTCAAATGATCTAATATGCCATTAAGACCTCTGTTTCCTTACAGATATTCTTTTGAGATGAATTGGCCATCAGAATAGTGAGGTGTTCAACACATCTACTATTATAGTTTTATAATGAATTAATTCCTTCATGTCTAATATTTCTTTTTATTCTTAGGATCTACTGTGTTGGGTCCATATATAATTTAATGAGTGTAATACTGTATTTTTATATTGATCTCTTTTTTATTTATAAACTCATATTTAACTTTCACTGTGGCCCTTATTTTAAAATGTATTTTGTATGAGTTGATCACTGCAAACTGCACTTTCTTGTCATTTCCATGAAACATCTTTTCCATCTATTTACTGGTTGTGTTTAACTTCCACCATAAAGTGAGACCTTTTGTGGGGGATGTGAAAATGGTGGAGCAGAAGGATGCTCGTAGCTCACCCTTTCCCACAAATGCATCAAGACTCACATTCACAGACCTACTCAATTAACCAGAGAACCTGCAGTACTCTGATAGAATATTGTCCTCTTCAAAAGATAAAGTTGCAAAAAATCTGGTAAAAGAAAATGAATTAAGAAGAAAAGGCAAAACAGATTGGGGCAGGTCCCAAAAGATAAAGATGCAAAAAATCTGGTAGAAGAAAATGAATTAAGAAGAAAAGGCAAAACAGATTGGGACAGGTCCCAAAAGATAAAGATGCAAAAAATCTGGAAGAAGACAATGAAGAAAGAAAGAAGAAAAGGCAAAACAGATTGGGACAGGTCCCACAGTGAGGGAGCAGCAAAGAAGGACTGGTGCTCATTCACTGAGTTTCCCCTCTCCAACTGAGAGGTCGGCAGGATGAAGGAGGAGCCTCCAAGAATTGAACCTCTATAGATTATAAGTTGACTGACAGTACTAAGATAAACAGGGACAGAGGATCCCTATGACACCAAGCCCAAGAGGCAACCTGGCAGCTGGGGTCAGGGCCATGCTTCCCGACCTGGGTGGAAAATGATGATGGCTGCACTGAGGCAGCCAGGGGGAACGGAGGGGGCTGTGTGCCATTGCTGTGGTTGCACAGGGCAAAACAACCTGGGCCCTCCATTAAACAACAGGGCAGACTAGCCCTGTGAGGGAAAGGTGCATTCCGAATCTCTGAAAATCCACAAAAGTATCTAGGACAAGAGACCTGGGGCTCAGACACAGCCACCAAAGCCTCTGATGCTTTGCACCCTGGCAGCAGTGAGAGCAAAACCTCCATTCACTCCTAAGGACTTAGCAGCCTTAAGCGCCAGATGGGGACTTGTCTACAGCCTGAGACATATAAGATCTTTCTGTCTTATTTCCTCAGAGAACTTGCTCTGCCAAGGCAATCAAGGAGCTGGGTTTTGGCCCAGACCAGTGACAGGGCACATAGCAGAGGAGAGACCATCACCCTGAGGGGGCTGATGGCCTGCCAAATTTTGGGCTGTAATGCAGTCCCTGACCATGTGGCTGGGAGAGGGTTGATGAACACTACTGCCTGTTCAGTCTGAAACATGTGACTGAGGTATCAGTCAGGGCAATGACAAGACAGCTCACAGTAAAGAGAGCTGCTCTGGAACCAGTTTTGGGAGTAGGAGTGATCTGCTTGCTGACAGGACCTGGGAGCTGCACAGATGTGGACTCCAATGGAGGGTTTCTGGAAAAAGCAAGCTGAGCTTCCAAACCATGATGAATACAGAAAGAGTTCACATTAACAGTACACAGTATCCAGGACACTCTGACCATCCCCTTGTTTTAATCTGTTTTTACCTGTTTCATTTCCTATTACCATATTAATATTTATTTCTTAGACAATTATATATACCCCCTTTTAAATCCCATTGAAATTTATAAAAATATTTTTATTATTATTATTTTTCAAAACTCTGCTTCAACTTGCTCTTCTATTATGTATTATACAAAGTTTTCAAACATTTATTACCACTTCTTTAAAATTCTTTGTCTCCCTCTTTCTTTTTTCTCTTTTTTAGTTGTATTACTACATAGGCATTAGGTAGATAAACTCCATTAGGACCACAGTAGATAACATATACTCCATCACAGTGTCAGAGAGGTAGGAGAAAGATAAAGAAGCAGACAAACCATTCCCAATTAAAAGAACAAGAGAAATCCCCTGAAAGAGTGATCAGTGAAATAGACATCAATAGCCTACTAGATCAAGATTTCAAAAGAGGTGTGATCAAATTACTGGAGGAAATAAAAGATAGTGTTTAGAGATGTAAAATATGTTAAAAATGAAATGGAAGCTATAAAGAAGAGCCGAGTAGAATAAGTAAATCCATTGACTGAGATGAGGAATGATCTAAAGGGGTCGCAAAGCTGACTAGATAATGCAGAGGAATGAATTAGTGACCTAGAAGACAGGACAATAGAAAGCACCCAATCAGAATAGCTACAAGAGAAACATCAAGAATCAGATTAAAAAAGCACAAGATACATATGGGTTAATAGAAAGCATGCCAAACTTGGTGTGGTAGAAGTCCCAGAAGGGGAGAGATGATCAAAGTGCATTGCAAAGGTGTTTGAAAAATCATGACTGAGAACTTCCCAAACTTAAAGAAGGGATCAGATATCCAAGTACAGGAAGCTCAGTGGGTCCCAAACAGGAAGAACTCAAATAAACTCACAGCAAGACATATAATTAAGATGGCCAGAGTCAAGGATAAAGAAATTATCCTAAAGGCAGCAAGTGAATCTCAAACAGA
This sequence comes from Vicugna pacos, assembly GCF_048564905.1. Taxonomy (NCBI): domain Eukaryota; kingdom Metazoa; phylum Chordata; class Mammalia; order Artiodactyla; family Camelidae; genus Vicugna; species Vicugna pacos. Next base: position 3,073,919 of record NW_027328738.1, read on the forward strand.
GAGTTACAAGGGAATCCCCATAAGGCTCACAGCTGATTTCACAACACAAATACTACAGAACAGAAGGGAGTGGCAAGATATATTCAAACTCCTGAATGAAAAAAAAATGATATACCCATGGATACTTTAACCAGCAAGGCTATCCTCTATGGTAGAAGGAGACATAAAAAATTTCACAGACAAGAAAAAGCTACAAGAGTGTAGCAACACTAGACCCATGCTAAAAGAAATATTGAAAGCCTACTCTAAAAAGAAAAGCAGCAGGATGCTACAGAAATGTGAAACTCACAGCTGGAAAGGTGATAACTCATAAACTACAAATAAAATAAACACAAAATTTTAAAACAAGACATAGAAATCATTGACAGTGGGAGAGGGAGGCAGGAAAATAGAAAATTTCTTTGGGGGGGTCTTTCCTTTTAAAATATTTTGTTCTCAGTAGGATGTATCTGAGATCATGTTACTATCAGTTTAATAAAATCAATTATACTAATGTTCTAATAGACTATATAAAAGTGCAAAAACAAGACAAAAACATATTCAGGGAGTCACTAAAATTAAATAATTTTCATGATAATATAAAGAAAAATGACCAAACCAAAAAAGGAAGATCAAATGAACAAAGAGGAAATACCAAATCAACTTCAAAGATAAGGCGAAAATGGCAATAAACACAAACATATCATCGATATATTAAATGTTAATGGACTAAATGTTCTAGTCAATGTCATTGAGTGGCAGGCTGGATAGTATAGCAAGAACCTTCAATATGCTGCATACAAGAGACCCACCTCAGCGAGAAGGAAAAATATAGATTGAAAGTGAAAGGATGGAAAAGGGTATTCCATACAAATGGAAAAGCCAAAAAAGCAGTTGTTGCAGTACTGACTTCAGACAAAAGACACTAAAACAAAGGCCACAAAGAAAGATAAAGAAGGATATTTTATAATGATTGATGGAGTGATACAGATGAGGATATCACACCCTTTAATACACAGGCAACAAATAGAGGACTACCTAAGTACATGAAATAATTAATGACAGATATAAAGGGGGATAGTGATGGGAATCTAATCATTGTTGGAGATTTCAAAACTACAGTAACATCACTGGACAGATCATCGAGATAGAAAATAAATTAAACAACAGAGAAATTAAATGATACAATAGAAATATTACACTTGGTGGATATTTTCAGAGCATTGCACCCCCCACAAAATAGTACATACAATCTTTTCAAGTGCACGTGGACATTTTCCAGGATTCATGATATACTTGGGCACAAAAGAAACCTCAGCAACTTTAAGAAGATAAAAATTACCTCAAGCATCTTTACTGACCACAATGTCATGAAGCTAGAAATCAACAACAGAGAAACAAAGGAGAACAAAAGGAAAACATGGGGATTAAACAATATGTTATTAAAAAAATATGGGTCAAAAAAGAAATCAACGCTGAAATGAAAATATACCTTGAGACAAAAGAAAATGAAAGCAAAACCACACAAAATTTATGGGACACAGCAAAAGCAGTGTTGAGAGGTGAGGTTATAGCAATACAGGCCTTTCTCAGAAAAGAAGAACAACCACAAATAAACAATTTAACCCATCAGGAGAATGAACTAGAAAAAGGAGAAAAAAAAAACCTAAAGGCAGCAGAAGGAAGGAAATCATCAATATTGGGGAGGAAATAAATAAAATAGAGTTTAAAAAGACCATAGGAAAAATTCAACCAATCCAAAGGCTGGCTTTTTGAAAAAGTAAGTAAAATCGACAAACCTCCGGCCAAACTCAAAAACAAGAAAAGAGAGAAAGCACAAATTGCCAAAATATGAAAGGAGAAGGTAGAATTTACAATTAATAAATACAGAATATCATATGAGAATATTATGAGAACTATATTAAACCAAACTGGATAACCTAGAGGAGATGGACAAGTTTCTGGAAACATACTGTCCATCAAGACTGAATCAAGAAGTAACTGACCACTTCAACAAACTGAGCACTAGAAATGAAATCAAAATAACAATATAAAACCTCCCTACAAATAACAGTCCAGGACCGGACGGCTTCACTACAGAATTCTACCAAACATGCATAGAAGAACTCATACCAGTCCTTCTCAAACTCTTCCAGAAAATTGAAAAAGAAGGAATACTCTCAAAGTCATTCTATGAAGCCACAATCATCCTGATACCACAATCAGGCAAAGACAATACGAAACAAAACAATTATAAGCCAATATCACTGATGAACACAGACGCCAATATCCTCACCAAAATAGTAGCGAAAAGAACCCAAAAACACAGAAAAAATATTATGCATCATGACCAAGTGGGGATCATGCCAGAGACACAGGGGTGGTCCAACATATGCAAATTAATCAATGTAATACAGCACATCAACAAGAGAAAGGACCAAAACCACATGATAATCTCAATAGATGCAGGAAAAGCATTTGATATAATTCAACACACACTTATGATAAAAAATGTCACAAATTGGGCATAGAGGCAACATATCTCAGCATCATAAGAGCTATAGATTACAAACCTACAGCCAGCATTGTACTGAATGGTGAGAAAGTCAAAATCTTCACACTAAAATCTGGGACAGTAAAAGGATGCACACTATCACCATTCTGACTCAAATAGTCTGGGAAGACCTAGCCACGGTAATCAAACAAGAGAAAGAGGTAAAATGATTGCAAATTTGAAAGTAAGTGGTAAAAGTCTCACTATATGCAGAAAATATGTTACTATATATAGAAAACCGTACAAAATCCAGACAAAAACTACTACAGCTGATCGAAGAATTCAGCAATGTAGCAGGTTACAAGATTAAGTTTAAAAAATCAGTGGCATTTCTTAACGCTAACAATTCAGATAATACTATAGAACTGCAGTCAACATGACAGCATTGTATTGGTAGGAAATTATACATATAGGCCAATGGAACTGAATTGAGAGCCCAGAAATAATCCCACCAACTTTTGGTCAATTAATCTTTGACAAAGGAGGCAAGAAAATACAATGGAAGAGAGACTGTCCCTTCAGCACCTGGTGTTGGGAAAACTGGACAGCAGCATGTAAATCAATGAAGCTAGAACACTCCCAATGAAGGTAGAACACCATACACAAAATAAACTCAGAATGGAACAAAGACTTATACATAATACAAGATACAATAAACTTCCTAATGGAAAATATAGGCAAAAGAGTATCTGACATATGTCTCATAAATTTTCTTGAAGAAAAAATAAAAGCAAGGATAAACAAATGAGACTTAATGAAGCTTACAAGCTTCTGCACAGCAAAGAAACTGGAAGTAAAACAAAAAAAAACTTACAGAATGGAAAAAATTCTGAATATGAAACCGACAAAGACTTGATCTCCAGAGTATATAAGCAGCTCATCCAACTGAATAAGAAAAAATAAATCACCCAATGCAAAAATTGGCAGAAGACCTAAACAAGAAATTTTCCAAGGAAGACATACAAATGATCAAAAGGCACATCAGAAAATGCTCAATATCACTGATTGTCAGAGAAATGCAAATCAAAACTACAATGAGGTATCACCTCACACCAGTCAGAATGGCCACCATTCATAAATCCACAATGACAAATGCTGGAGAGGCTGTGGAGAAAAGGGAATCCTCCTTCACTGCTGGCGGCAATGCAGATTGGTCTGGCAAGGGTGGAAAACAGGATGAAGATTACTCAAAAACCTAGGAATAGACTTACCATATGACCCAGGAAACCCACTCCTGGCCATAAATCATGAAGGAACCCTAGTTCAGGATGACACCTGCACATCAATGTTCATAGCCAGCACTATTTACAATAGCCAAGACATGGAAACAGCCTAAATATCCATCGACATTTGACTAGATAAAGAAGAGGTGGTATATTTATACAACGGGATACTGGTCAGCCATATAAAGCGAAAACATAACGCCATTTTCAGCAACATGGATGGTCCAGGAGAAAATCAGTCTAAGTGAAGTAAGCCAGAAAGAGAAAAAAATATACCATATTAGATGGCTCATCAGTGGAATCAAAAAACAAAACAAAACAAGACAAAAAAAGGACAAATACAGAACAGCAATAGACTCGCAGACATAGAATACTAGCTTTTGTTAGCCAAGGGGGCGGGGTGTGGGAAGGGATAGACTGGGAGGTCTAAATTGTAGAATAGATAAACAGGAATGTACTTTATAGCACAGGGAAATATATAAAAGTTCTTACGGAAGCCCACAGTGGAAAAAATGGGACAAAAAAATGTATATTTGTTCATTGTAACTGCAAAACTGTGCTCTACACTGGGATTGGAGGCAGTTTGTAAAATGACAGTAAATCAATAAAGAAAATTTAAAAAAATTAAAAAACATGTTCCTAAATATTACAGGTGTAAATATACATTAGAGAGAAAAAGAAAACTATGAAAAAAGTGCAGTAAAACCGAAGATTTTTTTTGTTTTTTTTAAGATAAACAAAATAAAAAAGCCTCTAGGTACGTGCATCATGAAGAATAGAGAGATGCCCCAAAGAAATTAAGTAAGATATAAAAGATAAGAAATAACAATTGTTACCTCAGATATACAAAAAAGGGATCATTTTGTCAACACTTACATTCGAATAATCTTGACAAATTTGAAGAAATAGACAAATGTCTAGAAAGAGACAGAAATAAGGAGAAACAAATAATTTGAACAAACTGCTTTCTAGATGAAAGAATCTGCATTTAAAAAAATCGTTAAATAGAAGTGCAGATTTTTTTTACATTTTTTATGGATTCATAATCATTTTACAGTGTTGTGTCAAATTCAAGTGTTCAGCACAATTTTTCAGTCATTCATGGACATATACACACTCATTGTCAGTTTTTTTCTCTGTGATTTATCATAACATTTTGTGTATATTTCCCTGTGCTATACAGTGTAATCTTGTTTATCTATTCTACAATTTTGAAATCCCAGTCTATCCCTTCCCACCCTCTACCCCCCCCCGGTAACCACAAGTATGTATTCTCTGTCCATGAGTCTATTTCTGTCCTGTATTTATTCTTTGTTTTTGTTTGTTTGTTTGTTTTTGTTTTTTAGATTCCACATATGAGCAATCTCATATGGTATTTTTCTTTCTATTTCTGGCTTACTTCACTTAGAATGATATTCTCTAGGAGCATCCATGTTGCTGCAAATGGCATTATGTTGTCGGTTTTTATGGCTGAGTAGTATTCCATTGTATAAATATACCACCTCTTCTTTATCCAGTCACCTGTTGATGGACATTTAGGCTGTTTCCGTGTCTTGGCTATTGTAAACAGTGCTGCTATGGACATTGGGGTGCAGGTGTCATCCTGAAGTAGATTTCCTTCTGGGTACAAGCCCAGGAGTGGGATTCCTGGGTCATATGGTAAGTCTATTCCTAGTCTTTTGAGGAATCTCCACACTGTTTTCCATAATGGCTGCACCAAACTGCATTCCCACCAACAGTGGAGGAGGGTTCCCCTTTCTCCACAGCCTCTCCAGCATTTGTCATTTTTGGATTTTTGAATGACGGCCATTCTGACTGGTGTGAGGTGATACCTCATTGTAGTTTTGACTTGCATTTCTCTGATAATTAGTGATATTGAACATTTTTTCATGTGCTTTTTGATCATTTGTAAGTGCAGATTTAAACAAATCATGTGGAGAATAAAAATACAAAGCAGAACTTATACTCTTCAAACTATTCACAAATAGTGAAGATGTGGGAAACTCCCAAATTAATCCTATGAAAAATTCATCACCCTGATAGCAAAGCAAACAAACATACTACAGGCAAAGGGAACTTCAAGCCAATAAATTTGACAGATTTAGATGCAAAAATTCTACAAAATATTATTAGCAAACTAAATCCAGTAATAGCAAAAATGAATCATCCACCATGATCACTTGGATTCATGGCAGGGTCACAAGAATTGTTCAACATTAAGAAATCAATCAGTTTGATACACTACATTAACAAAAGGAAAAGAGAAAATGACGTGGTCATCTCAATAAATCCATAAAAATTATTTCAGAAAATTCAACATTTATTTATTAAAACAACAACAGCAACAACAACAACAACAACAGCAACAACAACAGAAAACTCTTTCCAAAGTAGGATTCAGGAAACATATTTCAACATAACTAAAGTCATTACTTACAAACCCCAGACAATGTAATATACAAAAGTGAAAACTGAAAGCCAAATTAAGGAATAAAACAAGGATGCCCGATCTCACCATTTCTCTTAAACACAGTATGGGAAGTCCTAGTAACAGCAATTGGACAAGAAATAAAGTTAGTCAAGTTGGATTGAATGAAGTAAAACTGTTATTATTTTGGATGACATGATAATCTATATAGAGATCCCTAAAGATTCTCCACACCAGAACAACTAAAACTAATAAAGGCATTTAGCAAAGTATCATGATTCATGATTAATATAAAAAACTGTCACATTTCTTTACACTAACAATAATATATTCCATTATTTTAAAAAATCCATATGAAATCAGATCAAAACATGAAAAACCTAAGGAAAATCCAACATAATAAAATCTATAGGACACTTATAAAGAAATTTGAAGATGATGCAAGGAAATGGAAAGAAATCTCAAGGTCTTCGTTTAGAGGAATTAATATTGTTAAAATATACATACTACAAAATATGTCTACAGATATAAATTTATTCAGATCGAACTACATGATATTTTCCACAGAACTAAAAACAGTCCTATGATTTGAATGGATCTTCAAAAGGACCAGAACTGCTAAAGAAACAATGAGTTAAAAGAACAAAGTTGGAGGCATAACCATAACCCTTCCTCATCTCAGATTATATTACAAAAATTCAGCAATCAAAACAGCACAATACTGGAAAAGAAACAAACATCTATATCACTGGAACAGAACATAGAAGTAGGAATAAAACATCACACCTATGGTCAACTAAACTATGACAAAGGAAACAAAAATATACAATGCCTTAAAGACAGTCTCCAGCAAGTGATGTTGAGAAAGCTAAACAGTTACATGTAAACCAATAAAATTAGAACAATCCCTCACACTATACAAGAACAAATTCAAAATGTTTTAAATATCTGAATCTAATACATGACACAATAAAACTTCTGGAATCTAACATAGGCTAAACTAAACAAAAATTTTAGCAAAATTTTCTTATGTCACACTCCCAAGCTGAAAACAATAAAGTTAAAATAAACAAGTAGGTCCTAATTAAACTTAAAAGCTTCTAAACAGCAAAATATACAAACTGAAAAGATGGAGTTCAAATGGGAGAATACATTAGGAAACAATGTTATCAATAAGAGGCTAATTTCTAAAATACACAGAATGTTCATGCAACACCATTTCAAAAATCTACAAACAACTCAGCCAGAAAATGAGCAGAAGACAATTCTCTAAAAGGGACACACAGATGACAAACAGGAATATAAAAACGTGCTCACATTGCAAATCATTATACAAAGGCAAGACAAAAATAAAATAATATTTTACCTCACACTAGTGAGAAGGGCTGTCATCCAAATGTCTACAAGTAATAAAGACTGGGGAAGTTGTGGAGAAACAGGGACTCTCCAATGCTGTTGGTGGGAAATAAAATTTGTGAAACAACTTTGGAAACATTATGGAAGTTCATTTAAATAATAAAAATAGACCTATCATATGACACAGCAATCCCACTCATGGGCATATGAACCATAAAACCTGAAATTAAAGAATCCTAGGGTAAAATATAAGAAGTACACTCTGATATTGGATTTAATTTGATTCTACATATGCCTCCTCTGTCAAGGAAAGCAGAAGTAAAACTAACAAAATATGATTGTGTCACACTAAACAGATTTACAATGCAGAAGAAATGATCAATAAACTGAACAGTCAACCAACACAATGGTAGAACATATTTTTAAGTGATAATTTTCAATCAAGTGTTAATATCCAAAATATATGGCAAACTCTTACCCCAAAACAACATAAAAAAGAGCAAACAATCCAATTTTAAAAAATGTCCATAGGAACTGAATAGATAGATCTGAATCAATTTTCTTCAGAACACATACAGTTGGCTATAAAATACATGAAAATGTGTTCAGAGTTATAAATTATTAGGAAAGTCATAAACCTAAAATGAGACAAGACCTCACACTTGTTAGAAGGCTCTCATCAAAAAGAAAACAAATAGATGTTGGTGAGATTGTGGAGAAAAAGAAACAGCGTGGACACTGTTGATAGGAATGCAAAGTATTGATTCCATTGCATATATACATCAAATTTTCTTCATCCAGTTTTCTGTCAAGGGATGTTTGGTTTGTAGGCCCCTGTCTGAAGGTTCTAGAGAATAAGCCCATGGGCTGAACTGATAAACAATCTGTGAGGAATGTCACATATCCAGGCTGGATAACAAATGGTCTACTTAATATATCCAGTATGGATGGCTGGATAGCCTATGCTGGGTAAGATCGTCAGAGGAGGACATCCCAAGACAGGCAAAGCCGGCTGGATAAGAGATGGCCTAATTAATGAAGTTCCGTGATGAACTTTAAAACAATTCTTGATCATTTAACATCCTGCGCTTACTGCAGGAGCATGGGAACATAAATAGCTTAAGATTATTAACATTGTTATAACCTAGATTATATGTGAGGCATTGTGCATGTCCTATATAAACCCTTCTTCTAAGAATCAAAAAACAGAGAACTGTTTCGCTTATCTCCACACAGTGTTTGTGTGTAAATTATATCGTGCCACTGACAGGGCAAATTTAATTTGTTGGGAGTATTTTAAAAGGATGTTGTATTATATACAATGCTCTTTCCGCACTTATTGAGATGATTGTGTGAGTTTTATTTCTCATTCCATTAGTGTGGCATGTCACCTTTATTGATTTGAATATTTTGAAGTATACTTAAACCCAGGGATATATACCTTTACTCATGTATGTTTATGATACATTAAATGTTTTGTTGAATTCATTTTGCTTGTGTTTTGTTGAGAATTTTGGCACATATGTTCATCAGGGATAATATTCTATTTTTTGCGTATAATGTCCTTTCTAGCTTTGTTAAGCAAATAAAGCTCACATCATAAAATATGTTTGGAATCTTTCACCCCCTTCAAACTCTTGGAAGATTTGGGGAAGAATTGGTGAAAAATTGTCTTCAATTGTATGACAGAATTCACCAGTAAAGGCGTTTTGTAAATTTTTTCTGGTTTTGGAAGTTTGGATTATTGACTTACTCAAACACACTTTTGCTCTATTATCTTTCTAATTACTTCTTGATTCAGTATTGGAAAACATATGTTTCCGGGAATTTGTCTTTAGTTCTAGGTCATTCAAATCGTTGGCTAGTGGTAATTTCTTATGATGTTTTGCATCTCTACAACATCAGTGGTAATATCTTATCTTTTATTTCTAATTTTATTTGAGTCTATATTTTCTTAGCCAACCTAAACATATGCCTAGTTTATGTTTAAAAGAAACAGACTTAGGTATATTTTTTTCTACCTTTCCAATTGCATCTCTTGTTATTTGCCATACTCTCATTCATTCAATTTTCTTCTTTATTCTTTCTGTTTTCTCCTAGATCCATGAGGTGTAAATTTAAGTAGTGTGAATCTTTTTATTTCATTTATTATTAAATATTTTTATTTAGTTATTATTTATATATTTATTTGCGTGTTTATTCATTTATTTATCATTGAAGTACTGCCATTTACAATGTGTCAATCTGTGGTGTATAGCACAGTGTCCCAATACATGCATATATTTATGTGCCTATTAAACATTACTTCACAATATTTGACTTACTGCCCTGTGTTATACAAGAGAAATTTTGAAAAAATTTACTTTTATATATAGTGGAAAAAATTTATGAATCTACAGCTCCCAAATATATCCTCTCACATCCCCTTTCCGCTGTAATCTTAAAATTGTTTAGTAAATCTGTGAGTGTGTTTCAGTTTTTTAGATGAAATCATAGTCTCCTCATCCAAATTTATTTTTAAGGTTCCGCATATATCATGTCATGGATTATTTTTCTTTCTTTTTCTGGCTTACTTCAATTAGAATGACACTTTTTGTGGACATCCATTTTGCTGCAAATGTCATTGCTTCATCATTTTTTAATGCAGAATATTATTCCATTGTGTAAATACAGGATAACTTCTGAATACTGTTATGTGTTGTTGGACAATTAGGTTGCTTCCATGTCGTGGCTCTTGTATATAGCACTGCAAAGAACATTGGGGTATAGATGTCTTTTTGAATTAGGGTTCCCTTTGATTTATACCCAGAAGTGGGATTGCTGGATCGTAAGTTAAGTCTATTTTTATTCTTTTGAGGAAACCCCACCCTGGTTTCCACAATGACTGCACCAAACTACATTTTTTCCAACAGTGTAAGAGGGTCATCTTTCTCCACAGATACCCCAGGATTTAATGTTTGTGGAATTTTGAATGATGACCATTGTGACTGTTGTGAGGTGATACTTATTATAGTTTTAATTTACCCTTCTCTGATAATGGTAGTGAGCAATTTTTTTGTATATATCTATGTGGCATTTGTATGTCTCTATTGGAGAATTGCTTGTTTAGGGCTTCTGCCCATTTTCAAATTGGGTTTCTTGTTTTTTTTAAGTATTATTAATAGTTTGTATGAAATCTTTGTAATTTGGAAATTAAGCCTTTGTCAGTTGCACATTTCTACATATTTTCTTTAATCCTGCAGGTTGTCATTTTGCTTTGTTTATGGTTCCCTTTGCTGTGCAAAAGCTTATAAGTTTAATTAGGTCCCATTTATTAATTTTGCTCTTACATCCCTTCCCTGGGTAGGCTATTCTAGGAGATCATTGCTGAGATTTATCTCAGAGTGTTTTGCCAATATTTTCTTCTAGGTGATTTACTGTGTTTTTCCTTACATTTAAGTCTTCAAGCCATTTTGAGTTTATTCTTGTGTATGGAGTGAAGGAGAGTTCTAACTCCATTGCTCTGCATGTTGCTATACAGATTCCCAACATCATTTGGTGAAGACATGGTCTTTTCTCTGTCATATTCCTGGATACTTTGTCAAAAATTAATAGAACGTAGGCCTGTAGATTTATTCCTAGGCCCTCTATTCTGTTCTTTTGGTCCATAAGCCTCTTTCTGTATGAATATCTTGTCATTTTGTTCATTTTGTAGCTCTGCAATAGTGTATGGAGAACTGGTGGTTTATTCCTCCAACCTCTTTGTTTTTCATTAATATTGCTTTGGAAATTATGGATCTTTTATGACTCTATGTAAATCTTAGAATCATTTGTTTCAGTCCCAAAAAGAGAAGTTTGGCATAATTTGATAGGAAATCACATTAAGTCTGTGGATTGCCTTGGACAATATGACCATTTTAACCATTTTGTTTCTTCCATTACGAGACCATTGGGTATGATTTCAATTCTTCAAATCTTTTTTGATTTCCTCAATCAATATTTTCTACTTCTCCATGTATATTTCATTCACCACCTTTTTGTACATTACTCTGGGTACCTTGCCCAGTTCCTTTTTTAGCCTTAGTAATTTTTTGTGAAGCTTTTACAGTTTTCAATATATAGTGTCATGTCTGCATATCATGACAATTTTACATCTTCTTTTCCAGTCTGAATCCTTTTATTTCTTTTCCTTGCCTGATCATTGTGGCTAGGAATTCCAAGACTGTATTGAATTGAAATTGTGAGAATGGGCAACCTTGTCTTGTCTCAGGTTTTTGTTGGAAGTGTTTCAGTTTTTCACCATTGAGTATTTTGCTGGCTATATGTTTGTCATAAATAGCTTTCATTATGTTGAGATATGGTCCCTCTAGCACACTGTTACAAGAACTTTTACTGCAAATAGGTGTTAATTTTTCTCAAATGTTATTTCTGCATCTACTGAGATGATCATGTGGTTTTTTGTCCTCTCGGTTATTGATATGGTGTATTAAAATTGATTGATTTATTTGCATAAATTAAACCATCCTAGTTTTCCTGGGATGAAGTAACATTACCATGGTGTATAATCTTTTTTACATGCTGTTGGATTCTGTTTGTTAATACTTTCTTAAGGACATTTACATCAATGTTTATCAGTGTTATTGGCCTATAGTTTTCTCTTGGGGTGGTGTCTTTGTCCTGTTTTTTATCAGGTTGATGTTGGCCTGACGGTGTGAGTTTGGGTGTACTCTCTCCATATCAATTTTTGGAATAGTTTGAGGAGGACTGGTATGTATTTTTCTCTGTATGTTTGGTCAAATTCCCCAGTGAATCTAGTTTGGTTTGAATTTTGCTTGCAGAGATTTTTTATTTTATTGATAATTCTATTCAATTTCTGGTGATCTGACAGTTCAAATGGTTAATTTCTTCTTGATGCAATATTGGTGGGCTGAATGTTTTCAAAAACTTCTCCATTTATTCCTGGTTATCCATTTTGTTTCCATACTGTTGCTCATGTTGTTCACTTATGATATTATGCAAATTTGTTGTACTCTTTGTAGTTTCTGCATTTTCATTTCTTATGTTATTTGTGTTCTCTCTCTTTTCTTGTTGGTGAGCCTGTCCAGAATTTCGTGAATTATGCTTACTATTTCAAAAAAGACTTTAATTGATTTTTTCTATTTTTTAATGTGTATTTCAATTCTTTCTTCATTGTTCTTTCTTATTTCTCTCTGCTGAGTTTTGGTTTTGTTTGCTCTTCTTTTCATGATTAGTATACATAGAACATTTGATTATTTATTTGAAATTGCTCTTTTAATTTGAGGACGGTTGTCACTATAAACTTACCTCTTAAGCCTGCTTTAAATGTATTCCATTCACTTTGTGTAGTATTTTGACATATTTCTCAAGATATTTTTTAATTTCTTCTTTTACTTCTTCACCTCCCCTACTTGTTATAGTAACATGGTGTTTAATTTACATGCTGTCATTTTTTCACACTGTTTTTCTGTGAAGGATTTCTAGTTTCATGGTATTATACTCAGAAAAGATGCTTCAAATTTGTTTTATTTTCTTAAATTCGTTGAGGATTCTTCTGTGCATGAGTACATAATCTTTTCTAGAAAATATTCCATGTGAACTTGAAAAGAATGTATATTCTGTTTTGGGGAGGAGTACTGTGTTGAAAATATGAACCAACTCCAATTATTTTATCGTATCTGTTTGTATCTTTTTTCCCTTATTTAATTTCTGTCTGAAAGACCAGTCTAGTGATGGTAATGGGGAGATATATTCTCCGAATGGGATTGTGTTCCCATCCATTTCTCCCTTTTCATCTATTAGTATTTGCTAAATGTATTTAGGTGCTCCTATATTGAGTGCATATATCTTAATGAGTTTAATACCCTCATTTTTTATTTCTCCTTTAATCATTATTTCATGTCCTTGTTTATCTTTCTCTATGACATTTTTTGTAAAGTCTATTTTGTGTGAAGTCTGTACTGCTAGTCCTGCTTTCTTGTCATGTCCATTTGCATTCAATATACTTTTCCATCTTCTGACTTTCAATTAATTTTTGTTCCTCTTACAAAAGTGGGACTCTTGTATGCTTCATAATGTAGAGTCTCGTTATATTATCCCATCTGACAATATATATCTTTTGATTCAAGCACTGAGTCCATTAACATTTGTGATAATTATTGATAGACTGGTGTTCATTTCCATTTTGTACTTCATTTTCCAGTTGATTTGGTATTTCCTTTTTGTTCATTTCATTTTCTTTTTGTGGCTTGATAAGTTTTCTTCTATTATCTTGGTTTCTTTTTGGCTTTGTGACTTCATTGTAAGTTTTGACTTATGGCCATCCTGTTTTGTATGTATATTGACCCTTTATTTATCTTTTTATTTTAACTGATAGGAATACAAATTCTAACCCATTCTATAGAGAACAGAAACAATAAGGAAATACTCTTTATTGTCCTGTTTCACTCTCTGATCCTTAAAATTTTTGATGTCCTGTTCTGCAACATCATATTTATTCTATTGTAAGACATTGTAGCTATTGCCTTTCTAATTATGCCTTTCTCCTTTCTATAGAAGCCTGCTTCATTTTTTTTTTTAGAGTCGATCTTTCAATATTTCTTTTTCTGTTGCTAAATTCTTTTAGTACTTGCTTTAGTGGAAGTTATTTATCTCTCCTTCTATTCTAAAGGATAGCCTTGCTTGATAAATTATCTTAGATTACAGCTTTCTTTCATTCAGGACTTTAAATATGTCTTACCACTGTCTTCTGCCTGTTGTATTTGTGTAGTAAACGTGTTTACAAATATAATATATATAATTACATATATATGAATAGAATACATAGAAATGAAGTTAACAAATAAGGAGAAAACCTATACGTTAAAAAATAGAAAACATTGGTGAAGGAAATTAAAACTGACCCAAAGAAATGAAAATTCCTCTTATGTTAATGATGTGATACAATGTGGTTGAAACAAACATACTACCCAATGCAATCTACATTTTGCGTCATTCATGTCAAAGTACCCATGAGATTTTTCCAGTTAATAGAACAGTTAATTTCAAAATTTATATGTAACCACATAGACCATTAGTTGCCAATATAACCTTGAAAAAGAGTATTAAATCTAATAGTGTATAGTTCTCTGAATTAAACAGTCCAACAAAGCTTTAGTAATTTAAACAACATGAAACTGGCTCAAAAACAGACACCAATCAATAGAAGAGGATAGAGCAACCAGATATAATCCCTCACACCTATGATCAATTAACCCATGAAAAAGGAAGCAAGAGTATAAAATGAAGAATAGACATTCTCCTGAATAAGTAGTGCAGGGGAGATTGATCATGTAAAAGATAGATTAGAATAGATCCTCACATTGTATACAATCCATAAGCAGAGAATATCTTTCTATTTATTAGTTTATTTTATTTCTTGCACCTGTAATTTATAGATCTATATTTAGATCTTTTATTTCACTTATCAAATGTATTCCTAGTTTATTCTTTTTGGTATAAATATACACACAATTGTTTTCCTAATTTCTCTTGCTGATAGTTTGTTGTTACTATATAAAAATGCAATGGATATTTGTATATTGATTTTGTATTCTGCAAGTTTACTAAGTTTGTTCATTATTTCTAACAGTCACTGGAGGAGTCTATGGAGTTTTCTATCTATGCTTAATTATGTCATCTCTAAAAATTTTACTGCTTTTTTACAAGTTGGATGCCTTTTATATTTTTTCTTGACTAGTTGTTCTGGCTAGGTCTTCAAATAGTGTAATTTAGTACTTGTGAGAATGAACTACCTTTTCTTATTACTGGACCAGAGGAAACCTTCCTGTATGTTAAAATTGAACTTGATGATTGTCATGGGTTTTTCATATATGGTTTTTATTATGTTTAATTAAATTGTATTAAAAGTGAATTTGTTAAGAATATTTTTATAAAAAAGTAAAGATCAGATTTGTGAAAAATTTTCCTACATTTTTTGAGATTGATGTTTTTGAATTCTCTGCTTTTTCAGGGATTGTATCACATATATTGATTTGAATTTGATAAGTAATATTTATGAATCAGGACTAAATCCCTCTTAACTATAGTTTATAATACTTATAATATGTAATGAATTCAGGTTGCTAATATTTATTTAGAATGGAATGTTCACATACTGAAAGAAAAATTTACATTACAGATTGAGTTTACATTTATTTATTGAAAAATTTTATCCCTCATTTTTAATTTGGCTTATGTTTAAAGGAATTTATTTCTAAATAAAGAATATAACTTTTGATAGAACTGGATTTTCTACAGTTTACTGATACAGAACATAGCTATTATATATATTTAGTGAACAAAACACTTGCCTTGAAATGCCATATTTTACTAACAATGTCAAATGTTTCAGGACTGAGATACATATTCCTTCCAAAAATGCATTACCTGGTCTTTTCCACCCCAAATCACATATAGTGTTATTTATTTGTTTTTTGATTGTTTGTTTACCCCTTAATGGAGGCACTGCTGATTGAACCCAGGATCTTGTGCATAAGTGTACTTATAAACATCATTTTAGAACACTTAACAGAAGCCACAATTGAATGGATTATAAAGATGGAAAGAAAATTTATTGTTTCTAGGGACTGAAAAACCTCTGATTGAATGAATGGCAAAAATAAACATTCGTAAATATACAATAAGTTTCTCTCTTTTGTAATTTTAGAGTAGAATATTAAATTACATTTGTTTTACTTATAGAAATGAACTACAATTTAAATCAAAAATTCCGCCTTTTGGGATTTCTTAAATTTGATGCATTATTTTTATCTAATTATATTTCATAATTATTTACCATTTATTTATATACAAAACAAATAAACTGACATTTAATCTGCTCATGTTTTGAATATTGAACTACTTATTATATAGTACACAGATAAATACCTACTTCCATTTCCTAATCAAATTATGTTTCAATTTAATTACAAATGATATTGAAATAGATATATATTTTCTGTACAAGTTTTACACGAATTTCACTTTAAATTCCAAAACTTTAAAGTTATTTTATATAATTTGTGCTATATTTATACTCTGTTCACAAATCTGGCATAAATTTCAATACAAAAGTATGGAGATTGATTTTATTTCATACACCCCAAAACTAAATTATTTATAAAAATGTGTTGGGATAATATTTGCAGATCACACTGTAAAGAAATCATCCTATATGTTTCATTTTAACTGGATGAATGACAAGTAAACACTGGCTGAATGTTACACTTGAGTTGCTGGGATACCAGTCGTTTTGTGATGTCACAGCTTCTCAAGTTGAGAACCATTGTGAAGGCCTAGCAGTTTATCTGTTCAGGCCTGCCAAAGCAGCATTTGAAGCTGCAGTGCTCAAAATCATGCAGATTAGAAATGTAGCTGTAGAAAAAGTTATTTGAGATGGCACATATTTCTTCAGAAATTCAAGATATGTCTCATAAAGATGGACCAACTGGCTCAGGAAACTCCGGTAGATCTCTATTGTGTGATCAAACATTCTCTGAAGACTTGGACTTGAGTTCTATGATTGAAGAAAATGCTTTTCAGAATTTGTCTGAAGAATCCTTGATAAAAAGACCATGCTACACACATTGTGTCTCTGAACCAGATGAAGATAATGATTTTGGTTCTCTGACATTTCCAAGAAAGCTCTGGAAAATGTCTGGGAGTGACCAATTTAAATCCATCTGGTGGGGTGATAATGGATCTTCCATAGTGATTGATGAAGTTGTCTTGAAGAAGGAAGTTTTGGAAAAAAAGGCCCCTTTCATAATATTTGAAACTGGAAGTATGAAAAGTTTACTTAGACCCATTAACTTTTATGGGTTTAGGAAAGTGCGGCAGAAATTTCAAAGATCTGCTTGTCTAGTTGACTTTCTAGCAGAAGAAAAAGAAGCCTCTGTTTCAAGCAAGGTATACACAAATTTTAGTTACGAATTGGTAACTTATGTATAAAATTTTATTTTGTACATCAATCTATGGTAATATAAATGTAAAGCTAGATTTTGAAAATTGTATAAAACTATTAAGGCTAAAATACTTTACTCTAAAAAATGAGGACAGTGCCTTAATTATTCAAGATTATGAGAAACTTTGCTTACAACTATGAATCTTTCCAGAAATTCATATAAAGGTATTAAAGCTGCTTTTCAAAAGTGGCATTCACCATTACTGTAAATGCTAACATTTAAATTTGATGACTATAATAATTAAATGTGTATTTTCCAAATAAGGAACTTCAAAATATTGTTAGCAATGTTCATATTTTGATGATATTATCCTTGTATAGTAAACGTGGAATCAGGTTTTATACGTTAGGCTTATTGTAGTCTTGTATTTTGGTATAAATATTACTAAAATGTTTCTCCTTTGTTTATAGCTGCACTTTTATCATAATCCAAATTTTAAACGAGGCTGTCCCCAGGTTTTAGTGAGAATAAAAAGAAGAGTTGGGATTAAAAATTCCTCTCTGGTATCTTCATTGCCTGAAGACTTCAAAGAGCAGCACTTTAAAGAAGGGTATAATGTGGATAATAATAATTCTGAATTTGTGGCTGACACTATTGAAGAAAGTGCATTTTTACCTTCTGCAAATTTAAACATGCCTCTAATGAGAAAGCCCTCTACTAGCCACATAATTGGTGATACAACTACCCCGATCAGAGGTGATTTTTCTCCTCCATCATCAATGTCAGACCAACAGAACAAATTGCAGTGGATCAACGAGCTATTTTCAATCAGTTGACCACTGTCCATGGGCACTCTCAAAGCAGTTACAATGAAATAAATGGCCGTGTTGTGAACTCCATTTGAAGTAGAATTTCTACTTCTCAGTAGAGTATCTTATCTCCCAAACAGAGCAATTATTTTGGACTGATGTTGGAGCCTTCTACTTTTCCAAATACATATCAGAACATATCTGCAAATGAAGGTCATTTTCCTAAACTTCAACCAGGGTGCAACCCACGCTTTCCAGTGCCAGTGATAGCTGATACATCAGCTACTTCCCTTTCAAGGCCAACTCATCAGCCATCTTCAGTTTATGAACGTCATCCTAATAACAACTGATCTACCAGAGAACTACCAGATTATGCAGGGAACAAAGATTATAACTGATGTTGGCAAATGTCGACAACTATCTGCTATTTTCTTATTTGAACATTAAACATAGATGTGTACCTGTATTTTCCTTAGTATTTTTTAAAAGAATTAAGAATTAAATGGGAGACTAACTTGCCATTCAAAGAAAAAAAGAGATATTTGTTTGATATGATCTTAGATGGAACAGTATGGGAGTAAATTTAAATATTTTCATGTAAGGAAAAAGAAAAAATGGAAGAATTTGGAAAAATAATAAAACATGGAGAGAGGGAAAAGTACCAAGTGGTTTCTGGTTCATCCTGGAAAGTATTAAATGTGTTAAGTTAGGATAGTTTGGAACAGGAGATACATTCAGGAACCGGCCCAGGGATCATGGTCTCTGTTATGTCATCCCTGGAATCAAAAAGGTCACATGATGTATTCTCAGATGGCACATTCAGCATGTGGTAGAATTTAAGAAGTAATTTATCTATGGTCTTCTTTGTGCTGTTCTCAAAGCATTCCAATTGGTGCTTTCATTTCCTGCCCTCAAGAGTCTACACTATATTTTCTAGTTATTAATTTATGTTGCTTTTATGTTCCAGCCAAAGAAGGTTACATCCTCAGGGTGAAACTTAATGCCTTTCCAAATCTAATCACACAAAATTAACTCAACTTAGCTTAGTCATTACTTTATAAATCTGGCATCTGACTACCTTGACATACCTTTATGTTTCAGTGTATCTGGATATATATCCAGGCAAATGCTTCTCAACCATGTTAGCTCAAACCTCAACAGTTTTACTCCAGCTCATACTTGGACGTTGGGTGTCCTCATTTTACCTACTTAGACTATCCTCCTCTCAGCACAGAAACCACCTCCTCCAGATGTTTTCTGTCTATCCCACTTTCCTTGTCTATCTTGGATACCACCACAGTAAGCACAGCACATGCCACAGTATGCATTTTAGTATTTAGTGATTGAAAAATACATGTTGACTTTAAGCAATATCTACTTTCCTGAAACAACAAAACTCTTGGTTTTCAAACTATTTCGTTATGGTCTTTACACCACAAACTAGCTCTTTTCATAGTGCAAGGACTAGTCACTCAAGACAGTAATTGGAGGTAGGTACAGAAGACTATGTATTATTTTCTTCTCAAGTCATACCTCCATAGGCCTAAATCATTCCTTTCTCATTTGTGGGATATATTCCTGTCTCTTCATCACCCACCCATCCCAAAAAATTTGATTCTCTTCCCCATACCAATAACTATATTGCCTTCTAATTAATTTACTTCGTAGAATCAGAGCTTTTCCAGAAGAGACACTGCCATTGCAAACATTTAATGTAGGTTTATATACCCCACATAACTTGTGCCCCTTCTAACCTTCACACAGGAAATTTCTAAGATGTACTATTCCCTTGGATGGGGTGGTGGTATTCAGTAATCAAATTGCAATCTAAAATGTGTGGACTAGAAGGAGGTGAGGGTGATAGAATTAAAAATTTGTCCAAGTGCAAGAATACCAAATTTCTGCAGATATTAAGAAATATAAAATATTCATGGAAGTCTTTGACTATTTCCCATTAATTTAAAATAAAAAGCGAAGCATTTTCAGAATGTGAAATGCCCTGAATTGCTGGAAAATTGTAGGCTAGGTCAGGGACCCTAAGGCTTCTGCTTACAATGATGCAGCCAGTGTCAGCTGATAAGACTGGAATGGTAAAATTGAGTCCTGAAAATTTGTCACCTGTTGTGAAGAAAGTCTTTGATATTGTGGAGAATGGGCAAATGGGCCAGGGTTAACTCTAGCAACATCTCACCAAAATGACCTATACCAAGAGAAGAAAAGAGACCACTTGCAGCTGGAGAACTGTGTCTGGACAGCTGTGGTTCTTCCTACAACAGAAACATCAAGCTTTTAAGTTTGTCAGCTGAAATCTGATGGTGGCTATGTTGTTGCTTACATTAGCAGTCTGGGGTTCAGATGGGCTGGTTCAGCAGCTAGTTTCCAGCTTGCTTATCAGACAGTGGGTCTTACCGTGATCATCTTAACAAGATTCTATACTGGTAAGTCAAAAGCTACAGTTTACTTTCAAAATTAGGAATCGTAAAGAAGAATATTCTTTGTTTGTCCATCTGTAGTTTTCTACCTGGGAAAAACTAGACTTTTGACCAAAGTACAAAAGTTGGCTGGTGCATTGAAATCTATTCTCTGAGCTCTGCCCACTGAATTCTTCCCACAAAATACTACAAGTCTCTCTACAACTGTGTGTGTGTGTGAAGATGGATTGTTAAGCAGTAACTAAGTTTGTCTTAGTTGAGTCATCAGTGAATTATTCCTCTGCATCTGTTAGAATCTCTCTGAATTAAGAGTTTCATTGAGCCACCAGATTTTCTTCTGATCAGGGAGAGGTAGATTATATTTCTCCCAGTATAATAATTGTTACCTGCTCATTGAATCCCAAGCTGATGTTAGGGCCATGCCTCTAAACCCTTGAATGGGACTGAGGCATACACATTCTCCAGTCCCCAGAGCCCAGCACAGGACTGTATCACCTTTTTAATTTAAGCTTATGTCTAAGTTTTTCTCTTTTAATTCTCACTGTTGACACAACATATTTTGGCTTGGAACACACGTTGACTAATTTGTAGGGTCTGAACCACTGAATTATTCCCATTCACCTAGAAATTGCAATAACTTTTCTTCCCTTGGACTACCTGAAATAGAGTGAGCATAGTCATCATTTTGAAATCAGTCCCCAGTCCTAATAATGCAGAAGCTTTACACTACTTTGCCCAGCACTTGAGCAAGAATGTTGTGGATCTCAGGGATTACCCTCACATTCCATAATGCAGCCATGAGAAAACACAACATTGTTATCCATAATCAAGTGTTTGTCAGTATTGCATTCCCATTGCAAAACAGTTAAGAATTGTAGGAGTTCTGAGATTTAACCATGCTTAGATTTTTAGCAACCTAGCATGTTCATTTCTTACAGATGCTGTCGGGGAGATGAGACCATCGGTCAGAGACAGTGAACTTTATCACTCACAGCAAGAGCAGCCAGTTTTAAATTTGAATCCATTCCCTAATCTTAGATGAATACACAGATTGAAATTTTGATGCCTACAGAAGCAGTGGGCTGTTAAGATGAAGAATGTTTAAGGCATGGCAAAACTCTTATTTTATTACTATCTTTATGTATAACTTATTAGAATCACTTATTTATTAGTATCTTTACCTAGGATAAGTATATCATAACTCAAGTTTACTTGCTGCAAATACAATCATGAGAAATGACATGGGAAAAACGACCTTTGAGTTTCCATTTCTCCTGCTTTTATTGAGATATAATTGGCATAAAACATTGTGTAAGTTTAGGTGCACAGGATAGCGATTTGATATACACCTATCATGTAATATATATCATAGCAAATTTAGGGAGAATTCATTACTTCATTTAGATAAAATTTTAAAGAAATACAATTTGTATCTGGTTGTGATGAGAAATCTTATTGTCTAATCTCTTAACAACATTCATATAGAACATAAAGCAGTATTACTTGTAATTTTGAAGTTAATATGGGGCATCCCTAGAACACGATTATTTTAAGGCTGGAGGTTTGTAGCATTTGAGTGAATTAAACAAATCCTCCTTTTCCAACCCCTGCCTTTGTAAATTACAAATCTATTTTCATTTACTATAAGCATGTTTGTTTGTTTTTGAAGTGTACTTTAATCTATAACTCTGCGTTAGTTTCTCCTACACAACATACTGTTCACTATTTTTAATACATTTCAAACTGTTCTCCTGAATATATCTAGTTATGATATGTTGCTATTTAAAGATATTTCATAGTTATTGACTATTCCCCATAGAGTATATTTCTTGTCCGTGATTCATTTAATTTGCAACTGGAAAAATTTCTCTCTTAATTTTCCTCAAATTTGTCTTTTCCTTACCCCATTTCCCTCCTTCTTGTGAACAACCTGTTTCTTTCTATATGTATATCTCATTTTCTATGTTGTTAAGCTCATTTGTTTAAAATTTCAAATGTGAATAAAATCATTCAGCAATTGTCATTCCCTTTCTGACTTATTTCAGTTAGCATATTACACTCTTGGTCTACCCATTTGTTGCAAAAGACAAAAACTTGATCTATTTAGACTTGAATAATAACCCATTGTATTTTTATGTGAGTGTGTATACATATACATATATATATATATATACACTGCATATATATATAGTTTCTGTGTGTATGTATATATATATAAATATAGGTAAATCTGTAGTTAAATGGGTAGATATATATTTTATAAACACATATCTTCTTTATCCATCATCTTTTGAGCAATTAATTTGCTTGTATATCCTGTCTATTGTGAATAATGCTGCAGTGAATATGTGGTTGAATTTATCTCTTCTAATTAGTGTCTTTATTTTCTTGGAATTAGTATCCAGATATGGAAATGTAGAATTATATTTCATTTTTATTTTTAAATAAATTTCCATGTTGTTTTCCACAGTGGCTGCACATATTTCCATTCACTCCAGCAGTGCATCAGGGTTGTTTTTCTTACATCCTCACCAAGACTTATGTTTGTTAACTTTTTGATAATAGTCATTCTGTCAGGCGTGACATAAAATCTCATTGTGTTTTGGACTTGCATTTTTCTGATGGTCAGTGATGTTGATCGGTTTCATGTGCCTGTTGGTTACCTTTCCCCCACTGTATATTCATTTTTGTAATGGGCTAAATGACCATAAGTGTCTGATTTTATTTTCAGGCATTCTTTGTGTTCTAATATTCTGCTTGTTCTGTGTCACTACTGTATTCTTTTTATTACTGTAGCTTTGTATTATAGTTTAAAATGAGGGACAGTGATATATCCTCTTTGTTCTTTGTCAAAGTTGTTTTGTTTTCAGTCTGTTTGTATTCTTTTCTTTCTTTTTTTTTAGTGATTTCAATTCTTTTGTCTTTACATGCAAATTTTGGAATGATTTATTGTAAGTGTCTGAAAATGCCCTTGGTATTTTGATAGGCACTGAATTTAATTTGTGCATTTTCTTGGCTTATGCTGTCATTTAAAAAATATATTTTTCCTCATCTATGAACACAATTTATCCTTTCATCTGTTTGCATTATCTTCAATTTCTGTTATAAATATTTTATACTTTTCTGAATACAGGTCTTTTACCTCCTTGGTTGGATATATTTTTTGATTTTTTTTGTAATGCAACTGTAAATGAGACAGTTCCCTCACTTTCTGTATAATTTAGCTTCTTGTTAGTGTGTAGAAATGCAAGATTTCTCTATGTTAATTTTACATTTGGAAATTTTACCAAATGCATTGATAAGCCCTAGTAGTATTGTGGCACCATTTATCGGATTTCTGTTTAAATTATGTCATCTGCAAGCAGATACTTTTACTCCTTTTCTTAATTAGCTATATTTTACTTACTTTTATTTTGGATAACTATGGCTAGAATTTCCAATACTATAACTAATAAAAGTGGTAAGAGTGAGCATTCTTCTCTTCTTCCTGCTCTTATTGGAGATGCTTTAAGCTTTTAATCAGTGAGTGTCATGTTAGCTGAGTTCTTGTGATATAAGACCTTAACTGTGTTGAGTTATGTTTCCTCATGCTCACTTTGAGGAGGAATATATTCATAAATAGATACTCAAATTGTCAATATATTTTTTGACTCTATTGAGGTGCCCATATAAATTTTATTCTTCAGGTTGTTAGTGTGGTGTATCATACTGAAAAATTTGTGGGCATTGAATCAATTTTGCATCCCTGGAATAAAATGGACTTAATCATAATGTATAATCCTCTTAATGTATTGTTTGATTTGCTGATAATTTAGTGATGATTTTTGCATCTATGCTTATCAGTAGTATGTAACCTGTAATTTTTTGAGGTATTTGTTCCAGTTTTAGTAGTAGTGTGATACAGAAATTTGGGGTTGGAAGCCTCCATTCCTCTCGAAAATTTTGGAATATGCTGAGAAGTATAGGTGATAGCTCTTCTTTAAATGTTTGGCAGAAATCACCTGTGAAGCTGTCTAGGCCTGGAATTTTGTTTCTTGGGAGATTTTGTTTAATTACTGATTCAATTTCATTAGTGATAATCTGTTCATATTTTCTTTCTCATTCCATTCTGGAGATTAGTTCTTTCATAGAAATTGTCCATTTCTTCTAGGGTTTCCATTTTGTTAGCATATTATTTGTTGTAACTTCATATGATGCTTTGTATTTCTTTGATATAAGCTGTAACTTCTCATTTATTTCTGAGCTTATTAATCTGTACTCCCTTTTTTGTTCATGTGTCTGGTTAAAGTTTATCAACATTATTTACCTTTGAAAAGCCATTATTTATTTTGATTAAATGTTTCTGTCTTTAATCTTTATTTTATTAAATTATGTTCTGACCTTTCAGCTGTCTTTCCTTCTACTAACAAAACTGTTTATTATTTTCCTACAAATTTTGTTTTAAAGAATATGTTGTAAGTGAGACATTTTTCTTATTTGAATAACTGGGATTATATTGCTATAAGCATCCCTATTAATACTGCTTTTTTTATACCCCATGGATTTTGTTTTCATTGTCACTTTTCTTTATATATTTTTTCTTTGATTTATACAGCAATCCAGTTGTTGTTAATATTGTATGATTTATCCTCTACACTTTACAATTTTTCTCAGGTTTTTTCTTTTAGTAAATTTCTTTTCTTACATAATTCATGTTTCTTCACAAAACAAGGAGAAAAAATAATAAAATTTATACAAAAATTTGAAAGATCCAAATTTTCTAAAATTATATTTAAAATGAGCAAAGCTGTGGGTATTATCCTCCTTGAATTTATAATGTACTACAAAGCTACAGTAATAAATGCATCAATATATGGCACTTTAAAAACACATAGATCAATGGATCAAAATAAAGAGTCCTAAAATAAACCCACACACATATGGTCAATTAGTCTACAATGAAGAATGCAAGAGTATACAATGGAAAAAAGTTATTCTCTTCAATAAGTAGATCTGGGAAAGCTGTACAATACATGTAAAAGGAAGATGTAAGAGCACTTCCTTCCATAGTATACAACATAAGATAAAAATAGATTGATTTCCTAAATGTAAAGCCTGAAACTATACAATTTCTGACAAAGAACAGGAGCAGAAATGACTTTGAGATAAATCATGGCAATGCTTATTTTTGATCTGTCTCCAAATAAAAAAAAAAGAAAGGTAACAATTACAGTTTTTAGGTTACTAAGGAAAAAATATTGTATTATGCGTTACAGGGATTCTAATTCTTGTATAAGTGTGAAGTGCAAAACCTTTTGCAGAGCAAAGAAATCTTCAACAAGAGATATGATAACAGACAGAATAGAAGGAAAAATTTCAGAGAATGAAACCAACAAGATGTTAATATCCATAATATATATATGTCAAAATAGACTCAATATTTAAAAAAACAAAACACCAACTTGAAAACAATTGAAATATCTTCATGGAAAATTTTCAAAATGAGACTTGTGGATGATTTTCATGCTCAAATATAGAAACATAACATTGCTATTCATTAAGAAACATAAATCAAAACCTGAATGGAATATAATCTCACAGCAACCAAAATGGCTATTAATAAAATGTCTACAAATGACAAACTTCAATAAGAATTTTGAGAAGAGGTAAACTATGTACACTCTTGGTGGAAATATAAATTGATGCATCCACTATTATAAACGTGTGGACAATGCTCAGAAAATGAGAAATAGAAGCATTATATGTTGCAGCAATTCCAGTTTTTGGTATAAATCTGAAAAAAATGAAAACATTTACTTAAAGTGTATATTACCCCAATGTTCTTTACATCATCATTTATAGTAGCCAAGGATAGAAGCACAACTCAACTGCCCATTAACAGATTATTGGCTGAAGTAGATGTGAGATATAGATAACATAATAAATTCTTAGTCATTGTCATATTAAAAAATAAAATTCTGCCGTTTGGAACAATGTGACTGGACCCCGAGAGTGTTGCACATAGGAAAATAAGCCATACGGAGAAAAACACTCTACGTTGTCACTTAAATGAGGAAAAAAGATATAAGAAAAATAATCAAAATAAAGGAACAGGATGACTTATATATGTGTAGTGTACCAAGTAGTGGTTTCCTGTGGGGACAGAGCAGAAGGATGGAGAAGACAGATATGTGCAAGCTACTAGTAATAAATTAGATAACCAACAGGGCTATATTTACAGCACAGAGAAATATTTTAATAATTTAACTGATTTTAAAGGGATTATAGGGTTATATTACAGTAAAATGTGCATGTAGGTGGGAAACACGTTAAAAAAAAACCAGGGAAATCAAAATATTTTGTAGTACTATGATATTAAGGTAACTGATTTATTCACTTTCTATACTGTTTTCATAATGTCCTTGGTAGAATTTAAGGTTTTAATTGAAAAAGTATACACTTTTAAATGTGACATAAGTTTAAACAATTTTTGTCTCTCCCCTTATATCTACAGTCAATAAAAAGTACACATCACAACAAAAATAAATACAACACAAAAGAATACTCTGGAATGCATGTGAATAGGTAGTTTGGTGGACTAAAACACACAAAAGAGGCTAAACTGTGGGAAGAGCAGATCTGGTGTATGCAACCAAGGCCCCCTGACTAGGATATATGAGTCCTCAATTTCAGAGAACCTAGTAGAAACAGGGTCTCAGCGGTTCACACAGCTTCGGCCTCCAACTACACCAGTACTCATGGTCACATGTAACTAGGAGGGAGCGACAATGGAGACAGAAATTCCATCCTTCAGACACTCAGACATTAATGAAACTGTCCCTACACCCCATTCACAGTGGTGGAGACAAGATACATTGCAACACTGGACATAGGAAAGGCACTTGCCTGATTCTAAATACCCACCTGTTTTACACCTTTCCTCAATGTGTACACTGAGTCTCATGGGATATCAGATAAAAGGAAGGGTTCACCGGCCCAGTGACAAGAGTGGCATTAACTACCCGAGAAGTCTAAGAAGTGACAATGAAACCACATCTTTTATCCAGACAGTAGCGACTGGAAAGTGCCATTTTGAAATACTATCAGAGGTAGCTCAGGTAAGTAAAACCAAAATTTGTGCAATTTTGCAAACTACCAGAAAATAAAAGCAAGGACTCCAACTACCAATCTGTTATATAGTATCATCAGAGAAATAATTTATCAAGATCATTACCAATCACACTAACTTTATAGGGCACGCGCACACACAGATACACAGACACAGACACCGACACAGACACACACGCACACGCACCTGCGCACACACACACACAAACACACGCACAATGTCAACCATGCAGCAAACAAACTTAAAGTCATGGTATATTGCCATATAACTAATAGAGAATCCATATAGGTGTCATTCAGAAACTCAATACAAAAAACAAAACTATGAAAGCAGTTTAGTGAGCTCAGGAATAAATGAAATGATGATAAGGAATACAGTGCCAAAGAGACTGAAACTATAAAATTACTAAAAATTATTGGAGGCAAGGAGAACTTAATAAATAAGATGAAGAATGCAACAGGAAGCATTGGATGAAGACTGTCTTTGTGGAAGAGGGATAAGCAAACTCACCAAAACAAAACTAGAAATGATAGGAGAGGGCAGAGATACAAGATAATAAAAAGTGAGGAAATTCAACAGTAGCCATCAGACTTCCTCTGGAAGTGCACATTAGAGAGGAATCCTGGAGGGAGTAAAAATTTAGAAGGCAGCTGATGGTTTATTTAAAGAAATAATAGTTGATAACTTCCAGAACATGTGTAAGGAACTGATATAAAATTCCGTGAGCCAACGAAACCCAATAACTTTAAGACAAAGGGACCTCCTTCAAGATATGTCATATGCAAATTGGCAAGTCAATGACAGAGTAATATTTTAAAGGCAGCCAAAAATAGTTATGATAATCTACAAAGGAACCCCCATTAGGTTATCAGCAGATTTCTGAGCAGAAAACATAGTCCACGGGTAAATAAAATTACATTTCAAACTACTGAAATAAGAAATCACTCACCCAATAATACTTACACAGTTATCACTTAGATATAAAGTGAAAATAAAGGCTTTACCAGACAAACAAACATGAATGTGATGAGAAAAACAAAACCGAGACACCTTAAAAGAGGTGCAGAATAGAAGTCTTCCAAGAAATATAAAATGGCAAAAATGGGCAAAACATTGACCAAAATGCTAAGGAGAGACCATGAGAAATTTGCATCTGTTTCTTTCGGTATGTTTTTAAATGCTACTGTACCATATGTTTTAAAGAGAGAAAAATAGGAAATCAGGGACAATAAATATAGATAATTCAAACTGGTAACATGTTCACAACAGCAAAAGAAATAATATGAAACAGTAATTATAGAAGGTAAAGAGTAAAAACAAAACAATATTAAAGGAAGATTCTATCAGCAGAAAACAGGACTAAATTATACATCAGATATTTTATTTTCATTGAAGTACTGTAGATGTACTATATTGTGTAGTTTCAGATGTACAGCATAGCTTTTCTAATCATTTTGTAGATTATATTGCATTATGAATTACGACAATAATTTTAACCTACAATTATTTTAAACTATTGTGTATAACTCCATAATCTATACAGATTTTCCTTGTTGCTTTTCTCCTTTATGAATACTACTTTCTATCTGTCAATATTCAACCATTAAAAACTCTTTCCCTTCCACTATGGTAAACATATATTATTTCACGTATCTTTGAGTCTGCTTAAGTCTTGTCTAACTAATCTCTTTACCTCTCCAACATGTCTCTATCTACCTATCTATCTGTCTATCTGTCTATCTCTCTACCAATCTATCATGTATTATCCTTCTACCTATCTATCTATCTATCTATCTATCTATCTATCTATCTCTCTCTCTCTCTCTCTCTCTCTCTCTCTATCTCTCTATCTACCTATCTATCATTTATTATCCTTCTTTCTATCTATCTGTCATCTATCAATAGACAGCTATAGGTAGATGTACACAGATATTTGTTATTCTTTAGATTCCACATATAAATTATATTATATACTTTTGTCTTTGTCTAAGTTACATCACTAAGCACATTATTTACCAAGTCCATTCAGGATGCTGAAATAGCAATGTGTTATACATTTTCATGGCTGAGTATTATTCCATTGCATATTTATAGAAACATCATATCTTCTTAAGTCCATAGTCTACTGTGGACTCTTGGATTTCTTCCTTGTCTTGCATATTATAAACAGTGCTGTCATGAACATTGGTTCTTCTCAATTTAGTTATTTTTCCCCAGATTTTTCCTAGGAGAGGTATTACTGGGTCATATGGTAGTTAAATTTTTAGATTTTAAACAAACCTGAATAATATTTTCCAAAGAAGTTGTACCAATTTACATTTCTACTAAAGGTATACAAGAGATTTCTTACCTACACATCGTCTCCAACACTATTTGTAGACTTTTTGATAATAGCCGTTTGTCCAGTGTGAAGTGATATCACATTGTGGTTTTGATTTGCAATTACCTAATAATTAGTAATGTTGAGCAATTTTATCACTTGCCTGTTATGCATCTGCATGTTTTCTTTGGGAAAAAATTAACTCAGGTATTATGCTCTTGTTTTTGATTGGGTTTTTGTTTTTCAACAAAAAAGTTGTGAGTTGTGTAACTTAAATCCATGTTACATCTATTAACATACATCTATTAACCCCTGGTCACTTGCATTGTTTGCAAATATGTTCTCCAATTACACAGTCTTTTCATTTCATTGATTGTGTACTGAGCTGTACCGAAAGTTTCAAGTTTATTTACGTCCCACTTGTTTATTTTTGCTTTTATTTCTTTTGCCTTAGGAGAATGATATAAGAAAATAATCCTATGATATATATACAAAAGTTTATCACCTATATTCCCTTCTAGCAGTTTTATACTATCAGGTCTTACATTTAGGTCCTTAATAAACTTGGAGTTTATTTTTGTATATGATGTCAGGAAATTCTCTCATTTCACTGTTTTACATGTAGATGTCCAGCTTTCCAACACCATCCATTGCCGTGACTGTCTTTTTTCCATTGTGTACTCTTGCTTTTTTTTAATCATAGGTTCATTGCTCATGGCTGTGTGGAATTATTTCTAGGTTCTCTGTTTTTATTGATTATATCTCTGTGCCAATGCCATACTGTTTTTTTTTACTGTAGGTGTGTAGTAGAGTAAGGTATCTGGGAGGTTTATACCTCCAGATTTATTGTTTTTTCTCAAGATCATTTTGGCAATTTTTAATGGTTTCATGTAAAATTTAGAGTTATTTATTTTCTCATTCTGTGGAAAATACTACAGCTTTGTAACAGGAATTGCACTAAATCTGTAGGTTTCTTTGTGTAGTACGGCCATGTTAACAATATGAACTCTTTCAATTCAAGAGCACAAGACATCTTTCCATTTCTTTGAATCATTTTTAATTTCTTTGTCAATGTTTTATAATTTTCAGTGTTTAGAACTTTCACATATGTGGTTACATTTATTCGAGGATTTTCGGGGGTATGGGGTTTTAAATATTATTGCTTTCAACGTCCATTTTATGGTATCTCATGATTAATGTGTAGAAATGCAAGAGACTTCTTTACATTAATTTTGTACCCTGCTCCCTTGATGAAATTATTTATTGTGTATAATAGTCAGTGTGGAGCCCCTAGGACTCTCTATGAAGATTGTTATGCCATCAGTACTGGTGACAATTTTGCCTCTTTCTTTCCATTTTGCATTTCTTTTTCTTCTTTTTCTTTTCCTTTCTTCTATTACTATTGAACAGAATTGGTGAGAGTAGGAATCCTTGTCTTGTTCCCATATTCACCCAGAATTCTTTCACCCTTTCCCCTGAGTATTATAAATTGTCATAAATGACCTTTAGTATGTTGAGAGGTGATCCCATTTTACTTACTTTCATGAGAATTCTGATGATGAATGTATGTTCAATTTTGTCAAATGCTTATACTTTGTGTATTGACATGGTCTTGTGAGTTTTGTCCTTCCTTTATTAGATAAGTGTCATGCTGATTAACTTGTGTATGTTAAACCATCCTTGAGACTCTGGAAGGAATCCAACTGATCATCGTGTATAAACCTTTCTAAGTATTGCTGGATTCATTTGTTGATGTTTTTCTAGGATTTTTGAATTGATATCATCATTCATCAAGGATATTGCGTTTTCATTTTCATTTTTTTTTTGGTAGTGTCTTTGACTGATTTTGTTATCAGGGTAATGGTGGCCTCATGGAATAACTTTGGGAATTTTCCTTCCTCCTTCATTTCTTAAAATATTTGGGGGGAAAAATTATTAGTGAAGGCATCCAGGCATTTTGTTCAAGGGGTGTTTATAAAATTATACAATTTATTTAACTTATACTGATTGCTCTTTTAATGTTCTCAGTTTTCTCTTTATTCAGTGTTGGCGGGATGTACGTTTCTAGAAATTTGTCCATTTCTTTTAGATCGTCCAGTTTGTTGTCAAGTAACCGCTCGTTGTGCTTTCATAATCTTTTTTTGTATTTCTGAAATATCAGATATTATTTCTACTCTTTCATTTCTTATTTTGTTTGGGTCCACTCTCTGTTTCTTGATAAGCCTGGCTAAATACTTACCTGTTTTTTAATATTTTTTAAAAAATTATATGGGTTGATTTTATGATTTGTAATTTATTTTTCAACTATTATTTTATTTTTTTTCAACATAAGCATTACAGATTTCTCATTCTACTGCCTTTGGGTTTTGTTTGTTCTTATTTCTTGTTATTTTGGGCAGTATGCTTCATCCTTTCTATGATGTTTTTCTAGTTCCTTGTAGAAGTTTTGATTTGTTCTCAACTTCCCTCTTAGATTTGTCTTTGCTGCATCCCGTATGTTTTATGAAGCTGTGTTTTCATTTTAATTTGTCTCCAGGTATGATTTTATTACCGCTTTGATTTCATCATTGACCTTGTTTTATTGTATTTCTTTAAAGGATGTGGTTTGACTTCTTGATAGTGCTTTTTCTATTTTTCTTTCTAGAGTTGATACACAGTTTCTTACTTTTGTGTATGGAAAAATACTTGCTGAAATCTAAATTTGCTTAAAGTTCCTGAGGCAATTTTTATGACATAATATGTGGTTAATTCCTTAGATAACATCCTGTGAAAACTTGAAATGTTTATGTGTTCTAATTTTCTGATGCAGTGTCCAATAGATCAGTTAGGTTCAAATGATCTTATATGCTATGAAGATCTCTGTTTCCTTACAGATATTCATTCTGGATTATCTGGCTATCAGAATAGTTAGGTGTTAAACTCATCTATTATTATTGTTTTATAATGAATTAAATCTTTCATGTCTAGTAAAATTTCATTTTATACTTTGGATCTGTGGTTTTGGGTCCATATATAATTTAATGAGTGTAACACCCTATTTTTTATTGATCAGTTTTTATTTATATAGTCTCATATTTGTTTCATTTTGGCCCCTATTTAAAAACGTGTTTTGTATGAGTTGAGCATTGCAATCTGCACTCTCTTGTCATTTTCATGGAATATATTTTCCATTTATTTCCAGACTATATTTATCTTCCACCATAAAGTGAGACTTTTCGGTTTGGAGGCAAAGATGGTGGAGAAGAAAGATGCTCGTAGCTCACCCTTTTAATCAAATGCACCAAGACTCATATACACAGACCCACCCAGCTAACCAGAGAACCTCCAGAACTCTGACAGATCATTCAATAGTTAAGATGCAAAAAATCTGGTAGGAGAAAAGGAGGAAAGAAAGAAGAAAAGACAAAACAGAGTGGGGCAGTTCCCAAAGTGAGGGAGCAGCAAAGAAGGGCTGGTGCTCATTCACTGTGTCTCCCCTCTCAAACTGAGTGATTGGCAGGACAGAGGGGGAGCCTCCAAGTCTTGTACATGTACATAGTATAAGTTGACTGACAGAACTAAGTAAAACAGGCACAGAGGATCCCTGTGACACTCAGCCAAAGATGCAGCCCAGAAGCTGAGGGCAGGGCCTTGTTGCCCGAGCTGGGTGGTAGATGGGAATGGCTGCACTGTGGTGGCCTGGGGGAATGTAGTTGGCTTTGTGTCATGGCTGTGGGTGCACAGGGCAGAACAATGTGGGCCCTCCATAAAACAACAGGGCAAATGTGCCCTGTGGATGAAAGGGTGCATTCCCCATCTCTGAAAATCCACAAAAGTTTCTTGGTGAAGATAGCTGGGGCTCAGACACAGCCACCATACCTTCTGGTGCTTTACAACCATGTGGCAGAGGGTGTAAAACCTGCATCTACACCTAAGGAATTAGCAGCCTCAAGGGCCAGACCGAGACTTGTCTACAGCCTGAGGCACATATTATACTACTGTCTGGTTCCTCAGAGAACTTGTCTGCCAAGACAAACAAGGAGCTGGATTTTGGCCCAGACCAGGTACAGGGCTGTTCCTCAGTCTTCCCTCAGCCCACTTCTGGTGTGCAAACCTTAGGCAGAGCATAAAGTGGCACAGAGCAGCAGAGTGATCAGCAACCTGAGGGGGAGGATGACCCCTCAAATTTTGGGCTGGAATACAGCCCCTGACCATTGGGCTGGGAGAGGTCGTGATGCCCAATCCTGCCTGGTCAGTCTGCAACATCTGACTGCAGCATCGGGCATGGCAGTGACAAGCCAGCCCAGAGTAGAGAGAGCTTCATCAGACCCAGTGTTGGGTGTAGGATCGATCTGCTTGATGACCTGCCCTGGGAGCAGAACAGATGAGGGCTCCAATGGAGGGCCTCTGGAAACAACAACCTGAGATTCCAAATCAGGATGAATAAAGAAAGAATTCACATTAAATGTACATAGTATCCAGGAGGACACTGACCACCCCCTTGTATTAATCTGTTTTTACCAGTTCCATTTTCTATTACACTCTTAATTTTTATTTCTTATTGAATTATATATACCCCAATTTTAATCCCTTTGAAATTTTTTAAATTTATTTATTATTATTATTTTTCAAACCTCTGCTTCAAATTCGTTTTCTATTATTCATTTTACAATGCCTTCAAAACTTTATTTAGCCCTTCTTTAAAATTCTTTATCTTTCTCTCTCTTTTATCTCTTTTCTAAGTTGTATAACAACATAGGCTTTAGGTAGTTAAACTCCTTTAGGACCACAGTAGATAACTGATACACCAAAAACCACAGTGCCAGAGAGGTAGTAGAAATTTGAAGAAGCATAGAAACAATTCCCTATTAAAAGAACAAGAGAAATCACCTGAAAGAATGATCAGTGAAATAGACATCGATATCCAACTTGATCAAGATTTCAAAAACGGAGTGACCAAATACTGAAGGTAATAAAAGAGATAGTGTTTACAGATATAAAATATGTCAAAAATGAAATGGAAGATTTAATAAAGTGCTGAGTAGAATAGGTAAACATGTTGACTGAGATGAGGAATGATTTAAAGGTGTAGCAAAGCTGACTAGATAATGCAGAGGAATGAATTAGTGACTTAGAAGACACGACAATAGAAAGCACCCAATCAGAAGAGCTACAAGAGAAACAATGAGAAACAATTGAAAAAAGCTCAAGAGACCTATGAGATAATAGAAAGCATGCCAATCTTGGCAAGATAGAAGTCCAAGAAGGGGAAGAAAGATCAAAGGGGATTGCAAAGTTTTTCTAGATATCATGACTGAGAACTTCCAAAACTTAAAGAAGGAATCAGATATCCAAATACAGGAAGCCCAGTGTGTCCCAAACATGAAGAACACAAATACACCTGCACTAAGACATATAATTAAGGTGGCCAGAGTCAAAGATAAAGAAATGATCCAAAAGGCAACAAGAGAATGGTAAAGTGTGAGGTATAAGGGAATCCCCATAAAGCTATTAGCTGATTTTTCTACACAAATACTACAGGCCAGAATGGAGTGGCAAGACATATTCAAAGTCCTGAATGAAAAAATTAAATACTGTAAGATACTTTCACCAGCAATGCAATTCTTTTTGGTAGAAGTAGAAATAAAGGACTTCACAGATAAGAAAAATCTTCAAGAGTTTAGCAACACTAGACCCATGCTAAAATAATTATTGAAAAGTCTTCTCTAAAAAGAAAAGCAGCAGGATGCAACAGAAATGTGATACTCACAGCTGGAAAGGTGATAATTCATGAATGACAAATAAAATAAACACAAAATTTTAAAAGAAGTCATACAAATCATTGAGAGTGGAAGAGGGAGGCAGGGAAATACAGAATTTTTTTTTTTTTTTGGTCTTTCATTTTAAATTTTTTGTTCTCAGATAGGATAGGTTTGAGATAATCTAACTATCCATTTAATAAAAGCAGTTATGGTAATGGTCTAATGGACTTCTAAAAAAGGGTAACAAGAAAACAAAAACTTATTTGGGAGTCACTAAAACTAAATAAATTTCATGATAATACAAAGGAAAATGACCAAACCATAAAAGGAAGATGAAAGGAATAAAGAGGAAATAACAAATCAACTGTAAAGATAAGGTCAAAGTGGCAGTAAACACAAGCCTATCATCAATTATTTTAAAAGTTAATGGACTAAATGCTCCAGTCGAAAGTCATAGAGTGGCAGGCTGTATAATAAAGCAAGAACCTTCAATATGTTGCATACAAGAGACCTACTTCAGAGAGTAGGACAGATATAGATTGAGAATGAAAGGATGGAAAGGGTATTCCATACAATTGGAAAAGCCAAAAAACAGTTGTTGCATTACTGATTTCAGACAAAATAGTCTTTAAAACAAAGGTCATAAAGAAAGATAAAGAAGGACATTTTATAATGATTGAAGGAGTGATACAGTATGAGAATAGCCCACTCGTTAATACATACGCACCAAATAGAGGAGCACCTAAGTACATAAAATAATTACTAACAGATATAAAGTGGGATTCATATTTGGAGATTTGAAAAATGCATTAACATCACTGAACAAATCATCGAGATAGAAAATAAATTAGGCAACAGAAAAATTAAACAATACAATAGAAATATTACACTTGGTGGATATTTTCAAAGCATTGCAACCCCCCCAAATCAGGATATATATATGCTTTTCAAGTGCACGTGGAATATTTTCCAGGATTCATGGTGTACTTGGGCACAAAAGAAATCTCAGCAATTTTAAGAAGATAAAAATTACCTCAAGCATCTTTACTGAACACAATACCATGAAGCTAGAAATCAACAACAGAGAAAAAAGGAGAACAAAGGAAAACATGGAGATAAAACATTATGTTATTAAAAAACCAATGGGTCAATGAAGAAATCAATGCTGAAATGACAAATTACCTTGAGACAAAAGAAAATGAAAGCAAAACCACACAAAATTTATGGGACACAGCAAAAGCAGTGCTGAGAGGGGAGTTAATACTGATACAGGCCTTCCTCAAGAAAGAAGAACAACCACAAATAAACAATTTAACCCTCCAGCAGAATGAAGTAGAAAAACAAGACCAAAAAGGCAGTGGAAGGAAAGAAATCATCAATAATGGGGAGGAAATAAATAAAATAGATATTAAAAAGACCATAGGAAAAAAGTCAACCAATCCAAAAGCTGGTTTTTCCAAAAAGTAAGTTAAATCAACAGACCTCTGGCCAAACTCAAAAAGAAGAAAAGAGAGAGAGCACAAATTAGCAAAATGAGAAAGGAAAATGGAGAAATTACAACAAAAAAATAGAAAAACAGAATATCATACGAGAATATTATGAAGAGTATATGGAATAAAACAGTATAACCTAGAAAAGATGGACAAGTTTCTGGAAACATACTGTCCACCAAGAATGAATCAAGACGAAACTGACCCCTTTAACAAATAGAGCACTAGAAATGAAATCAAAATAGCAACATAAAACCTCCCTACAAATAACAGTCCAGGACTGGACAGATTCACATCGGAATTCTACCAAACAAACAAAGAAAAACACATACCAGTCCTTCTGAAACTCTTCCAGAAGTTTGAAAATGAAGGAATACTCCCAAAGACATTCTATGAAGCCACAATCACCCTGATACCACAACCAGGCAAAGACACTACCAAATAAGAGGATTATAGGCCAATAACATTGATGAACACAGATGCAAATATCCTCACCAAAAGAGTAGCAAATAGAATCCAACAACACAGAAGAAAGATTATATATCATGACAAAGAGGGGATCAAACTAGGGACACAGGGGTGGTTCAACTTTTGCAAATCAATCAATGTAATACAGCACATCAACAAGAGGAAGGGCCAAAACCACATGATCATCTCAATACATGCAGGAAAAACATTTGAAAAATTCAACACCCACATATGATAAAAATTCTGACCAAATTGGGCATAGAAGGAATATATCTCAGCAAACAAACCTGCAGCCAGCATAGTACTCAAAGGTGAGAGAGTCAAATTCTTCCTACTAAAATCTGGGACAGTAAAAGGATGCACACCATCATGACTCCTACTCAAGATAGTCTTGGAAGTCCAAGCCACAGCAATCAAACAAGAGAGAGAAGTAAAAGGGATGAAAATTTGAAAGGAAGAGATAAAAGTCTAACTATATGCAGATTATATGTTACTATTTATAGAAAACCATACAAGATCCAGAATGAAATTACTACAGCTGATCAAAGAATTCAGCAAGGTAGCAGGTTACAAGATTAAGGTTCAAATATCTGTGGCATTTCTTTATGCTAATGATTCAGATAATACTATAGAGCTATAGTCAACATGACAACACTGTATTGGTAGATAAACATACATATAGGCCAATGGCACAGTATAAAGAGCCTAGAAATGATCCCAAAAACGTTTGGTCAATTAATCTTAGACAAAGGAGGCAAGAAATTACAATGGAAAAGAGATAGTCTCTTCAGCAACTGGTGTTTGGAGAACTGGACAGCAGCATATAATTCAATGAAGCTAGAACACTCCCAATGAAGCCAGAACACCATGCACAAAAATAAACTCAGAATGGATCAAATACTTAAACATAAGACAAGACACAATAAACCACAAAGAGGAAAATATAGGGAAAATATTATCTGATATAAGTCTCGAAAATTTTCTCGTAGAATAAATAAAACCAAGAATAAACAAATGAGACCTAATGAAACATACAAGCTTCTGCACAGTAAAGAAACCGGAAGTAAAACAAAAAGTCAACCTACGGAATGGGAAAAAAATTGCATATGAAACCGTCAAAGACTTGATCTCCAGAGTATATAAGCAGCTCATCTAACTGAATAAGAAAAAATAAACAACCCAATTCAAAATTGGGCAGAAGACCTGAACAAGCGATTCTCCAAGGAAGACATACAAATGATCAAAAGACACATCAGAAAATGCTCAATATCACTTATTATCAGAGAAATGCAAATCAAAACTACAATGAGGTATCACCTCACACCAGTCAGAATGGTCATCATTGAAAAATCCACAAATGATAAATGCTGGAGAGGATGTGAAGTAAAGTTAACCGTCCTTCATTGCTGGTGGCAATGAAGTTTGGTGCAGCCACTGTGGAAAACAGGATGGAGATTCCTCAAAAGCCTAGGAATAGTCATACCATATAACACAAGAATCGCGCTCCTGGGCATAAATCCAGAAGGAACCCGACTTCAGGAAGATACCTGCACCCCAATGTTCATAGCCAGCATTATTTACAATAGCCAAGACATGGAAACACCCTAAATGTCCATCGACAGTTGACTGGATAAAGAAGAGGTGGTATATTTATACAATGGAATAGTAGTCAGTCTTATAAACTGATAACATAATGCCATTTTCAGCAACATGGATGCTCCTGGAGAAAATCAGTCTATGTGAAGTAAGCCAGAAAGAGAAAGAAAAATATCATATGAGAAGGCTCATGTGTGGTATCTAAAAACAAAACCAAACCAAACAAAAAACTCATAAATACAAAACAGAAATAGACTCGCAGGCAGAGAATACAAAATTTTAGTTGCCAAGTGGGTGGGGTGTGGGAATAGATAGTCTGGGACTTCAAAATTCTAAAATAGATAAACAGGACAGTACTGTATAGCACAGGGAAATATATAAAAGATCTTAAGGCAGCTCACAGGGGAAAAAATGGTACAAGAAATGTATATAAGTTCATTGTAACTAAAAATTTATGCTCTACAATGGAATTTGAGACACCTTTGTAAAATGATTAAAAATCCATAAAAAAAAGTTAAAAAAGAAAAAAACATGAACCTAAATATTACATGTATAAATATAAATTAGAGAGATAAACAACTATGCAAAAGAGTAGTAAAACCTAAATTTTGTTTTTGTTGTCTTTTTAAGATAAGCAAAATCAAAAATCCTCTATCCAGATGCATCATGAAGAAAAGAGAATTGATCCAAAGAAATAAAGTCAGAAATAAATATGGAGAAATAACAATTGTTCCCTCAGATATACAAAAAGGGGATCATTTTGTCAACACTTATATGACAATGAACTGGACAACTTAGAAGAAATAGACAAATGTCTAGAAAGAGACAGGGATAAGGAGAAACAAATAATTTGAACAAACTGTTTATTAGAAGAAAGAAACAATCTGCATTTAAAAAATCGTTAAATGTTAGTGCAGATTTAAACAGCTCCCATGGAACACTGTACAAAAATTCAAAGCAGAACTTATAATCTTCACACTATTCAAAAATAGTGAAGATGTGGGAAACTCACAAATTATTTCTATGAAACTTTCATCACCCTGATAGCAAAGCCAACAAACAAACTACAGGCATATAAAATTTCAAGCCAATATCTTTGATTGACATAGATGCAAAAATTCTAAAAAATATTATTAGCAAACTAAATCCAGCAATAATTAAAATGAATTATACAACATGATCAACTTTAATTTATTGCAGGGTAATAAGAGAGGTGGAACATACATGAAATCAATCAGTTTGATACACCACATTAACAAAAGAAAAAGGGAAAATGAAATGATCATCCCAATAAATCCATCAAAAGCATTTCACAAACTTCAACTTTTATTCATTAAAAAGCAGCAACAACAGTAATAACAAAAAACAACAGAAAGAACAACAACAGAAACCTCTAACAAAAGCAGGATTCAGGAAAAATATCTCAACGTAAATGAGTCATTAATAACAGACACACAGACAACATAATATGCAAAAGTGAATAACTGAAAGCCAAATTAAGGAATAAGAAAAGGATGCCCACTCTCACCATTTCTATTAAACACAGTATGGGAAGTCCTAGCAACAGCAATCAGACAAGAAAAATATGTTATTCAAGTTGGATTGAATGAAGTAAAACTGTTATTATTTTAGATGACATGATAATATATATAGAGAACCCTAAAGATTCACCACACGAAAACAAATAAAACTAATAAAGACATTTAGCAAAGTAGCATGATTCATGATTAATATACAAAAACTGTCACATTTCTTTACCCTAACAAAGAAATATTCCATAATTTTAAAAAATCCATATGAAATCATATCAAAAATGAAAAACCTATGGAAAAACCAAGATAGTAAAATCTATAGGAGACTGATAAATATATTTGGAGATGATGCCTAGAAATGGAAAGAAATCTCAAGGTCTTAGTTTAGAGGAATTAATATTGTTAAAATATACATACAAAAAATGATGTCCACAGATATAAATTGATGCAGTTCGAACTACATGATATTTTCCACAGAAATTAAAACAGTCCTAAGATTTGTATGTAACTGCAAATGTACCAGAACTGCCAAAGGAACAATGAGGAAAAAGAACAAATTTGGAGCCATAACCCAATAACTTCCCAGATATCAGACTATATTACGAAAACAGTAATCAAAATAGCACAATACTGGAAAACGAACAAACATCTATATCACTGGAACAGAATACAAGGTAGAAATAAAACATCACAACCATGGTCAACTAAACTATGACAAAGGAAACAAAAATATACAATGCTGAAAAGACAGTCTTCAGCAAGTGATGTCGAGAAAGCAAGGCATCTACATGTAAATTAATGAAATTAGAACACTCCATCACACTGTACAAAAATAAACTCAAAATGCTTGAAATATCTGAATATAATACATGACAAAATAAAACTCCTGGAAACTAACATAGGCAAAACAAGACATAAATTGTAGCGAATTTTTCATATGTCAATCTCCCATGCTGAAAACAATAAAAGCAAAACAAACAAATAGGTCCTAATTAAACTTAAAACCTTCTTCATAGCAAAATAAACAATATGAAAAGATGAAATTCCTATTGGGAGAAAACATTAGAAAACAATGCAATTAACAAGAGGCTAATTTCTAAAATACACAAATCGTTCATAAAACTCCATTTCAAAAATCTATAATCTACTCAGCCAGAAAATGAGCAGAAGAGAATTCTCTAAAAAACACACACAGATGACAATCAGAAACATAAAAACATGCTCACATAGCTAATCATTATACAAATGCAACACAAAAATCAAATAATGTTTTACCTCACACTAGTCAGAAGGGCTGTCATCAAAATGTCTACAAATAATAAAGACTGTGGAAGTTGTGGAGAAAAAGGGACTCTCCAACGGTGTTGGTGGGAATGAAAATTGGTGCAAGCACTTTGGAAACAGTATGGATGTTCCTTTAAATAATTAAAATAGACCTATCATATGACGCAGCAATCCCACTCCAGGGCATATAAAGCATAAAACCTGAAAACAAAGTATCCTAGGGTAAAACATAAGAAGCACACT
Source organism: Vicugna pacos (assembly GCF_048564905.1). Taxonomy (NCBI): domain Eukaryota; kingdom Metazoa; phylum Chordata; class Mammalia; order Artiodactyla; family Camelidae; genus Vicugna; species Vicugna pacos. Next base: position 3,116,423 of record NW_027328738.1, read on the forward strand.
CTGACATTGGACTGAAATTGATTCTACATATATCTCCTCTGGCAAGGGAAGTAGAGGGAAATCTAACAAAATATGATTGTATCACTCTAAACAGATTTACACTGCATAAGAAATGATCAATAAAATGAAAAGTCAACCAACATATTGGGAGAATATGTTTGCATGTGATATTTTCCAATCAATTGTTAATATCCAAATATATGGCAAACTCTTACCCCACAACACCAATAAAAGAACAAACAATCCAATTAAAAAAGTACGTAAGAACTGAATAGATAGATCTCAATCAATTATCTGTAGAAAACTTACAGATGCCTAAATGACACATGAAAATATGTTCAGAGTTATCAATTATTAGGAAAGTCATAAACCAAAAATGAGACAAGACTTCAAAATTGTCAGAAATTTCTCATCAAAAAGAAAAGAAACATATGTTGGTGAGATTGTAGAGAAAAAGGAACACCATGGACACTTTTTATAGGAATGCAAAGTATTGATTCCATTGCATATGTACATCAAATTTTCTTCATCCATTTTTCGGTCAAGGGATGTTGGGTTTGCAGGTTCCTGTCTGAAGGCTCTAAAGAATAAGCCCATGGGCTGAACTGATAAACAAGCTGTGAGGAATGTCACATATCCAGGCTGGATAAGAAGTGGCCTGCACATTGTATCCAGTATGGATGGCTAGATAGCCCATGCTGGGTAAGATCCTCAGAGGAGGACAACCTACGACAGGCACAGCCGGCTGGATAAGAGATGGCCTACTTAATGAAGTTCCGTGATGAACTTTAAAACAATCCTTGATCATTTAACATCCTGTGCTTACTGCAGGATCATGGGGACATAAATAGCTTAAGATTATTAACATTGTTATAACTTAGATGATATATGAGGCATTGTGCATGTCCTACATAAACCCTTTTCCTAGGAATCAATAAAAAGAGAACTGCTCCTCTTCTGGCCACACAGTGTTTGTCTGTATATGATATCGTGCCACTGACAGTGTTAATGTAATTTGTTGGGAGTATTTTAAAAGGATGTTGCATTATATACAATGCTCTTTTTGCACCTATTGAAATTATTATGTGAGTTTTATTTCTCATTCTGTAAGTGTGGCATGTCACCTATATTGATCTGAATATTTTGAAGTATCTTTAAACCCAGGGATAAGTCCCTTTACTCATTGTATGTGCATGATACATTAATGTGTTGTTGAATTGACTTTCCTCTTTTGATGAGAATTTTGGCACATATGTTCATCAGGGATAATATTCCATATTTTGCATCTAATGTACTTTCTTGCATTGTTATGCAAATAAATCTGGCATCATAAAATAACTTTGGAATCTTTCACCCCCTTGAAATTCTTGGAAGATTTTTGGAAGAATTGGTGAAAAATTGTCTTCAAATATCACAGATTTCACCAGCAAAGTCATCTTGTAAATGTTTTCTGGTTTGGGAGGTTTGGATTACTGATTTACTCATACACACTTTTGCTATATTTAACTTTCTAATTTCTTATTGAATCAGTATTGGAAGACATATGTTTCTGAGAATTTGTCTTTTATTCTAGGTCATTCAAATCTTTGGCTAGTGTTAATTTCTTATGACGTTATGCATCTCTACATCAGTGGTAATATCTTCTCTATTATTTCTAATTTTATTTGAGATTTTATTTTCTTAGTCAACCTAAACGTTTGTCCACTTTATGTTTAAAAGAAACAGACTTTGATATTTTTTTTATATTTTTAATTGTTTCTCTTATTATTTGCCTTACTCTCATTGATTCAATTTTCTTCTTTATTCTTTCTGTTTTCTCCTAGATTCTTGATGTGTAAAGTTAAGTAGTGTGAATATTCGTATTTCTTTTATTATTAAATATAATATATATATTTATTTATTTATATATTTACATATTTATTAATTTATTTATCAATGAAATATGTCATTTACAATGTGTCAATCTGTGGTGTATAGCATAGTGTGCCCATACACACATATAATTCTATGCCTATAAAACGTTACTTCACGATATTTAACATAATGGCCTGTGTCATACAAAAGAAACTTTGAAAACATCATTTTTTATATACAGTGGATAACATTTATAAATCTACAGCTCCCAAATATATCCTCTCGAAGCCCATTTCCACAGTAATCTAAAATTGTTTAGAAGATCTGCGAGTATGTTTCAGTTTTGTAGATGAAATCATAGTGTTCCCATCCATATATTTTTTAAAGCTTCTTCATGCGTAATATCATGCATTATATTTCTTTCTATTTCTGGCTAACTTCAATTAGAATGACACATGTTTGGGACATCTTTTTTGCTGCAAATGTCATTGTTTTATCATTTTTATTGCAGAATATTATTCCATTGTGCAAATATGGCATAAATTCTGTATACTGTCATCTGTTGTTGGGCAATTATGTTGCTTCCATATTTTGGCTTTTGTATACTGCACTGCTAAGGACATTGGGGTGCACGTGTCTTTTTGAAATAGGGTTCCCTTTGATATATACCCAGAAGTGGGATTGCTGGATCGTATGTTAAGTTTATTTTTATTCTTTTGCTGAATCCCCATCCTGGTTTCCAAAATGACTGCACCAAACTACATTCCTACCAACTGTGTAGGAAGTTTCCCTTTCTCCACAGCTTCCCCAGCATTTATTGTTTGTGGACTTTTAAATGATAACCACTGTGACTACTGGGAAGTAATTCTTCATTATAGTTTTGAATTGCCCTCCTCTGATAATGATAATGACCATTTTTTTTTCTTTATTCATATATCTGTGTGGCATTTGAACATCTCTTTTAGAGAATTGCTAGTTTAGGGATTCTTCCCATTTTCAGATTGGGTTTCTTGGTTTTTTTTTTATTATTATTAGGTTGTATGAACTCTTTATATTTTGGAAATTAAGACTTTGTCAGTTGCATCAATTCTAAATATTTTCTTTAATCCTGCAGGTTGTCATTTTGCTTTGTTTATGGTTCCTTTCGCTGTGCAAAAGCCTATAAGTTTTATTTGATCCAATTTATTAATTTTGCTCTTACATCCCTTCCCTGGGTAGGCTGTTCTAGGAGATCATTGCTGAGATTTATCTCAGAGTGTTTTGCCTATGTTTTCTTCTAGGAGATTTACTGTGTCTTACTTATATTTAAGTCTTCTAGATATTTTGATTTTATTCTTGTGAACGGAGTGAATGATTGTTCTAACTCCATTGCTTTGATGCTGCTATCCAGTTTTCCTAAAACCATTTGGTGAAGAGATGGTCTTTTCTCTGTCATATTCCTAGCTAGTCTGTCAAAGATTAATGGAACATAGGCCTGTAGATTTATTCCTAGGGTCTCTATTCTGTTCCATTGGTCCATATGCCTGTTTTATTACCAATGTCATGTCATTTTCATTATTGTAGCTCTGCCATAGTGTATGGAGAACTAATGGGGTATTCCTCCAGCATCTTTCTTTTACTTCAATATTGCTTTTGTAACTATGGTTTTTTTATGACTCTATGTATATCTTAGGATCATTTGTTTCAGTCCTAAAAAGAAACGTTTTGCATAATTTGATCGGAAATCAAATTTTCTTGACTGATCGTTCTGGTTAGGACTTCCAAGACTATATTGAATTGAAATTGTGAGAATGGGCAACCTTGTATTGTCTCAGGTTTTTGTGAGAAGGGTTTCTGTTTTTCACCATTGAATATTTTGCTGGCTATATATTTGTCATAAATAGCTATTATTATGTTGAGATATGGTCCCTCTTTACCCACTGTGATAAGAACTTCTTTTGCAGATAGGTGTTAAATGTTATCAAATGATTTTTCTGCATCTACTGTGATTATCATGTGGTTTTTTGTCTCTCTTTTGTTGATATGGTGTATCACAAATGATTGATTGATTTGCATATGTTACACCATCCTTGTGTTCCTGGGATGAACCTAACTTGATCATGGTGTATGATCTTTTTTTTACATGCTGTTGGATTCTGTTTGTTAATAATTTCCGAAGGACTTTAACATCTATGTTTATCAATGATATTGGCCTATAGTTTTCTTTTTAGGTAGTGTGTTTGTCTGGTTTTATTTTCAGGTTGATGTTGGCCTTATGGTGTGAGTTTTTGAGTACTCTCTCCATATGAATCTTTTGGAAGTGTTTGAGGAGGATTGGTATGGATTTTTCGTTGTATGTTTGGTCAAATTCCCCAGTGAAGGTATTTGGGTCTGAATATTTGTTTGCAGAGATTTTTTTTTTATTTTACTGATAATTCTATTCCATTTCTGGTGATTTGTCTGTTCAAATGGTCAATTTCTTTTGATACAATAATGGTGGGCCGAATGTTTCCAGAAACTTCTCCATTTCTTCTAGATTATCCAGTTTGTTTCCATGCAGTTGCTCTTGGTATACCCTTATGGTTTTTTGCAAATTTTATGTACTCTTTGTAGTTTCCCCATTTTCACTATGTGTGTTATTTGTGTTCTCTCTCTTTTCTTGTTGGTGAGCCTGTCCTGAGTTTTGTCAATTTTGTTGACTGTTTCAAAAAACAGTTTGATTGATTTTTTCTATTTTTAATATTATTTGAAATCTTTCTCCCTTGCTCTTTATTTTCCCGCTTTCTGCTGACTTTTCATTTTGTTTGTTCTTCTCTTCATGATTAGTTTACATAGAATATTAGATTAGTTGTTTGAAATTGCTCTTCTAATTTGAGGCGGACCTTGTCACTGTGAACTTCCCTCTTAAGCCTGCTTCAACTATATTCCATATACTTTGTGTAGTGTTGTGTCATATTTCTCAAGATATTTTTTAATTTCTTCTTTTAATTCATCACCTACCCCCCTTGTTTTAGTACCATGTTTATTAATTTACATGCTGTCATTTTATCTCCCTGTTTTTCTGTGATTCATTTCTAGTTTCATGTTATTATACTCAGAAAAGATGCTTGAAATCTTTTTTAACTTCTTAAATTTGATTAGGCTTCTTCTGTGCCTTAGTACACAAACATTCCTAGAAAATGTTCCTTGTGCACTGGAAAAGAATGTATATTCTGTTTTGGGGATAAGTAGTGTATTGAAACTATCAATCAAATCCAATTATTTTATCGTATCTTTTTGTATCTTTGTTCCCTTATTAATTTTCTGTCTGAAAGACCAGTCTAGTGATGGTAATGGGGAGTTATAGTGTCCTACTGTGATTGTGTTCCCATCAATTTCTCCCTTTTTATCTATTAGTATTTACTTTATGTACTTATGTGCTCTTATATTGAGTGCATATATAGTAATGAGTATAAAACCATCATTTTGTATTGCTCTTTAATCATTATATCATGTCCTTGTTTATCTTTCTCTATGGCCTTTCTTGTAAAGTCTGTTTTGTTTGAAGTCAGTACTGCTAGTCCTCCTTTCTTGTCATGTACATTTGCATGGAATGTATTTTTCCATTTTCTGACTTTCAATTGATGTGTGTTCCTCTTTCTAAAGTGGGTCTCTTGTATGCTTCATAATGTAGGGTCTTGTTATATTATCCCATCTGACAATATACATCTTTCGATTGAAGCACTAAGTCCATTAACATTTGTAACAATTATTGATAAACTAGTGTTTATTTCCATTTTGAACTTAATTTTCCAGTTGATTTTGTATTACCTTTTTATTCATTTCTTTTTCTTTTTGTGGCTTTATAAGTTTTCTTTTATTATCTTGGTTTTTTTCTAGCTTTGTGACTTCATTGTAAGATGTTGACTTATTGTTACCCTGTTTTGTATGTATATTGACCCGTTACTATATATTTTTATAATAACTGAAAGGAATATAAATTTAAATGCATCATACAGAGAACAGAAATAAGAAGAAAATAATCTGTATTGTCCTGTTTCACTATCTAAATTTTAAATTTAAACTTAAAAATTTTGACGTCCTGTTTTACAATATCATTATTATTCTGTTGTAAGTCATTGTAGCTTTTGCCTTTCTAATTATGCCTTTCTCTTTCTATAGCATCCTGCTTCTTTATTTTTTGAGGAGATGTTTCATTATGTCTTTTTCTGTTGCTAAATTCTTTTAGTATTTGCTTGTGTGGAGATTATTTTTCTCTCCTTCTATTCTAAAGTTTAGCCTTGCTTGATATCTTATCTTAGATAACAGATTTCTTTCATTCTGGACTTTGAATATGTCTTGCCACTGCCTTCTGCCTGTTGTATTTGTGTGAGGAACATGTTTAAAAATAAAATATATATAATTATATATATGTAAAGAATACCTACAAATGAAGTTAACAAATACAGAGAAAACCTATACTTTAAAAAATAGAAAACATAGATGAAGGAAATTAAAATTGATCCAAAGAAATGAAAAGATCTCTTATGTTAATGATGTGAAACAGTGTGGTTGAAACAACCATACTACCCAAAGGAATCTACATTTAATGTGATTCATGTCAAAATAACCATGAGATTTTTAAATTAAATAGAAGAAATAATTTCAAAATTTATATGCAACCACAAAGATCTTAGTTGCCAAAATAATCTTGAAAAAGAGTATTGAATATAATATTGTAAATTTCTCTGTTGTTAAACAGTCCTACAAAACTTTAGTAATTTAAACAACATGATACTGGCTCAAAAACTGACACCAATCAATAGAAGAGAATAGAGCAACCAGATATAATCCCTCTCACCTATGATAAATTAACCTATGAAAAAAGAAGCAAGAGTATTAAATGAAGAAAAGAGATTCTCCTCAATAAGCATTGCTGGGGAGGCTGAACAATTGAAAGATAGATTAGAGTATTTCCTCACATTGTATACAATCATTAAGCACAGAATATCTTTTATTTATTATGTTTACTTATATTTTTCCACCTGTAATTTATAGATCTATGTTTAGATCTTTTATTTAACTTATCAAATGTATTCCTATTTTATTCTTTTTTGTATAAATTTACACACAATTGATTTCCTAATTTCTCTTCCTGATAATGTGTTGTTACTATATAAAAATGCAATGGATATTTGTATATTGATTTTGTATACAGCAAGTTTACTAAGTTTGTTCATTATTTCTCACAGTCACTGGCAGTGTGTGTGCAGTTTTCTAACTATGTATAATTATGTCATCTATAAAAATTTTACTGCTTGCTCACAAGTTGAATGACTTTTATATTTTTTCTTGACTAGTTGTTCTGGCTAGAACTTCTAGTAGTGTAATATAGGACTTGTTTGTATGAGCTATTTTTTCTTATTACTGTACCAGAGAAAAACCTTCCTGTATGTTAACATTGAACTTGATGTTAGTCATTGGTTTTTCATATACGGATTTTACTATGTTTAGTCCTATTCTGTCTACAGCAAATTTGTTAAAAAAATTTTTATAAAAAAGTTAAGATCAGATCTGTGAATAATTTTCCTACATATTTTGAGATTTTTATTTTTGAATTCTTTATTTAACGGATGGTATCACATTTATTGATTTGCGTATGTTAAATAAAATTAAGAATCAGGACTAAATTCAACTTAACTATACTTTATAATACTTATAATATGCCATGACTTCAGCTTCCTAATATTTACTTAGAATGGAATATACACATACTGAAGGAAAAATTTACATAGTAGCTTGAGTGAACATTTATTTATTTAAAAATTTTATCTCTCATTTTGAATTTGGCTTATGTTTAGTGGAATTTATGTCTAAATAAAGAATACAATTTTGGTAGAACTGGCTTTACTACAGTTCACTGATACAGAACCTAGCTATTATTAACAATAAGTGTACAAAACACTTGCCTTAAAATGCTGCATTATACTAACAATGCCAACTCTTTCAGGATGAGAAACATATTGCTTCCTAAAATGCATTATTTGGTCTTTTAAACCCCATCCCACATATAATGTTATTTCTTTGTTTTTGATTGTTTGTTTGCCCCTTAATGGAGGCACTGATTTTTGAACCCATGATCTTCTGTATAAGTTTATATATCAACATCATTTTGGAACACTTAAGAGAAGCCGCAAGAGCATGGACTATAATGATGAGAAGAAAATTTATTACTTCGAGGGACTGAAAAACCTCTGAGTGAAAGAATGGCAAAAGTAAACTTTTATAAGAATACCTTAATAATTTCTCTTTTGTAATTTTAAAGTAGAATACTAAATTACATTTGTTTTACTTACAGCACTAAATTATATTTTCATACAAAAATTACCCCTTTGGGATTTCTTAAATTTGATTCATTATTTTAATCTAGTTTTATTTCATAAATATTTATCATTTATTCTAAAACATACCAAATACACTGATATGTATTCTGTTCATGTTTTGAATAAAGAGCTACTTCTTGTAAAGTAAACAGATAAATAACTACTTCCATTTCCAAATCAAATTAAGTTTCACCTTACTAATTATAATGAAATAGGTATACATTTCCTGCAGAGGTTTTACACAAATTTCACTTAAAATTCCATAACTTTAAAATTATTTTATATATTTTGTGCATTATTTATACTCTGTTCATCAATGTTGTATAAATTTGTGTACAAAAGTATGGAGATTTGTTTTATTTCATAGACCCCAGCATTAATTATTTAAAAAGATTTTCTTGGGGTAATAATTGCAGATCACACTATAAAAAAAGGCATCATATATGTTTCATTTTAACTGGATGAATGAGAAGTAAACACTGGCTGGATGTTACACTTGACTTGCTAGGAGACCAGTCGTTATGTGATGTCACATCTACTCAAGTTGAGAACCATTGTGATGGCCTAGTAGTTTATCTGTGCAGGCCTGCCAGAGCAGCATATGAAGCTGCAGTGCTCAAAATCATTCAGATTAGAAAAGTAGCTGTAGAAAAAGTTATTTGAGATGGCAAATATTTCTTCAGAATTTCAAGATAGGTCTCATAATGATGGACCAACTGGTTCAGGAAACTCCGGAAGATCTGTATTGTTTGATCCAACAATCTCTGGGGACTTGTCTTGAGGTCTATGATTGAAGTAAGTGATTTTCAGAATTTGTCTGAAGAATCCTTGTTTAAAAGTCCATGTTACACATATTGTGTCTCTGAGCCAGATGAAGATAATGATTTTCGTTCTCTGACATTTCCAAGAAAAATCTGGAAAATGGTTGGGAGTTATCAATTTAAATCCAACTGGTGGGATGATAATGAAACTTCCATAGTGATTGATGAAGTTGTCTTAAAGAAGGAAGTTTTGGAAAGAAAGTCCCCTTTCAGAGTATTTGAAACTGGAAGTATGAAAAGTTTAGTTAGACAGCTTAACATTTATAAGTTTAGGAAAGTGCAGCAGAATTTTTAAAGATCTGCTTGTCTAGCTGACTTTCTAGCAGAAGAAAAAGAAGTCTCTCTTTTAAGCAAGGTATTCAGTAATTGTAGTTACGTCTTGGTAACTTATATATAAAATTTTATTTTGTACATCGATCTATGGTAATGTAAATGTAAATCTAGAGTTTGAAAACTGTATAAAACTACAAATGCTAAAATTCTTTATTTTTTCAAAAAATGAGGACAGAGCCTTAAGTATTCAAGATTGTGTGAAACTTTCCTAGCAACTAGGAATCTTACGAGAAATCTAAATAAAGGTATTAAAGCCGCTTTTAAAAAGTGGCTTTCACCGTTACTGCAAATGCTAGCTTCTTAAATTTGAATACTTAAATACTATTTAAATGTGCATATTCCAAATAAGGAATTTCAAAACATAGTCAGCAATGTGCATATTTTGATGATATTATCTTAGCATAGTAAACGTGAAATCTGAGGTTTTGTAGGTTAGGCTTAATTTAGTCTTGTATTTTGGTTTAAAATATTACTAAAATCTTTCTCTTTTGGTTGTAGCTGCAGTTCTGCCATAATCCAAATCTTAAACGAGGCTGTCCCCAGCTTTTAGTGAGAATAAAAAGAAGAATTGGGATTAAAAATGTCTCTCTGGTATCTTCATTGGCTGAAGATTTCAAAAAGAAGCACGTTAAAGCAGGGGGTAACGTGCATAATGATAATTTTGATTTTGTGGTTGACACTAGAGGAGAAAGTGCATTTTTACTTTCTGCAAATTTAAACATGCCTCTAATAAGGAAGCCCTCTTCTAGCCACATAATAGGTGATACAACTACCTTGATCAGAGGTGATTTTTCTCCTCCATTTTCAATGTCAGTTAGATCACCAGAACAATATTGCAATGGATCAACGTGCTTTTTTAAATCAGTTGAACACTGCCCACAGGCACTCTCAAAGCAGCTACACTGAAGCAAATGGCCGTGTTGTGAACTTCATTACATTTACAATATCTACTTCTCAGTTCAGTACCTTGTCTCCCATACTGAGCAATCATGTTTGACTAATGGTGGAGCCTTCTAATTTTCCATATAGATATCACAACATATCTGCCAATGACGGTCGTTTTTCTCAACTTCAACCAGGGAGCAAACCATGGTTACCAGTGACATTGATAGCTGATACATCAGCTACCTCTCTTTCAAGGCCAGCTCATCAGCCATCTTCATTTTATGAACGTCATCCAGAACACAATTTATATACCAGAGGACTACCATATTATGCAGGATAACAAAGATTAATATTGATAGTGGCAAATGCCGAGAACTATATGCAATTTTCTTATTTGAATGATAAACATACATGTTTACCTGTATTTTCGATATTTTTTTTAAAATAAAGAGTTAAACGGGAGTCTATGATATCATTTAAAGAAAAAGAGATATTTGATTGATATGATCACTTGATGGAACAATATGGGAGTAAATTTAAATAATTTCTTGTAAGCAGGAAGAGAAAATGGAAGAATTTGGAAAAAGACTAAAACGTGGAGAGAGGGAAAGTTATTAGTGGTTTCTGGTTCATCCTGGAAAGTATGAAAAGTGTTAAGTTCGGATAGGTTGGAACAGAAGATAATGCAGGAACCGGCCCAGGGAACATGGTCTGTATTATGTCATCCCTGGAATCATGAAGGTCACATGATATAGTCTCAGATGGTACATTTAGCATGTGGAAGAAATTAAGAAGTAATTTTATCTATGGTCTTCTTTGTGCTGTTCTCAAAGCATTCCAATTGGTGCTTTCATTTCCTGCCCTAAATATTCTATGCTATAATTTCTAGTCAATACCTTATGTTGCTTTTATTTCCAACCAAGGACAAACTTACATCCTCAGGGTGGCTCTTAATGCCTTTCCAACTCTATGCACACAAACTGAACTTAGATAAGTCATTCGTTTATAAATCTGGCATCTGACTACCTTGGCATATGTTTATGTTTCACTGTATCTGGAGATACATCCAGGAAAATGCTTGTCATATATGTAAGCTCCAACCTCGCAAATTTTGCTCCAGCTAATCCTTGAACTTATGTTCTCCTATTACCTAATTAGACTTTCCCAGTCTCAGCACAGAAACCACCTCCTCCAGATGTTTTCTGTCTATCCCCCTTTCCTTGTCTAACTTGGATACCAACACAGTAAGCACAGCACATGCCACAGGATGCATTTTAGTATTTAGTGAATGAAAAATACATGTTGACTTTAAGCATAATCTACTTTCCTGAGACAGCAAATCTCTCATGGTTTTCAAACTATTTCATTATTGTCTTTACTCTTCACCACAAACTAGCTCTTTTCATAGCCCAAGGACTAGTCACTCAAGACAGTAATTCGAGGTAGGTAAAGGAGACAAAGTATTATTTTCTTCTTAATTCATGCCTCCAGTGGCCTAAAGCATTCAATTCTCATTTGCTGGATTATTTCCTGTCTCTTCATCACCTGCCCACCCATAAGTAGCTGATTCTCTTCCCCATACCAAAAAATATACTGCCTTCTAATTAATTTACTTCTTAGAATCAGAGCTTTATCCAGAAGAGACAGTGTCATTGCAAACATTTAATGCAGGATTATACATCCCACATAAATTGTGCCCCTTCTAATCTTCACACAGGCAGTATCTAAGAGGTAATAGTCCCTTGGTTGGAGTGGTTGTGTTCAGTAACCAAATTGTAACCTAAAATGTGTGGACTAAAAAGAGGTGAGGGTGGTAGTATTAAAAATTTGTCCAACTGCAAGAATACCAAATTTATACAGATATTAGGAAATATAAAATTTTCATGGAAGACTTTGACTATTTCCCATTAATTTAAAATAAATGGTGAACATTTTCAGAATGTGAATTGCCCTGAAATGCTGGAAAATTGTAGGCAAGGTCAGGGAGCCTAAGGCTTCTACTCACAACCATGCAGCCAGTGTCAGCTGATAAGACTGGAATGGCAACACTGAATACTGAAAAAGTGTCACCAATTGTGAAGAAAGCCTTTGATAATCTGGAGAATGGGAAAATGGGTCAGGTTAAGCTCTAGCAACATCCCACCAATATGATTTTACCAAGAGAAGAAAGGAGCCCACTTGCAGCAGGAGATCTGTGTCTGGACAGCAGTGGTTGTTCCTAAAACAGAAACATCAAGCTTTTATGTTTGTCAGCTCAACTATGATGGTGACTATTTTTTGCTTACATTAGCAGTCTGGGTTTCAGTTGGGCTGGTTCACAGCTAGTTTCGAGCTCTCTTATCACACAGTGGGTCTTACTGTGATCATCATAACAAGGTTCTATACTGATAAGTCAAAAGCTACACTTTACTTTAAAAATTAGAATTCCTAAAGAAGAATATTGTTTGTTTGTCCATCTGTAGTTCTCTACCTGGGAAAACCTAGAGTATTGGCAAATGTACAAAAGTTGTCTGGTGTGTGAAAACTATTCTCTGAGCTCTGACCACTGAATTCTTCCCACTAAATACTACAAATCTGTCTATCACTGTGTGTGTGTGTGTGTGTGAAGTTGGACTGTTAAGCAGTAACTAAGTTTATCTTAGTTGAGTCATCAGTGAATTATTCCTCTGCTTCTGGCAGAATCTCTGTGAATTAAGAGTTTCATTTTGCCACCAGATTTTCTTCCAATCAGGGAGAGGTAGATTATATTTCTCCCAGTATACTAATTGTTACCTGTTCATTGAATCCCAAGCTAATGCTAGGGCCAAGCCACTGAAACCTTGAATTGGACAGAGGCATATATATTCACCAGTCCCCAGAGCCCAGCACAGGACTGTGTGTCCTTCTTAATTTAAGTTTGTGTCTACTTTGTTTTCTTTTAATTCTCATTGTTGACACAACTTATTTTTTCTTTGAACACCCCTTGACTGATTTATATGGACTGAACCACTGATTTATTTCTTTTAAGCTACAAATTACAATAACATTTCTTTCCTTGGACTACCTGGATTAAAGTGAGCATAGTCATCATTTTGAAAGCAGTCCTCATTCCTAAAAATGCAGAACCTTTACAGCTCTTTGTCCAGCACTTGAGCCAGAATGTTTGTTGTTGATCTCAGGGATTATCCTCACATTCCCTTATGCAACCATGAGAAAACAGCACATTGTTATCCAAAATCAAGTCTTTGTCAGTATTGCTTTCCCTTTGCAAAACAGTTAAGAATTGTAGGAGTTCTGAGATTTAAACATGCTTAGATTTTTAGCAACCTAGCATTTTCACATTTTACAGATGCTCTCGTGGAGATGAGACTTTTGGTCTGAGACAGTGAACTTTATCACTCACAGCAAAAGCAGCCAGGGTTAATATTTGTATCCATTCCCTAATCTCAGATGAATACACAAAGTGAAATTTTGTTGCCTACAGAAGCAGTGGGCTGTTAACATGAAGAAAGATTTAGGCATTTTAAAACACTATTTTTATTAGTATCTTTATGTATAATTTATTAGAATCACTTATTTATTAGTATCTTTAACTAGGATAATATATCATGACTAAAGATTACTTGCTGCAAAAAGAATCATGAGAAATGACATGGGAAAAAGTGACCATTGACTTTCCATTTTTTCTTCCACTTTTATTGAGATATAATAGGCATAAAACATTGTGTAAGTTTAGGTGAACAGGATAGTGATTTGATTTACAAGTGTCATGAGATAAATATCATAGCAATTTTAGGGAGAATTCTTTATCTCATTTAGATGCAATTTTAAGGAAATACAATTTGTCTTTTGGTTGTGATGAGAAAAATTATGGTCTACTCTCTTAACAACAATGATATTGAACATAAAGCAGTATTAACTGTAATTTTCATGTTACTATGGGGTATCCCTAGAACACGATTCTTTTACAGCTGGATATTTATAGCTTTTGAGTTCATTAATCAAATCCTACTTTCCCAACCCCTGCCTCTGTTCACTACAAATCTAATTTTTTTCTATGTGTATGTTTGTTTGTTATTGAAGTGCACATTAATCTATAACACTGTGTTAGTTTCTCTTTCACAACATACTGTTTGCTGTATTTAATATATTTCATAAAGATCACCAAATATATCTAGTTGTGATATGTTGCTATTTAAAGATATTTAATAGTTTTTGGCTATTCCCCATACAGTTCAATTCTTGTCCCTGACTCATTTAATTTGCAACTGGAAAATATTCTCTCTTAATTTTTTCAACTTTTCTTTTTCTCACCCCATTTCCCTCCTTCTTGTGAACAACCTGTTTCTTTCTATATGTATAACTCCATATCTGTGTTTTTATGTTCATTTGTTTAAAATTCAAATATGAATAAAATCATTCAGCATTGTCATTCACTTCCTGACTTATTTGACTTAGCATATTACCCTCTTGATCAACCCATTTGTTGCAAAAGGCAAGAACTTATTCTTTTTAGAGCTGAGTAAAAACCCATTTTATTTTTATGTGTGTGTATATATATATATAGCTCATATATATATATAAAGTGCGTGTGTATAAATATACATATAGATAAATCTGTACTTAAGATGGGTAGATATAAAAATTATATAAACACAATTTCTTTATCCATCATGTATTGATGAGCAATTAATTTGCTCCTATATCCTGTCTATTGTGGATAATGCTGCAGTGAATATAGGGTTGAATTTATCTTTTCTAATTAGTGTTTTTATTTTCATGGAATAAGTATCCTGATATGTATATGTTGGATTATATTTCATTTTTAATTTTTAGATAAAGCTCCATGTTGTTTTCCACAGTGGAAGCACATATTTACATTCACTCCAGCAGTGCATCAGGGTTGTTTTTCTAACATCCTAACCAACAATTATGTTTGTTATCTTTTTCATAGTAGTTATTATGACAGGAGTGACATAAAATCTCATTGCGTTTTGGACTTGCATTTTTCTGAAGCTTAGTGATGTTGATCGGTTTCACGTGCCTGGTGGTTACCTTTCCCAACTGTATATTCATTTTTTGTAATGGGCTTAATGACAATAACTGTCTCATTTCATTTTAAGGCATTCTGTTGTGTGCCATTATTCTGTTTTTTCTGTGCCACTACCATATTATTTTTAATACTGTAGCTTTGTATTAAAGTTTAAAATCAGGGACATAGATGCAGCCTCTTTGTTCTTTGTTAAAGTTGTTTGTGTTTTTAGTTTGTTTGTTTTCTTTCCTTTCCTTTTTCTTAGTGATTTCATCTCTTTTCGGTTTACATGTAAATTTTAGAATTATTTATTTTAAGTGTCTGAAAATGCCCATGGTATTTTGATAGGCACTGAATTTAATTTGCGTATTTTGTTGGCTAGTACTATCATTTAAACAATATTTTTTCCTCATCAATGAACACATTATATCCTTTCATCTGTTTGCATTAACTTCAATTTCTTTTATAAATATTTTATAGTTTTCTGAGTACAGGTTTTTTACCTCCTTGGTTGGATACATTTCCTGATTTATTTTTTTTGTAATGCAACTGTAAATGTGACAGTTCCCTCACTTTCTCCATCTGTTAGCTTGCTGTTAGTGTGTAGAAATGCAAGATTTCAGTATGTTAGTTTTACATTCAGAAATTTTACCAAATACATTGATAAGCCATAGTAGTTTTGTGGCACCATTTTTAGGATTTCTGTTTACAGTATGCCATTTTCAAACAGATACTTTTACTCCTTTTCTTAATTAGCTAAATTTTATTTACCTTTATTTTGGATAGCTATGGCTAGAATTTCCATACTATACTGAATAAAAGTGGTAAGAGTGATCATTCTTCTCTTCTTCCTGCTCTTACTGGAGATGCTTCCAGCTTTTAATCAGTGAGTGTCATGTTAGATGAGTTCTTGTCATATAAGTCCTTAACTGTGTTGAGGTATGTTTCCTCATGCCCACTTTGAAGAGAAATATAATCTTAAATAGATACTGAATTTGTCAAAACATTTTATGACTCTATTGAGGTGACCATATAATTTTTATTCTTCAGGTTGTTTGTGTGGTGTATTATACTGATTAATTTGTGGGTATTGAATCACTTTTTCATCCCTGGAATAAAATGGACTTAATCATAATGTATAATCCTCTTAATATATTGTTATATTTGCTAACAATTTAGTGGTGATTTTTGCATCTATGCTTATCAGTAGTATGTAACCTGTAATTTTTTGAGGTATTTGTTCCAGCTGTAGTAGCAATGTGATACAGAAATGTGGGGTAGAAAGCCTCCTTTCCTCTCGAAATTTTTGGAATTCTCTGAGAAGTATAGTTGATAGCTCTTCTTTAAATGTTTGTCAGAAATCACCTGTGAAGATGTTAGGCCTGGAATTTTATTTCTTGGGAGATTATTTTAAATATTTATTCGATTTCATTAGTGATAATCTGTTCATATTTTATTTATCATTCTATTCTGGAGATTAAGTCTTTCTAAGAAATTGTCCATTTCTTCAAGGGTTTCCATTTTATTCGCATATAATTTGTTGTATCAAATTACGATGCTTTGTATTTCTTTGATATAAGCTGTAATTTCTCATTTATTTCTGAGCTTACTAATCTGTAACTCTTTTTTTGCTCATGTGTCTGGTTAAAGTTTACAAACATTATTTATCTTTCAAAAGCCATTATTGAGATTGATTAAATGTTTATATTTTTAATCCTTATTTTATTTAATTATATTCTGTACTTTCAGCTGTCTTTCCTTCTACTGACAAGTTTCTTTATTATTATGTGACATCTTTTGGTTGTAAGAATATGTTATAAGAGAGAAATGGTTCTTATTTGTATAAGTGGGATTATTTGCTATAAGCATCCCTATTAATACTGCTTTTGTTACACCCCATGGATTTTGTTTTTGTTGTCATTTTTCTTTATATATTTTTTCTTTGATTTATACAGCAATCCAGTTGTTGTTAATATTGTATAAATTATCCTCCACACTTTAGTATTTTTCTCAGGTTTTTTCTTTAAGTAAATTTCTATTCTCACAGAATACATAAGTTTTTTCACCAAACAAGGAGAAAAATAATAAAATTTATACATACAACCGAAAGACACAAATTTTCTAAAATTATTTTCAAAAATGAACAAAGCTGTGTGTAATACCCTACCTGAGTTTAGAACATACTACAAAGCTACAGTAATCAATACATCAAAATATGGCAATTAAAGAAACACATAGATCAATTGAACAAAATAAAGTGTCAGAAAATAAACCCACAAACATATGGTGAATTAGTGTACAAAGAACGAGGCAAGAGTATACAATAAAAAAAAGGCAGTCTCTTCAACAAGTAGTTCAGAGATAACAGGACAGTACATGTAATTGGAAGATGTAAGAGCACTTCCTTTCATAGTAGAAAAAATGAGATCGAAATGGATTAATTTCCTAAATGTAAAGCCTGAAACTGTACAATTTTTGACCAAGAACATGAGCAGAACTGACTTTGAGATAAATCATAGCAATCTTTATTTTTGATCTGTCTCCAAATTAAACAAAAAAAGCTAATAGTTACAATTTTTATTTACTGAGGAAAAAATAGATGTACTATGTGATACAAGGATTCTATTTCTTGTATTAGTGTGAAGTGCAAAATCTTTTGCAGAGCAAAGGGAACCTTCAACAAGACATATGATAACTGACAGAATACAGGGAAGAATTTCACACAATGGGACCAACAAGATGTTAATATCAATAATATATATATAGCATATTAGATTCAATATTTAAAAATAAAGACCCCAAATTAAAAACAGTTAAACAATTTTATGGAAACTTTTCAAAAACACACATGTGGATGATTTTCATGCTCATAAAAGGAAAGACAACTTTGCTATTCATTAGGAAAACATAAATCCAAACCAGAATGAAACATAATTTTACAGCAACCAAAATGGCAATTAACAAAATGTCTACAAATGACAAACATTAATAAGAATGTCGATAAGATGGAACTCAGGTACACTGATGGTGAAAACGTAAATAGATGCATCCACTATTATAAAACTGTGGACAGTGCTCAGAAAACTGGAAATAGAAGCATTATCTGTTGCAGCAACTCCTGTTTTCAGTATAAATCTGAGAAAAAATGAAAAGATTATCTTAAAAGATATATTACCCCAAATGTTCTTAACATCATCATTTATAGTAGCCAAGGGTAGAAGCACAACTCAACTGCCCATCAACAGATGATTGACTGAAGTAGATGTGAGATATTGATAACATAATAAATACTTCATCATTGTACATTAAAAAGTAAAATTCTGCCATTTGGAACAATGTGACTGGACCCAGAGGGTGTTGCATATAGGAAAATAAGTCATACAGGGAAAAACACTCTATGTTGTCACCTAAATGAGGAAAACAAAAGTATAAGAGAAATAATCATTAAAAAACAGAAAAAGAATGACATATATATGTGTAGTGTACCAAGTAGTGGTTTCCTGTGGGGAAAGGGAAGAAGGATGGAGAACACAGAAATGTGCAAGGTACAAAAAGAAATTAGAGAACTGAAAGGGCTATATTTACAGCATGGAGAATTATTTTAATAATTTAATTGATTTTAAAGAGATTATAGGGATATATTTTAGTAAAATGTGCATGTAGGTGGGAAAAACATTGAAAAAAATAACCCAGGAAAATCAAAATATTTTGTAGTACTATGACATTAAGGGAGGTGTTTTGTTCATTTTCTTTATTGTTCTTATATGTCCTAATTAGAATTTAAGCTTTTAATTGAAAAGGTATATACTTTTAAAAGTGACATAAGTTTAAAATATTTTTGTCTCTCCCCTTATATCTACAGTCATTAAAACGTTCATATCTGAACAAAAATAACTACAACACAAAACAATACTCCAGAACGCATGTGAACAGGTGAAGTTTGGTGGACTAAAACACACAAAGGAGGCTGAACTGAGGAAAGAGCAGATTTGGTGTCTGCAACCAAGGCCACCTGAATAGGATATCTGAGTCCACAAGTTCAGAGAACGCAGTAGAAACAGAGTTTCAGTGGTTCACAGCTTCAGCCTCCAACTGTACCAGTACTCATGATCACAGGTAACTAGGAGGGAGCCACAATGGAGACAGAATTTCCATCCTTCAGACACTCAGACATTTATGACACTGTCCCTACTCCCCATTCATAGTGGTGGAGACAATTTACCTTGCAACACTGGACATGGCAAAGGCACTTGTATGATTCCAAATACCCATCTGTCTTTACAAATTTCCTCAATGTGTACACTGATTCTCAAGGGATATCAGATAAAAGGAAGGGTTCTCCATCCCAGTGACAACAGCGGCATTAATTACCGGAAATTTCTAAGAAGTGACAATGAAAGCACATCTTTTATCCAGACAGTAGCGACTGGAAAGTGCTATTTTGAAATATTATCAGAGGTAGCTCAGGTAAGTAAAATGAAAAATTGTGCAATACTGCAAGCTACCAGAAAACGTAAGCAAGGACTCCAACTCCCAATCTGTTATTAAGTGTCATCAGAGCAATAATTTATCAAGATCATGACCAATCACAGTAACATTATAGGGCACGCTAACTCACAGATAGACACACACAGACACCGAGACAGACACAGACACACATGCACACACACACGCACCTGCACACACACACACACACAATGTCAACCCTGCAGCAAACAAACTTCAAGCCATGATATATTGCTATATAACTAATAGAGAATCCAAATAGGTGTCATACAGAAACTCAATACAAAATACATAACTAAGAAAGCAGTTTAGTGAGCTCAGGAATAAATGAAATGATAATAAGGAATACATTACCTAAGAGACTGAAACTATAAAATAACCAAACATTACTGGAGGACCAGGAGAATTTAATAAATTAGATGAAGAATGCAACAGAAAGCATTGGAAGTAGACTGTCTTTGTGGAAGAGAGATTAGCAAACTCATCAATACAAAACTAGAAATGATAGGAGAGGGCAGAGATTCAAGATATTAAAAAGTGAGGAAATTCTACAGTAGACATCAGACTTCCTCAGGAAGTGCACATTAGAGTGTAACCCTGGAGAGAGAAGACAGAAGGCAGCTGATGGTTTATTTAAAGAAGTAATAGTCGATAACTTCCTGAACCTGTGTAAGGAACTGACATACAAGTCTGTGAGCCAAAAAAAACCAATAAATTTAAGACAAAGGGACCTCCTTCAGGATACGTTATATGCAAATTGGCAAGTCAATGAAAGAGTAAAATTTTAAAGGCAGCCAAAAAAGTTATGATAATCTACAAAGGAACCACCATTAGTCTATCGGCAGAATTCTGAGCAGAAAACATATGCCAAGGGTAAATAAAATTGTATTTTCAAACTACTGAAATAAGAAATCACTCACCCAATAACACTTATACAGTTATCACTCAGATATAAAGTGAAAGTAAAGACTTTAACAGACAAACAAAACCTGAATTAGATGAAAAATCAAAACCGAGACATCTTATAAGAGGTGTAGAAAAGAAGTCTTCTAAGAAATATAAAATGGCAGAAATATGCAAAACATTGAACAAAATTCTAAGAAGAGTCCATGAGAAAGTTGCAACTTTTTTTTTGGTTATGTTATTAAATGCTACTATACTATATGGATTAAAGAGAGAAAAATAAGAAATCAAGGGCAATAGATATAGATGCTTCAAACTAGTATCATGTTCAGAAGTTTAAAAGAAATAATTTGAAACAGAAATTATAAAAAGTAAAGAGTAAAACAAAACAATATTTAAGGAAGATTCTATCAATGGAGAAAGGACTAAATTATACATAATATGTTTTATTTTTAATTGAAGTACAGTAGATGTATAATATTGCATAGTTTCAGATGTACAGCATAGTGATTCCAACCACTTTGTAGATTATATTGCATTACGAATTATTACAATAATTGTAACATAAAATTATTTTAAGCTATTGTGTTTAATTCCCTAATCTATACAGATTATCCTTGTTGCTTCTCTACTTAATATATACTACTTTGTATCTGTCAATGTTGTACCATTAAATTCTCTTTCCCTTCCACTTTGGTAAATATAAATTTTTCCCATATCTTTGAGTCTGCTTAAGTCTTGTCTATCTAATCTCTTTTCCTCTCCATCATGTCTCTATCTATCTCTCTATCTCTCTCTATCTATCTATTATCTATCTATCTATCTATCTATCTATCTATCTATCTATCTATCTATCTATCATTTATCTATATATCTATTTATCATGTATCTATGTATCTATACTTCTATCTATTTATCTGTCATATATCAATAAATAGCTATAGATAGATGTACACAGATATTTGATATTCTTTAGATTCCACAGATTAATTAAATTATATACTTTTGTCTTTGTCTAAGTTAATTCACTAAGCACAATATTTACTAGGTCCTTTCATGATGCTGAAATAGCAATGTGTTATACTTTTTCATGGCTGGGAATTATTCCATCGCATATGTATAGAAACATCATATCTTCTTAAGTCCATAGTCTACTGTGGACTCTTGGATTGCTTCCATGTCTTTCACATTATAAACAGTGCAGTTGTGAACATTGGTTCTTCTCAGTTTAGGGGGTTTTCCCCAGATTTTTCCTAGGAGAGTTATTACTGGGTCATATGGTAGTTAACTTTTTAGTTTTTAAACAAATTTGAATAATTTTTTCCTTAGAAGTTGTACAAATTTACATTCCTACCAAGAGTATACAAGAGATTTCTTACCTCCACATCGTCTCCAACACTTACTATTTGTAGACTTTGATAATAGCTGTTTGACCAGTGTGAAGTGATACCTCATTGTTGTTTTGATATGCAATTATGTAATAATTAGTAATATTGAGAAATTTTATCACTTTCCTTTTACTCATCTGAATGTTTTCTTTGGAAAAATATTAACTCAGGTACTCTTCTTTTGTTTTTGATTGGGTTTTTGTTTTTCATCTTGAGCTGTGTAACCTAAATCCATGTTATATCTATTAACCTATATTTATTAACCCCTGGTCACTTGCATTGTTTGCAAATATGTTCTCCAATTACATAGGCAATGTTTTCATTTCCTTGATAGTGTCCTGAGCTGTGCAGAAATTTTCAAGTTTGTTTAGGTAACACTTGCTTACTTTTGCTATTATTTCTTTTACCTTAGGAGACTGATATAAGAAAATATTCCTATGATGTATATCTAATAGTGTATCACCTATACTCCCTTCTAGCACTTTTATAGTATCAGGTCTTACATGTAGGTCCTTAATACACTTGGAATTTATTTTTGTATAGGATCTCAGGGAAAGCTTTCATTTCACTATTTTACATGTAGATGTCCAGATTTCCCAACACCATCCATTGAAGTGACTGTCTTTTCTCCATTGTGAACTCTTGCCTCTTTAATCATTGATTCATTGCTCATAGGAGCGTGGAATTTTTTCTAGGCTCTCTATCTCTTTTTATTGATTATATCTCTGTGACAATGCCATACTGTTTTTATTACTGTAGGTTTTTAGTATAGTAAGGTATCCAGGAGGGTTATACCTAAAGATTTGTTGTTTTTTCTCAAGATCATTTTGGCAATTTTTAATGGTTTCATGTAAACTTAGAGTCATTTATTTTCTCGTTCTGTGGAAAATACTACAGCTTCGTAACAGTAATTGCACTATATCCTTAGGTTCCTTTGTGTAGTACTGTCATGTTAACAATATGAACTCTTTCAATCCAAGAGCACAAGACATCTTTCCATTTCTTAGAATCATTTTTAATTTCTTTGTCAATTTTTTTATAATTTTCAGTGTGTAGATTTTTCACAAATGTGGTTACATTTATTCCAAGATATTCGGAGGAATGGGGTTTTAAATATTATTGCTTTCAACGTCCATTTTATGGTATCTCATGATTACTGTGGACAAATGCAAGAGACGTCTTTACATTAATCCTGTACTCTGTTCCCTTGATGAAATTATTTTTTGTTCATAATAGTAAGTGTGGAGCCCTTAGGACTCTCTGTGTAGATTTTTATGACTTCAGTACTGGTGATGATTTTGCCTCTTTCATTCCATTTTGTGTTTCTATAATCCTTTTTCTTTTCCTTTTCCTTTCTTCTATTACAATTGAACAGAAGTGGTGAGAGTAGGAATCCTTGTCTTGTACCCGAATTTACCCAGAAGGCTTTCTGCCTTTCCCCTGAGTAATATAAATTGTTATAAATGTCCTTTAGTATGTTGAGAAATGTTCCCATTGTACCTACTTTCATGAGAGTTCTGATGATGAATGTATGTTGAATTTTGTCAAATGCTTTTTCTTTGTGTATTGACATGGTTTTGTGAATTTTGTCCTTCTTTTATTAGATATGTGTCATGCTGCTTGACTTGTGTATGTTGAACCGTCCTTGTGACTCTGGAAGGAATCCAACTAATCATCATGTATAATCCTTTTTATGTATTGCTGGATAAATTTGTTGAAGTTTTTCGAGGATTTTTGAATCTCTATTCATCAAGGGTATTGGATTTTCATTTTCTTTTTTTTTGGGGGGTGATTGTCTTTGACTGGTTTTGTTATAAGGGTAATGGTGGCCTCATGGAATAACTTTGGGACTTGTCCTTCCTCCTTCATTTGTTAAACTAGTTAGGGGGAAACGGGTTTTAGTGAAGCAATCCAGGCATTTTGTTTAAAGGGTGTTTTTAAAATTATAAAATTTAGTTAACTTATACTGATTGCTCTATTCAAGTTCTCAGTTTTCACTTTATTCAGTCTTGGCAGGCTGTACGTTTTTAGAAATTTGTCCATTTCTTTTAGGTCATCCTGTTGGTTGTCACGTAACAGCTTATAGTGCTTTCTTAATCTTTTTTGTATTTCTATAATATCAGATATTCTCTCTACTGTTTAATTTCTCATTTTGTTTGTGTGCAGTCACTGTATTTCTTGATAAGCCTGGCTAAATGCTTTCCTGTATGTTAATATTTTAAGAAAAATTAAAGCTGTTGATTTTATGATTTGTAATTTATTTTTCAATTTTTTATTTATTTTCAACCTAATCATTAAAGATTTCTCGTTCTACTGCATTTGGGTTTTGTTTGTTCTTCTTTCTTGTGATTTTGGGTGGTATGCTTGGACTTTTGTATGGGGTCTTTCTTGTTCCTTGTAAAAGACTTCATTTGTTCTCAGTTTACCTCGTAGATTTGTCTTTGTTGCATCCCATACGTTTTATGAAGCTGTGTTTTCATTGTAATTTGTCTCCAGGTATGAATTTATTACTCCTTTGATTTCATCATTGAACTTGTTTTATTGTATTTTTTTAAAAGATGTGGTTTTACCTCATGTTTGTGTTTTCCTATTCTTCTTTCTAGAGTTGAGGCAAAGCTTCATACTTTTGTGTATGGAAAAATACTTGTTATAATCTATATTTGCTTAAAATTCCTGAGGCTTATATCATGTGATAATATTTGATTAATTCCTTAGAGAACATCCTGTGCATACTTGAAAAGTTTATATGTTCTGCTTTTCTAATGCAGTGTCCAATATCTCAGTTAGGTTCAAATGATTTAATATGCAATTAAGACCTCTGTTTTCTAACAGATATTCTTTCTGAATGATCTGATCATCAGAACAGTGAGGTGTTAAACTCATCTACTATTATTGTTTTATAATGAATTAATTCTCTCATGTTTACTAACATTTCTTTTTATATTTAGGATCTATGCTTTTGGGCCATATATAATTTAACGAGCATAATTCCCAAATTTTTTTCTTGATGTATTTTTCTTTATATAATCTCATATCTCTTTCATTTTGGCTTTTATTTTAAAACGTATTTTGTATGAGTTGAGCATTGCAATCTGCACTTTCCTGTCAATTCCATGGAATATCTTTTCCATTTGTTTCCAGACTATGTTTATCTTCCACAATAAAGTGAGACTTTTTGGGGTGGAGGCAAAGATGGTGGAGCAGAAGAATGCTCGTAGCACACCCTTTCCCACAAATGCACCAAGACTCACATCCACAGACCCACTCAGCTAACCAGAGAACCTGCAGAACTGTGACAGAACATTGTCCTCTTCAATAGATAAAGATGCAAAAAATCTGGTAGGAGAAAAGGAAGAAAGAAAGAAGAAAAGGCAAAACAGAGTGGGACAGGTACCACGGGTAGGGAGCAGCAAATAAGTACAGGTACTCATTCACTGTGTCTCCCCTCTCCAACTGAGAGATCGGCATGACAGAGGGGGCGCCTCCAAGGCTTGGACCTGTACAATGTATAAGTTGACTGACAGACTAAGATAAACAGGTACAGAGGATCCCTGTGAGACCCAGCAAATGATGCAGTTTGAAGCTGGAGACAGGGCCATGCTGCCCGAGCTGGGTGGTTGATGTGGATGGTTTCACTGTGGCAGCACAGGTGAATGGAGAGCATTTTGTGCCATGGCAGTGGGTGCACAGGGCAGAACAACCTGGTCTCTTCATAAAACAACAGTGCAGATGTGCACAGTGGGGGGAAGGGTGCATTCCCCATCTCTGAAATTCCTCGAAAGTTTGTAGGTGAAGAGAGCTGGGGCTCAGACCCAGCCACCATAGCTTCTGGTGCTTTGCACCCAGGTGGCAGTGGGGGCAAAACTGCATCTACACCTAAGGACTTAGCAGCCTCAAGGGCCAGATAGAGACCTGAATACAGCCTGAGGCACATAGGATAATACTGTAATGTTTCCTCAGGGAACTTGTCCGCCAAGACAACAAGGAGCTGGATTTTGGCCCAGACCATGGACAGGGGAGTTCCACAGTCTTCCCCGAGCCCACTTCCAATGTGCAAGCCCGCGGCAGAGCATACAGGGGCACAGAACAGCAGAGTGACCGGCACACATAGAGGGCGGGTGGCACCCCATGTTTTGGGCTGGAATGCAGCCCCTGACCATGGTGCTGGGAGAGGGCATGATGCCCAATCCTGCCTGGTCAATCTGCAACATCTGACTTTAGCATCGGGTGGGGCAGTGACAAGCCAGCCCATGGTAAAGAGAGCTGCACCTGAAGCAGTGTTGGGTGTTGGAGCGATCTGCTTGCTGACATGCCCTGGGAGCAGCACACATGAGGGCTCCAATGGAGGGCATCTGGAAACAGCAAGCTGAGCTTCCAAAACATGATGAATACAGAAAGATTTCACATTTAAAGTACACAGTCTCCAGGAGGACACTGACCACCTCCTCGTTTTAATCTGTTTTAACCGGTTCCATTCTCCATTACCCTCCTAACTTCTACTTCTTATGCAATTATATTTACCCCCATTTTCATCCCTTTGAAATTTTTAAAAATAATTTTATTATTATTATTTTTCAAAACTCTGCTTCAACCTGCTTTTCTATTATTCATTTTACAATGTCTTCAAAGCTTTATTTCTCCCTTCTTTAAAATTCTTTATATCTCTCTCTCTCTATTCTGTTTTGTAAGTTGTATTACTACATAAGCATAAGGTAGATAAACCCCTTTAGGGCAACAGTAGATAAATGATACACCAGAAACCACAGTGCCAGAGAGGTAGGAGCAAGAAGAAAGAGCAAAGAAACCATTCCCAATTAAAATAACAGGAGAAATACTCTGAAAGGACGATCAGTGAAATAGACAAAGATATCTTAGTAGATCAAGATTTCAAAAAAGGAGTGATCAAAATACTGAAGCAAATAAAAGAGAGAGGGTTTAGAGATATAAAATATGTCAAAAATGAAATGGAAGCTATAAAGAAGAGCCAAGTAGAATAGGTAAACCCATTAACTGAAATGAGGAATGATCTAAAGGCATCGCAAAGCTGACTAGATAACAGAGAGGAACGAATTACTGACTTTGAAGGCAAGACAATAGAAAGCTTCCAATCAGAAGAGCTACAAGAGAAACAATGAGAAACAAATGAAAAAAGCATAAGGGACCTATGGCAGAATAGAAAGCATGCCAATCTTGGCATGATAGAAGTCCCAGAATGGGAGGAAAGATCAAAGGGGATTGCAAAGTTGTTTGAAGAAATCATGACTGAGAACTTCCCACACTTAAAGAAGGAATCAGATATCCAAGTACAGAAAGCTCAGAGTGTCCCAAACAAGAAGAACCCAAATACACCCACACAAAGACATATAATTAAGATGGCCAGAGTCAGGGATAAAGAAATAATCCTTAAGGCAATAAGAGCAGGGCAAACAGTGAGTTACAAGGGAATCCCCATAAGGCTCCCAACTGATTTCAATACACAAATACTACAGGTCACAAGGGAGTGGCAAGATATATTCAAAGTCCTGAATGAAAAAAATTATATACTTTGACCAGCAAGGCTATCCTTATGGTAGAAGGAGACATAAATTATTTCGCAGAGAAGAAAAAGCTACAAGAGTTTACAACACTAGACCCATGCTAAAAGAAATATTGAAAATTCTTCTCTAAAAAGAAAAGAAGCAGGAAGATACAGAAATGTGAAACTCACAGCTAGAAAGGTGATAAGTCATAAATTACAAATAAAATAAACACAAAATTTTAAAACAAGACAAACAAATCATTGAGAATGGGAGAGGGAGGCAGGAAAACAGAGAATTTTTTTTTTTGGTCTTTCATTTTAAATTTTTTTTTTCTCGGTAGGATGGTTTGAGATCAAGTTACTATCAGTTTAATAAAAGCTGTTATAATAATGGTCTAAAAGACATATAAATAGAGGTAACAAGAAGACAATCCTTTTCAGGGAGTCAGTAAAGCTAAATAAAATTCATGTTAATACAAAGGAAAATTACCAGACCATAAAATGAAGATGAAAGGAAAAAAGAGGAAATACTAAATCAACTGAAAAATAAGGTGAAAATGGCAATAAAATCAAACCTATCATAAATTAATGTAAATGTTAATGGACTAATTGTTCCAGTCGAAAATAATAGAGTGGCATGCTGGATAAAAAAGCAAGAAACTTCAATATTGTGCATACAAGAGACCCACTTCAGAGAGAAGAACACATATAGATTGAGAGTGAAACGATGGAAAAGGGTATTCCATACAAATGGAAAAGCAAAAAAAGCAGGTGTTGCAGTACCCACTACTGACAAAATAGTCTTTAAAACAAAGGCCATAAAGAAAGATAAGGAAGGACATTTTATAATGATTCATTGAGTGATACAAAATGAGGATAACACACTCGTTAATACATATGCACCAAATAGAGGAGCACCTAAGTACATAAAATAATTACTAACAGATATAAAGTGGGATAGTTATGGGAATCTAATCACATTTGGAGATTTCAACACTGCATTAATATCACTGGACAGATCACTGAGATAGAAAATAAATTAGGCAACAGAGAAGTTAAATAATACAATAGAAATATTACTAGTGGTGGATATTTTCAGAGCATTGTACTCCACAAAAAAATAGGTTATACATTCTTCTGAAGTGCACATGGAATACTTTCCCGGTTTCATGATGTACTTGGGCACAAAAGAAACCTCAGCAATTTTAAGAAGATAGAAATTACATCAAGCATCTTTACTGAACACAATACCATGAAGCTAGAAATCAGCAACAGAGAAACGAAGGAGAAAAAAAGGAAAACATGGAGATTAAGCAGTATTTTATTAAAAAAACAATGGTTTAATGAAGAAATCAAAGCTGAAATGAAAAAGTACTTTGAGACAAAAGAAAATGAAAGCAAAATCACACAAAATTTATGGGACACAGCAAAACAGTGCTGAGAGGGGAGTTTAAAGTGATACAGGCCTTCCTCAAAAAAGAAGAACAATCTCAATTAAACAATTTAACCCACCAGCAGAATGAACTAGAAAAAGAAGAACAAAAAACCCCAAAAGGCAGCAGAAGGATGGAAATCATAAATGATGGGGAGGAAATAAATTAAATAGAGATTAATAACACCATAGGGAAAAGTTCAATGAATCCAAAAGCTGGTTTTTCAAAAAAGTAAGTAAAATGAACAAACCTCTGTCCAAACTCAAATAAAAGAAAAGAGAGAGAGCACAAAATATCAAAATAAGAAAGGAGAATGGAGAAATTATAACAAATAAAAAAGAAATACAGAATACCACAGGAAAATATTATAAAATGTATATGGACATTAACTGGATAACCTAGAGGAGATGGACAAGTTTCTGAAAACATACTGTCCACCAAGACTGAATTAAGAAGAAACTGACACCTTGAGTAAGCAGAGCACTAGAAATGAAATCAAAATAGCAATAAAATCTCCCTAAAAATAGCAGCCCAAGACCGGATGGATTCAGTGTGGAATTATACAAAACATACAAAGAAGTACTCATACAAGTCCTTCTCAAAGTCTTCCAGAAGATTGAAAAGGAAGGAATACTCCCAAAGTCATTCTATGAAGCCAAAATCACCCTGATACCACAACCAGGCAAAGACACTACCAACAAAGAGGATTATAGGCCAATAACACTTATGAGCACAGACGCCAAAATCCTCACCAAAATAGTAGCAAAGAGAATCCAACAACACAGAAAAAAAGATTATACATCATGACTAAGTTGGGATCATGCCAGAGACACAGGGGTGGTTCAGCATATGCAGATCAATCAGTTTAATACAGCACATCAACAAGAAAAAAAACCAAAACCACATGATCATCTCAATAAATGCAGGAAAAGCATTTGGTAAAATTCAACACCAACGTATGATAAAAACTCTCACAAAAGTGGGCATAGAGGGAACATATATTAGCATCATGAAAGCTATTGAAAACAAACCTACAGACAACATAGTACTCAATGGTGAGAAAGCCAAAATTTTCCAACTAAAATCTGGGACATGACAAGGATGCACACTATCACCACTCCAACTCAATATAATCTTGGAAGTCCTAGCCATAGCAATCAAACAAGAGAGTGAATTTAAAGAGATGCAAATTGGAAAGGAAGGGGTAAAAGTCTCATTATATGCAGATAATATGTTACTATATATAGAAAACCCTGCAAGATCCAGACAAAAATCACTACAGCTGATCGAAGAATTCAGCAAGTTAGCAGGTTACAAAATTAAGGTTTAAAATCAGTGGCATATCTTTACAGAAACGATTCAGATAATACTATAGAGCTACAGTCAACATGACAGTATTGTATTGGTAGGAAAACAAACATATAGCCCAATGGAACAGAACAGACAGCCCAGAAATGAATCGACAAACTTTTGGTCAATTAATTTTCGACAAAGGAGACAAGAAAATACAATGGAATTGAGACAGACAAATGATGTTGGGAAAACTGGACAGCAGCATATAAATCAATGAAGTTAGAACACTCCCAATGAATCTAGAACACCATAAACAAAAATAAACTCAGAATGGATCAAAGACTTAAACATAAGACAAGATATAATA
This sequence comes from Vicugna pacos, assembly GCF_048564905.1. Taxonomy (NCBI): domain Eukaryota; kingdom Metazoa; phylum Chordata; class Mammalia; order Artiodactyla; family Camelidae; genus Vicugna; species Vicugna pacos. The sequence goes on from NW_027328738.1 coordinate 3,147,076, forward strand.
AACCTCCCTGAGGAAAACATAGGCAAAATGTTATCAGACATAAGTCTCGAAAATCTTCTTGTAGAAGAAATAAAAGTAAGAATAAACAAATGAGACATAATGAAACTTACAAGCTTCTGCACAGTAGAGAAACTGGAAGTGAAACAAAAAGACAACCTATGGAATGGGAAAATAATTTGCATATGAAACCGACAAAGGCTTATATTCAGAGTATATAACCAGCTCATCCAACTGAATAAGAATAAAATAAACAGCACAATCCAAAAATGGGCAGAAAACCTAAACAAGTGATTCTCCAAGGAAGACATACAAATGATCAAAAGACACATCAGAAAATGTTCAATATCACTGATGATCAGAGAAATGCAATTCAAAACTATAGTGAGGTATCACCTCACACTAGTCAGAATGGCCATCATTCAAAAATCCACAAATGAAAAGTGCTGTAGAGGCTGTGGAGAAAAGGGAACCATCCTTCACTACTGGTGGCAATGCAGTTTGGTGCAGCCACTGTGGAAAACAGGATGGAAATCCTTTAAAAGCCTAGGAATAGACTTACCTTATGACCCAGGAATCCCGCTCCTGGGCATAAATCCAGAAGGAACCCAAATCCAGGATGGCACTTGAACCCCAGTGTTCGTAGCCAACACTATTTACAATAGCCAAGGCATGGAAACAGCCTAAATGGCCATCGACCGTTGACTGGATAAAGAAGATGTTGAATATTTATACAATGAAATACTTGTCATCCATATAAAACGGCAACATAACACCATTTTCAGCAACATAGATGCTCCTGGAGAAAATCAGTCTAAGTGAAGTAAGCCAGAAAGAGAAAGAAAAATACCATATGAGATGGCTCATCAGTGGAATCTAAAAACAAAACAAAACAAAACAAAAAAGCCCAAATTCAATACAGAAATAGACTCACAGACATAGAATTCAATGTTTTGGTTGCCAAGGTGGCGGAGTGTGGGGAGAGATAGAATGGGAGGTCAAAATTGTAGAATAGATTAACAGGACTGTACTGTATAGGACAGGGAAATATATAAAAGATCTGCAGCAGCTCACAGAAGAAAAAATGGGACAACAAATGTATATATATTCATTGTAACTGAAAAATTGTGCTCTATGCTGGAATTGGAGACAACTTTGTCTAATGACTGTAAAGCAATAAAAAAAAGGAAAAACAGAATAAAAAACATGATCCTAAATATTACAGGTGCAAATATAAATTATAGAGAAAAAAACTATTCAAAATTTTATTAAAACCAAAGATTTTGTTTTATGTTTTCTTTTTAAGATAAGCAAAATCAAAAAACCTCTACCCAGGTGCATCATGAAGAAAAGAAAGATGCTCCAAAGAAATAAAGTCAGAAATAAAAGAAGAGAAATAACAATTGTTATCACAGTTATCCAAAAATTTGTTCATTATGTCTACAATTATATGCCAATAAACTTGACAAATTAGAAGAAATAGACAAATGTCTAGAAAGAGACAGAGATAAGGAGAAACAAATCATTTGAACAAACTGATTTCTAGAAGAAAGTTAGAATCTGCATTTAAAAAAATCTTTAAACATTGGTGCAGATTTAAACAGCTCCCGCGGAGAACTGAACAGAAATACAAAGCAGGACTTATACTCTTCAAACTATTCAAAAATAGTGAAGATGTGGGAAACTCCCAAATTAATTCTATGAAGCTTTCATCACCCTGATAGCAAAGCCAAGAAAGAAAGTACAGGCAAAGACAACTTCAAGCCAATATATTTGATTGATTTAGATGCAAATATTCTAAAAAATATAATTAACAAACTAAATCCAGCAATATCAAAAATGAATCATGCACCATGATCAACTTGGATTCATTGAAGTGTCACAAGAGAGGTTCAACATACACAAATCAATCAGTTTGATACACCACAATATCAAAATAAAAGAGAAAATGATGTGGTTATCCCAATAAATCCTTCAAAAGCATTTCACAAAATTCAACATTTATTCATTGGAACAGCAACAACAGCAGCAACAACAACAACAACTACAACAATAGAAACCTCTTATCAAACTAGGATTCAGGAAATATATCTCAACATAACTAAAGTCATTTATTACAGAACAACAGACAACAAAATATGCAAAAGTGAACAACTGAAAGCCAAATTATGGAATACGACAAGGATGCCCAGTCTCACTATTTGTATTAAACACAGTATGGGAAGTCCTAGCAACAGCAAACGGCATAGAAAAAATTTATTCAAGTTGGATTGAATGCAGTAAATTTGTTATTATTTTAGATGAGATGATAATCTATATAGAGAACTCTTAAGATTCTCCACACCAGAACAACTAAAACTAATACAGACATTTAACAAAGTTGCATGATTCATTATTAATATACAAAAATTGTCATATTTCTTTACACTAACAATGAAATATTCCATAATTTTAAAAAATCCATATGAAATCAGATCAAAAAAATGAAAAACCAAGATAATAAAATCGAAAATTCACTGATAAATTGGATGATGATGCAAAGAAATGAAAAAAAATTTTAAGGTCTTAGTTTAGAGTAATTAATATTGTTAAAATATACATACTACAAAAGATGTCTGCAGATATAAAGTGATTCAGATCGAACTTCATGATATTTTCCACAGAAATAGAAACAGTCCTAAGATTTGTAAGTAAGTGCAAAAGAACCAGAACTGCAAAAGAAACAATCAGGAAAAAGAACAAAGTTGGATGCATAACCCATAACCCTCCCAGATCTCAGACTATATTACAAAATACAGTAATCAAAACAGCACAATACTGGAAAACAAATAAACATCTATATCACTGGAACAGAACACTGAGGCAGAAATAGAACATCACAACTATGGTCAACTAAACTATGACAAAGGAAACAAAAATATACAATGCCTAAAAGACAGTCTTCAGCAAGTGATGTTGAGAAAGCTAGACATTTACATGTAAATCAATGACATTAGAACACTCTCACACACTGTACAAATACAAACTCAAAATGTTTTAAACATCTGAGTCTAATACATGACACAATAAAACTCCTGGAAACTAACATATGGAAAACAATAGATAAATTGTATTAAAATATTCCTATGTCACACTCCCAAGCTGAAAACAATAAAAGCAAAATAATCAATTAGGTTCAAATTAATCTTAAAAGCTTCTACACCGCAAAATAAACAGAAAGAAAAGATGAACTTCCAAATGGGAGAAAATATTAGGAAACAGTGCAATCAACAAGAGGCTAATTTCTTAAATACACATATAGTTCATACAACTCCATTTCAAAAATCTACAAACAACTAAGCCAGAAAATGAGCAGAAGACAATTCTCTAAAAAAGACACAGAGATGACAAACAGGAACATAAAAACATGCTCACATATCTAATCATTATACAAAGGCAAGACAAAAATAAAATAATATTTTACCTCACACTAGTGAGAAGGGTTGTCATCAAATGTCTACAAATTATAAAGACTTTGGAGGTTGTAGAGAAAAAGGGACACTCCAACTCTGTTGGTGGGAATGAAAATTGGTGCAATCACTTTGGGACAGTATGGAATTTCCTTTAAATAATAAAAATGGACCTATCATATGAGCCAGCATTCCCACTCCTGGGCATATAAACCATAAACCTGAAAACAAAGAATCCTAGATTAAAACACAAGAAGTACACTTGACTTAATTTGATTCTTCATGTGTCTCCTCTGTCAAGGGAAGCAGAAGCAAATCTAACAAAATATGATTGTATCAGGCTAAACAGATTTACACTGCAGAAGAAATGATCAATAAAATGAAAACTCAACCAACACAATAGGAGAATATATTTGCAACTGATATTTTCCAATCAAGTGTTAATATCCAAATTATATGGCAAACTAGACACAACAACAACAAAAAAGACCAAACAATCCAATTAAAAAAAGTCCATAGGAACTGAATACATATATCTGAATCAATTTTCTGTAGAAAATTTACAGTAGGATAAATGACACATGAAAATCTGTTCAGAGTTATAAATTATTAGGAAAGTCATAAACCAAAAAAGAGACAAGACCTCACACTTGTCAGAAGGCTCTCATCAAAAAGAGAAAAATAGATGTTGGTGAGATTGTGGAGAAAAGGGAACACCGTGGACACTGTTGATAGGAATGCAAAGTATTAATTCCATTGCATATAAACATCAAATTTTCTTCATCCAGTTTTCTGTCAAGGGATGTTAGGTTTGTAGGCCCCTGTCTGAAGGCTCTAGAGAATAAGCCCATGGGCTGAACTGATAAACAAGCTGGGAGGAATGTCACATATCCAGGCTGGATAAGAAATGGCCTACTTAATGAAGTTCCATGATGAACTTTAAAGCCTTCCTTGATCATTTAACATCCTGTGCTTACTGCAGAAGCATGGGGGCATAAAGAGCTTAAGATTATTAACATTGTTATAACTTAGATGATATTTGAGGCATTGTACATGTCCTATATAAAACCTTTCTCTTAGAATCAATAAACAGAACTGCTTCGCTTCTCTCCACACAGTGTTTGTGTGTATATGATATCGTGCCACTGACAGGGTTAATTTAATTTGTTGGCAGTGTCTTAAAATTATGTTGCATTATATACAATGCTTTTTCTGCACCTATTGGGATGATTATGTGAGTTTTATCTCTCATTCTATTAGTGTGGCATGTCACCTTTATTGAACTGAATAATTTGAAGTATCCTTAAACCCAGGGATAATTCCCTTTACTCATTTATGTGTATGATATGTTAAATGTGTTGTTGAATTCATTTTGCTTGTGTTTTGTTGAGAATTTTGGCACAAATGTCCATCAGGGTTAATACCCATTATTTTGCATATAATGTCCTTTCAAGCATTTTTATGCAAATAAAGCTGGCATCATAAAACAAGTTTGGATACTTTCAACCCCTTCAAATTCTTAGAAGGTTTGGGAAAGAATTGGTAAGCAATTTTCTTCAAATGTATCACAGAATTCACCAGTAATGTTATCTTGGAAATATTTTTTGGTATGGGAGGTTTGGATTACTGATTTACTCATACACACTTTTGCTGAATTTAACTTTTTAATTTCTTCTTGATTCAGTATTGAAAGACATATGTTTCTGGGAATTTGTCTTTTGTTCAAGGTCATTCAAATTGTTGGCTAGTGGTAATTTCTTATGATGCTATGCATCTCTTCAACATCAGTGGTAATATCTTCTCTTTTATTTCTAGTTTTATTTCTGTCTTTATTTTCTTAGAAAACCTAAAACTTTGTCCAATTTATGTTTAAAACAAACAGACTTAAGTTTGTTTTTTTCTTTTCAATTGTTTCTCTTGTTATTTGCCTTACTCTCATTCATTCAATTTTCTTCTTTATTGTTTCTGTTTTCTCCTTGGTTCTTGATGTGTAAACTTAAGTAGTGTGAATCTTTGTATTTTTTAAATATTAAATATTTAATTTATTTATTTATTTACTTACTTACTTACTTGTTTACTTATTTATTCATTTATTTATCTTTGAATTACTGCCATTAACAATGTGTCAATCTGTGGTGTATAGCACAGTGTAACACTTCATGGATACATTTGTGTGCCTATTAAAGTATACTTCACAATATTTAACATAATGCCCTGTGTCATACAAAAGACATTTTGAAAAAATCTATTTTTATATATAGTGGATAACATTTATAAATCTACAGCTCCCAAATATATCCTCTCCAAGCCCTTTCAGCAGTAACCATAAGATTATTAAGCAGATCTGCATGTGTGTTTCAGTTTTGTAGATGAAATCATAGTGTCCTTATCCAAATTTTTTTTTTAAGTTTCTGCATACATCATGTCATGTGTCATTTTTCTCTCTCTTTCTGGCTTACTTCAATTAAAATGACACATTATGGGGGCATCAATTTTGCTGCAAATGTCATTATTTTATCGTTTTTAAGGCAGAATATTATTTCACTGTGTAAATAGGGCATAAATTCTGTATACTTTTATATGTTGATGAACAATTAGGTAGCTTCCATTTCGTGGTTGTTGTATATAGCACTGCTAAGGACATTGGGGTGCAGGTGACATTTTGAATTAGGGTTCTCTTTGATATATACCCAGAAGTGGGTTTGCTGGATCATATGTTAAGTCTATTTTTATTCATTAGAGGAATCCCCATCTTGTTTTCCACAGTGACTGCACCTATCTACATTCCTACCAACAGTGTAGGAGGGTTCCCTTTCTCCACAGCTTCCCCAGCATTTATTGAATTATTTGAATGATGGCCATTGTGACTATTGTGAGTTGATACTTCATTATAGTATTGAATTGCCGTTCACTGATAATGATAGTGAGCAATTTTTTTTCAAATATCTGTGTGGCATTTGTATGTCTCTAATGGAGAATTGCTTGTTTAGGGCTTCTGCCCATTTTCAGATTGGGTTTCTTGTTTTTCTAGGTATTACTATTAGTTTGTATGAACTCCTTATAAATTGGAAATTTAGTCTTTGTCAGTTACATCACTTCTAAATATTTTCTTTAAACCTGTAAGATATCATTTTGCTTTGTTTATGGTTTCCTTTGCTGTGCAAAAGATTATAAGTTTAATTAGGTCCTATTTATTAATTTTGCTCTTACATCCATTACCTGGGTAGGCTGTTCTAGGAGATCATTGCTGAGAATTATCTCAGAGTGTTTTGCGTATGTTTTCTTCTAGATGATTTACTGTGTATTGCCTTACATTTAAGTCTTCAAGTAATTTTGAGTTTATTCTTGTGTATGGAGTGAAAGAGTGTTCTAACTTCATTGCTCTGATGCTGCTATTCAGTTTTCCCAACACCAGTTGGCGAAGAGAGAGCATTTTCTGTGTCATATTCTTGGCTACTCTGTAAAATATTAATTGAGCATAGGCCTGTAGATTTATTCCTAGGCTCCCTTTTCTGCTCCATTGGTCCATATGCCTGTTTCTGTACCAATATCATGATGTTTTGATTATTGTAGCTCTGCCATAGTGTATGGAGACCAGGCAGGTTATTCCTCCAGCCTCTTTCTTTGTCTTCAATTTTGTTTTGGAAATTATGGATCTTTATTGTATCTATATAAATCATATGATCATTTGTTTCAGTCCTAAAAAGAAATGTTTTGAATAATATGATAGGAACTCAGATAATGTATGTAGATTGCCTTGGGTAGTATGGCCATTTTAACAATATTATTTCATCCATTACGAGACCATTGGGTATCTTTTCAATTCTTCAAATCTTTCTTGATTTCCTCAATCAATGTTTTCTTGTTCTCCACGTAAAAGTCATTCACCACCTTGGTCAGAGTTATTCTTAAGCATTTTGTAATTTTTGGTGCAGTTATAAAAGGGGTTGTTTCTATACTTTGTTTTCCTGTTGATTCAATGGTAGTGTAAAGAAATGTAATTGGTTTTTGTACATTACTCTGGCTACATTGCCCAGTTCCGTTTATAGCCTAAGTATTTTTTTGTGAAGCTTTTACAGTTTTCTATATATACTGTCATGTCTGCATATCGTGGCAATTTTACATCTTCTTTTCCAGTCTGAGTACTTTTATTTCTTTTTCTTGCCTGATCGTTGTGGCTAGGAATTCCAAGACTACATTGATTTCAAATTGTGACAATGGGCTTCCTTGTCTTGTCTCAGGTTTTTGTGGGAAGGGTTCCAGTTTTTCACCATTGAGTATTCAGCTGAATTTATGTTTGTTATAAATAGCTTTCATTATATTGAGATATGGTCGCTCTATGCCCACTGTGATAAGAGATTTTATTGCAAGTAGGTTTTAAATTTTATTAAATGCTTTTTCTGCATCTACTGAGATGATCATATCGTTTTGTCTTCTCTTTTGTTGATATGGTGTATCACTATTGATTGATTGATTTGCATATTTTCAACCATCCTTGTGTTCCTGGGATGAACCTGACTTGTCCATGGTGCATGACCTTTTTTAACATGATTTTGGTTTCTGTTTGTTAATAATTTCTCAAGAACTTTTACTTCAATATTTATCAATGTTATTGGCATATAGTTTTCTTTTTGGGGTACTGTCTTTGTGTGCTTTTGGTATCGGGTTGATGTTGGCCTAATGGTGTGAGATTGGGAGTACTCTCTCCATATCAATCTTTTGGAAGAGTTTGAGGAGGACTGGCATGGATTTTTCTTTGTATGTTTGGTCATATTCCCCAGTGAAACTATTTGGGTTTGAATTTTGTTTGCAGAGATTTTTTTATATTATTGATAATTCTATTCCATTTATGGTGATCTGTATGTTCAAATGGCTAACTTCTCCTTGATGGTATATTTGTGGGCTGAATTTTTCCAAAAACTTTTTCATTTCTTCCTGGTTGTCCAGTTTATTTCCACACAGTTACTCATGGTATTCCCTTATGATATTTTGTAAATTTGTTGTTCTCTTTGTAGTTTATCCATTTTCATTTCTAATATTATTTCTGTTCTCTCTCTTTTCTTGTTGGTAAGTCTGTCCAGAGATTTCTCAATTTTGTTTACTATTTCAAAAAGAGATTGATTGAATTTTCTTTTTTTTAATCTCTATTTCAATTATTTCTTACTTGATCTCTATTTTTTCCCCTCTGTCTTTTGACTTTTGATTTTGTTTGTTCTTCTTTTCCTGATTTGTTTACATAGAACGTTAGATTACATATTTGAAATAGTTCTTCTTATTTGAGGATGGCCTTGTCACTATGAACTTCAATCTTAAGCCTGCTTTAACAGTATTCCATAGACTTTGTGTAGTGTATGTCATATTTCTCAAGGTATTTTTTTAATTTCTTCTTTTACTTCAGCACCTGACCCCCTTGTTTTAGTACCATGTTTTTTCATCTGGATGCTGTTATTTTTTCTCCCTGGTTTTCTGTGATTGATTTCTAGTTTCATGGTCTTATACTCAGAAAAGATGCTTAAAATAATTTTTATCTAATTAAATTTATTGAGGCTTCTTGAGTGCCTGAGTATGTAATCTTTCATAGAAAATATTCCTTGTGAACAGGAAAAAAATATATATTCAGTTTTGGGGAGAAGAACTGTTTTGAAAATATCAAGCATCTCCAATTATTTTATTATGTATTTTAGTATCTTTGTTCCCTTATTAATTTTCTGTGTGAAAGACCAGTCCAGTGATGATAATGGGGAGTTATAGTCTCCTACATTGATTCTGTTCCCAGGAATTTCTCAATTTTATCTATTAGTGTTTCCTTTATGTATTTAGGTGCTCCTATACTGAGTGCATATTCCTTAATGAGTATAATATCCCCATTTTGATTTGCTCCTTTAATCAGTATATCATGTCCTTGTTTATCTTTCTGTATGGCCTTTTTTGTAAAATCTCTTTGTGTGAAGTCAGTACTGCTAGTCCTGCTTTCTTGTCATGTACATTTGCATGGAATATATTTTTCGAAATTCTGACTTTCAATTCATGTGTGTTCCTCTTACTATAGTGGGTCTTCTCTATGCTTCATAATGTAGGGTCTTGTTATATTATCCCATCTGACAATAAATATCTTTTGATTGAGGCACTAAGTCCATTAACATTTGTGATAAATATTGATAGACATGTTTATTTCCATATTGAACTTCATTCTCCAGTTGATTTGATATTTTCTTTTTGTTCATTTGTTTTTGTTTCTATGGTTGATAAGTTTTCTTTTATAATCTTGGATTCTTTTTGGCTTTGTGACTTCATTGTAAGCTTTTGACTTATGGTTACCTTGTTTTGTATGCATATTGACTTGTAATATATTTGTTTATTTTAACTGATAAGAATACAAATTCAAACCCATACAACAGACAACAGAAACAAGAAGAAAACAGTCTTTATTTTCCTGTTTCATTCTGTGACCCTTATAAATTTTGATCTCTTCTTTTACAACATCATATTTATTCTGTTGTAAGTCATTATATATATTACCTTTCTAATAATGACTTCCTCTTTTCTATAGCATCCTGCTTCTTTTTTATTTATAGTAGATCTTTTTTATTTCTTTTTCTCTTGCTAAATTCTTTAAGTATTTGCTTGTGTGGAAGTTATTTATATCTCTTTCTTCTAAAAGAAAGCCTTGTTTGATAAAGTATATTAGATTACAGCTTTCTTCCATTCAGGAATTTGTCTTGCCACAGCCTTCTGCCTGCTGTATTTGTGTAGGAAACGAGGTTACAAATATTATGTATATAAGTATATATATATGTAAAGAACACATTTAAATGAAGTTAACAAATATGGTGAAAAACTATATGTTAAAAAACAGAAAACATTGATAAAGGAAATTAAAACAGATCCAAAGAAATGAAATGATCTCTTATGTTAATGATGTGAAACAATGTGTTTGAAACAAACATGCTACCCAAAGGAATCTACATTTAGTGTGATTCATGTGAAAATACCAATGAGATTTTTCCAGTAAATTGAACAAATAATTTTAAAATTTATATGTAACCACAAAGATCATGAGTTGCCAAAATAATCCTGAAAAAGGGTATTAAATCTAATGGTGTAAAATACTCTGATATTAAACAGTCCTACAAAACTTTAGTAATTAAAGCAAAATGATACTGGCTCAAAAACAGACATCAATCAATAGAAGAGAATAGAACAACCAGATATAATCCCTCACACCTATGATCAATTAACCCATGAAAAAGGAATCAAGAGTATAAAATTAAGAAAAGACATTCTCCTCAATAATTACTGCTGGGGAGATTGAACAGGTAAAAGATTGATTACAATATTTCCTCACATTGTATACAATCCATGAGCACACAATATCTTTCTATTTATTTTGTTTACTTATATTTCTTGCACCTGTAATATATAGATATTTGTTTAGAACTTTTATTTCACTTATGATATTATTCCTATTTTATTCTTTTTGGTATAAATTTACACACAATTGTTTTCCTAATTTCTATTTCTGATAATGTTTTGTTACTATACAAAAATGCAACGGATATTTGTATATTGATTTTGTATTCTGCAAGTTTACTAAGTTTCTTCATTATTTCTAACAGTCACTGGAGGAGTCTATGGAGTTTTCTATGTATGCATATTTATGTCATGTGTAAAAACCACTCCTTTATTACAAGATGAATGAATTTTATAATTTTTCTTGACTAGTAATTCTTCCTAGGACTTCTAGTAGTGTAATTTAGGACTTGTGAAAATGAGCTAATTTTTCTTATTACTGGACCAGAGGAAAACATTCCTGTATGTTAACATTGAACTTGATTTAAGTCATGGGTTTTTCATATATGGTTTTATTATGCTTAGTTACATTCTATCTAAAGCGAATTAAATAATATTTTTATAAAAATGTAAAGATCAGATCTGTCAATAGTTTTCCTATATATTTTGAGATTGTTATATTTGAATTCTTTGTTTCTTAAAAGGATGGTATCACATATGTAAATTTGTGTATGTTAAATAATACTTATAAATCAGGACTAATTGCAACTTAACTATAGTTTATAATACTTATAAAATACCATGATTTCAGGTTGCTTATATTTATTTAGAATGGGATTTACAGATACTGAATGAAAAATTTACATTGTAGCTTGAGGGTACATTTATTTATTAAAAATGTTATCTCTCATTTTGAACTTGGCTTATGTTTAATGGAATTTATTTCTAAATAAAGAATATAAATTTTGGTAGAACTGGATTTACTACAGTTTTCTGATACAGAATATAGCTATTATTTACAATTAGTGCACAAGACAATTGCCTTAAAATGCCGTAAATAATAATAGTACCAACTGTTTCAGGACTGAGAAACATATTGCTTCCTAAAATGAATTACCTGGTCTTTTCCACCCCAACCGACACATACGATTATATCTTTGTTTTTTGATTGTTTGCTTGTTTTCCCCTTAATGGAGGCATTGCTTATTGAACCCAGGATCTTGTGCATAAGTCTATTTATTAACATCATTTTGGAACAATTAGCAGAAGCCACAAGAGTATGGATTATAAAGATGACAAGAAAATTTATTACTTCAAGGGTTGATAAACCTCTGAGTGAAACAATGGCAAAAATAAACATTTGTAAATTTACAATAAGATTGTCTCTTTTTTTAATTTTTAAGATTGTCTCTTTTGCTAAATAATTGTAGAATATTAAATTACTTTTGTTTCAATTATAGCATTGAATTACAATTTAAAACAAAACTACCCCCTTTGGGATTTCTTAAATTGCATTGATTATTTTAATATTTTATTTCATAAATATTAACCATTTTTTCATAATCATACCATATAAACACATATTTATTCTTCTCATGTTTTGAATATAGAGCAACATATTCTAAAGTACACACATAAATATCTGCTTCCAATACCAAATCAAATTAAGTTTCACTTTAATTACAAATGATATTGAAATAGTTATAACTTTTCTGTACATGTTTTAGACAAATTTCATTTAAAATTCCTAAACTTTAAAATAATTTTATATATTTTCTTCATTATTTATACTCTGTTCACTAATCTGTTATATATTTGTGTACAAAAGGAAGGAGATTGGTTTTATTTAATAAACCCCAAAATTAAATTGTATAAAAAGATTTTGTGGAGACAATATTTGCAGATGACTCTATAAAAATAAGCATCTTATATGTTTCATTTTAGCTGAATGAGTGAGAAGTAAACACTGGCTGAATGGTACACTTCATTTGCTAGGAGACCAGTCATTTTGTGATGTCACAGCTACTCAGGTTGAGAACCACTCTGATGGCCTAGCAGTTTATCTGTGCAGGCCTGCCAAAGCAGCATTTGAAGCTGCAGTGCTCAAAATCATGCAGATTAGAAAAGTAGCTGTAGAAAAAGTTATATGAAATGGCACATGTTTCTTCAGAAATTCAAGAGGTGTCTCATAAAGATGGACCAACTGGTTAAGGAAATTCTGGTAGATCTCTATTGTGTTATCAAACATTCTCTGGGGATTTGGACTTGAGGTCTATGATTGAAAAAATGGCTTTTTAGACTTTGTCTGAAGAATCCTTGATTAAAAGGCCATGTTACATACATTGTGTCTCTGAACCAGATGAAGATAATGATTTTCGTTCTCTGACATTTCCAAGAAAACTCTGGAAAATGGCTGGAAGTGACCAATATAAACCCATCTGGAGGGATGATAATGGAACTTCCATAGTGATTGATGAAGATGTCTTTAAGAAGGAAGTTTTGGAAAGAAAGGCCCCTTTCAGAATATTTGAAACTGGAAGAATGAAAAGTTTAGTTAGACAGCTTAAGTTTTATGGGTTTAGTAAAGTGCGGCAGAATTTTCAAAGATCGGCATTTCTAGCAGACTTTCTGGCAGAAGAAAAAGAAGTCTCTGTTTTAAGCAAGGTATTCAGAAACTTTAGTTACCACTTCATAACATATATAAAATTTTATTTTGTACATCAATCTATGGTAATATAAATGTAAAGCTAGATTTTGAAAATTGTATAAAATTACTAAGGCTAAAATCCTTTATTTATTCTAAAAAAATGAGGACAGTGACTTAAGTATTCACATTATAAGAAACTTTGCTTGCAACTATGAATTTTACCAGAAATCTAAATAAAGGTATTAAAGCTGCTTTTCAAAAGTGGCATTCACCATTACTGCAAATGGTAGTTTCTTAAATTTGATGACTATACTATTTAAATGTGTATTTTCCAAATAAGGAACTTCAAAATATTGTCAGTAATGTTCATATTTTGATGATATTATTTTTGCATAGTAAACATGAAATCTGAGGTTTTATAGGTTAGGCTTATAATAGTGATGTATTTTGGTTTAAATTATTACTGAAATCTTTCTACTTTGGATGTAGCTGTAGTTCTATCATATTCCAAATGTTAAACGAGGCTTTCCTCAGCTTTTAGTGAGAATAAAAAGAAGAGTTGTGATTAAAAATGCCTCTCTGGTATCTTCATTGGCTGAAGATTTCAACAAGAAGCACTCTAAAGCAGTGGGAAATGTGGACAAACATAATTCTGATTTTGTGGGTGACACTAGTGGAGACAGTACATTTTTACCTTCTGTAAATTTAAACATGCCTCTAATAAGAAAGCCCTCTACCAGCCACATAATTGGGGACACAACTACCCCGATCAGAGGTGATATTTCTCCTCCATCATCAATGTCAGTTAGACCACCAGAACAAATTGCAGTGAATCAACGTGCTATTTTAAATCAGTTGACCACTGTACATGGGCACTCTCAAAGCAGCTACATTGAAGCAAATAGCCATGTTGTGAACTTCATTACAACTACAACTTCTACTTCTCAGTACAGCAACTTGTATCCCATACAGAGGAATTATTTTGGACAGATGGTGGGACCTTCTATTTTTCAAATAGATATCACAACATATCTGCCAATGAAGGTCTTTTAACTAAACTTCAACCAGGGAGCAACCCACGGTTTCCAGTGCTATTGATTACTGATACATCAGCTAACTCTCTTTCAAGGCCAACTCATCAGACATCTTCAGTTTATGAAAGTCATCCTAGTCACAACTGATCTACCAGAGGACTATCAGATTATGCAGGATACAAGGATTAAAATTGACGTTGGAAAAATATCTGCAATTTTGTTATTTGAAAAATAAACATAGATGTGTACCTCTATTTACCTTATTTTTTTAAATAGTGTTAAGAGATAAATGGGAGACTAAGTTACAATTTAAAGATAAAAAGAGATACTTGATTGATATGATCATTTAATGGAACAATATGGTAGTTAATTTAAAAAATTTCTTGTAAGGAGGAAGAGAAAATGGAAGAATTTGGAGGAAGACTATAACATGGAGAGAGGGAAAAGTACTAAGTGGTTTCTGGTTCGTCCTGGAATGTATTAAAAGTGTTAAGTTAGGATTGGGTGGAAGGAGAGAAATTCAGAAACCAGCCCTGGGATCATGGTCTCTAATATGTCATCCCTGGAATCATAAGGGTCACATGATGTAGTCTCAGTTGGCACATTCAGCATGTGGTTGAATTTGAGAAGAAATTTTATCTATTGTCTTCTTTGTTCTGTTCTCGAAGCATTCCAATTGTTGCTTTCATTCCCTGCCCTCAAGAGTCTACACTATATTTTCAGTCGATACTTTATTTTGCTTTTATGTTCCATCCAAAGAAAAGCTTACGTCCTCAGGGTGGCTTTTAATGCCTTTCCAACTCTACGCACACGATCTGAACTTAGTTTAGTCATTCCTTTATAAATCTGGCATCTGACTACCTTGGCATATCTTTATGTTTCACTGTATCTGGAGATAAATCCAGGCAAACGCTTGTCAAGTATGTTAGCTGCAACCTCAACACTTTTGCTCCAGCTCATCCTTGGACTTTGGATGTCCTCCTTTAACCTACTTAGACTTTCCCAGTCTCAGCACAGAAACTACCTTCTTCAGAAGTTTTCTGTCTATCACCCTCTCCTTGTCTAACTGGGATACTAGCACAGTAAGCACAGCATTTGCCACAGGATGCATTTTAGTATTTAGTGAATGAAAAATACATGTTGACTTTAAGCAAAATCTACTTTCCTGAAACAACAAATCTCTCATAGTTTTCACAATATTTCGTTATTGTCTTTACTCTTCACCACAAACTAGCAGTTTCCATAGCCCATGGACTAGTCACTCAAGACAGTAAGGGGAGGTAGCTACAGGAGATAAAGTATTATTTTCTTCTTAATTCATGCCTCCTGAGGCCTAAAGCATTCCATTCTCATTTGCTGGATTTTTTCCTGACTCTTCATCACCCACCCACCCCAAAATAGCTGATTCTCTTCATCATATTAATAACTATACTGACCTCTAATTTATTTACTTCTTAGAATCAGAGCTTTGCCCAGAAGAGACCGTGCTAATGCAAACATTTAATGTAGGTTTATGCACCCCACATAACTTGTGCCCCTTCTAACCTTCACAAAGGAAGTATCAAAGAGGTACTAGACCCTTGGTTGAGGTGGTCGTATTAGGTAACCAAATTGCAACCTAAAATGTGTGGACTAGAAGGAGGTGAGTGTGGTGAATTTAAAAATTTGTCCAACTGCATGAGTACCAATTTTCTGCAGATATTAGGAAATATAAAATATTCATGGAAGAATTTGTCTATTTCTTATTAATTTTAAATAAAAGGTGAAGGATTTTCAGAATGTGAAATGCCCTGAAATGCTGGAAAAATTGTAGGCAATGTCAGGTTGTCTAAGGCTTCTGCTCATAATCATGCAGCCAGTGTTAACTGATAAGACTGGAATGGCAACATTGAGTCCTGAAAATATGTCACCAGTTGTGAAGAAAGACTTTGATTATCTGGAGAAAGGGCAAATGGGCCAGGGTAAACTCTTGCAGCATTCCACCAATATGACCTTTTCCAAGAGAAGAAAAGAGACCACTTGCAGCAGGAGATCTGTGTCTGGACAGCAGTGGTTGTTCTTACAACTGAATCATCAAGCTTTTAAATTTGTCAGCACAACTCTGATCGTGGCTATTTTATTGCTTACATTAGTAGGCTGGGGTTAAGATGGACTGGTTCAGCAGCTATTTTCCACTTCTCTTATCAGACAGTGGGTCTTACCATGATCATTTTAACAAGGTTCTATAATGATAAGTCAAAAGCTACAGTTTACTTTTAAAATTAGAATTCCTAAAGAAGAATATTGCTGGTTTCTCCATCTATAGTTTTCTACCTCGGAAATGCTAGACTATTGGCAAAAGTAGAAATGTTGTCTGGTGTTTGAAATCTATCCTCTGAGCTCTGTCCACAGAATTCTTACCACTAAATACTACAAATCTGTCTACCACTGTGTGTGTGTGTGAAGATGAATTGTTAAGCAGTAACTAAGTTTGTCTAAGTTAGGTCATCAGTAAATTATTATTTTGCATCTGGCAGAATTTTGGTGAATTAATAGTTTCATTGAGCCACCAGATTTTCTTCTGATTATGGAGAGGTAGATTATATTTCACCCAATATACTAATTGTTGCCTGTTTATTGAATCCCGAGCTGATGCTAGGGCCAAGCCACTGAACCCTTGAATGGGACTGAGGCAAATACATTCTCCAGTCCCCAGAGCCCAGCACAGGACTGTGTCTCCTTTTTAATTTATGCTAAATATCAATTTTTTTCCTTTTAATTCTCATTGTTGACACAACTTATTTTATCTTTGAACACCCTTGACTAATTTATAGAGACTGAACCCCGGATTTATTCCCTTTAAGCTACAAATTGCAATAACCTTTGTTTACTTGGACTACCTGGATTAGAGTGAGCGTAGTCATCATTTTGAAAGCAGTACTCAGTACTAAAAATGCAGAACCTTTACATTCTTTGCCCAGCACGTGAGCGATAATGTATGTTGTGGATCACAGTTATTATCCTCACATCCCATAATGCAACCATGGGAAAACAGCACATTGTTATCCAAAATCAAGTCTTTGTCAGTATTGCATTCCCAATGCAAAACAGTTAAGAATTGTAGGAGTTCTGAGATTTTAACATTCTGAGATTTTTAGCAACCTTGCATGTTCATTTCTTACAGATGCTCTTGTGGAAATGAGACTTTTGGTCTGAGACAGTGAACTTTATCACTTACAGCAAGAGCAGTCAGTTTTAAATTTGTATCCATTCCCTAATCTCAGATGAATACACGCAATGAAATTTTGTTGCCTACAGAAGCAGCGGGTTCTTAACATGAAGAAAGTTTAAGGCATGGTAAACCACTAATTTTATTCGTATCCTTATGTATAATTTATTAGAATCACTTATTTATTAGTATCTTTACCTAGGATAAGTATATCATGACTAAAGTTTACTTGATGCAAAAAGAATCATGAGAAATGACATGGAAAAAAGTGACCATTGACTTTCCCTATTTTCTTCCACTTTTATTGAGATATAAATGGCTTAAAACATTGTGTAAGTCTAGGTGCACAGGATAGTGATTTGATTTACAAATATCATGAAATATATATCATAGCAACTTTAGGGAGAATTCATTATCTCATTTAGATAAATTTGTAAAGAAATTAAATTTGTCTTTTGGTTGTGATGAGAAACTTTATGGTCTACTCTCTTAACAACATGATATAGAACATAAAGCAGTATTAATTTTAATTTTCATGTTATTACGGCGCATTCCTGGAACACGATTATTTTACGACTGGATGTTTATAGCTTTTGAATACATTAACCAAATCCTCCTTTCCCAATCCCTGCCTCTGTTAACTACAAATCTAATTTTTTTCTATGTGTATGTTTGTTTGTTTTTGAAGTGTACTTTAATCTATACAACTGTGTTAGTTTCTCTTACACAACATACTGTTTGCTGTTTTCAATATAATTCAATCAGATCACCAGAATATATCTAGTTATGATATGTTGCTATTTAAAGTTATTTAATAGTTATTGGCTATTCCCCATAGAGTACATTTCTTGACCCTGAATCATTTAATTTGCAACTGGAAAATTTTCTTTCTTAATTTCCTCAAATTTTCTTTTCCACACCCCATTTCCCTCCTTCTTGTGAACAACCTGTTTCTTTCTATATCTATAATTCCTTTTCTGTGTTGTTATGTTCATTTGTTTTAAATTCCAAATATGAGTAAAATCATTCAGCATTTTTCATTCAATTTCTGACTTATTTCACTGAGCATATTACCCTCTTGGCCAATCCTTTTGTTGCAAATGGCAAGAACTTATTTTTAGAGCTGAGTAATAACCCATTGTATTTTTATGTGTGTGTGCATATATATATATATATATAGTGCATATATATATATAGCATATATATATATAAATTGTGTGTGTGTGTATATATATATAGATTAATCTGTACTTAAGATGGGTATATATATATAGTATAAACACACATCTTCTTTATCCATCATCTATTGATGAGCAATTAATTTGCTTCTATATCCTGTCTATTGAGGATAATGCTGCAGTGAATATAGGGTTGAATTTATCTTTTCTAATTAGTGTTTTTATTTTCTTGGAATAAGTATCCCGATATGTATATTTTGGATTATATTTCATAATTAATTTTTATTTAAAGCTCCATTTTGTTTTCCACAGTGGCATCACATATTTACATTTACTCCAGCAGTGCATCAGGTTTGTTTCTCTTACATCCTAACCAACAGTTATGTTTGTTATCTTTTTGATAATAGTCATTCGGCCAGGAGTGACATAAAATCTCACTGTGTTTTGGATTTGCATTTTTCTGATGTTTAGTGATGTTGATCGGTTTCATGTGCCCAGTGGTTACATTTCCCCCACTGTATATTCATTTTTTGTAATGGGCTTAATGACCATAACTGTCTGATTTCATTTTCAGGCATTCTGTTGTGTTCCATTATTCTGTATGTTCTGTGCCACTACCATATTCGTTCTAATACTGCAGCTTTGTATTATAGTTTAAAATCAGGGACAGTGATACATCCTCTTTGTTTTTGTTAAAGATGTTTCTCTTTTTAGTTTGTTTGTTTTCTTTCCTTTCTTTTTTTTTAAGTGATTTCATCTCTTTTGGGTTTACATGTAAATTTTAAAATTATTTTTTGTAAGTGTCAGATAATGCCCTTGGTATTTTGATAGGCACTGAATTTAATTTGTGTATTTCCTTGGCTTATTCTGTCATTAAACAATATTTTTTTCCTAATCAATGAACACAGTATATCCTTTTACCTGTTTGCATTATCTTCAATTTCTGTTATACATATTTTATAGTTTTCTGAGTACAGTTTTTTACCTCCTTGGTTGGATATATTTCTTGATTTTTTTTTGTAATGCAACTGTAAATGAGACAGTTTCCTCACTTTCTCTATCTGTTAGCTTGTTGTTAGTGTGCAGAAATGCAAGATTTCTTTATGTTAATTTTGCATTCTGAAATTTTACCAAATGCATTGAAAAGCCCACATAGTATTGTGGCATCTTCTTTCAGATTTCTGTTTAAAGTATTTCATGTGCAAACAGATATTTTTACTCCTTTTCTGAAATAGCTATATTTTATTTACTTTTATTTTGGATAGCAATGGCTAGAATTTCCAATATGATACTGAATAACAGTGGAAAGAGTGAACAATCTTGTCTTCTTTCTGCTCTTACAGCAGATGCTTTCAGCTTTTCAGTGAGTGTCATGTTAGCTGAATACTTGTCATATGCGACCTTAAATGTGTTGAGGTATGTTTCCTCATACCCATTTTGAGGAGAAATATAATCATAAATATATACTGAATTTGTCAAAACATTTTATGTCCCTTTGAAGTGACAATATAATTTTTATTTTTCAATTAGTTAGTTTGTTGTATCATATTGATTAATTTCTGGATAATGAATCACTTTTGCATACCTGGCATAAAAGGAACTTAATCATACTGTATAATCCTTTTAATGTATTGTTTGCTTTGCTAATATTTATTGATGATTTTTTCATGTATGCTTGTAAGTAGTATTTAAACTGTAATTTTATGTGGTATTTGTTCCTGTTTTGGTAGTAGTGTGATACAGAATGATGGGTTAGGAAGCCTTCTTTCCTCTGCAAGTTTTTGGAATTCTCTGAGAAGGATAGATGATAGCTCTTCTTTAAATGTTTGGCAGAAGTCACCTGTGAAGCTGTCTATGCCTTGAATTTTATTTCTTGGGAGAATTTGTTTAATTACTTATTCAATTTCATTAGTGATAATCTGTTAATATTTTCTACTTCTCATTCCATTCGGTAGATTATGCCTTTCTAAGAAATTGGCCATTTCTTCTAGGGATTCCATTTTAATTGGCAAATAATTTGTTGTATCATCTTATGATGCTTTGTGTTACTTTGATATAAGCTGTAACTTCTCATTTATTTTGGAGCTTTTTAATTTGTACTCTCTTTTTTGCTCATGATTCTCTTTAAATTTTATCAGTTTTATTTATCTTTCAAAGGCCATTATGTAGTTTGTTTAGATGTTTCTATTTTAAATCTTTATTTTATATATTTATGCTTCGACCTTTCAGCTGTCTTTGTTTCCACTAACAAGTTTGTTTATTATTTTGCTGCATCTTTTGTTTGAAAGATTATGTTATAAGAGAGAGTTGTTTCTTATTTGTAGAAGTCGGATTGTTTTGCTATAAGCATCCGTATTAATATTGCTTTTGCTATAACACATGGAATTTGTTTTGTTGTTATATTTCTTTATGTATTTTTTCTTTGATTTATACGGCAACCCATTGGTTGTTTAATCTTGTATGAATTATCCTCCACACTTTACAATTTTTCTCAGGTTTTCTTCTTTTATTATATTTCTATTCTCACATAATCCATATGTTTCTTCACAAAACAAGGTGAAAAATAATAAAATTTTTACTGAATTCTGAAAGACCCAAATTTTCTAAAATTATCTTTGAAAAATGAACAAAGCTGTGGTTATTATCCTCCCTGAATTTAGAACATACTACAAATTTACAGTAAGCAAAAGATCAAAATATTTCACTAAAAGAGTCACATAGATCAATGGAACAAAATAAAGAGTCCTTAAATAAAAACACAAACATATGGTCAATTTGTCTACATGAAGGACGCAACAGTATACAATGGAAAAAATGCAGTCTCTTCAACAATTAGTTCTGGGAAAACTGGACATTACAGGTAAAAGGAAGATGTAAGAGCACTTCCTTACATAGTATACAAAATAAAATAGAAATGGATTAATTTCCTAAATGTAAAACCTGAAACTATGCAATTTATGAACAAGAATAGGAACAGCATTGCCTTTGTGAAAATCATAACAATATTTATTTTTGATCTATCTCCTAATTAAAAAAAGGAAAACAAACAATAACAGTTTTTAATTATACTGAGGAAAAAATAGATGTACTATGTGATACAGTGATTCCACTTCTTGTATAAGTGTGAAATGCAAAAACTTTTGCAGAGCAAAGGAAACATTCTGTAAGACTTATCACAACACACAGAATAGAAAGAAGAATTTCAGACTATGAAACTCACAAAGTGTTAATATCCATAATGTATATATAGTATTTTAGACTCATTATTTAAAAAACAAAGACCCCAACTTAAAAACAGTAGAAGGATCTCCATGGAAACTTTTCAAAAACAGACATGTTGATGATTTTCATGGATATAAAAAGAAATATAATGTTGCTATTCATTAGGAAATCATAAATCAAAACCAGAATGAAATACTATCTCACAGCAACCAAAATTGTTATTAAAAAAGTCTTCAAATGACAAACATTAATATGAATGTCGATAAAAGGGAACCCAAGTACACTGTTGGTGGAAATATAAATTGAGGCATCCACTATTATAAAAGTGTGGACAGTGCTAAGTAAACTAGAAACAGAAACATTATATGTTGCAGCAATTCCAGTTTTTTTTATAAACCTATAAGTAATGTAAACATTAACTTTAAAGGATATATTACCCCCAAAGTTCTTAACATCATCATTTATAATAGCCAAGGATAGAAGCACAAATCAACTGCCCATCAACAGATGATTGGCTGAAGTAGATGTGAGGTATAGATAACATAATAAATACTTAGTCATTGTCATATCAAAAAATAAAATTCTGCCATTTGGAACAATGTAACGGGACCCAGATACTGTTGCACATAGGAAAATAAGTCATACAGAGAAAAACACTCTATGTTATCACTTTCATGAGGAAACTAAATATATAAGAGAGATAATCATAAAAAAAAGGAACAGAATCACATATATATGTGTAGTGTACCAAGTAGTGGTTTCTACTGGGGACAGGGAAGAAGGATGGGGAAGACAGAAATATGCAAGCTACTAGTTATAAATTAGAGAAGCAAGAGGGCTATATTTACAGCACAGAGCAAGATTTTAATAATTTAATTGATTTTAAAGAATTTAGAGGCATATATTATACTAAAATGTTCATGCATTTGGGAAAAATATTGAAGAAAAGAACCCAAGAAAAACAAAATATTTTGTAGTACTCTGATATTAAGGGAGATGATTAGTTCACTTTCTTTACTGTTCTTATAATGTCCTTATTAGAATTTAACTTTTAAATGTAAAAGTTTAAATTTTGAATAAAGTGACATATGTTTAAACTATTTCTGTCTCTCCCTTTAAATCTACAGTCAGTGAAACTGTCACATCTCAGCAAAAATAACTACAACACAAAACAATACTCCAGAACACATGTGTACAGCTGAAGTTTGGTGGGCTAAAACACAAAATGATGGCTGATCTGAGGGAAGAGACCAGTTGGTGCCTTCAACCAAGGCCCACTTACTAGGGTATCTGAGCCCAGAGTTTCAGAGTACCCAGTAGAAACAGGGTCTCAATGGTTCACACAGCTTCAGCCTCCAACTGCACCAGTACTCATGGTCACAGGTAACTAGGAGGGAGTCACAATGCAGACAGAATTTCCATCCTTTTGACACTCAGACATTCATGACACTCTCCCTACTTCCCATTCATGGTGGTGGAGAAAATATACCTTGCAACATTGGACATGGCAATGGCACTTGCCTGATTCCAACTATCCACCTGTCTTTACACCTTTCCTCAATGTGTGCACTCAATCTTAAGGGATATCAGATAAAAGGAAGGGTTCACCGGCCCAGTGACAACAGTGGCATTAACTACCAGATTTGTCTAAGAAGTGACAATGTAAGCAATCTTTTATCCAGACAGTAGCGACTTGAAAGTGTCATTTTGAAATATTATCAGAAGTATCTCAGATAAGTAAAACCAAACAAGGACTCCAAAGCACAATCTGTTTTTTAGGGTCATCAGAGCAATAATTTACCAGGATCATGACCAATCACAGCAACAATATAGGGCATGCACACACACAGATACACAAACACAGAAACTGACACAGACACAGACACACACGCACAGGCAAACGCACTCACAGATGAACACACACACACACAATATCAACCCTGCAGCAAACAAATAAAGGTCATGGAATATTGCCGTATAACTAATAGAGAATCCAAAGTGTTGTCATACAGAATCTCAATACAAAATACAAAACTCAGAAAGCAGATTAGTGAGCTCAGGAATAAAATAAATGATGATAAGGAATACATTATCTAATAGACTGAAACTATGAAACAACCAAACATTATTGGAAGACCAGATGAACTTAATAAATGATATGATTTATGCAACAGAAAGCATTGGAAGAAGACTGTCTTGTGGAAGAGAGATTAGCAAATTCACCAATACAAAACAAGAAATGATAGGAGAGGGCTGAGATATAAGATATTAAAAAGTGAGGAAATTCTAAAATAGCCATCGGACTTCTTCAAGAAGTTCACATTAGAGTAAATCCTGGAAGGAGGAGAAAGTTAGAAGGCAGCTGATGGTTTAATTAAAGTTGTAATAGTTGATAACTTCCTGAACCTGTGTAAGGAACTGACATACAATTCCATGAGCCAACACAACAC
Organism: Vicugna pacos; assembly: GCF_048564905.1. Classification (NCBI taxonomy): domain Eukaryota; kingdom Metazoa; phylum Chordata; class Mammalia; order Artiodactyla; family Camelidae; genus Vicugna; species Vicugna pacos. The sequence goes on from NW_027328738.1 coordinate 3,171,551, forward strand.
CAATAATTTTAAGTCAATGAGACCTTCTACAAGATATGTCATATGCAAATTGGCAAGTCAATGCCAGAGAAAAATTTTAAAGGCAGCCAAAATAGTTATGTTAAATTACATAGGAATCCCCATCAGGCTATCAGCAGATTGCTGAGCAGAAAACATACACCAAGGGTAATTAAAATGACATTTTCAAACTACTGAAATAAGAAATCTCTCACCCAAGGATACTCTACCTTGCACAGTTATCACTTAGGTGTAAAGTAAAAATAAAGAATATACCAGACAAACAAACATGAATGAGATGGAAAAAAGAAAACCGAGACACATTACAAGAGGTTCAGAAAAGAGCTATTCTAAGAAAAACAAAATGGCAAATATGCACAAAACATTGAACAAAATACTAAGCAGAGACAATGAGAAAGTTGCAACTGTTTCTTTGGTTATGTTTTTAAATGCTACTATTCTATATGAACTAATGAGAGAAAAATAGTAATTCAGTTGCAATAGATATAGGTACCTCAATCTAGTAACTTGTTCACAACAGAAATAGAAATAATTTGGGTCAGTAATCATAAAAAGTAATGAGTAATAATAAAATAATATTAAAGGAAGATGCTATCAGCGGAAAAAGGGCTAAATTATACATGAGATTTTTTATTTTTTATTGAAGTACAGTAGATGTACTATATTGTGTAGTTTCAGATGTACAGCATAGTGATTCCAACCAATTATTAGATTAGATTGCATTATAAATTATTACAATAATTGTAACATACAATTATTATAAGTTATTGTGTCTAATTCCCTAATCTATACACATTATCCTTGCTGCTTATCTCCTTTATGTATACTATTTTTACCTGTCAGTTTCCTACCATTGAATCGTGTTTCCCTTCCCCTTTGGTAAACATAAATTTTTTCCCATATCTTTCAGTCTGCTTCAGTCTTGTCTATCTAATCTCTCTATCTCTCTACCATGTCTCTATCAATCTATCTATCTATCTATCATGTGCCTATGTATCTATCCTTCTATGTATCTACTTATCTGTCATCTATCAATAGATAGCTATAGGTAGATGTACACAGATATTTGTTATTCTTTAGACTTCACATTTAGATTATATTATATACTTTTGTCTTTTTCTAAGTTATTTCACTAAGCACAATATTTACTAGGTCCATTCATGATGCTGAAACAGCCATGTGTTATATTTTTCATGGCTGAGTATTATTCCATTGCATATTTATAGAACCATCATATCTACTTAAGTCCATAGTCTACTGTGGGCTCTTGGATTGCTTCCATGTCTTGCATATTATAAACAGTGCTGTTGTGAACATTGGTTCTTCTCAATTTAGGGTTTCTTCCTCAGATTTTTCCTAGGATATATGTTACTGTTTCATATGGTAGTTCTGTTTTAGGTGTTAAAGAAATCTGAATACTATTTTCCATAGAAATTTTACCAATTTACAATTCTACCAAGAGTATACAAGTGATTCGTTTCCTCCACATCATCTCCAACAGTTTCTATTTGTAGACTTTTTGATAATAGCCATTTGACAAGTGTGAAGTGATGACTTATTGTGGTTTTGAACTGCTATTAACTAATAATTAGTAATGTTGAGCATTTTTATCACTTGCCTGTTACTCATCTGTATGTTTTCTTTGGAAAAATATTAACTCAGGTACTCTGCTATTTTTTGATTGGGTTTTTGTCTTTCACATTGAGTTGTGTAAATTAAATCCATATTACATCTATTAACTTACATCTATTTCACCCTGGTCAATTGCATTTTTTGCAAATATGTTCTCCAATTACTTAGGCAGTGTTTTCATTTCGTTCAAAGTGTCCTTAGGTGTGCAGAAGTTTTCAAGTTTATTTAGGTCTCACTTGCTTATCTTTGCTTTTATTTCTTTTGCCTTAGGAGACTGATACAAGAAATTATTCCTATGATATATATCCAATAGTGTATCACATATATCACCTTCTAGAAGTTTTATGGTGTCAGGACTTACATTTAGGTCCTTAAAAACTTGGAGTTTATTTTTATATATGTCAGGGAACGCTCTCATTTCACTGTTTTACATGTAGATGTCCAGCTTTCCAAAAACCATCCATTGACAAGACTGTCTTTTCTCCATTGTGTACTCTTGCCTATTTTATCATTGATTCATTGCTCATAGGTGTGTGGAATTATTCCTAGGCTCTCTATCTGATTTTATTGATTATATCTCTGTGCCAATGTCATGCTGTTTTTATTACTGTAGTTTGTAGTATAGTAAGGAATCCAGGAAGTTTATACCTCCAGATTTGTTGTTTTTTCTCAAGATCATTTTGACAATTTTAATGGTTTCATGTAAAACTTAGAGTTATTTATTTTCTGCTTCTGTTGGAAATATTACAGCTTCATAACAGGAATTGCACTAAATTTGTATGTTTCTTTGTGTAGCTCGGCCATGTTAACAATATTAACTCCTTCAATCCAAGAGCACAAGACATCTTTCCATTTTTATGAATCATTTTTAATTTCTTTGCCAATGTTTTTTAAGTTTCAGTGTTTAGATGTTTCATATATGTGGTTACATTTATTCCAAGGTTTTCGGGGTAATGGGATTTTAAATAGTATTGCTCTCAACGTCCAATTTAGGGTATCTCATAAATAACATGTAGAAATGTAAGAGAAAACTTTACATTAATCTTGTACCCTGCTCCCTTGTTGAAATTATTTATTGTTGCTATTAGTCTGTGTGGAGAACTTAGGACTCTATATAGATTGTTATGTCATCATTACTGGTGCCAATTTTGCCTCTTTCTTTCAATTTTGCATTTATTCTTCTTTTTTCTTTCCTTTTCCTTTCTTCTTTTACTATAGAACAGAAGTGCTGAGAGTAGGAATCCTTGTCTTGTTCCCGAATTTACCCAGAATGTTTTCAGCTTTTCCCCTAAGTATTATAAATTGTTATAAATGGCCTATAGTATGTTGAGGGATGTTCATGTTATACTCTCTTTCATGAGAGTTCTGATCATGAATGTATGTTGAATTTTGTCTAATGCTTTTTCTGTGTGTATTGACATGGTCCTGTTCATTTTGTCCTTCCTTTATTAAATACGTGTCATGCTGATTGACTTGTGTATGTTTAATCATCCCTGTGACTCTGGAAGGAATCCAACTGATCATCAAGTATAATCCTTTCTATGTATTGCTGGATTAATTTGTTGATGTTCTGTTGAGGATTTTTTAATGTATATTAACCAAGGATATTGGCTTTATATTTTCATTTCTTTTTTTGGTAGTGTCTTTGGTTCTGTTATCATGGTATTGGAGGCGTCATAGAATAACTTTGGGAATTTTCCTTCCTAATACATTTTTTGAAATAGTTGAGAGGAAAGAGGTTTTAGTAAAGGCATCCAGGCATTTTGTTCAAGGGGTGTTTCTAAAACTATAGACTTTATTTAAATTATACTGATTGCTCTTTTCAAGTTTTCAGTTATCTTTTTATTCAGTGTTGGCAGGCTGTATGTTTCAAGAAATTTGTCTCTTTAAGGTCGTCCTGTTGGTTGTCACGTAACTGCTCAGGGTGCTTTCATAATCTTTGCATTTCTGTACTGTCAGATATTATTTCTAATATTTCATTTATTATTTTGTTTGGGTCGAACCTGTATTTCTTGATTAGCCTGGCAAAAATGCTTATCAATTTATTAATATTTTTAAGAAAAAATAGCTGTTGATTTTATGAATTTTAACTTATTTTTTAATTTTTATTTTATTTATTTTCAACCTAATCATTAAAGATTACTCATTCTACTGCCTTTGCATTTTGTTTGTTCTTATATCTAGTTATTTCAGTTGGTAAGCTTTATCCTTCCTGTGAGGTTTTCATTTTTCCTCATAGAAGGCCTCAATTGTTCTAAGCTTCCCTCTTAGATTTGCCTTTACTGCATCCCATACATTTGATGAAGTTGTGTTTTCATTGTAATTTGTCTCCAGGTATGATTTTATTACCTCTTTGCTTTCATAATTGACCTTGTTTTATTTTATTTTTTTAAAGGATGAGGTTTAATCTCATGTTTGTGCTTTTCCTGTTTTTTCTAGAGTTGATGCATAGATTCATAATTTTGTGTATGGAAAAATACTTGCTGTAATCTGTATTTGTTAAAAGTTCCTGAGGCTCATTTCATGACATAATATGTGGTTAATTCCTTAGATAACATGCTGTGCACACTTGAGAAGTTTATGTGTTCTCCTTTTCTGATGCAGTGTCCAATATCTCAGTTAGGTTCAAATGATCTAATATGCCATTAAGACCTCTGTTTCCTTACAGATATTCTTTCTGGAAGATATGGCCATCAGAATAGTGAGGTGTTAAACTCATCTACATAATTGTTTCATAATGAATTAATTCCTTCATTTCTACTAATATTTCTTTTTATACTTAGGATCTACAGTGTTGGGTCCATATATAATTTAATGAGTGTAATACTCTATTTTTATATTGATCTCTTTCTGTTAATATAATCTCATATTTATCTTGCATTGTGGCCCTTATTTTAAAACGTATTTTGTATGAATTGAGCATTGCAAAATGCACTTTCTTGTCGTTTCCATTAAACATCTTTTCCATCTGTCTCCTGGTTGTGTTTATATTCCACCATAAAGTGAGACTTTTGTGGGGGAAGTGAAGATGATGGAGCAGAAGGATGCTCATAGCTCACCCTTTCCCACAAATGCACCAAGACTCACATCCACAGACCTACTCAGCTAACCAGAAAACCTACAGAACTCTGATAGTACACTGTCCTCTTCAAAAGATAAAAATGCAAAATATCTTGTAGAAGAAAATGAAGAAAGAAAGAAGAAAAGGCAAAACAGATTGAGACACATCCCACAGGGAGGGAGCAGCAAAGAAGGCCTGGTGCTTATTCACTGGGTCTCCCCTCTCCAACTGAGAGTTCAGCAGGATGGAGGGGGATCCTCCAAGAATTGGAACTCTATAGAGTACAAGTACTAAGTTAAACAGGCAGTGAGGATCCCTGTGACAACCAGCCCAAGAGGCATCCTGGCAGCTGGGGGGAGGGCCATGCTGCCTGAGCTGGGTGGAAGATGAAGATGGCTGCACTGAGGCACCCCGGGGGAATTGAGGGGGCTGTGCACCATTGCTGTGGGTTCATAGGGCAGAACAACCTGGGCCCTCCATTAAATAACAGGGCAGACAAGCCCTGGGATTGGAAAGGTGCATTCTAAATTTCTGAAAATCCACAAAATTATCTAGGACAAGAGACCTAGGGCTCAGGCACAGCCAACATAGCTTCTGGTGCTTTGCACCCTGGCAGCAGCGAGAGCAAATCTGCATTCACTCCTAAGGACTTAGCAGCCTTAAGTGCGAGAAGGGGACTTGTTTACAGCCTGAGGCAGATAAGATATTTCCGTCCTATTTCTTCAGAGAACTTGCTCTGCCAATGCAAACAAGGAGCTGGGTTTTGGCCCAGATCAGTGACAGGGCACATAACATTGGAGAGACAGGCACCCTGAGGGGGCTGATGGCCCACCAACTTTTGGGATGGAACACAGCCACTGACCATGTGGCTGGGAGAAGGCTTTATGCCCACTCCTGCCTGGTGAGTCTGAAACATATAACTGAGGCATCGGTCAGGGCAGTGACAAGACAGCACAAAGTAAAGAGAGCTGCTCCATAACCAGTGATGGGAGTAGGAGTGATCTGCTTGCCAACAGGCCCTAGGAGCTGCACAGATGAGGGCTCCAATGGAGGGCCTCTGGAAAAAGCAATCTGAGCTTCAAAAACAGGATGAATACAGAAAGAGTTCACATTACATTACACAGTCTCCAGGACACACTGACCACCCCCTTGTTTTAATCTGTTTTTATCAGTTCCATTTTCTATTACCCTCTTAATTTTTAATTCTTAGGCAATTATATATACCCCCTTTTATAGCCCATTGAAATTTTTTAAAAATATTTTTATTATTATTATTTTTCAAAACTCTGCTTCAACTTGCTCTTCTATTATGTATTATACATTGTCTTCAAACATTTATTTCCCGTTCTTTAAAATTCTTTGTCTCCCTCTCTCTTTTTTCTCTCTTTTAGTTGTATTACTACATAGGCATTAGGAAGTTAAACTCCTTTAGGACCACAGTAGATAACTGATACTCCATAAATCACAGTGCCAAAGAGGTAGGAGCAAGATGATGAAGCAGACAAACCATTCCCAATTAAAAGAACAAGAGAAATCCTCTGAAAGTACGATCAGTGAAATAGATATCAATAGCCTACTAGATCAAGGTTTCAAAAAAGGTGGGATCAAATTAATGAAGGAAATAAAAGATAGTGTTTAGAGACATAAAATATGTTAAAAATGAAATGGAAGCTATAAAGAAGAGCCAAGTAGAATAGGTAAAACTGTTGACTGAGATGAGGAATGATCTAAAGGGGTCACAAAGCTGACTAGATAATGCAGAGGAATGAATTAGTGACCTAGAAGACAGGACAATAGAAAGCACCCAATCAGAACAGCCACAAGAGAAACAACAAGAAACAAATGAAAATAGCATGAGACCTTTGTGATAATAGAAAGCATGCCAAACTTGGCATGATAGAAGTCCCAGAATGGGAGGAAAGATAAAAGGGGATTGCAAAGGTGTTTGAAGAAATCATGAGTGAGAACTTCCCAAACTGAAAGAAGAAATCAGATATCCAAGTACAGGAATCTCAGACTGTCCCAAACAGGAAGAACTCAAATAAACCCACAACAAGACATATAATTAAGATGGCCAGAGCCAAGGATAAGGAAATGATCCCAAAGGCAGCATGAGAGTAGCAAAGAGTGTGTTACAAGGGAATCCCCAGAAGGCTCACAGCTGAATTCACAACACAAATACAACAGAACAGAAGGGAGGGGCAAGATGTATTCAAATTCCTGAATGAAAAAAATGATATACCCTAGGATACATTAACCAGCAAGGCTATTTTCTATGGTAGAAGGAGACAGAAGTAATTTCACAGACAAGAAAAAGCTACAAGAGTTTAGCAACACTATACCCATGCAAAAAGAAATATTGAAAGGTCCACTCTAAAAAGAAAAGCAACAGGATGCTACAGAAATGTGAATCTCACAGCTGGAAAGGTGATAACTCATGAACTAGAAATAAAATAAACACAAAATTTTAAAAAAAGACATACAAATCATTGAGATTGGAAATGGAGTTAGGAAAATAGAGAATTTTTTTCTTGGGGGGTCTTTCATTATAAAATAATTTGTTCTCAGTAGGATGCATTTGAGATCATGTTACTATCAGTTTAATAAAATCAGTTATAGTAATGGTCTAATAGACTTATATAATAGGGTAAAAACAAGACAAAAACATATACAGGGAGTCAATAAAACTAAATAAATTTCATGATAATACAAAGGAAAATGACCAAGCCAAAAAAGGAAGATCAAACGAACAAAGAGGAAATAAAAGATCAACTGCAAAGATAAGGTCAAAATGACAATAAACACAAACATATCATCGATTATTGTAAATGTTAATGGACTAAATGCTCCATTCAATGCCATTGAGTGGCATGCTGGATAATAAAGCAAGAACCTTCAATATGCTGCATAAAAGAGATCCACTTCAGCGAGAAGGAAACAAATAGATTGAGAGTGAAAGGATGGAAAAGCATATTCCATACAATGGGAAAAGCCAAAAAAGCAGGTGTTGCAGTACTGACTTCAGACAAAATAGTCTTTAAAACAAAGGTCATAAAGAAAAATAAGGAAGGACATATTATGATGATTGAAGGAGTGATACAAGATGAGGATAGCACACTTGTTAATACATAGGCACCAAATAGAGGACTACCTAAGTACATGAAAAAATTACTAACAGATATAAAGGGGGATAGTGATGGGAATCGAAACATGGTTGGAGATTTCAACACTGCATTAACATCACTGGACAGATCATTGAGATAGAAATTAAATTAGGCAACAGACAATTTAAATAATACAATAGAAATATTACACTTGGTGGATATTTTCAGAGAATTGCACCACCCACAAAATAGTATATGCATTCTTTTCAAGTGCACATGGGACATTTTCCAGGATTCGTGATATACTTGGGCACAAAAGAAACTTCAGCAATTTTAAGAAGATAAAAATTACCTCAAGCTTCTTTACTGACCACAATGCCATGAAGTTGACATCAACAAAGAGAAACAAAGGAGAACAAAAGGAAAACATGGGGATTAAACAATATGTTGTTATAACACCTATGGGTCCAAGAAGAAATCAAAGCTGAAATGAAAATGTACCTTGAGACAATAGTAAATGAAAGCAAAACCACACAACATTTATGAGACACAGCAAAAGCACTGTTGAGAGGGGAGTTTATAGCGATACAGGCCTTCCTCAAAAAACAAGAACAACCACAAATAAACAATTTAACCCATCAGGAGAATAAACTTGAAAAAGAAAAAAAAAAACCCAAAAGGCAGCAGAAGGAAGGAAATCATAAATATTGGGGAGGAAATAACCAAAATAGAGTTTTAAAAGACCATAGAAAAAAAATCAACCAATCCAAAGGCTGGTTTTTTGAAAAAGTAAGTAAAATCTACAAACCTCTGGCCAAACTCAAAAAGAATAAAAGAGAGAGAGCACAAATTAGCAAAATAAGTTTGGAGAATGGAGAATTTAGAACTGATAAAGTAGAAATACATAATACCATATGAGAATATTATGAAAAGTACATTGAACCAAACTGGATAACCTAGAGGAGATGGACAAGTTACTGGAAACATACTGTCTACCAAGACTGAATCAAGAAGAAACTGACCCCTTGAACAAACAGAGCAGTAGAAATGAAATCAAAATAGCAGTATAAAACCTCCCTACAAATAACAGTACAGGATCGGATGGTTTCACTACGGATTTCTACCACACATGCATAGAAGAACTCATACCAGTCTTTCTCAAACTCTTCCAGAAGATTGAAAAGGAAGGAATACTCCCAAAGTCATTCTATGAAGCCACAATTACCCTGATACCACAACCAGGATAAGACAATACCAAACAAGACAATTTTAAGCCAATAGCAGTGATGAACACAGAAGCCAATATCCTCACCAAAATAGTAGTGAATAGAGTCCAAAACAGAGAAAAAAGATTATACATCATGACCAAGTGGGGATAATGCCAGAGACACGGGGTGGTTCAACATATGCAAATCAATCAATGCAATACAGCACATCAACAAGAGAAACGACCAAAACTGCGTGAACATCTCAATAGATGCAGGAAAAGCATTTGATAAAATTCAACACACACTTTTGATAAAAACTCTCACCAAATTGGGCATAGAGGCAACATATCTCAGCATCATAAAAGCTATAGATTACAAATCTACAGCCAGCATAGTACTGAATAATGAGAAAGTCAAAATCTTCCCACTAAAATCTGGGAAAAGACAAGGACGCACACTATCACCACCCCAACTCAACATAGACTTGGAAGACCTAGCCACAGCAATCAAACAAGAGAAAGAAGTAAAAGGGATGCAAATTGGAAAGGAAGATTTTAAAGTCTCACTATATGCAGACAATGTTACTATATATAGAAAACCCTACAAGATCCAGACAAAAACTATTACAGCTGATCGATGGATTCAGCAATGTAGCAGGTTACAAGATTAAAGTTCAAAAATCAGTGGCATTTCTTAACGCTAATTATTCAGACAATACTATAGAGCTACAATCAACATGACAGCACTGTATTGGTTGGAAAATATACATATAGGCCAATGGAACAGAATAGAGAGCCCAGAAATAATCCCACAAACATTTGGTCAATTAATCTTAGACAAAGGAGGCAAGAAATTACAATGGAAGAGACACAATCTCTTCAGCAACTGGTGTTGGGAAAACTGGACAACAGCATGTAAATCAATGAGGCTAGAACACTCCCAATGAACCTAGAACACCATACACAAAAATAAACACAGAATGGATCAAAGACTTATACATAAGATAAGATAGAATAAACTTCCAAGTGGAAAATAAAGGCAAAACATACCTGACATATATTTCATAAATTTCCTTGTAGAAAAATTAAAAGCAAGAATAAACAAATGAGACCTAATGAAACTTACAAGCTTCTGCACAGTAAAGAAACTGGAAGTAAAAAAAAATACAACCCACTGAATGGGAAAAACTGAATATGAAACCGACAAAGGATTGATCTCCAGAGTGTATAAGCAGCGCATCCAACTAAAGAAGAAAAAATAAATCACCCAATGCAAAAATTGGCAGAAGACCTAAACAAGAAATTCTGCAAGGAAGACATACAAATTACCAAAAGGCACATCAGAAAATACCCAATATCACTGATTATCTGAGAAATGCAAATCAAAACTACAATGAGGTATCACCTCACACTATTCAGAATGGCCATCATTCCAATATCTACAAATGACAAATGCAGGAGATGCCTTGGAGAAAAGGGAACCGTCCTTCACTGCTGGTGGCAATGCAGTTTGGTGCAGCCACAGTGGAAAACAGGATGGAGATTCGTCAGAAGCCTAGGAATAGACTTAGCATATGACCCAGGAATCCCGCTCCTGGCCATAAATCATGAAGGAACCCTACTTCTGGATGACACTTGAACCCCAATATTTATAGCCAGCACTATTTACAATAACGAAGACATGGAAACAGACTAAATGTCCATCGACAGTTGACTAGATAAAGAAGAGGTGGTATATTTATATAATGGGATACTGGTCAGCCATATAAAGCGACAACATAATGCCATTTTCAGCATCATGAATGGTCCAGGAGAAAATCAGTCTAAGTGAAGTAAGCCAGAAAGAGAAAGAAAAATACCATATGAGATGGCTCATCAGTGAAATATAAAAACAAAATAAAACAAGACAAAAAAGCACAAATACAAAACAGAAATAGACTCTCAGACATAGACTAGAAGGTTTTGTTAGCCAAGGGGCCGGGGGGTGGGAAGAGATAGACTGGGAGGTCTAAATTGTAGAACAGATAAACAGGATTGTACTGTATAGCACAGGGAAATATATACAAGTTCTTACAGAAGCCCTCAGTGGAAAAAATGGGACAACAAATATATGTTTGTTCATTGTAACTCAGTACTGTGCTCTATGCTGGGATTGGAGACAACTTTGTAAAATGACTGTAAATCAATAAAGAAAACTTAAAAAAATGTTATTAAGTATTACAGGTGTAAATATACATTAGAGAGAAAAAGAAAACTATGCAAAAGAGCAGTAAAACCAAAGATTTTTTTTGTTTTCTTTTTAAGATAAGCAAAACCAAAAAACCTCTAGCCAGGTGCATCATGAAGAATAGAGAGATACCCCAAAGAAATAAAGTAAGAAATAAAAGAAGAGAAATAACAATTATTTCTTCAAATATACAAAAAAGGGATCATTTTGTCAACACATTCAAATAAACTGGACAACTTAGAAGAAATAGACAAATGTCTAGAAAGAGACAGAAATAAGGAGAAACAAATAATTTGAACAAACTGTTTACTAGAAGAAATAATCTGCATTTAAAAAAATCGTTAAATAGAAGTGCAGATTTAAACAAATCCTGTGGAGAACTGTACAAAAATACAAAGCAGAACTTATACTCTTCAAATTATTCAAAAATATTGAAGATGTGTGAAACTCCCTAATTAATTCTATGAAGAATTCATCACCCTGATAGCAAAGCCAACAAACAAACTACAGGCAAAGGGAACTTCAAGCCAATGAAATTGATAGATTTTGATGCAAAAATTCTACAAAATATTATTAGTAAACTAAATCCAGCAATACCAAAAATGAATCATACACCATGATCAACTTGGATTCATTGCAGGGTCACAAGAGTAGTTCAACATACACAAAACAATCAGTTTGATACAACACATTAAGAAAAGGAAAAGAGAATACAACATGGTCATCCCAATAAATCCATAAAAAGTATTTCACAAAATTCAACATTTATTCATTAAAACAGCAACAACAGCTACAACAACAAGAACAACAATAGCAACAACAATAGAAACCTCTTACCAAAGTAGGATTCAGGAAATATATCTCAACATAATTGAAGTTATTACTTACAAACCCACAGACAACGTAATATGCAAAAATGAATAACTGAAAACCAAATTAAGGAATAAGACAAGGATGCCCAATCTCCACATTTCTGTTAAACACAGTATGGGAAGTCCTCACAACAGCAATAAGACAAGAAAAAAAGTTATTCAAGTTGGATTGAATGAAGTAAATCTGGTATTATTTTAGATGACATGATAATATATAAAGAGATCCCTAAAGACTGCCCAAACCAGAACAACTAAAACTAATTAAGACATTTAGCAAATTAGCATGAGTCATGGTTAATATACAAAAACTGGCACAATTCTTTACACTTAAAATGAAATATTCCATAATTTTAAAATATATATATGAAATCAGATCAAAAAATGAGAAACCTATGGATAATCCAAGATAATAAAATCAATAGGACACTGAGAAAGAAATTTGAAGATGATGCAAAGAAAAGGAAAGAAATCTCAATGTTTTAGTTTAGAGGAATTTATATTGTTAAAATATACATACTACAAAATATGTCTAAGGATATAAATTGATTCAGATCGAAATACATGATATTTTCCACAGAACTAAAAACATCCCTATGATTTGTATGGAACTGCAAAAGTACCAGAACTGCAAAAGAAACAATGAGGAAAAAGGACAAAGTTGGAGGCATAACACTTAACACTCCCAGATCTCAGACTGTATTACAAAACTACAGTAATCAAAACAGCACAATACTGGAAAGTAAACAAACATCTATATCACTGGAACAGAACACAGAGGCAGAAATAAAACATCACAACTATGGTCAACTAAACTATGACAAAGGAAACAATCATATATCATGCCTTAAAACAGTCTTCAGCAAGGGATATTAAGAAAACTAGACAGCTACATGTAAATCAATGAAATTAGAACACTCCCTCACACTGTACAAGAATAAATTCTAAATATTTTAAATATCTGAATCTAATACATGACAAAATGAAACTTCTGGAATCTAACATAGGCAAAACAAAACAAAAATTGTAGAAAAATTTTCTTATGTCACACTCCCAAGCAGAAAACAATAAAGGTAAAATAAGCAAATAAGTCCTAACTAAACTTAAAAGCTTCTACACAGCAAATTAAAATGAAAATATGAACTTCCAATTGGGAGAAAACATTAGGAAACAATGAAATCTAAAAGAGGCTAATTTCTAAAATACACAAATCGTTCATAAAACACAAGTTCAAAAATCTACAAACAACTCAGCCAGAAAATGAGCAGAAGACAATTCTCTAAAAAAGACACACAGATGACAAACAGGAAAATAAAAACGTGCTCACATTGCTAATCATTATACAAAGGGAAGACAAAAATAAAGTAATGTTTTACCTCACACAAATGAGAAGGGCTGTCGTCCAAATGTCTACAAATAATAAAGACAGGGGAGATTGTGGAGAAAAAGGGACTCCCCAACGCTGTTGGTGGGAATCAAAATTGGTGAAACCACTTTGGAAACAGTATGGAAGTGCTTTAAATAATAAATTAGACCTATCATATGACACAGCAATTCCACTCCTGGGCATATAAAACATATAACCTGAAATTAAAGAATCCTAGGGTAAAACATAAGAAGTACACTCTGACATTGGACTTAATTTGATTCTACAAATGTCTCCTTTGACAAGGGAAGCAGAAGTAACTCTAATAAAATATGATTGTGTCACACTAAACAGATTTACACTGCAAAAGAAATGATCAATGAAATGAAAAGTCATCCAACACAATGGTAGAACATATTTTCAAGTGATAATTTCCAATCAAGTGTTAATATCCAAAATATATGGCAAACTCTTACCCCAAAACAACAACAAAAAAGAGCAAATAATCCAATTAAAACAATGTCCATAGGAACTGAATAGATAGATCTGAATCAATTTTTTGTAGAAAACATACAGTTGGCTATATGACACATGAAAATGTGTTCAGAGTTATAAATTATTTGGAGAGTCATAAACCAAAAATGAGACAAGACCTCACACTTTTCAGGAGGCTCTCATCAAAAAGAAAAGAAATAGATGTTGGTGAGATTGTGGAGAAAAATGAACACCGTGGACACTGCTGATAGGAATGCAAAGTATTGATTCCATTGCATATATATATCAAATTTTCATCATCCATTTTTCTGTCACGGGATTTTGTGTTTGTAGGCCCCTGTCTGAAGGCTCTAGAGAATAAGCCCATGGGCTGAACTGATAAACAAGCTGTGAGGAGTGTCACATAACCTGGCTGGATAAGAAGTGGCCTACTCAATGTATACAGTATGGAATGATGGATAGCCTATGACGGGTAAGATCCTCAGAGTAGGACATCCTAAGGCAGGCACAGCCAGCTGGATAAGAGATGGCCTACTTAATGAAGTTCCATGATGAACTTTAAAATAATACTTGATTATATAACATCCTGCGCTTACTGCAGGAGCATGGGAACATAAATAGCTTAAGATTATTAACATTGTTATAACTTAGATTATATGTGATGCGTTGTGCAAGCCCTATATAAACCCTTCTTCTAAGAATCAAAAAATAGAGAACTGTTTCGCTTATCTCCACAGAGTGTTTGTGTGTAAATGATATCGTGACACTGACAGGGTCAATTTAATTTGTTGGGAGTATCTTAAAAGGATGTTGCATTATACACAATGCCCTTTCTGCACCTATTGAGATGATTATGTGAGTGCTTTTATTCATTCTATTAGTGTGGCTTGTCACCTTTATTGATTTGTATATTATGAAGTATCCTTAAACCCAGGGATGAATCCCTTTACTCATGTATGTTTATGATACATTAAATGTGTTGTTGAATTCATTTTGCTTGTGATTTGTTGAGAATTTTGGCACATATGTTCATCAGGGATAATATTCTGTATTTTGCATATAATGTCCTTTCTAGCTTGTTTAGAAAATAAAGCTCATATCATAAAAAAAATGTTTGGAATCTTTCACCCCCTTCAAATTCTCGGATGATTTGGGGAAGAATTGGTGAAAAATTGTCTTCAAATATTTGACAGAATTCACCAGTAAACTCGTCTTGTAAATTTTTCTGGTTTTGGAAGTTTGCATTATTTACTTACTCAAACACACTTTCGCTCTATTATCTTTCTCATTTCTTCTTGATTCTGTATTGGAAGACATATGTTTCTGGGAATTTGTCTTTTGTTCTAGGTCATTCAAATCGGTGGCTAGTGGTTATTTCTTATGATGCTTTGCATCTCTACAACATCAGTTGTAATATCTTCTCTTTTACTTCTAATTTTATTTGAGTCTTTATTTTCTTAGCAAACCTAACCATTTGTCCTGTTTATGTTTAAAAGAAACACACTTAGGTATATTTTTTTTATCTTTTCAATTGTTTCTCTTGTTATTTGCCTTACTCACATTCATTCAAATTTCTTCTTTATTCTTTCTGTTTTCTCCTTGATACTTGAGGTTAAGTAGTGTGAATCTTTGTATTTCATTTATTATTAAATATTTTTATTTAGTTAATATTTATTTATTTATCTATTTATTCAATTATTTACTTATTCATTCATTCATTTATTTATTATTTATTTATTTATTTATTCACCTATTTATCATTTAAATACGCCATTTGCAATGTGTCAATCTGTGTTGTATAGCATAGTGTCCCCATACATGCATATAGTTCTGTGCCTATAAAATATTACTTCACAATATTTAGCATACTGCCCTGTGTCATAGAAAAGAAATTTTGAAAACATCTATTTTTATATATACTGTATAACATTTATAAATCTACAGCTCCCAAATATATCCTCTCGCAGCCCCTTTCCGCAGTAATCTTAAAATTGTTTAGTAGATCTGCGAGTGAATTTCAGTTTTGAATATGAAATCATAATGTTCTTATCCAAATATTTTTTAAGCTTCTTCATATATAATGTCATGTATTATATTTCTTTCTTTTTCTGGCTTACTTCAATTAGAATGACACTTTTTGGGGACATCCATTTTGCTGCAAATGTCATTGTTTTATCATTTTTTAATGCAGAATATTATTCCATTGTATAAATTCGGCATAACTTCTGTATACTGTCATCTGTTGTTGGACAATTAGGTTGCTTCCATGTTGTGGCTGTTGTATACAGCACTGCTAAGGACATTGGGGTGCAGGTGTCTACTTGAAATAGGGTTCCTTTTGATATATACCCAGAAGTGGGATTGCTTGTTCGTACGTTAAGTTTATTTTTATACATTAAAGGAAACTTCATCCTTGTTTCCAAAATGACTGCGCCAAAATACATTCCTACCAGCAGTGTAGGAAGCTTCCATTTCTCCACAGCTTCTCCAGCAATTACTGATTGTGGACTTTTGAATGATGACCATTGTGACTACTGGGAAGTGATACATCATTATAATTTTGAATTGCCCTTCTTTGATAATGATAGTGAGCAATTATTTTTCATATCTGTGTGGCATTTGAATGTCTCTATTGGAGTATTGCTTTTTTAGGGTTTCTGCACATTTTCAGATTGGGTTTCTTGTTTTTTTTTTATTATTATTAGGTTGTATGAAACCTTTATATTTTGGAAATTTAGCCTTTGTCAGTTGCATCACTTCTAAATATTTTCTTTAATCCTGCAGGTTGTCATTTTGTTTTGTTTATGATTCCCTTTGCTGTGCAAAACCTTGTAAGTTTTACTTGGTCCCATTTATTAATTTTGCTCTTACATCCCTTCCCTGGGTAGTCTATTCTTCTTGGAGATCATTGCTGAGATTTAACTCAGAGTGTTTTGCCTATGTTTTCTTCTAGGAGATTTACTGTTTCTTGCTTATATTTAAGTCTTCAAGTCATTTTGAGTTTATTCTTGTATATGGATTGAAGGATTGTTCTAACTCCATTTCTCTGCATGCTGCTATCTAGGTTTCCCACCAGTTGTTGTAGAGTTGGTCTTTTCTCTGTCATATTCTTGGCTACTTTGTCAAAGATTAATTGAGCTTAGGCCTGTAGATTTATTCCTAGGCTCTCTATTCTCTTCCATTGGTCCATATGCCTTTTTCTGTACCAACATCATGTCATTTTCATTATTGTAGCTCTGCAATAGTGTATGGAGACCTGATGGGTTATTCCTCCAGCCTCTTTCTTTTACTTAATATTGCTTTGGAAACTATGGATTTTTTATGACTCTATGTAAATCTTAGGATCATTTGTTTCAGTCCTAAAAAGAAATGTTTTGCATAATTTGCTAGGTAATCAAATTTTCTGGCCTGATCGTTATGGCTAGGACTTCCAAGACTGTATTGAATTGAAATTGTGAGAATGGGCAACCTTGTCTTGTCTCAGGTTTTTGTGAGAAAGGTTTCAGTTTTTCACCATTGAGTATTTTGCTGGCTACATATTTGTCATAAATAGCTATTATTATGTTGAGATATGGTCCCTCTGTACACACTGTGATAAGAACATTTTTTGCAGATAGGTGCTAAAAGTTATCAAATGTTTTTTTCTGCATGGTACTTAGATTATCATGTGGTTTTGTGTCCTCTCTTTAGTTGATAAGGTGTATCACAATTGATTGATTGATTTGCATATGTTACACCATCCTTGTGTTCCTTGGGTGAACCTAACTTAAGAAAGGAGTGTGATCTTTTTTTACATGCTGTTGGATTCTGTTAATAATTTCCTAAGTACATTTACATCTATATTTATCAATGATATTGGCCTATAGTTTTCTTTTTAGATAGTGTCTTTCTCTGGTTTTGTTATCAGGTTGATGTTGGCCTTATGGTGTGAGTTATGGAACACTTTCTCCATATGAAACTTTTGGAAGAGTTTGAGGAGGACTGGTATGTGTATTACTTTGAATGTTTGGTCAAAATCCCCAGTGAAGCTATTTGGGTCTGAATTTTTGTTTGCAGAGATTTTTTATTTTATTGATAATTCTCTTCCATTTCTGGTGATCTGACTGTTCAAATGGTTAATTTCTTCTTGATGCAGTAATGATGGGCTGAATGTTTCCAGAAACTTCTCCATTTCTTCTAGGTTATCCAGTTTGTTTCCATGCTGTTGTTCATGGTATTCCCTTATGATCCTTTGCAAATTTGATGTACTCTTTGTTGTTTCCCCCATTTTCATTTCTTATGTTATTTGTCTTCTCTCTTTCTTGTTGGTGAGCCTGTCCTGAGTTTTGTCAATTTTGTTGACTATTTCAAAAAACATTGTGATTGATTTTTTCTATTTTTTGAACTTTATTTCAATTCTTTCTCCCTTGATCTTTATTTTCCCACTTTGTGCTGACTTTTCATTTTGTTTGCTCTTCTCTTTATGATTAGTTTACATAGAAAGTTAGATTAGTTATTTGAAATTGCTCTTCAACTTTGAGGCGGACCTTTTCACTATGAACTTCCCTCTTAAGCCTGCTTTAACTGTATTCCATAGACTTTGTGTAGTGTTGTGCCATATTTCTCAAGATATTTTTTAATTTCTTCTTTTAATTCATCACCTCCCCCACTTGCTATAGTACCATGTTTTTTAATTTATATGCTGTCATTTTTCTCCCCGTTTTTCTGTGATTCATTTCTAGTTTCATGGTATTATACTCAGAAAAGATGCTTGAAATAATTTTTGTCTTTTTAAATTTGTTGAGGTTTCTTCTGTGCCTCAGTACATAAACTTTCCTAGAAAATGTTCCATCTGCACTGGAAAATAATGTATATTCTCTTTTGGGGAGAAGTAGTGTATTGAAAATATCAACCAAATCCAATTATTTTATCGTATATTTTTGTATCTTTGTTCCCTTATTAATTTTCTGTCTGAAAGACCAGTCTAGTGGTGGTAATGGGGAGTTATATTCTCCTACTGTGATTGTGCTCCCATCGTTTTCTCCCTTGTTATCTATTAGTATTTGATTTATGTATTTAGGTGCTCCTATATTGAGTGCATATATATTAATGAATATAATAACCTTATTTTGTATTGCTCCTCTAATAATTATATCATGTCCTTGTTTATCTTTCTCTATGGCCTTTCTTGTAAAGTCTGTTTTGTGTGAAGTCAGTACTGCTAGTCCTGCTTTCTTCTCATGTGCATTTGCATGGAATATATTTTCCCATCTTCTGACATTGAATTGATGTGTGTTCCTCTTTCTAAATTGGGTCTCTTGCATGCTTCATAATGTATAGTCTTGTTATATTATTCCATCTGACAGTATATATCTTTTGATTTAAGCACTAATTCCATTAACATTTGTAACAATTATTGATAAACTGGTGTTTATTTTAATATTGAACTTCATTTTCCAATTGATTTGTTATTTCCTTTTTGTTAATTTCATTATGTTTTTGTGGCTTTATAAGTTTTCTTCTATTATCTTGGTTGTTTTCTGGCTTTGTGACTTCATTGTAAGCTTTTGACTTATGGTTACCCAGTTTTGTATATATATTGACCCGTTAGTATATTTGTTTATATTAACTGAAATGAATACAAAGTCAACCGCATCATACAGAGAACAGAAACAAGAAGAAAACACTCTGTATTTTCCTGTTTCAAGCTCTGACACATAAAAATTTTGATGTCCTGTTTTACAACATCATTTTTATTCTGTTGTAATTCATTTTAGCTATTGCCTTTCCAATTATGCCTTTCACCGTTCTATAGCATCCTGCTTCTTTATTTTTTGAGGAGATGTTTCATTATTTCTTTTTCTGTTGCTAAATACTTTTAGTATTTGCTTGTGTGGAGATTATTTATCTCTCCTTCTATTCTAATGGAAAGCCTTGCTTGATATATTATCTTACATAACAGATTTCTTTCATTCTTGACTTTGAATATGTCTTGCCACTGCCTTCTGCCTGTTGTATTTGTGTGGGAAACGTGTTTAAAAATATAATGTATATAATTATATATATGAAAAGAATACCTTCAAATGAAGTTAACAAATAAGGAGAAAATCTATACATTAAAAAATAGAAAATATTGATGAACGAAAGTAAAATTGATCCAAAGAAATGAAAAGATCTCTTATGTTAATGATGTGAAATAATGTGGTTGAAACAACCATACTACCCAAAAGAATCTTAATTTAGTGTGATTCATGTCAAAATACCCATGAGATTTTTCCATTATTTAAAAGAAATAAATTCAAAATTTATATGTAATAACAAAGATCTTGAGTTGACAAAATAATCTTGAAATAGAGTATTAAATATAATAGGGTAAAGTTCTCTGATGTTAAACAGTCCTACAAATCTTTAGTAAATTAAACAACATGACACTGGCTCAAAAACTGACACCAATCAATAGAATAGAAGAGGGCAAGCAGATATAATCCCTCACACCTATGATCAATTAACCTATGAAAACGGAAGCAAGAGTATGAAATGAAGAAAAGAGATTCTCCTCAATAAGAAGTGCTGGGGAGATTGAACAAGTGAAAGATAGATTAGAGTATTTCCTCACATTGTCTACAATCAGTAAGATCTGAATTTCTTTTATTTATTATGTTTACTTATATTCCTTGCACCTGTAATTTATAGATCTATGTTTATAACTCCTATTTCACTTATCAAATTTATTCCTATTTTATTCTTTTTGGTATAAATTTACACACATTCTATTCCTAATTTCTCTTTCTGATAATGTGTTGTTACTATATAAAAATGCAACGGATATTTGTATATTGATTTTGTATTCTGCAAGTTTACTAAGTTTGTTCATTATTTCTAACAGTCACTGGAGGAGTCTATGGAGTTTTCTATGTATAAATATGTCATCTGTAAAAATTTTACTGCTTGCTCACAAGTTGAATGCTTTTATATTTTTTCTTGACTAGTTGTTCTGGCTAGAACTTCTAGTATTTTAATTTAGGACTTGTGAGAAGGAGGTACTTTTTCTTATTACTGGACCAGTGGAAAACCTCCCTGTATGTTAACATTGAACTTGAAGGTAGTCATGGGATTTACATATACGGCTTTTATTAAGTTTAGTAATATTCTATCTAGAGCGAATTTGTTAAGAATTTTTTTATAAGTTAAGATCAGTTCTGTGAATAATTTTCCTACATATTTTGAGATTGTTACTTATGAATTCTTTGTTATTTAACGGATGGTATCACATTTTATGATTTGCGTATGCTAAATAAAATTTATGAGTCAGGACTAAGTCCAACTTAACTATACTAAATAATACTTATAATATGCAATGAATTCAGCTTGCTAATATTTACTTAGAATGGAATATAAACATACTGAAGGAAAAATATACATTGTAGCTTGAGTGAACATTTATTTATTTAAAATTTTTTTCTCTCATTTTGAATTTGGCTTATGTTTAATGGAATATATGTCAGAATAAAAATTCAACTTTTGGTAGAGCTGGATTTACTACAGTTTAGTGATATAGAACCTAGCTATTATTAACAGTTAGTGTAAAAAACACTTGCCTTAAAATGCCGAATTATACTAACAATGCACTGTTTTATGTCTCAGAAACATATTGCTTCCTAAAATGCATTAACTTGTCTTTTCCACCCCAACCCAAATATACTGTTATTTCTTTGTTTTTGATTGTTGTTTGCCCCTTAATGGAGGCAATGGTTATTGAACCCAGGATCTGGTTTATAAGTGTATTTATCAACATCGTTTTGGAACACTTAACAGAAGTCCCAAGAGTATGGATTGTAAAGATGACAAGAAAGTTTATTTCTTCTAGGGACTGAAAAACCTCTGAGTGAAAGAATGGCAAAAGAAAACTTTTGTAAGTACACAATTAGATTTAGTATTTGTAATTTTAAAGTAGAATACTAAATTACATTTGTTTTACTTATAGCACTGAATTACAATTTAAAACAAAAATTACCCCCTTTGGGATTTCTTAAATTTGATTCATTATTTTAATCTAGTTTTATTCCATAAATATTTACCATTTATTAATAAACCTACCAAATACACTGATAATTATTCTGCTCATGTTTTGAATATAGAGCTGATTATTGTAAAGTAAACAGATAACTACTTCCATTTCCAAATCAAATTAAGTTTCACCTTAATTTCATATTATAATGAAATACGTATACCTTTTCTGTAGAGGTTTTACACAAATTTCACTTTAAATTCCGTAACTTTAAAATTATTTTAAATATTTTGTGCATTATTTATTCTCTGTTGACAAATCTGGTATAAATTTGTGTACAAAAGTATGGAGATTGTTTTTATTTCATAGACCCCAATATTAAATTATTTAAAAGATTTTGTGGGGATAATATTTGCAGATCACACTATAAAAATAAGTATCCTATATGTTTCATTTTAACTGGATGAATGAGAAGTAAACACTGGATGAATGTTACACTTGATTTGCTAGGATACCAGTCGTTTTGTGAAGTCATATCTACTGAAGTTGAGAACCATTGTGATGGCCTAGCAGTTTATCAGTGTAGGCCTGCCAGAGCAGCATTTGCAGCTGAAGTCCTCAAAATAATGAAGATTAGAAAATTAGCTGTAGAAAAAGTTATTTGTGATGGAACATATTTCTTAAGAAATTCAAGATGTGTCTCGTAAATATGGACCAACTGGTTCAGGAAACTCCGGTAGATCTCTACTGTATGATCAAACATTCTCTGGGGACTTGTCTTGAGGTCTATGATTGAAGAAAATGCTTTTCAGAAATTGTCTGAAGAATCCTTGATAAAAACATCATGTTACACACATTGTGTCTCTGAACCACATGAAGATAATGATTTTCCTTTTCTGACATTTCCAAGAAAACTCTGGAAAATGGCTGGGAGTGACCAATTTAAATCCATCTGGTGGGATGATAATGGAACTTCTATAGTGATTGATGAAATTGTCTTTAAGAAGCAAGTTTTGGAAAGAAAGGCCCCTTTCAGAATATATGAAACTGGAAGTATGAAAAGTTTACTTAGACAGCTTAACATATATGGGTTTAGTAGAGTGCGGCAGAATTTTCAAACATCTGCTTGTCTACCTGACGTTCTGGCAGAAGAAAAAAAGCCTCTGTTTTAAGCAAGGAATTCAGTAATTGCAGTTATGACTTGTTAACGTATATATAAAATTGTGTTTTGTACATCTCTATGGTAATATATATGTAAAGCTAGATTTTGAAAATTGTATGAAACTACAAAGGCTAAAATTCTTTTTTTCCCTAAAAATGAAGACTGTGCCTTAAGCATTCAAGATTATGAGAAACGTTACTAGCAACTATGAATCTTAACAGAATTCTAAATAAAGGTATTAAAGCTGCTTTTAAAAAGTGGCTTTCACCGTTACTGCAAATGCTAACTTCTTAAATTTGATGACTATACTACTTAAATGAGTATATTCCAAATAAGGGATTTCAAAATAAACTCAGCAATGTTCATATATTGATGATATTATCTTTGCATAGTAAACATGAAATCTGAGGTTTTATAGGTTAGGCTTATTTTAGTCTTGTATTTTGGTTTAAAATATTACTATAATCTTTCTCTATGGTTGTAGCTACAGTTCTGCCATAATCCATATCTTAAACGAGGCTTTCCCCAGGTTTTAGTGAGAATAAAAAGAAGAGTTGGGATTAAAAATGCCTCTCTGTTATCTTCAATGGCTGAAGATTTCAAAAAGAAGCACTTTAAAGCAGGGGGTAACTGTGCATAATTCTGATTTTGTGGTTGACACTAGTGGAGAAAGTGCATTTTTACTTTCTGCAAATTTAAACATGCCTCTAATAAGAAAGCCTTCTTCTAGCCACATAATTGGTGATACAACTACCCCGATCAGAGGTGATTTTTCTCCTCCATCATCAAAGTCAGTTAGAGCACCAGAACAAATTGCAGTGGATCAACGTGCTATTTTAAATCAGTTGACCACTGTCCACGGGCACTCTCAAACAGCTACACTGAAGCAAATGACCGTGTTTTGAACTTCATTTCAACTAAAATTCCACTTCTCAGAACAGCATCGTATCTCCCATACAGAGCAATTATTTTGGACTGATGGTGGAGCCCTCTACTTTTCCAAAAATATATCACAACATATCTGCCAATGAAGGTCGTTTCTCTAAACTTCAACCAGGGATCAACCCACGGTTTCCTGTGACAGTGATAGCTGATACATCAGCTACCTCTCTTTAAAGGCCAACTCATCAGCCATCTTCAGTTTATGAACGTTATCCTAATTACAACTGATCTACCAGAGGAATACCAGATTATGCAGGATAACAAAGATTAATATTAATTTTGGCCAATGTTGACAACTATCTGCAATTATCTTATTTCAACAACAAACAGAGAGGTGTACCTGTATATTCCTCATAATTTTTTAAAATAGAGTAAGAGTTAAACGTGACACTAAGTTGAAATTTAAAGAAAAAAAGAGATATTTGATTGATATGGTCATTTGATGGAAAAATATGTGTGTAAATTTTAATAATTTCTTGAAAGGAAGAAGAGAAATGTAAGAATTTGGGAAAAGACTAAAACATGGAGAGAGGGAAAAATACTAAGTGGTTTCTGGTTCATCCTGGAAAGTATTAAAACATAAATGCAGAAACCAGCCCAGGGTTCATGGTCTCTATTATGACATCCCTGGAATCATACGGTCACATGATGTAGTCTCAGATGGCACATACAGCATGTGGTAGAAATTAGTAATTAATTTTATCGATGGTCTTCTTTGTGCTGTTCTCAAAGCATTCCAGTTGGTGCTTTTTTCCTGCCCTGAAGAATCTACACTATATTTTAGAGTCAATGCTTTATGTTGCTTTAATGTTCCAGCCAAAGACAATCTTACATCCTCAGGGTGGCACTTAATGCCTTTCCAACTCTAAGCCCACAAACTCAATATAGTTTAGTCATTTCTTTATAGGTCTGGCATCTGACTACCTTGGCATATCTTTATGATTATCTGTTTCTGGAGATGCATCCAGGTATATGCTTGTCAACAGATTTAGCTCCAAACTCACGACTCTTGCTCCAGCTAAACCTTGGACTTAGTATGTCCTCCATTTACCTACTTAGATTTTCCCATTCTCAGCACAGAATACACCTCCTCCAGATGTTTTCTGTCTATCCCCCTTTCCTTGTCTAACTTGGATACCAACACAGAAAGCGCAGCACATGCCACAGGATACATTTTAGTAATTAGTGAATGAAAAATACATGTTGACTTTAAGCAAAATCTACTTTCCTGAAACAACAAAACTCTCATGGTTTTCAAACTATTTCATTATTGTCTTTACACTTCACCACAATCTAGCTCTTTTCATAGCCCAAGGACTATTCAATCAAGACAGTAATTTGAGATAGGTACAGGAGACAATGTATTTTTTTCTTCTTAATTCATGCCTCCAGAGGCCTAAAGCATTCCATTCTCATTTGCTGGATTTTTTCCTGTCTCTTCATCACCCACCCACCCCAAAATAGCAGATTCTCTTCCCCTTACCAATAAATATACTGACTTCTAATTAATTTACTTCTTAGAATCAGAACTTTGTTCAGAAGGGAAACTGTCATTGCAAACATTTAATGCAGGATTATACACCCCACATATATTGTGCCATTTCTAGCCTTCACACAGGTAGTATCTAAGTGGTACTAGACCCTTGGTTGGGGTGGTCATATTCAGTAACCAAATTGCAATGTAAAATCTGTGGACAAAAAAGAGGTGAGGGTGGTAGAATTAAAAATTTGTCCAACTGCAAGAATACCAAATTTATACAGATATTAGGAAATATAAAATATTCATTGATGACTTTGACTTTTTCCCAATAATTTTAAATAAAACGTGAAGCATTTTCAGAATATGAAATACCCTGAAATGCTGGAAAATTGTAGGCAAAGTCAGGGAGCCTAAGGCTTCTGCTCACAATCATGCAGCCATTGTAAGCTGATAAGACTGGAATGCCAAAATTGAGTCCTGAAAATGTGTCACCATTTGTGAAAAAGCCTTTGATAATCTGGAGAATGGGCAAATGGGCCAGGGTAAGCTCTAGCCAACATCCCACCAATATGACCTTTACCAAGAGAAGAAAAGAGCCCACTTGCTGCAGGAGATCTGTGTCTGGACAGCAGTGGTTTTTCCTAACACAGAAACATCCAGCTTTTAATTTTGTCAGCTGAACTATGATGGTGACTATTTTGTTGCTTACATTAGCAGTCTGGGGTTCAGATGGGCTGGTTCAGCAGCTAGTTTCCAGCTCTATTATCACACAGTGGGTCTTACTGTGATCATCATAACAAGTTTCTATACTGACAAGTCAAAGGCTACAGTTTAATTTAAAATTATAAATCCTAAAGAAGAATATTATTTGTTTGTCCATCTGTAGTTTTCTACCTGGGAAAACCTAGACTATTGGCAAATGTACAAAAGTTGGCTGGTGCTTGAAATCTATTCTCTGAGCCCTGCCCACTGAATTCTTCCCACTAAAAACTACAAATATGTGTACCACTGTGTGTGTGTGTGAAGATGGATTGTTAAGCTGTAACTAAGATTGTCTTAGTTGAGTTAACAGTGAATTATTCCTCTGCATCTGGCAGAATCTCTGTGAATTAAGTGTTTCATAGATCCACCAGATTCTCTCCCGATCAGGGAGACGTAGATTATATTTCTCCAAGTATACTAATTGTTACCTGTTCATTTAATCCCAAGCTAATACTCAGGCCAAGCCAGTGAACCCTTGAATTGGACAGAGGCATATATATTCTCCAGTCCCCAGTGCCCAGAACAGGACTGTGTCTCCTTTTTAATATAAGCTTATGTCTAATTGTTTTTCTTTTAATTTTCATTGTTGACAACACTTATTTTGTCTTTGAACACACCTTGACTAATTTACAGAGACTGACCACTGATTTATTCCCTTTAAGATACAAATTACAATAACCTTTCTTTCTGTGGACTACCTGGATTAGAGTGAGTGTAGTCATCATTTTGAAAGCAGTCCTCAGTCCTAAAAATGCAGAACCTTTACACTTCTTTGCCCAGCACTTGAGCGGTAATATCTGTTGTGGATCTCAGGTATTATCCTCACATCCCATATTGCAACTATGAGAAAACAGCACATTGTTATCCAAAATCAAGTCTTTGACAGTATTGCATTTCCATTGCAAAACAGTTAAGAATAGTAGGAGTTAATGAGATTTTACCATTGTGAGTATTTTAGAATCCTAGCATGTTCATTTCTTACAGATGTTCTCGTGGAAATGAGATTTTCGGTCTGAGACAGTGAACTTTATCACTCACAGCAAGAGCAGTCAGTTTTAAATTTGTATCCATTCCCTAATCTCAGATGAATACACAAAATGAAATTATGTTGCCTACAGAAGCAGTGGGCTGTTAACATGAAGAAAGTTTAAGGCATGGTATAACACTAATTTTATTCGTATCCTTATGTATAATTTATTAGAATCACTTATTTACTAGTATCTTTAACTAGGATAAGTATATCATGACTAAAGTTTATTGCTGCAAAGACAATCATGAGAAATTACATGGGAAAAAGTGACCATTGACTTTCCATTATTTCTTCCACTTTTATTGAGATATAATTGGCATAAAAGATTGTGTAAGTTTAGGTGCACAGGATAGTGATTTGATTTACAAGTATCATGAAATAAATATCATAGCAACTTTAGGGAGAATTCATTATTTTATTTAGATAAAATTGTAAAGAAATTCAATTTGTCTTTTGTTTGTAATGAGAAACATTATAGTCTACTCTCTTCACAACATTGATATAGAAAGTAAAACAGTATTAATTTTAACTTTCATGTTACTATGGGGCATCCCGAGAACACGATTATTTATAGAACATAAAACAGTATTTATTATAGTTTCCATGTTATTTCGGAGCATCCCTAGAACACGATTATTTTACGCATGGATGTTTATAGTTTTTGAGTGCATTAATCAAGTCCTCCTTTCCCAAACCCTGCCTATGTTAACTACAAATCTAATTTTTTTCTATGTGTATGTTTGTTTGTTTTTGAAGTGTACTTTAATCTGTAACACTGTGTAAGTTTTTCCAACACAAGATATTGTTTGCTGTTTTTAATATATTTCAAATATCACCAGAATATATCTAGTTATGATATGTTGGTATTTAAAGATATTAATAGTTATTGGATATTGCCCATACACATTTCTTGTCCCTGACTCATTTAATTTCCAACTGGAAATTTTTCTCAATTTCTCAAATTTTCTTTTCTTCACCCCATTTCCCCCTTCTTGTGAACAACCTGTTCCTTTCTATATCTATAATTCCTTTTCTGTGTTGTTATGTTCATTTGTTTTAAATTTCAAATATGAGTAAAATCAATCAGCATTTGTCATTCAATTTCTGACTTATTTCACTTAGCATATTAACCACTTGGTCAACCCATTTGTTGTAAATGGCAAGAAATTATTCTTTTTAGAGCTGAGTAATAACCCATTGTATTTTTATGTGTGTATGTGCATGTATATATATATATATATATATATATATATATATATAGTGCATATATATATAAAGTGTGTTTGTGTATATATATATATAGATGAATCTGTATTTAATATAGGTAGATATATATACTATAAACACACATCTTCTTTTCCATCATCTATTGATGAGCAATTAATTTGCTTCTTTATCCTGTCTATTGTGGATAATTCTGCAGAGAATATAGGGTTGAACTTATCTTTTCTAATTAGTGTAATTATTTTCTTGGAATAAGTATCCTGATATGTATATTTTGGATTATATTTCATTATTAATTTTTATTTAAAGCTCCATGTTGTTTTTCACAGTGGCATCACATATTTAAATTCACTCCAGCAGTGCATCAGGGTTGTTTTTCTAACATCCTAACCAACAGTTATGTTTGTTATCTTTTTGATAATAGTCATTCTTACAGGAGTGACATAAAATCTCATTGTGCTTTGGACTTAAAATTTTCTGATGGTTTGTGATATTAATCAGTTTCATGTGCCTGGTGGTTACCTTTCCCCCACTGTATATTCATTTTTTTGTAATGGGCTAAATGACCATAAGTGTCTGAATTCATTTTCAGGCATTCTGTTGTGTTCCATTATTCTGTTTGCTCTGTGCCACAAACATATCCTTTTTAATACTGTAGCTTTGTATTATAGTTTAAAATCAGGGACAGTGATACATCCTCTTTTTTCTTTGTTAAATTTGTTTCTGTTTTTAGTTTGTTTTCTTTCCTTTCTTTTTTTTCTTTGTGATTTCATCTCTTTTGTGTTTACATGTAAGTTTTAGAATTAATTTTTGTAAGTGTAAGAAAATGCCCTTGGTAATTTGATAGGCTCTGAATTTAATTTGTGTATTTTGTTGGCTAATACTGTCATTTAAACAATATTATTTCCTCATCTACGAACAAATTATAGGCTTTCATATGTTTGCATTATCTTCAATTTCTGTTATACATATTTTACAGTTTTTTGAGTACAGGTATTTTACCTCCTTGGTTGGATACATTTCTTGATTTATTTTTTCTAATGCAACTATAAATGTGACAGTTCCATCAATTTCTCTATCTTTTAGCTTGTTGTTAGTGTGTAGAAATGCAAGATTTCTGTATGTTATTTTTACATTCGGAAATTTTACCAAATGCATTGATAAGCCCTAGTAGTTTTTGGTCGACTTCTTTAGGATTTCTGTTTAAATTATGTCATCTGGAAACAGATACTTTTACTCCTTCTCTTAATTAGATATATTTTATTATCTTTTATTTTGTATAGCTATGGCTAGAATTTCCTTACAATGCTGAATAAAAGTGGTAAGAGTCAGCATTCTTGTCTTCTTCCTGCTCTTATTGGAGATGCTTTCAGATTTTAATCAGTGAGTGTCATGTTAGTGGGGTTCTTGTCATATATGACCTTAACTGTGTTGACATATGTTTCCCCATGCCCAATTTCAGGAGAAATATATTCATAAATAGATACTGAATTTGTCAAAATATTTTATGACTCTATTGAGGTGACCATATAATTTTTATAATTCAGGTTGTTTGTGTGGTGTATCATACTGATTAATTTGTGGGTAATGAATCACTTTTTAATCACTGAAATACTATGGACTTTATCATAATGCTTAATCCTCTTAATGTATTGTTGGATTTGCTAACAATTTAGTGGTGATTTTTGCATCTATGCTTATCAGTAGTATTTAACCTGTAATTTTTTGAGGTATTTGTTCCAGTTCTACTAGAAGTGTGATACACAAATGTGGGGTAGAAAGCCTCCTTTCCTCTCGAAATTTTTGGAATATGCTGAGAAGTATAGGTGATAGCTCTTCACTAAATGTTTGGCAGAAATCACCTGTGAAGCTGTCTAGGCCTGAAATTTTGTTTCCTGGGTAATTTTTTAAAATACTTATTCAATTTCATTAGTGATAATCTGTTCATATTTTATTTATCATTCCATTCTGGAGATTAAGTCTTTCTAAGAAGTTGTCCATTTGTTCTAGGGTTTCCATTTTATTGGCATATAATTTGTTGTATCATCTTATGATGCTTTGTATTTTTTGATATAAGCAGTAACATCTCATTAATTTTTGAGCTTATTAATCTTTAGCTCTCTTTTTTGCTCATGTGTCTGGTTAAAGTTTACCAATATTATTTATCTTTCAAAAGTCATTATTTAGATTGATTAAATGTTTATATTTTTAATCCTTACTTTATTTAATTATGTTCTGTCCTTTCAGCTGTCTTTCCTTCTACTAACAAGTTTCTTTTATTATTTTGCTACATATTTGGTGGTAAGTATATGTTATAAGAGAAAGATATTTCTTATTGGTATAAGTGGGATTAATTTGTATAAGAATCCCTATTAATATCACTTTTGTTTTACCCCATGGATTTTGTTTTTGTTGTCATTTTTCTTTATATATTTTTTCTTTGATTTATACAGCAATCCATTTGTTGTTAATAATGTTTGGTTTATCCTCCATACTTTAGTATTTTTCTCAGGTTTTTTCCTTTAGTAAATTTCTATTTTCACAGAATCGATAAGTTTCTTCACAAAACAAGGAAAAAAAATAAAATTTATACATACATCTGAAAGACTCAAATTTTCTAAAACTATTTTTAAAAATGAGCAAAGCTATTGGTATTACCTTCCCTGAGTTTAGAACATACTACAAAGCTACAGTAATCAATACATCAATATATGGCACTTATAGAAACACATAGATCAATGGAACAAAATAAAGAGTCCGAAAATAAACCCACACACATATGGTCAATTAGTCTACCAAGGAGGAGGCAAGAGTATACAATTGGAAAAAAGGCAGTCTCTTCAACAAGTAGTTCTGAGAAAACAGGACAGTACATGTAAAAGGAAGATAAAAAAGCACTTCCTTCCATAGTATAAAAAATGAGATAAAAATGCATTAATTTCCTAAATGTAAAGTGTTAAACTATACAATTTCTGACAAAGAACAGGAGCAGAACTGACTTTGAGATAAATCATAGCAATCTTTATTTTTGTTCTGTCTCCAAATTAAAAAAAAAGGAAAACTAACAATTACAGTTTTTAGTTTACTAAGGAAAAAATAGATGTACTCTGTGATATAGGGATCCTATTTCTTGTATAAGTGTGAAGTGCAAAAACTTTTGCAGAGCATAGGAAACCTTTAACAAGACATATGATAACAGACAGAATAGAAGGAAAAATTTCAGACAATGAGACCAACAAGATGTTATTATCCATAATATATATATAGCATATTAGAGTCAATATTTGAAAAATAAAGACCTCAAATTAAGTACAGTTGAAGAATCTTCATGGAAACTTTGCAAAAACAGACATGTGGATGATTTTCATCCTTATAAAAAGAAACATAACGTTGCTATTTTTTAGGAAAACATAAATCAAAACCAGAATGAAATATAATTTTAGAGCAAACAAAATGGCTATTAACAAAAAGCCTACAAATAACAAACATTAATAAGAATGTCGATAAGAGGGAAACCAGGTACACTGATGGTGGAAACATAAATTGATGCATCCACTATTATAAAACAGTAGACAGTGCTCAGAAAACTAGAAATAGAAGCATTATATGTTGCAACAATTCAAGTTTTCAGTATAAATCTAAAAAAAAGAAAAGATTAACTTAAAAGATATATTACCCCTAATGTTCTTAACATCATCATTTATAGTAGCTAAGGGTAGAAACACAACTCAACTGCCCATCAACAGATGATTGGCTGAAATAGATGTGAGATATAGATAACATAATAAATACTTCATCATTGTATAATAAAAAGTAAAATTCTGCCATTTGGAACAATGTGTCTTGACCCAGAGAGTGTTGCACATAGGAAAATAAGTCATACGGAGAAAAACACTCTACATTGTCACTTAAATGAGGAAAATAAAGATATAAGAGAAATAATCATAAAAAAACAGAAAAAGAATCACATATATATGTGGTGTTACAAGTCGTGGTGTCCTGTGGGGAAAGGGAAGAAGGATGGATAAGATAGAAATCTGCAAGCTACAAGTAATAAATTAGAGAATCAAAAGGGCTATATTTACAGCACAGAGAATTATTTTAATACTTTAATTGATTTTAGAGAGTTTATAGGGATATATTTTAGTAAAATGTGCATGTAGGTGGGAAAAACATTGAAGAAAATAACCCAGGAAAATCAAAATATTTTGTAGTACTATGATATTAAGGGAGGTGATTTGCTCACTTTCTTTAGTGTTCTTATAATGTTCTAATTAGAATTTAAGCTTTTAATTGAAAAAGTATATACTTTAAAAGTGACACAATTTTAAACTATTTTTGTCTCTCACCTTACATCTACAGTCAGTAAAACGTTCACATCTGACCAAAAATAACTACAACACAAAACAATACTCCAGAACAAATGTGAACAGGTGAAGTTCAGTGGACTAAAACACACAAAGGGGGCTGAAATGAGGGAAGAGCCGAGTTGGTGTCTGCAACCAAGGCCACCTGAATAGGATATCTGAGTCCACAAGTTCAGAGAACCCAGTAGAAACAGGGTCTCACTGGTTCACACAGCTTCGGCCTCCAACTGCACCAGTACTCATGATCACAGTTAACTAGGAGGGAGCCACAATGGAGACAGAGTTTCCATTCTTCAGACACTTAGACATTCATGAATCTGTCCCTACTCCCCATTCACAGTGGTGGAGACAATTTACCTTGCAACACTGGACATGGGAAAGGCAATTGTCTGATTCCAAATACCCACCTGTCTTTACACCTTTCCTCAATGTGTACACTGATTCTCAAGGGATATCAGATAAAGGGAAGGGTGCGCCGTCCCAGTGACAACAGTGACATTAACTACCAGAGAATTCCAACAAGTGACAATGAAAGAACATCT
Source organism: Vicugna pacos (assembly GCF_048564905.1). Classification (NCBI taxonomy): domain Eukaryota; kingdom Metazoa; phylum Chordata; class Mammalia; order Artiodactyla; family Camelidae; genus Vicugna; species Vicugna pacos. The sequence goes on from NW_027328738.1 coordinate 3,205,026, forward strand.
TTTGTCCAGACCGTAGCGACTGTAAAGGGCCATTTTGAAATATAATCAGAGGTCGCTCAGGTAAGTAAACCAAAAATTGTGTAATATTGCAAGCTACCAGAAGACAATAGCAAGGACTCCAACCCCCAATGTGTTATTAAGTGCCATCAGAGCAATAATTTATCAAGATCATGACCAATCACAGTAACAATATATGGCATGCTAACACACAGATAGACACACACAGACACCGACACAAAAATAGACACAGACACACATGCACACGCACCTGCACACAGACAATGTCAACCCTGCAGCAAACAAATTTAAAGTCATGGTATATTGCCATATAACTAATAGAGGATCCAAATAAGTGTCATACAGAAACTCAATAAAAATAACAAAACTAAGAAAACAGTTTAGTGAGCACAGGAAGAAATGAAACTATGATAAGGAATACATTACCAAAGAGACTGAAACTATAAAGTATCCAAACATTATAGGAGGACCAGGAGAACTTAGTAAATGATATGAAGAATGCAACAGAAAGCATTGGAAGTAGAGTGTCTTTGTGGTAGAGAGATTTGCAAACTCACCAATACAAAACTAGAAATGATAGGAGAAGGCAGAGATTCAAGATATTAAAAAGTGAGGAAATTCTACAGTAGCCATCAGACTTCCTCAGGAAGTGCACATTAGAGTGGAATCCTGTAAGGAACAGAAAGTTAGAAGGCAGCTGATGGTTTATTTAAAGAAGTAATAGTTGATAACTTCCCGAACCTGTGTAAAGAACTGATATACAAGTCCGTGAGCCAACAAAACACCAATAACTTTAAGATAAATTGACCTCCTTGAAGATACGTCATATGCAAATTGAGAAGACAATGACAGAGTAAACTTTTAAAGACAGCCAAAAAAGATATGATAATCAACATAGGAACACCCATTAGTCTATCAGCAGATTTCTGAGCAAAAAACATACACCAAGGGTAAATAAAATTGTATTTTCAAACTACTGAAATAAGAAATCACTCACCCAATATTACTTACACAGTTATCACTTAGATAAAAACTGAAAGTAAAGACTTTAATAAACAAACATGAATGAGATGAAAATACAAAACCCAGACACTTTATAAGAGGTGTAGAAAAGAAGTCTTCTAAGAAATATAAAATGGCAAAAATATGCAAAGCATTGACCAAAATGCTAAGGAGAGACCACGAGAATGTTGCATTTGTTTCTTTGGTTATGTTGTTAAATGCTGGTATATTATATGTATTAAGAGAGAAAAAGAGTAAATCAGGGGCAATAAGGTATCATGTTCACAAGAGTAAAAGAAATAATTTGAAACAGTAATCATAAAAAGTGAAGAGTAAAATGAAACAATATTAAAGGAAGATGCTATCAGTGGAAAAAGGACTAAATTATACATGATATGTTTTATTTTTAATTGAAGTAGAGTATATGTAAAATATTGTGTAGATTCAGATGTACAGCATTGTGATTCCAACCACTATGTAGATTATATTGCATTATGAATTATTACAATAATTGTAACATACAATTATTTTAAGCTATTGTGTTTAATTCCCTTATCTATACAGATTATCTTTGTTGCTTTTCTACTGCATGTATACTTCTTTGTATCTGTCAATGTCCTACCATTTAATTCTCTTTCCCTTCCACTTTGGTAAACATAAATTTTTTCCCATATTTTTGAGTATGCTTAAGTCTTGTCTATCTAATCTCTTTACATCTCCATCATGTCTCTATCTAATTATCGATCTATCTATCTATCTAACTATCTATCTATATATATCTATCTATCATGTACGTATGTATTTATCCTTCTATCTGTTTATCTGTCATCTATCAATAGATAGCTATACAAAGATGTACACAGATATTTGTTATTCTTTAGATTCCACATATAAATTAAATTATATACTTTTGTCTTTGTCTAAGTTACTTCACTAAACACAAAATTTACTAGGATCTTTCACGATGCTGATATAGCAATGTGTTATACTTTTTCATGGCTGAGTATTATTCCATTGCTTATTTATAGAAACATCATTTCTTCTTAAGTCCATAGTCTGCTGTGGACTCTTGGATTGCTTCCCTGTCTTGCATAATATAAACAGTGCTGTTGTGAATATTGGTTCTTCTCAATTTAGGGTGTTTTCCCCAGATTTTTCTTAGGAGAGTTATTACTGGGTCATATGGTATTTAACTTTTTAGTTTTTAAACAAATCTGAATACTGTATTCCTTAGAAGTTGTACCAATTTACATTTCTACCAAGAGTATACAAAAGATTTCTTACCTCCACATCGTCTCCAACACTTACTATTTGTAGAGATTTTGATAATAGACGTTTGGCCACTGTGAACTGATACCTCATTGTGTTTTTGATTTGCAATTACCTAATAATTAGAAATATTGTGAAATTTTATCACTTGCCTGTTACTCATCTGAATGTTTCTTTGGAAAAATATTAACTCAGGTACTCTGCTGTTGCTTTTGATTGGGTTTTGGTTTTTCACCTTGAGTTGTGTAACCTAAATCCATGTTACATCTATAAACCTACATCTATTAACCCCTGGTCACTTGCATTGTTTGCAAATATGTTCTCCAATTACATAGGCAGTGTTTTAATTTCATTGATAGTGTCCTTATCTGTGCAGAAATTTTCAAGTTTGTTTAGGTCCCACTTGCTTACTTTTGCTTTTATTTCTTTTGCCTTAGGAGTCTGATATAAGAAAATATTCCTATGATGTGTATCCAATAGTGTATCACCTATATTCCCTTCTAGCAGTTTTATAGTATCAGGTCTTACATTTAGGTCTTTAATACACTTGGAGTTTATTTTTGTATATGATGTCAGGGAACACTCTCATTTCACTGTTTTACATGTAGATGTCCTGTTTTCCCAACACCATCCATTGACGAGACTGTCTTTTCTCCATTGTGAACTCTTGCCTCTTTTATCATAGATTCATTGCTCATAGGTGTGTGGAATTATTTCTAGGCTCTCTATCTCTTTTTTATTGATTATATCTCTGTGCCAATGCCATACTGTTTTTATTACTGTACGTTTGTAGTATAGTAAGCTATCCAGGAGGGTTATACCTCAAGATTTGTTGTTATTTCTCAAGGTCATTTAAGCAATTTTTAATGGTTTCATGTAAAACTTAGAGTTATTTATTTTCTTTCTGTGGAAAATACTACAGCTTCATAACAGGAATTGCACTAAATCTTTAGGTTTCTATGTGTAGTACAGCCTTGTTAACAATATGAACTCTTTCAATCCAAGACCACAAGACATCTTTCAATTTCTTTGAATCATTTTTATTTCTTTGTCAATGTTGTATAATTTTCACTGTGTAGATATTTCACATATGTGGTTACATTTATTCCAAGATATTCGGGGGAATGGGATGTTAAATATTATTGCTTTCAACGTCCATTTCATGATATCTCATTATTAATGTTGACAAATGCAAGAGGCGTCTTTACATTAATCTTGTACCTTGCTTCCTTGATGAAGTTATTTATTGTTCATGATAGTCAGTGTGGAGCTCTTAGGACTCTCTCTGTAGATATTTATATCTTCAATACTGGTGACAATTTTGCCTCTTTCTTTCCATTTAGTCTTTCTTTTACTTATTTTTCTTTTCCTTTTCCTTTCTTCTATTACTATATTACAGAATTAGTGAGAGTTGGAATGCTTGTCTTGTCCCCAAATTTACCCAGAAGGCTTTCAGCCTTTCCCCTGAGTATTATAAATTGTTATAAATGGCCTTTATTATGGAGAGAAATTTTCCCATTGTACTCACTTTCATGAGAGTTCTGATGATGAATGTATGCTGAATTTTGTCAAAAGCTTTTCCTTTGTGTACTGACATGGTTTGTGAAATTTGTCCTTCCTTTATTAGATATGTGTCATGCTGCTTGACTTGTGTATGTTGAAACATCCTTGTGACTCTGGAAGGAATCCAAATGATCATAGTATATAATCCTTTCTATGTATTGCTGGATTAATTTGTGGAAGTTTTTCGAGTATTTTTGAATCTATATTCATCAATGATATTGGATTTTCATTTTCATTTCTTTTTTTGGTAGTGTCTTTGACTGGTTTTTTTATAAGGGTAATGGTGGCCTCATGGAATAACTTTGGTAATTGTCTTTCCTCCTTCATTTTTTAAAATACTTGGGGGGAATGGGATTTTAGTGAAGGAATCCAGGCATTTTGTTCAAGGGGTGTTGTTAAAATTTTACATTTTATTTAACTTATTCTCATTGCTCTATTCAAGTTCTCAGTTTTCTCTTTATGCAGTCTTGTCAGGCTGTACAGTTTTAGAAATTTGTCCATTTCTTTTAGGTCGTCCAGTTGGTTGTCACGTAACAGCTCATAGTGCTTTCATAAACTTTTTTTGTATTTCTGTAATATCAGATATTATATATACTGTTTCATTTCTTATTTTTTTTTGAATTCAGTCTCTGTATTTCTTCGTAAGCTTGGCTAAATGCTTTCTTATTTGTTAATATTTTATGAAAAATTAAAGCTGTTGATTTTATGATTTGTAATTTATTTTTCAAATTGTTTATTATTTTCAACCTTATCATTAAAGATTTCTCATTCTACTGCCTTTGGGTTTTGTTTGTTCTTATTTTGTGTTATTTTGGTCCTTTGTATGAGGTTTCCCTTGTTCCTTGTAGAAGGCCTGATTTGTTCACAACTTACCTCGTAGATTACTCTTTGACGCATCCCATACATTTATGAAGCTGTGTTTTCAGTGTCATTTGTCTCCAGGTATTTTATTACCTCTTCGATTTCATCATTGACCTTGTTTTATTGTATTTTTTAAAAGATGTGGTTTTACCTCATGTTTGTGCTTTTCCCATTCTTCTTTCTAGAGTTCATGCATAGTTTCATAGTTTTGTGTGTGGAAAAATACTTGCTATAATCTATATTTGCTTAAAGTTCCTGAGGCTTATTTCATGACATAATATATGGTTAATTCCTTAGATAACATTCTGTGCACACTTGAAAAGTTCATGTGTTCTGCTTTTCTGATGAAGTGTCCAATAGCTCAGTTAGATTCAAATGATCTAATATGGTATTAAGACCTCTATTTCCTTACAGATATATTTTCTGGATCATTTGATCATCACAATAGTGAGGTGTTAAACTCATCTACTATTATTGTTTTATAAGGAATTAATTCTATCTTGTCTACTGAAATTTCTTTTTATACTTAGGATCTATGGTGTTAAGCCATACAAAATTTAATGAGTGTAATTCCCAATTTTTTATTGATGTTTTTTTCTTTATATAATCTCAAATTTCTCTCATTTTGGCCCTTATTTTAAAACTTATTTTGTATGAGTAGAGCATTGCAATCTACACTTTCTTGTCATTTCCATGGAATAACTTTTCCATTTATTTCAAGTCTATGTTTATCTTCCACAATAAAGTGAGAATTTTTCGGTGGGAGGCAAAGATGCTGGAGCAGAAGAATGCTCGTAGCTCACCCTTTCCCACAAATGCACCAAGACTCACATCCACAGACCCACTCAGCTAACCAGAGAACCTGCATAACTATAACAGGACATTGTCCTCTTCAATAGATAAAGATGTGAAAAATCTGGTAGGAGAAAAGGATGAAAGAAAGAAGAAAAGGCAAAACAGAGTGGGACAGGTACCATGGGGAGGGAGCAGCAAAGAGGGAGCAGCTCATTTACTGTGTCTCCCCAATCCAACTGAGATTTCGGCAGGATGGACGGGGAGCCTCCAAGGCTTGGACCTGTACAAAGTATAAGTTGACTGACAGAACTAAGTTAAACAGGCACAGAGGATCCCTGTGAGTCCTAGCAAATGATGCAGCCTGGAAGCTGGGGGCATGGTCATGCTGCCCAAACTGGGTGTTAGATGGGGATGGCTGCAATGTGGCAGCCTGGAGGAATGGAGTGGGCTTTGTGCTATGGCTGTGGGAGCACAGGGCAGAACACCTGGGCCCTCCATAAAACAACAGGGCAGATGAGCCCTGTGGCTGGAAAGGTGCATTCCCCATCTCTGAAAATCCACAAATTTTCTAGGTGAAGAGAGCTGGGGTTCAGACACAGCCACCATATCCTCTGGTGTTTTGCACCCATGTGGCAGTATAGGCAAAAACTGCATCTACACCTAAGGACTTAGCAGCCTCAAGGGCCAGACAGAGTCTTGTCTAAACCATGAGGCACATAGGGTCCTAATGTAATGGTCCCTCAGGGAACTTGTCCGCTAAGAAAAACAAGGAGCTGGATTTTGGCTCAGATCTGGGACAGGGCAGTTCCTCAGACTTCCCTGAGCCCACTTCCAGTGTGCATAACCAAGGCAGAGTGTACAGTGGCACAGAGCAGCAGAGTGATCAGCACAATAAGGGGGTGGGTGACCCCCACATTTTTGGCTGGAATGCCGCCACTGACCATTGTGTAGAGAGAGGGTGTGATGCCCAATCCTGCCTGGTCAGTCTGCAACATCTGACTGCAGCATTGGGCAGGGCAGTGACAAGCCAGCTCAGAGTAAAGAGAGCTTCATCAGACCCAGTGTCGGGTGTAGGAGTGATCTGCTTACTGACATGCCCTGGGAGCAGCACAGATGGGGTCTCCAATTGACGGCCTCTGGAAACAGGAAGCTAAAGATTTCACATTAAATGTACACATTCTCCAGGAGGACACTGAACACACTCTTGTTTTAATCAGTTTTTCCGGTTCCATTTTCTATTACCCTCCTAATTTCTACTTCTTCAATTATATATACCCCCATTTTAATACCTTTGAAATTTTTAAAAATATTTTTATTATTATTTTACAAAACTCTGCTTCAACTTGCTTTTCTATTATTCATTATAGAATATCTTCAAACCTTTATTTCACCCTTCTTTAAAATTCTTTATCTCTTTCTCTCTTTTCTAAGTTGTACTGCTACATAAGCATTAGTTAGATAAACTCCTTTAGGATCACAGAAGATAACTGATACATGAAAAATGACAGTGCCAGAGAGGTAGGAGCAAGATGAAAGAGCAGAGAAACCATTCCCAATTAAAAGCACAAGAGAAATCCCCTGAAAGAATGATCAGTGAAATAGACAATGATATCCTACTACATCAAGATTTCAAAAAAGGAGTGATCAAACTACTGAAGGAAATAAAAAAGATAGTGTTTACAGATATAAAGTATGTCATAAATGAAATGGAAGCTTTACAGAAGAGCTGAGTAGAATAGGTAAACTCGTTAACTGAGATGAGGAATGATCAAAAGGTGTCACAAAGCTGACTAGATAAAACAGAGGAACGAATTAGTGACTTAGAAGACAGTACAATAGAAAGCACCCAATCAGAAGAGCTACAAGAGAAACAATGAGAAACAAATGAAAAAAGCATAAGGGACCTATGGGATAATAGAAAGCATGTCAATATTGGCGTGATAGAAGTCCTTGAAGGGGAGGAAAGATCAAAGGGGATTGAAAAGGTGTTTGAAAAAATCATGACTGAGAACTTCCCAAACTTAAAGAAGGAATCAGATATCCAAGTACAGGAAGCTCAGAGTGTCCCAAACAAGAAGAACCCAAATACACCCACAAAAAGACATATAATTAAGATTGCCAGATTCAGGGATAAAGAAATGATCCTAAAGGCAATAAGAGAAGAGCAAAGAGTGAGTTACAGGGGAATGCACAGAAAGCTCGCAGCTGATTTCACTACACAAGTACTACAGGTCAGAAGGGAGTGGTAAGACATATTCAAAGTCCTGAAAGGAAAAAATGATATACCGTTGGATACTTTGATCAGCAAGGCTGTCTTTAATGGTAGAAGGAGACATAAAGAATTTCACAGACAAGAAAACGCTACAAGAGTTTAGCAACACTAGACCCCTGATAAAAGAAATATTGAAAGGTCTTCTCTAAAAAGAAAAGAAGCAGGATACTACAGAAATGTGAAACTCACAGCTGGAAACGTGATAACTCATGAATTATAAATAAAATAAACAGAAAATTTTAAAACAAGACATAGAAATCATTGAGAGTGGGAAAGGGAGGCAGAAAAATAGAGAATTTTTTTTTGTTCTTTCATTTTAAAATTTTTTGTTCTCAGTAGGATGGGTTTGAGATCATGTTAATATCATTTTAATAAAATCAGTTATAGTAATTGTCAAAAAGACTTATAAAAAAGGGTAACAAGAATAAATAAACTTATCAGGGAGTCAATAAAACTAAATAAAATTCATGAAAATACAAAGGAAAATTACCAAACCATAAAAGGAAGATGAAAGGAACAAAGAGGAAATAATAAATCAAATGGAAAATATGGTAAAAATGGCAATAAACTCAAACCTATCATCAATTAATGTAAATGTTAATGGATTAAATGCTCCAGTTGAAATTCATAGAGTGACATGCTGGATAATAAAGCAAGAACCTTCAATATGCTGCATACAAGAGACCCAATTCAAAGAGAAGGACATATATAGATTGTGACTGAAAGGATGGAAAAGGGTATTCCATACAATTGGAAAAGCCAAAAAACAGGTGTTGCATTAGTGATTTCAGACAAAATACTCTTTAATACAAAGGCCATAAAGTAAGATAAAGAAGGACATTATATAATGATTGACGGAGTGATACAATATGAGGATAGTACACTCGTTAATTCATATGCACCAAATACAGGAACACCAAGTACATAAAATAATTACTAACTTATATTAAGGGGGATTTATATTTGGAGATTTCAACACTGCATTAACATCACTGAAAAGATCATTGAGACAGAAAATAAATTAGGCAACAGAGAAATTAAATAATACAATTGAAATAATACACATGGTGCATATTTTCAGAGCTTTGCACCCCCCATAATAGGATATACATTCTTTTGAAGTGCACGTGGAATATTTTCCAGGATTCATGATGCACATGGGCACAAAAGAAACCTCAGCGATTTTAAGAAGATAGTAATTACCTCAAGCATCTTTACTGAACACAATGCCATGAAGGTAGAAATCAACAACAGAGAAACAAATGATAGCAAAAGGAAAACATGGAGATTAAACAATATTTTATTAAAAAAACCAATGGTTCAATGAAGAAATCAATGCTGAAATGAAAAATTACCTTCAGACTAAAGAAAATGAATACAAAACCATACAAAATTTATGGGACACAGCAAAAGCAGTGCTGAGAGGGGAGTTTATAGTGATACAGGCCTTCCTCAAAAAAGAAGAACAATTACAAATAAACAATTTAACCCACTAGCAGAATGCACTTGAAAAAGAAGTACAAAAAACATTAAAGGCAGCAGAAGTAAGAAATCATAAATATTGGGGAGGAAATAAATAAAATAGAGATTAAAAACACCATAGGGAAAAATGCAACAAACCCAAAAGCTGGTTTTTTGAAAAAGTAAGTAAAATCAACAAACCACTGTCCAAACTCAAATAAAAGAAAAGAGTGTGAGCACAAATTAGCAAAATAAGAAAGGAGAATGGAGAAATAACAACAACTAAAAAATAAATACAGAATATCATTTGAAAATATTATTAAAAGTATATTGAAACAAACTGTATAACCTAGATGAGATGGACAAGTTTCTAGAAACATACTGCCCACCAAGACTGAATCAAGAAGAAACTGACCCCTTGAACAAGCAGAGCACTAGAAATGAAATCAAAATAGCAATATAAAACCTCCCTAAAAATAGCATTCCAGGACCGGGCGGTTTCACTGATGATTTCTACAAAACATACAAAGAAGACTCATACCAGTTCTTCTCAAACTCTTCCAGAAAATTGAAAATGAAGGAATACTCCCAAAGTCATTGTATGAATCCACAATCACCCTGATACCACAACCAGGCAAAGACACTAACAAAAAAGAGGATTATAGGCCAATATAACTTATGAACACAGATGCCAAAATCCTCACCAAAATAGTAGAAATTAGAATCCAACAACACAGATAAAAGATTATACATCATGACCAATTGGGGATCTTGCCAGGGACACAGAGGTGGTTCAACATATGCAAATCAATCAGTGTAATGCAGCACATCAACAAGAGAAAGGACCAAAACCACATGATCATCTCAATAGATTCAGGAAAAGCATTTGATAAAATTAAACACCCATGTATGATAAAAAATCTCACCAAAGTGGGCATAGAGGGAACATATTTAAGCATCATGAAAGCTATAGAAACAAACCTACAGCCAACATAGTACTCAATGGTGAGAAAGTCGAAATATTCCAACTAAAATCTGGGACAATACAAGGATGCACACTATCACCACTCCAACTCAATATAATCTTGGAAGTCCTAGCCACAGCAATCAAAGAAGAGAGAGAATTAAAAGGGATGCAAATTGGAAAGGAAGAGGTAAAAGTCTCACGATATGCAGATAATATGTTACTATATATAGAAAACCCTGCAAGATCCAGAAAAAACTACTAAAGCTGATTGAAGAATTCAGCAAGTTAGCAGGTTACATGATTAAGTATCAAAAATCAGTGACATATCTTTACGCTAATGATTCAGATAATACTGTAGATGTACAGTCAACATGACAGCACTGTATCTGTAGGAAAACATACATATAGGCCAATGGAACAGAATAGAGAGCCCATAAATGAACTCACAAACTTTGGTCAATTACTCTTCAACAAAGCTGGCAAGAAAATACAAAGGAATTGAGATAGACACTTCAGCAAATGGTGTTGGGTAAACTGAAAGCAGCATGTAAATCAATGAAGCTAGAGCACTCCCAATGAAGCTAGAACACCATACAGAAAAATAAATTCAGAATGGATCAAAGACTTAAACATAATCCAAGATAAAATAAACCTCCTTGAGGAAAATATATGCAAAACATTATCTGACTTACGTCTCAAAATTCTTCTTGTAGAAGAAATAAAAGCAAGAATAAACAAATGAGAAAAAAATGAAACTTACAATCTTCTACACAGTACGGAAACCGGAAGTGAAACAAAAAGACAACCTACGGAATGGGAAAATAATTTGCATATGAAACCGACAAAGGCTTGATCTTCAGAGTACATATGCAGCTCATCTAACTGAATAGAAAAAATAAACAATGCAATCCAATAATGGGCAGAAAACCTAAACAAGCGATTCTCCAAGGAAGACATGCAAATGATCAAAAGACACATCACAAAATGCTCAGTATCGCTGATTATCAGATAAATGCAAATCAAAACTACAGTGAGGTATCACCTCACACTAGTCAGAATGGCCATGATCCAAAAATCCACAAATGGCAAATGCTGAAGAGGCTGTGGAGAAAAGGGTACCGTCCTTCACTGCTGGTGGCAATGCGGTTAGGTGGAGCCACTGTGGAAAACAGAATGGAGATTCTTCAAAAGCCTAGGAATAGACTTAACATTTGACCTAGGAATCCCACTCCTGGGCACAAATCCAGAAGGAACCCTATTTCAGGATAACACTTGAACCACAATGTTCATAGCCAGCACTATTTACAATAGCCAAGACATGGAAAGAGACTACATGTCCATCAACAGTTGACTGGAAAAATTAGATGTGGAATATTTATACAATAGAATACTAGTCAGCCATATAAAATGACAGCATAACGGCATTTTCAGCAACATGGATGGTCCTGGAGAATATCAGTCTAAGTGAAATAAGCCAGAAAGAGAAAAAAAAATTTCATGTGAGATGGCTCATCAGTGGAATGTAAAAACTAAACAAAACAAAACAAAAAGCCCTAATTCAAAACAGAAATAGACTCACAGACATAGAATACAATATTTTGTTTGCCAAGGGGGTGGAGGGCGGGGAGAGATAGACTGGGAGGTCAAAATTGTAGAATAGATAAACTTGATTGTACTGTGTAGGACAGGGAAATGTATAAAAGATCTTACGGCAGCTCACAGAAAAAGAAATGGGACAAAAAATGTATGTATGTTCATTGTAACTGAAAAATTGTGCTCTACGCTGGAATTGGAGACAACTTTGTAAAATGAATGTAAACCAATAAAAAAAGTAAAAAAAAGAAAAAAACATGATCCTAAATATTACAGGTGCAAATTTAAATTATAGAGGAAAAATAACTATTCAAAAGTGTAGTAAAACAAAAGATTTTGTTTTATGTTTTCTTTTTAAGATAAGCAAAATCAGAAAACCTCTAACCAGGTCCATCATGAAGGAAAGAGACATGCTCCAAAGAAATAAAGTCAGAAATAATAGAAGAGAAATAACAATTGTTACTTAAGTTATACAAAAAAGTGTTCATTTTGTCAACACATATATGCCAATAAAATGGACAAATTAGAAGAAATAGACAAATGTCTAGAAAGAGACAGAGATAAGGAGAAACAATTTGAGCAAACTGTTTACTAGAAGAAAGATAGAATCTGCATTTAAAAAAATTGTTGATTAGAAGTGTAGATATAAACAACTCCCGTGGAGAACTGTACAAAAAAACAAAGCATAACTTATACTCTTCAGACTATTCAAAAATTGTGAAGGTGTGGGAAACTTCCAAATTAATTCTATGAAGATTTCATCACCCTGATAGCAAAGCCAAAAACAAAGTACGGGCAAAGACATCTTCAAGCCAACATATTTGATTGATTTAGATGCAAATATTCTACAAAATATTATTAGGAAACTAAATCCAGCAATACCAAAAATTAGTCATACACCATAATAAACTTGGATTCATTGCAGGGTCACAAGAGAGGTTCAACATACACAAATCAATAAGTTTGAAGCACACATTAACAAAAGTAAAAGAAAAAATGACATGGTTATCCCAATAAATCCATCAAAGCATTTCACAAAATTCAACATTTATTCATTAGAACAGCAACAACAACAACAACAACAACAATAATAACAACAGCAACAACAACAATAGAAACCTCTTACCAAAGTAGGATTAAGGAAATATATCTCAACATATCTAAAGTCATTACTCACAAACCCACAGACAATATAATATACTAAAGTGAATAACTGAAAGCCAAATTAAGGAATACGACAAGGATACCCACTCTCACCAATTCTATTAAACACAGTATGGGATATCCTAGCCACAGCAATTGGAATAGAAAAAAATTTATTCATGTTGGATTGAATGAAGTAAATCTGTTATTATTTTAGATGACATAATAATCTATATAGAGAACCCTAAAGATTCTCCACACCAGAACAACTAAAACTAATAAAGACATTTAACAAAGTTGCATGATTCATGACTAATATACAAAAACTGTCACATTTCTTTACACTAACAATGAAATATTCCATAATTTAAAAAAATCCATATGAAATAAGATCAAAAAATTAAAAACCTATAAAAAAACAAGATAATAAATTCGAAAGGACACTAATAAATAAATTTGAAGAAGATGAATAGAAATGGAAAGAAATCTCAAAGTCTTAGCTTAGAGGAATTAATATTGTTAAAATATACATACTATAAAAGATGTCTACAGATATAAAGTGATTCAGATCGAAATACATGATATTTTCCAAAGAAATAAAAACAGTCTTATGATTTGTATGGAACTGCAAAAGAACCAGAACTGCAAAAGAAACAATCAGTGAAAAGAACAAAGTTGGAGACATAACCCATAACCCTCCCAGATCTCAGACTATATTACAAAATTACAGTAATCAAAACAGCAGAATACTGGAAAACAAACAAACAACTATCTCACTGGAACAGAACACAGAGGCAGAAATAAAACATCACACCTATGGTCAAATAAACTATGGCAAAGGAAACAAAAATATACAATGCCTAAAGACAGTCTTCAGCAAGTGATGTTGAGAAAGCTAGACATCTACATGTAAATCAATGAAATTAGAACATTCCCACACATTGTACATATATAAACTCAAAATGATTTAAATATTTGAATCTAATACATGACACAATAAAACTCCTGGAAACTAACATAGGCAAAACTATAGATATATTGTAGAAAAATTTTCCCATGTCACTCTCCCAAGCTGAAAACAATAAAAGCAAAATAATCAAATAGGTTCTAATTTAACTTAAAAGCTTCTACACAGCAAAATTATCAGAATGAAAATATGAACTTCCAAATGGGAGAAAACTTTAGGAAACAATGTAATCAACATAAGGCTAATTTCTAAAATACACACATCATTCATAAAATTCCATTTCAAAAATCCACAAACAACTCAGCCAGAAAATGAATAGAAGACAAGTCTCTAAAAAAGACACACAGATGACAAACAGGAATATAGAAACATGCTCACTTAGCTAATCATTATATAAAGGCAAGACAAAAATAAAATAATGTTTTACCTCACACTATTGAGAAGGGTTTTCATCAAATGTCTACAAATAATAAAGACTTTGGAGGTTGTAGAGAAAAAGGGACAGTACAACGCTGTTGGTGGGAATGAAAATTGGTGCAACCACTTTGGAAACAGTATGGAATTTCCTTTAAATAACAAAAAAAAATACATATCATATGACACAGCAAACCCACTCCTGGGCATATAAAATATAAAGCCTGAAAACAAAGAATCCTAGGGTAAAACATAAAAAGTACACTTGATTTAAATTGATTTTTCATATGTCTCCTCTCTCAAGGGAAGCAGAAGCAGAAATAACAATATATGACTGTGTCAGTCTAAACACATTTACACTGCATAAGAAATTATCAATAAAATGAAAAGTCAACCAACACTATGGGAGAATATATTTGCAAGTGATATTTTCCAATCAAGTGTTAATATCCAAAATATATGGCAAAGTCATACACAACAACAACAAAAAATCCAAACAATCCAATTAAACAAAAGTCCATAGGAACTGAATAGATTGATCTGAATCATTTTTCTGTAGAAAACATACAGTTGGGTATATGACATAAAAATGTGTTCAGAGTTATAAATTAGGAAATTCATAAACCAAAAATTAGACAAGACGTCACATTTGTCAGAAGGCTCTCATCAAAAAGAAAAGAAATGTATGTTGGTGAGACTGAGGAGAAAAGGGAACGCCGTGGACACTGTTGATAGGAATGCAAAGTATTGATTCCATTGCACATAAACATCAAATTTTATTCATCCAGTTTTTTATCAAGGGATGTTGGGTGTGTAGGCCCCTGTCTGAAGGCTCTAGAGAATAAGCCCATGGACTGAACTGATAAGCTGTGAGGAATGTCATATATCCAGGCTGGATAAGAAATGGCCTACTCAATGTATCCAGTATGGATGGCTGTATAGCCTATGCTGGGTAAAATACTCAGAGGAGGATAACCTAAGTCAGGCACAGCCAGCTGGATAAGAGATGGCCCACTAAATGAAGTTCGGTGATGAACTTTAAGACAATCCTTTATCATTTAACATCCTGTGCTTACTGCGGGAGTATGTGGACATAAATAGCTTAAGATTATTATCATTGTTATAACTTAGATGTTATGTGAGGCATTTTGCATGTCCTATATAAACCCTTTTTCTAAGAATCAATAAGCAGAGAACTGATTCTCTTCTCTCCACACTGTTTTTGTGTGTATATGATATCATACCACTGACATGGTTAATTTAATTTGTTGGGAGTATCTTCAAAAGATGTTGCATTATATACAATGCTCTTTCCGCACTTATTGAGATGATTATGTGAGATTTATTTCTCATTCTCTTAGTGAGGCATGTCACCTTTATTGATTTGAATATTTTGAAGAATCCTTAAACCCAGGGATAAATTCATTTACTCATGTACGTGTATGAAACGTTAAATGTGTTGTTGAATTCATTTTGCTTGTGTTTTGTAGAGAATTTTGGCACATATATACATCAAGGATAATATTCAATATTTTGCTTATAATGTCCTTTCTAGCATTATTAAGCAAATAAAGATGGCATCATAAAACAAGTACGGATACTTTCACCCCCTTCAAATTCTTGGATGGTTTGGGGAAGAATTGGTGAGAAATTTTCTTCAAATGTATTAAAGAATTCACCAGTAAATTCATCTTGTAAATATTTTGTGGTTTGGGAGGTTTTGATTACTGATTTACTCATACACACTTTTGCTCTATTTAATTTCTTCTTGATTCATTATTGGAAGACATATGTTTCTAGGAATATGTCTTTTGTTCTAGGTCATTCAAGTTGTTGGCTAGTGGTAATTACTTATGATGCTATGGATCTCTATAACATCAGTTGTAATATCTTCTCTTTTATTTCTAATTTTATTTGAGTCTTTATTTTCTTTGCCAACCTAAATATTTGTCCACTTTGTGTTTAAAACAAACAGACTTAGGTATTTTTTTTCTTTTCAATTGTTTCTCTTGTTATTTACCTTTCTCTCATTCATTCAATTTTCTTCTTCTTTCTGTTTTCTCCTAGATTCTTGATGTGTAAACTTAAGTAGTGTGAATATTTGTATTTCTTTTATTATTAAATACTATTTATTTATTTCTTTGTTAACTTTCTTACTTATTTACTTATTTATTCATTTATTTATCATTGAAGTACTGCCATTTACAATGGGTCAATCTGTAGTGTTTAGCACAGTGTCCCACTTCATGCGTATATTTGTGTGCTAATTAAATTTAACTTCACAATATTTAACATACTGCCCTGTGTCATACAAAGAAATTTTGAAAATATCTGTTTTTATATATAGTGGATAACATTTATAACTCTACAGCTCCCAAATCTATCCTCTCAAAATCTCTTTCAGCAGTAACCGTAAGATTATAAAGAAGATCTGCATGTATGTTTCAGTTTTGTAGATGAAATCATAGTGTTCTCTTCCAAATATTTTTTTTAAGGTTCTACATATATCATGTCATATATTATTTTTCTTTCTCTTTCTGGCTTACTTCAATTAGTATGACAGATTATTGGGACATATATTTTGCTGCAAAATTCATTGTTTTATCATTTTTTATGGCAGAATATTATTCCATTGTGTAAATATGGCATAATTTCTGTACACTGTTATGTGTTGATGGACAATTTGGGTGCTTCCATGTCGTGGCTGCTGTATATAGCACTGCTGAGAACATTGGGGTGCAGTTGACATTTTGAATTAGGGTTCTCTTTGATATATACCCAGAAGTGGGATTGCTGGATCATTATGTTAAGTCAATTTTTATTCTTTTGAGGAATCCCGATCCTGTTTTCCACAGTGACTACACCAAACTTCATTCCTACCAACAGTGTCGGAGGGTTTCCTTTCTTCACAGCTTCCCCAGCATTAATTGTCTGTGGACTTTTGAATGATGGCCATTGTGTCTATTGTGAGGTGATACTTCATTAGAGTTTTGAATTGCCTTTCTCTGATAATGATAGTGAGCAATTTTTTTCATATATCTGTGTCATTTGTATGTTTCTAATGGAGAATTGCATGTATAGGGCTTCTGCCAATTTTCAGATTGGGTTTCTTGTGTTTAAGCATTAGTATTAGGTTGTATGAACTCTTTATATTTTGGAAATTTAGCCTTTGTCAGTTGCATCACTTCTAAATATTTTCTTTATCCTGTCAGTTGTCATTTTGCTTTGTTTATGGTTCCCTTTGCTGTGCAAAAGCTTATAAGCTTGATTAGGTCCTATTTATTAATTTTGATCTTACATCAATTACCTGGGTAGGCTGTTTTAGGAGATCATTGCTCCGATTTAACTTAGAGTGTTTTGTGTATGTTTTCTTCTAGGAGATTTACTGTGGCTTGGCTTACATTTTAGCCTTCAAGTCATTTTGAGTTTATTGTTGTGTATGAAGTGAAGGAGAATTCTAACTCCATTGCTCTGATCCTGCAATCCAATTTTCCCAACACCAGTTGGTGAAGAGATGGTCTTTTCTCTGTCATATTCTTGGTTACTCTGTCAAATATTAATTGAACATAGGCCTGTAGATTTATTCCTAGGCTCTCTATTCTGTTCCATTGATCCATATGCCTGTTTCTGTACCAATATCATGACGTTTTGATTATTGTAGCTCTACAATAGTGTATGGAGAGCAGGCAGGTAATTCCTCCAGCCTCTTTCTTTGTCTTCAATATTGTTTTGGAAATTATCGATCTTTATTGTATCTATATAATTCTTATGATCATTTGTTCAGTCCTAAAAAGAAATGTTTTGAATAATTTGATAGGAACTCATATTACGTCTGTGGATTGCCTTGGGTAGTATGTCCATTTTAACAATAATATTTCTTCCATTATGAGACCTTTGGGTATCTTTTCAATTCTTCAAACCTTTCTTGATTACCTCAATCAATGTTTTCTTGTTCTCCATGTACAATTCATTCACCTCCTTGGTCTGAGATATTCTTAAGCATTTTATAAATTTGGGTGTAGTTATAAAAGGGGTTGTTACTATACTTTGTTTTCCTGTTGATTCAATGGTAGTGTAAAGAAATGTAATTTGTTTTTGTACATTACTGTGGCTACCTTGCCCATTTCCTTTTTTAGCCTATGTATTCTTTGTGAAGCTTTTGCAATTTCTATATATAGTGACATGTCTGCATATCATGACAATTTTACATCTTCTTTTCCAGTCTGAATCCTTTTATTTCTTTTTCTTGCCTGATTGTTGTGGCTAGGAATTCCAAGACTATATTGAGTTGAAATTGTGAGAATGGGGATCCTTGTCTTGTCTCAGGTTTTTGTGGGAATGGTTCCAGGTTTTCACCATTATTATGCTGGCTATATATTTGTCATAAATAGGTTTCATTATGTTGAGATATGGTCCCTCTATGCCCACTGTGATAAGAACTTTCATTGCAAATAGGTGTTAAATGTAAACAATTGCTTTTTCTGCATCTACTGAGATGATCATCTTTTTTGTCTTCTCTTCTGTTGATATGGTGTATCACATTTGATTGATTGATTTGCATATGTTAAACTATCCTTGTGTTCCTGGGACGAATCTAACTTGTCCATGGTTCATGATCTTATTTTTAAATGCTTTTGGATTCTGTTTGTTAATAATTTCTCAAGGACATTTACTTCTAAGTTTATCAATGATATTGGCCTATAGTTTTCTTTTTGGGGTAGTGTCTTTGTCTGATTTTAGTATCAGGTTGATGTTGGCCTTATGGTGTGAGTTTGGGAGTACTCTCTCCATATCAGTCTTTTGGAAGAGATTGAGGAGGACTGGTATGGATTTTTCTTAGTATGTTTGGTCAAATTCCCCAGTGAAGCTATTTGGGTTTGAATTTTGTTTGCAGAGATTTTTTATTTTATTGATAATTCTATTCCATTTCTGGTGATCTGTTTGTTCAAATGGCTAACTTCTCCTTGATGCAATATTGGTGGGCTGAATGTTTCTAAAAACTTCTCCATTTCTTCCTGGTTATCCAGTTTGTTTCCATACAATTGCTCATGGTATTCCCTTATGATATTTGGTAAATTTGTTGTACCCTTTGAAGTTTATCCATTTTCATTTCTAATATTATTTCTGTTCTCTCTCTTTTCTTGTTGGTGAGCCTGTCCAGAGGTTTGTCAATTTTGCTTACCCTTTCAAAAAATAAATTGATTGATTTTTTTCTATTTTTTAAACTCTATTTCAATTATTTCTTCTTGATCTTTATATTTTCAGTCTTTCTGTTGACTTTTGGTTTTGTTTGCTCTCCTTTTCTTGATTACTTTACATAGAATGATTGATTATTTATTTGAAATTCTACCTCTTGTTTGAGGAGGGCCTTGTCACTATGAACTTCCCTCTTAAGCCAGCTTTAACAGTATTCCAGAGACTTTGTGTAGTGTTTTGTCATATTTCCCAAGGTATTTTTTAATTTCTTCTTTACTTCATCATCTCCCCCCCTTGTTTTAGTACCATGTTTTTTAATCAGGATGCTGTCATTTTTTCTCCCTGTTTTTCTGTGGTGGATTTCTTGTTTCATGGTATTATACTCAGAAAAGATGCTTGAAATAATTTTTATCTTCTTAACATGTGGAGGCTTCTTGAGTACCTGAGTACATAATCTTTCATAGAAAATGTTCCTTGTGCATAGGAAAAGAATGTATATACTATTTTGGGGAGATGTACTGTTTTGAAAATATCAAGCATCTCCAATTATTTTATAATTTATTTTATTATCTATGTTCCCTTATTAATTTTCTTTGTGAAAGACCAGTCCAGTGATTGTAATGGGGAGTTGCAGTCTCCTACTTTGATTGTATTCCCAGGGATTTCTCTATTTTTATCTATTAGTATTTTCTTTATTTATTTATGTGCTCCTATATTGACTGCATATATATTAATAGGTGTAATACCCTCATTTTGATTTGCTCCTTTAATCATTAAATTATGTCCTTGTTTATCTTTCTCTATGGCCTTTTTATAAAGTCTCTTTTTGTGAAGTCAGTACTGCTAGTCCAGCTTTCTTGTCATTTGTATTTGCATGGAGTATATTTTTCCACCTTCTGACTATAAATGGATGTGTGTTCCTCTTACTAAAGTGGGTCTCTTCTTTGCTTCATAATGTAGGGTCTTGTTATGTTATCACATCTGACAATATATATCTTTTGATTGAAGCACTAAGTCCATTAACATTTGTGGTAATTATTGATAGACTGGTGTTTATTTCCATATTGAACTTCTTTCTCCAGTTGATTTGGTATTTTCTTTTTGTTCATTTCTTTTTTTTTTTATGGCTTGATAAGTTTTCTTTTATTACCTTGGTTTCTTTTTGTCTTTGTGACTTCATTGTAAGCTTTTGACTTATGGTATCTTGTTTTGTATGTATATTGGCCAGTACTAAATATGTTTATTTTAACTGATAAGAATACAAACTCAAACCCATCCTACAGAGAACAGAAACAAGAAGAAAACACTCTGTATTTTCCTGTTTCACTCTGTGACTTTTAAAAATTTTGATGTCCTTTTATACAACATCATATTTATTCTGTTATAAGTCATTGCAGATATTGCCTTTCTAATTATGCCTTTCTCTTTTCTATAGCATCCTGCTTCTTTTTTATTTAGAGTAGATCTTTCTGTATTTCTCTTTCTCTTACTAAATTCTTTAAGTATTTGCTTGTGTGGATGTTATTTATCTCTCCTCCTATTCTAAAAGTTAAACTTGCTTGATAAAGCATCTTAGATTACAGCTTTCTTTCATTCAGGACTTTGAATATGTCTTGCCACTGCCTTCTGCCTGCTCTACTTGTGTACGAAATGAGTTTACAAATATGTATATAATTGTATATATATAAAGAACACCTATAAATGAAGTTAACAAACATGGTGAAAACCTATACGTTAAAAAACAGAAAACATTGATAAAGGAAATTAAAACTTATCGAAAGAAATGAAATGATCTCTTATGTTAATGATGTGAATCAATGTGGTTGAAAAAAACATAGTACCCAATGCAACCTACATTTAGTGTGATTCATGTGAAAATACCCATGAGATATTTCCAATAAATAGAACAAATAATTTTAAAACAACAAAGATCTTGAGCTGCCAAAATAATCCTGAAAAAGAGTATTAAATCTAATGGTTAAAATTCTCTGATGTTAAACAGTCCTACAAAACTTTAATAATTAAAACAACATGATACTGGCTCAAAAGCAGACACCAATTAATAGAAGAGAATAGAAAAACCAGATATAATCCCTCACACCTATGATCAAATAACCCATGGAAAGGGATGCATGAGTATAAAATTAAGAAAAGACATTCTCCTCAATAATTACTTCTGGGGAGTTTGAACATGTGAAAAATAGAGTAGAATATTTCTTCATATTTTATACAATCCATCAGCCCAGAATATCTTTCTCTTTATTTTGTTTATTTATATTTCTTGTACCTGTAATATATAGATCTATGTTTAGAACTTTTGTTTCACTTATCAAATTTATTCCTTTTTTATTCTTTTTGGTATCAATTTACACACAATGGTTTTCCTAATTTCTCTTTCTGATACTGTGTTTTTACTATACAAAAATGCAACGGATATTTGTAGGTTGATTTTGTATTCTGCAAGTTTACTAAGCTTGTTCATTATTTCAGTCACTGGAGGAGTCTATGGAGTTTTCTATATATGCATAATTATGTTATCTAAAAACTTCACTTTATTACAAGTTGGATGAATTTTATGTTTTTTCTTTACTGCGAGGGGCCACCCATGACCAGAGGGCTGCCGAGCACAGAAACTGGGCCTAAACTCCCAGAGTGCGGGGCGTCAGGCTTTAAGGCTGATTGAGCTAAGACAATCTCTGTCCCGCCACCCCTTTGTTAGAAAAACAGCAGGTGCATTTGGAGTCGGAAAAACATCTTAATGCCATTGAGTTATTAAGAACTAGGGCTTCTGGAAAGAGAGATACAATCGGCCACAAGTTAGTGATCTTTGTCTGAAAGAACAATCACTTGAGCTAATGATACACGAGTCATGATGTTAGCCTAAAGGAACAATAATATTAGTCTATGATCTTAGCTTTAGGGGATCAGTCAATCTTGGTGTATGGAACAGTAAACAATGATAATGATTTTAGTGCACACCATTAATGTACCCTGAAAAACAATACCTGTGCCTACGTGCAAGAATGCACAAGGTAGTCACTTGAATTTGTATAAATTAACTGCCTGAAATAAAAATCGATGTCCACTCTTGACCTAGCGTCTTGCGGGCTAGAGTGAGATCCTCTCAACCCCACCTTTTAGTCTTGTCTTTCTTTCCTCAGTCCTGCAGCACAGGTTTCTGGACCTGATCGATTGTCGGCTGGCTCCGACAAGTGGCGCCCGAACAGGGACCTGAAATCTGGAAGAGATTGCTGCAGCGACCGCCGCGGAAGGAAAGAGGAGCGCTCGATTTTAAGGTGAAAGTAAGTTTCTGCGGGGAGTGTATTTGAGAGTATGGGGCAAAATAATAGTAGAGGCTTATTTGTACAGATGCTTAGAGTTATGTTAAAAGCAAGAGGAATTCAGGTTACAAAGCAACGTTTAGAACAATTTCTTGTTTTTGTGGAGGAAATTTGTCCTTGGTTTCCAGAAAAAGGCACTGTCAATTTAGAAACCTGGAGAGTTGTTGGGGTTCGTTTGAGAGATTATTATACAGCTAATGGCCCAAATAAATTACCGGTCACTGTTTTGCCCTTATGGCAGTTAATTCGAGATTGCCTCGATCCAGCTACTGAGGGAGAGAAATTAGATACAGTCAAGATAGAAAATATTGAGCCTTCCGCTCCTACTAATACAGAATTGAAAGAAGCACCCTCTGCTCCTCCTGCAGTAAATGCAAGTGACAATCCCTTTGATTCAGAATTAGATCCAGCCGATCAGGAGGAATTAGAGGAGCAAGCTGCTCAATATCATAGGGATGAAGACCCTTGGGGTGTCTTTTTAACTGAAGAAAATAAAAATTTTGACATGACTAAGCTTAAAAACATTATTACAGAATGTGTTCAACAAAATGTTTCTAAAAATAACCATAGGACCTTACCTCTAACTTCTTCTCCCCCTCCTGGTTACACATCCCAGGAGGCATGGACACCAAAATTTGTTGTTTTAAGTCCTTTACAAAAGGCTTTGCAACAAGCTAGTAAAGAAGGAGAACACATTCCTGGTTTTTCTTTAGTATATCCAGTCCTTGAGGATGCCCAACAACAGAGATACTATGAAACTATTCCTTTTAAACAATTAAAAGAATTAAAAATGGCTTGTGCTCAATATGGACCTACTGCTCCTTTTACACAAGCCATTGTTGAAAGTTTAGGAAATCAATATTTGCCTCCTAATGACTGGAAGCAAGTGGCACGCGCCTGTTTATCTGGAGGAAATTATTTACTCTGGAAATCAGAATTTTATGAAAATTGTGCAGCAACAGCAAGTATTAATCAAAGACAAGGTATTCAGGTTACCTTAGAAAAACTGACCGGAGAGGGACAATACCAGGATACCTATTCACAATTAGGATATTTGCCTGGTGCTTATCCTCAAATAAATGCAGCAGCGTTGAGAGCATGGAGGAAGCTGCCAAACTCTGAAAATAAAACTGAGGATCTGTCTAAGATCCGACAAGGTCCCTACGAGCCATATCAGGATTTTGTTGCTCGCCTTATGGAGACCGGTAAGGTTATAGGGGACGAGCAAGCAGGATTGGTTTTAGCTAAACAATTGGCCTATGAAAATGCTAATTCTGCTTGCCAGGCAGCTCTTAGACCTTATAGAAAAAAGAGTAATTTGGCTGATTTTATACGAATTTGTGCTGATATAAGACCTTCCTATGTTCAAGGAATAGCCTTAGCCGCTGCTTTACAAGGAAAAACAGTAAAAGAGGTTTTATTTCAACAAAATCGTCCTAAACACAATTTCCAAGGATCTTCCAGAGTAGCTGGTCCTCCTGGTAGTTGTTATGCTTGTGGCCAATTGGGACATTGAGCAAATCAATGTCCTAAACGGGGACAGCAGCCAATGGGTCAAAATACATTAGTTACAGGCCCAAGCCTGTGTCCCAGATGTAAAAAGGAAAAACATTGGGCTAAGGACTGTCGATCTAAAACTGATATAAATGGACAACTTCTGAACAAGGGAAACTGGGTGAGGGGCCAGCCCCAGGCCCTGAAACAATGTTACGAGGCAATTCAGGAGACCTCTCAGGTCAGCCACAACCCGTTTCTTCCCGACCAAGTATTTCAGACCTCTATAGAGCAACCCCAGGGAGTGCAGGACTGGACCTCTGTGCCTCCACCTACACAGTATTGACCCCAGAAATGGGAATGCAGGCCCTTCCTACTGGAATTTATGGGTCTTTACCTCCCGGCAGTGTGGGACTATTGTTAGGACGCAGTAGTACAACTATGAAAGGGTTGTTTGTTGCTCCAGGAGTGATTGACTCTGATTTTGAAGGAGAGATCAAGGTAATGGCTCACTCTCCTCGAACGATAACGGCCATTCCTGCAGGCCAACGTATTGCTCAATTAATCTTATTGCCGACTCTTACTGTTGGAAGACATAAAACTGATCATAAAAGAGGTACTGCAGGTTTTGGTTCCTCTGACGCTTATTGGATGCAACAGATAAGCGACCAGAGACCTGAATTGACTTTGGAAATCCAAGGCAAAAAATTTAAAGGCATTCTAGATACTGGAGCAGATATTTCTGTAATTGCTGCCTCTCACTGGCCTGAAAATTGGCCAAAACAAATTGCCCTTTCCATGTTACAAGGAATTGGACAATCGCATAATCCGGAACAAAGTTCTGCTTTTCTCTCTTGGAAGGATGAGGAAGGACATTCTGGAATATTTCAGCCTTATATTCTTCCTAGTTTGCCTGTTAATCTATGGGGAAGAGACATTATGTCTAATATGGGGGTCTTTCTGTATAGCCCCAACCCCACTGTTTCTTACCAGTTGTTATCACAAGGATTATATCCAAATAAAGGCCTAGGTAAACATAATCAAGGAATTACTCAACCATTACAAATAAAAGGAAAGAGGGATAAGACAGGTTTGGGTTATTTTTAATGGGGGCCCTTGACTGTCCTGCGACTCACGCAGATCCTATTGTATGGAAATCTGATCAACCTGTGTGGGTCGATCAATGGCCCCTTTCTCAAGAAAAAATTGCCGCTGCAAAACAATTGGTGCAGGAACAGTTGGACAGCGGGCATATTGCTCCCTCTAATTCACCTTGGAATTCTCCTATATTTATCATTAAGAAAAGGTCTGGAAAATGGAGATTGTTACAAGATTTACGCAAAGTAAATGAAACTTTAGAATTAATGGGTGCCTTACAGCCCGGTCTGCCTACTCCTATGGCTATACCTGATGGAACTTATAAAATTATTATTGATTTAAAAGACTGTTTTTATACTATTCCTCTATATCCTGATGATTGTAAGAGATTTGCATTTAGTGTTCCTTCCACAAATTTTAAAGAGCCTATGCAACGATATCAGTGGCTAGTTTTGCCTCAAGGCATGGCTAACAGCCCCACCTTATGTCAAAAATTCGTTGCTAAAGCTTTACAGCCTATTCGTTTAAAATATCCAGATGTTTATTTGATTCATTATATGGATGATATTTTAATTGCACACTCTCAAGAAGGCTATTTATTAACTGTATTTGATCAAATGCTGATTTCTTTAAAAGCCTTTGGCCTTCAAATTGCTGATGAAAAAGTTCAACGATTTTGCCCGTATGCATATTTGGGATTCCGTTTACATAATTTTACTTTTCAAACACAAAAGATTCAGCTACGCACGGATTCCCTTTTAACTTTAAATGATTTTCAGAAATTTCTGGGCGATATTAATTGGATTCGTCCTTATTTAAAACTTTCTACTGGAACTTTAAAACCCTTGTTTGACATTCTTAAAGGAGACACCAATCCTCGTTCTAGAAAATTGACTGCTGAAGCTTCTTTGGCTTTACGTGAAGTAGAACAGGCCATTGAAAACCAGCAATGTACTTACTGTGACTATAATCAAGAATGGGGTTTACTTATTTTACCCACTCCTCATATGCCAACCGGAGTGCTTTATCAGCATAGTCCTATGTATTGGATACATATGCATGTTTCCCCTTCAAAAGCTTTAGCTGCTTATCCTGATTTAGTCTGCTCTTTAATTGCAGAGGGACGTACTGCCTCCACTTTATATTTAGGCAGAGACCCACATTATATTACAGTTCCATATACTAGAGAGCAACAAGCTCAGTTACAACAATTTAATGATTCTTGGGCCCTTGCTCTAGCCCATTTTACAGGGCGCATTACTACTCATTATCCAGCTGATAAACTAATTCAATTTGCAAAGTCGCATCCATTTCTCTTCCCAAACAATACTGTTCTCTCCCCCCTTTCCTCAGCTACCACAGTATTTACCGATGGATCATCTAATGGTATTGCAGCCTATATTATTAAAGATAAAACTGTTTCTTGGCAAACATCTCAAACTTCTGCTCAAGTAGTAGAACTATTAGTAGTTCAAGCTGTTTTAATAGCGGTGCAACATGTGCCCTGTAATCTTTTTTTTGATAGCCAATATATCATTCGTGCCTTACAAATTTTAGAAACTGTTCCTTTTATTGGCACTGTTAATTCCTATGTCAACCGTTTATTTTTTGACGTGCAGCTTATTATTCGCAGTCGCCGTCATCCTTGCTATTTTGGTCATCTCCGGGCACATACTAATTTACCTGGCCCTCTTTCTGAAGGAAATGCTAATGTTGATCGAGCTACTCAGCTTTATCCTGCCTTTGATGAAGCTAAACGTTCTCATGCGCTTCATCATCAAAATAGTCATAGCTTGCGGCTGCAATTTAAAATCCCTCGTGAAGCTGCTCGTCAAATTGTAAAAACCTGTTCTACCTGTCCTACTACAGTTTCCGTCCCACACTATGGGGTAAATCCTCGGGGACTTTTACCTAATCATCTCTGGCAAATGGATGTTACTCATATTAAAGAATTTCGTAACACTCCATTTGTCCATGTCAGCATTGACACTTATTCAGGTTTTATCCATGCTACATTACAAACTGGAGAAGCAAGCAAACATTGTATTAATCATCTTTTAAAATGTTTTTCTGTCATGGGCCAACCTCGTGTGCTAAAAACCGACAACGGCCCTGGCTACACTAGCCGAATGTTTCAACGCTTCTGCCAAACTTTAAAAATAGAGCATAAAACTGGAATTGCCTATAATCCTCAAGGGCAAGGAATTGTGGAACGTTGCCACCAAACGCTTAAAAATCAAATTCATAAATTAAAGAAGGGGGAATTATATCCCCTTACTCCACAGAACTATTTACACCATGCCCTTTTTATTTTAAATGTTTTGACTTACGACATAAAAGGCAATTCGGCCGCCCAAAGTTTTTGGAATAAACAACCCTCTCACCACCCTTTGGTGAGATGGAAGGATCCACTAACTAATCAATGGGCTGGCCCCGATCCAGTTCTAATGTGGGGAAGAGGCCATGTTTGTGTTTTTCCGCAAGATGCCGATACGCCGCGCTGGCTTCCGGAAAGGCTGGTACGCCAGGCGGAAAAGAACGATGCTATCCAGACTTCGACGATTACAACTTCAGACCCTGCCAACAGAGACACAGGTGCAGCAGTTTGTTCAACAAGCGAATCAGATAGCGAAGACGACTGAAAATTCACCTGTGTCACTGATGTTCTTAATTGTGAGCCTGGCATGTTCTATTACCTTGTCATCTTTTCCTGGTGCACACGCCAATGTGTTTTTGTCCTGGGCTCAAGCTTATGCTGATTTCCATAACTCATCTGACTGTTGGGTATGCAGTGCTATGCCTTTATCCGTTGGAAGTTTGCCTTGGTGGGTTATGCCTGTTACTAAACATGAATTTCATGCCATTTGTGAATTGCTTTTTCAACAACGGGAAAGATATGCTGGGTTGTATTCTCAAAATGTGTCTGCACTTGCCTGGTGTTCGGTAAAGGTTACACAGTCAGATTTTCTTTTCGATCTTAATGCTACAGAAAAAGAGGCTATAGATTTATATCGTAAAGTCCCACTGCAAGCAAGACAACCGAACGCAGATATTTCTGAACGTCTTACGGGACAATTCTATCAAATATGGGACCAACATATGTGGGTTACACCAGAAGCTGGACAATTAACGAGTCCTGCGGATATTTGTTGGGAACAAAGAGAACAACCATGTGGATTTAATGAAAAGACTCTATCAAGAAAGGACTGGAAATATTTGGGATATTTATCTCAAAGACTTTGTAAATGGACCATAGATGTTACATTTACATGTAAAAAGCCTTTTGTATGGCCTGGTTCTGACTGGAATAATCCAGGCTATCGTTGTGTTGCACCTAATGGGACAAAATGGATTTGTGGAACTAATATTTGGCCTTGGTTACCTTGTGGCTGGGTGGGACGTTGTACGCTAGGATTTGTTATAGCACCTGGCAGAATTGTAAAATCTGTACAAGGCATTCCTGCTAATATGCCTAATTTGCATGCTCATTGGATTCGATCAGCTTTTAAGTGGTATGATTATCTTGCTGCTATTTTTATTCCTTCATTAGGAAATGTTGATATCATGACTAAAGTAAATGCTTTAACTAATTTTACACAGAAGGCTCTAATTGATGTAAAGCATGCTGTAGAAGAAATCAATGTTGAACAAACGCTTATGAGAAAAGCAGTGCTTCAAAATAGGATGGCTCTTGATTTTATTACAGCTGCTCAGGGAGGGACTTGTGCTATTATTAAGGTAGAATGTTGTGTGTTTATACCAGACTTGTCTGCTAATATTTCTCAAGCTGTGGATGATATGCAAAAGCAAATTAAAAATATGGATTCTCCCACACCTTTCTTGCCAGCACAATGGTTTGATTGGTTTAAAAGTGACTGGTGGAAGCATGCTCTGGTGTTTGTCATAATAATTTTGATCCTGATTTGTATGGCCCTTTGTATACTCTCCTGTTTGTCCGAATTCTTGATGCAACGGATGCTTGCGTTTAGCCGAATTCATCGGCAATAATGGCGGGATGTTCTGGACCTGGATGCATCTGTCATTATTTAAAAATTAAAAAAGGGGGAGTTGCGGGGGGCCACTCATGACCTGAGGGCTGCCGAGCACATAAAATGGGCCTAAACTCCCAGAATGTGGGGCGCCAGGCTCTGAGGTTGGGACTGCCGAGCACAGAAACTGGGCCTAAACTCCCAGAGTGCGGGGCGTCAAGCTTTAAGGCTGATTGAGCTAAGACAATCTCTGTCCCGCCACCCCTTTGTTAGAAAAACAGCAGGTGCATTTGGAGTCGGAAAAACATCTTAATGCCATTGAGTTATTAAGAACTAGGGCTTCTGGAAAAAGAGATACAATCGGCCACAAGTTAGTGATCTTTGTCTGAAAGAACAATCACTTGAGCTAATGATACACGAGTCATGATGTTAGCCTAAAGGAACAATAATATTAGTCTATGATCTTAGCTTTTGGGGATCAATCTTCGTGTGTGGAACAGTAAACAATAATAATGATTTTAGTGCACACCATTAATGTACCCTGAAAAACAATACCTGTGCCTACGTGCAAGAATGCACAAGGTAGTCACTTGAATTTGTATAAATTAACTGCCTGAAATAAACTCGATGTCCACTCTTGACCTAGCGTCTTGCGGGCTAGAGTGAGATCCTCTCAACCCCACCTTTTAGTCTTGTCTTTCTTTCCTCAGTCCTGCAGCACAGGTTTCTGGACCTGATCGATTGTCGGCTGGCTCCGACACTTTACTAGATATTCTGGCTAGGACTTCTAGTAGTGTAATTTAGTACTTGTGAAAATGAGCTTCTTTTTCTTATTACTGGACCAGAAGAAAATCTTCCTGTAAGTTAACATTGAAATTGAAATAAATCATGGGTTTTTCATATATGGCTTTTATTATGCTTAGTTACATTCTATCTAGAGCGAATTTAAGGATATTTTTATAAAGATGTTAAGATCAGAACTGTCTATAATTTTCCTACATATTTTGAGATTGTTATTTTTGAATTATTTGTTTTTTAAAGGGATGATATCACACATATTCATTTGTGTAAGTTAAATAATATTTATCTATCAGAACTAAACCAACTTAACTATAGTTTATAATACTTATAATATGCAATGAATTCAGGTTGCTAACATTTATTTAGAAGGGAATTTACACATAGTGAAAGAAAAATTTACATTGTAGCTTGAGGGTACATTTATTTATTTAAAAATTTTATCACTGATTTTGAATTGGCGTATGTTTAAAGGAATTTATTTCTTAATAAAGAATATAATATTTGGTAGAACTGGATTTACTACAGTTTACTGATACAGAACATAGCTATTATTTACAATTAGTGCACAAGACACTTGCCTTAAAATGCCGTATTATACTAACAATGTCAACTGTTTCAGGACTGAGAAAAGTATTGCTTCCTAAAATATTTTACCTGGTCTCTTCCACCCCAACCTACATATACTGTTATATCTTTGTTTTTTGATTGTTTGTTTCTTTGTCCCTTAATGGAGGCAATGCTTACTGAACCCAGGATCTTGTGCATAAGTTTATATATCAACAACATTTTGGAACACTTAACAGAAACCCCAAGAGTATGGATTATAAAGATGTCAAGAAAATTTATTACTTCTAGGGAATGATAAACCTCTGAGTGGTAGAATGGCAAAAATAAACATTTGTAAATATACAATAAGCTTGTCTCTTTTGCAATTTTAATGTAGAATATTAAATTACATTTGTTTCACTTATAGAACTGAACTACAAATTAAAAAAAAAATTCTTCCCTTTGGGATATCTTCAATTTGATTGATTATTTTAATATAATTTTATTTCATATATATTAACCATTTATATATAAACATACCAAATAAACTGATATTTATTCTTCTCATGTTTTGCATATAGAGCTACTTATTCTAAAATACACATATAAATGCCTATTTCCATTTCCAAATCAAATTATATTTCACTTTAATTACAAATGATGATGAAATAGTAATACATTTCTGTACAGGTTTTACACAAATTTCACTGTAAATTACAAAACTTAAAAATTATTTTATACATTTTCTGCATTATTTATACTCTGTTCTCAAATCTGTTATAAATTTGTGGACAAATGGAGATTGGTTTTATTTCATAGACCCAAATATTTAATTGTTTAAAAGATTTTATGGGGAAAATATTTGCAAATCACACTATAAAAATAAGTATCCAATATGTTTCATTTTAACTGGATGAATGAGAAATAAACACTGGCTGAACGTTACACTTGAGCTGCTGGGAGACCAGTCGTTTTGTGATGTCACAGCTACTCAAGTTGAGAAGCATTGTGAAGGTCCAGCAATTTATCTGTGCAGGCCTGCCAAAGCAGCATTTTAAACTGCATTGCACAAAATCATGCAGATTAGAAAAGTAGCTGTAGAAAAAGTTATTTGAGATGGCACATATTTCTTCAGAAATTCAAGATGTGTCTTTTAAAGATGGAACAACTGGTTCAGGAAACTCTGGTAGATCTCTATTGTGTGATCAAACATTCTCTGGGGACTTGGACGTGAGGTCTATGTTTGAAGAAAATGCTTTTTAGACTTTGTCTTTAGAATCCTTGTTTTAAACACCATGTAACACACATTGTGTCTCTGAACCAGATTAAGATAATCATTTTCATTCTCTGACATTTCCAAAAAAACTCTTGAAAATGCCTGGGAGTGACCAATTTAAATCCATCTAGTTGGAAGATAATGGATCTTTCATTGTGATTGATGAAGATGTCTTTAAGAAGGAAGTTTTGGAAAGAAAGGCTCCTTTCAGAATATTTGAAACTGGAAGTATGAAAAGTTTACTTAGACAGCATTACCATTATGGGTTTAGGAAAGTACGGCAGAATTTTCAAACTTCTGCTTGTCTAGCTGACTTTCTGGCTGAAGAAAGGGAGTCTCTGTTTTAAGCAAAGTATTCAGAAATTTTAGTTACCACTTGGTAACTTATATATAAAATTTTATTTTGTTTATCAATCAATGGTAATATAAATATAAAGCTAGATTTTGAAAATTTTATAAAACTGCTAAGGCTAAAATCCTTTACTTTTTCTAAAAAATGAGGACAGTACATTAAGTAGTCAATATTATGAGAAACTTCGCTTGCAACTTTGAATCTTTCCAGAAATCTTAATAAAGGT
The DNA here is from genome assembly GCF_048564905.1 of Vicugna pacos. Lineage (NCBI taxonomy): Eukaryota > Metazoa > Chordata > Mammalia > Artiodactyla > Camelidae > Vicugna > Vicugna pacos. Next base: position 3,237,670 of record NW_027328738.1, read on the forward strand.
ATTAAAGCTGCTTTTAAAAAGTGGCATTGACCGTTACTGCAATTGCTAACTTCTTAAATTTGATGAGTATACTATTTAAATGTGTAGTTTCCAAATAAGGAACTTCAAAAAAATCGTCAGTAATGTTCATATTTTGATGATATTATCTTTGCATAGAAAACGTGGAATCTGAGCTTTTATAGGTTAGGCTTATTCTAGACTTGTATTTTGGTTTAAAATATTACTAAAATATTTCTCCTTTGGTTGTAGCTGCATTTCTATTATAATCTAAATTTTAAACGAGGCTGTCCCCAGCTTTTAGTGAGAATAAAAAGAAGAGTTGGGATTAAAAATTCCTCTCTGGTGTCTTCATTGGCTGAAGATTTCACCAAGAAGCACTATAAGCAGGGTGTAATGTGGATAATCATATTTCAGGTTTTGTGGCTGACACTAGTGGAGAAAGTGCATTTTTACCGTCTGCAAATTTAAACATGCCTCTAATAAGAAAGCCCTCTACTAGCCACATAATTGGTGATAAAACTACCCCGATCAGAGGTGATTTTTCTCCTCCATCGTCAATTTCAGTTAGACCACCATAACAAAGTGCAGTGGATCAACGAGCTATTTTAAATCAGTTTACCATAGTCCACGGGCACATTCAAAACAGCTACAATGAAACAAATGGCCATGTGATTAACTCCATTACAACTACAATTTGTACTTCTCAGTACCGAATCGTCTCTCCCATACAGAGGAATTATTTTGGACTGATGGTGGAGCCTTATACTTTTCCAAAAAGATATCACAACATATCTGCCAATGAAGGTCGTTTTTGTAAACTTTAACCTGTGAGCAACCCACGGTTTCCAATAACAGTGATAGCTGATACATCATCTACCTCTCTTTCAAGGCCAACTCATCAGCCATCTGCAGTTTATGAACGACATCCTAATTACAACTGATTTACCAAAGGACTACAAGATTATGCAAGATAACAAAGATTAAAATTGATGTTGGCAAATGTCGACAACTATCTTCAATTTTCTTATTTGAACAATAAACATAGATGTGTACCTGTATTAATCTTTTTTTTTAAACAGTGTTAAGAGTTAAATGGGAGACTTAGTTACTATTTAAAGAAAAAAGAGATATTTGATTTACATGATCATTTGATGGAACAATATGGGAGTTAATTTAGATAACTTCTTGTAAGGAAGAAGAGAAAATAGAAGAATTTGGAAAAAGACTAAAACATGGAGAGAGGGAAAAGTACAAAGTGGTTTCTGGTTCACCCTGGAAAGTATTAAAAGTGTTAAGTTAGAATGGGTTGGAACAGAAGATAAATGCAGGAACCAGCCCAGGGTTCATGGTCTCTATTATGTCATCCCTGGAATCATAAATGTCACATGATGTAGTCTCAGATGGCACATTCAGCATGTGGTAGAATTTAAGAAGTAATTTTTTTATGGTCTTCTTTGTGTTGTTCTCAAAGCATTCCAATTGGTGCTTTAATTTTTGTCCTCAAGAATCTATACTATATTTTCTAGTCGATACTTTATTTTGCATTTATTTTCCAGCCAAAGGCAAGCTTACGTCGTCTTGGTGGCTCTTAATGCCTTTCCAACTCTAAGCCCACAAAATCAACTTTGTTTAGTCATTTCTTTCTACATCTGGCATCTGCCTTCCTTGGTATATCTTTATGTTTCACTGTATCTTGAGATACATCCAGGCAAATACTTGTCAACTGTGTTAGCTGCTACCTCACCACTTTTGATCCAGCTCACCCTTGGCCTTTGGGTGTCCTCCTTTTACCTACTTAGACTTTGCCAGCCTCAGTACAGAAACTACCTTCTTCAGATGTTTTCTGTCTATCCGCCTTTACTTGTCTAGCTTGGATACCAGCACAGTAAGCTCAGCACATGCCACAGGATGCATTTTAGAATTTAGTGAATGAAAAATACATGTTTACTTTAAGCAAAATCTACTTTACTGAAACAACAAATCTCTCATGGTTTTCAAACTATTTCATTATGGTCTTTACTCTTCACCACAATCTAGCTCTTTTCTTAGCCCAAGGACTAGTCACTCAAGATAGTATGTGGAGGTAGGTACAGGAGACAAAGTATTATTTTCTTCTTAATTCATGCCTCCAGAGGGTTAAAGCATTCCATTCATATTTGCTGGATTTTTTCCTGTGTCTTCATCAACCACCCAAACCAAAATAGCTGATTCAATTCCCCATACTAATAACTATAATGACTTCTAATTAAGTTACTTCTTAGAATCAGAGCTTTGTCCAGAAGAGAGAGTGCTATTGCAAACATTTAATGCAGGTTTATGCAACCCACATAACATGTGCCCCTTCTAACCTTAACACAGATAGTATCTAAGAGGTACTAGAACCTTGGTTGGGGTGGTCATATTCAGTAATCAAATTGCAATCTAAAATGTGTAGAATAGAAAGAGGTGAGGGTGGTGGAATTATAAATTTGTCCAAATGCATGAGTACCAAATTTCTGCAGATATTAGGAAATATATAATATTCATTGCAGACTTTGACTATTTCCCATTAATTTAAAATAAAAGGTGAATCATTTTCAGAATGTGAAATGCCCTGAAATGCTGGAAAAATTGTAGGCAACGTCAGGGTGTCTAAGGCTTCTGCTCATAATCATGCAGAAATTCTCAGCTGATAAGACTGGAATGGCAACATTGACTCCTGAAAATATGTCACCAGTTGTGAAGAAAATTTTGATAATCTGCAGAAAGGGCAAATGGGCCAGGGAAAGCTCTTACAACATCCCACCAATATGTCCTTTACCAAGTGAAGAAAAGAGATCACTTGCAGAAGGAGATCTGTGCCTGGACAACAGTGGTTGTTCCTACAACAGAAATATCAAGCTTTTAAGTTTGTCAGCTCAACTCTGATGGTGGCTATGTTCTTGCTTACATTAGCAGTCTGGGGTTCAGATGGGCTGGTTCAGCAGCTAGTTTCCAGCTCCCATATCAGACAGTGGGTCTTACCGTGATCTTCTGAACAAGGTTTTATACTGAAGAGTCAAAAGCTACAGTATAATTTCAAAATTAGAATTCCTAAACAAGAATATTGTTTGCCCAACTGTAGTTTTCTACCTGGGAAAAGCTTGACTATTGGCAAAAGTACAAAAGTTGGCTGATACTTTGAAAACTATTCTCTGAGCTCTGCCCACAGAACTCTTCCCACTAAATACTACAAATCTGTCTACCACTGTGTATGTGTGTGATGATGGATTATAAGCAGTAACTAAGTATGTCTTAGTTGAGTCATCAGTGAATTATTTTTCTGCATCTGGCAGAATCTCTGTGAATTAAGAGTTTCATTGAGCCATCTGATTTTCTTCTGATCAGGGAGAGGAATATTATATTTCTCCCAGTATACTAATTGTTAAATGTTCATTGAATCTCGAGCTGATGCTTGGGCCTAGCCAATGAACCCTTGAATTTGACTGATGCATATATATTCTCCAGTCCCCAGAGCCCAGCACAGGACCGTGTCTCCTTTTTAATTTAAGCTTATGTTTAATTTCTATTTTCTTCTATTTCTTATTGTTGATACATCTTATTTTGGCTTTGATCACCCCTTGACTAATGTAAAGAGAGTGAACAACTGACTTACTCCCGTTCACCTAGAAATTGCAATTACCTATTTTCCTTGTACTACCTGGAATAGAGTGAGCATAGACAACATTTTGAAAGCCGTCCTCAGTCCTAATAATGCAGATCTTTTTCACTTCTTTGCACAGCACATGAGCAAGAATTTTTGTTGTGGATCTCAGGGATTTCCTCACATCCCCTAATGCAACCATGAGAAAACACCACATTGTTTTCCAAAATCAAGTCTTTGTCAGTATTGCATTCCCATTGGAAAACAGTTAAGAATTTTAGGAGTTCTGAGATTTTACCATGCTGAGATTTTTAGCAACCTCGCATGTTCATTTCTTACAGATGCTGTCGGGGAGATGAGACCATCGGTCAGAGACAGTGAACTTTATCACTCACAGCAAGAGCAGCCAGTTTTAAATTTGTATCCATTCCCTAATCTCAGATGAATACACAGTGTGAAATTTTGATGCCTACAGAAGCAGTGGGCTGTTAACATGAAGAAATTTAAAGGCATGCTAAAACACTAACTTTATTAGTATCTTTATGTATAATTTATTAGAATCACTTATTTATGAGTATCTTTACCTAGGATAAGTATATCATGACTCAAGTTTACTTGCTGCAGAAGCAATCATGAGAAATGACATGGGAATATGTGAATATAGACTTTCCATTTTTCCTTCTGCTTCTATTGAAATATAATTGGTGTAGAATATTGTGTAAGTTTAGGTGCACAGGATAGTGATTTGATTTACAAGTATCATGAAATAACTATCATAGCAACTTTAGGGAGAATTCATTATCTCATTTAGATACAATATTAAAGAGATACAATTTGCCTTTTGGTTGTGATGAGAAAACTTAGGGTCTACTCCCTTAACAACATTGATATGTAACATAAAGCAGTATTAATTGTAATTTTCATGTTACTCTGGGGCATCCCTAGGACACATATATTTTACGACTGGCGATTGGTAGCTTTTAAGTGCATTAATGAAATCCTCCTTTCCAAACCCCTGCCTCTGTTAGCTACAAATCTAATTTTTTTCTTAAACTATGTTTGTTTTTGAAGTGTACTTTAATCTATAAACTGTTTTAGTTCCTCTTAAACAACGTGCTTTTTTCTATTTGTAGTACTTTTCAAACTGATCACTGGAATATATCTAGTTATGATATGTTGCTATTTAAAGATATTTCATAGTTATATACTATTCCCCATACAGCACATTTCTTGCCCCTGACTCATTAAATTTGCAACTGGAAAGTTTTCTCTCTTAATTTTCGTCAAGTATTTCTTTTTCCTCACACCATTTCCCTCCATCTTGTGAACAACCTGTTTCTTTGTGTATCTATATCTCCTTTTCTGTTGTGGTATGTTCATTTCTTTTAAATTCCAAATATGAGTAAAATCATACAGCATTTTTCATTCTGTTTCTGACTTATTTCACTTAGCATAATACCATCTTGATCTACCCATTTGTTGCAAATTAAGAAGTTATTCTTTTTATAGCTGAGTAATAACCCATTGTATTTTTATCTGTGGTTGTGCATATATATATATATATATATATATATATATATATATAGATAAGTCTATAATATATAAAAATAAAAATATAGATTTGTAGATATATATAATATAAACACAAATTTTCTTTATCCATCATCTATTGATGAACAATAAATTTGCTTCTATATCCTCTCTATTGTAAATAATGCTGCAGTGAATATATGTTTGAATTTATCTTTTCTAGTTATTGTTTTTATTTTCTTGAAATAAGTATCCAGATATGGAAATGTTGGATTATATTTCATTCTTTATTTTTAGATAAAACTGCATACTGTTTTCCACAGTGGCAGCACAAATTTACATTCACTTCAGCAGTGCATCAGGGTTTTTTTTCTTACATCCTCACCAACACTTATCTTTTGTATCTTTTTTGATAATATTCAATCTGACAGGACTGACATAAAATCTTTTTGTGTTTTGGACTTGCATTTTTCTGATGGTTATTGATGTTTACCAGTTTCTTATGCCTGTTGACTAACTTTCCCCACTGTATATTCATTTTTTGTAATGGGCTAAATGACCATAACTGTCTGATTTCAATTTCAGACATTTTTTGTGTTAAATTATTTTCTTTTTTGTGTGCACTACCATATTCTTTTTATTACTGTAGCTTTGTATTATAGTTTTAAATAAGGGAAAATGATACATCCTCTTTCTTCTTTGTCAAATATGATTCTGTTTATTGTTTGTTTTCTCTTCTTTTCTTTTCTTTTTTTTGTGATTTCAACACTTTTGTGTTTACATGTAAATTTTAGAATTCTTTATTGTAAATTCAGAAAATGCCCTTGGTATTTTGATAGGCACTGAATTTAATTTATGTATTTTCTTGGCTATTACTGTCATTTAAACAATATATTTTTCCTCATCAATGAACACAGTATAACCTTTCATGTGTTTGCATTGTCTTCAATTTCTGTTATAAATGTTTTATAGTTTTCTGTGTACAGGACTTTTACCTCCTTGGATGGATATATTTCTAGCTTTTGCTTTTTGTAATGCAACTGTAAATGAGAGAATTCCCTCACTTTCTCTATCTGTTAGCTTGTTGTTTGTGTACAGAAATGCAAGATTTCTGTATGTTAATTTTACATGCTGAAATTTTACCAAATGCATTGATAAGCCCTAGTAGTTTTGAGGTGCAATCTAAAGGATTTCTGTTTAAAGTATGTCATCTGCATACAGATACTTTTACTCCTATTCTAAATTAGCTATATTATATTTCCATTTATTTTGGATAGCTATGACTAGAATTTCCAATAGTACACTGAATAAAAGTGGTAAGAGTGAGCATTCTTGTCTTCTTACTGCTCTTACAGGAGATGCTTTCAGCTTTTAATCAGTGAGGGTCATGTTAGCTGAGTTCTTGTCATATATGACATTAACTGTGTTGAGGTATGTTTCCTCATGCCCAATTTGAGGAGAAATATAATCTTAAATAGTTGATGAATTGTCAAAAAATTTTATGACTCTATTAATGTGACTATATAATTTTTATACTTTAATTTGTAGTGTGGTGTATCATACTGATTAATTTGTAGGTAGTGAATCAATTTTGCATCCCTGGATTAAAATTGACTTTATCATAATATATAATCCTGTTAATGTATTTTTTGCTTTGCTAACATTTCAGTGATGCTTTTACATCAATGCTTATCGGTAGTATTTTACCTGTAATTTTTTGAGGTATTTGTTCCAGTTTTAGTAGTAGTGTGATACAGAAAGTTGGGGTAGGAAGCCTTCCTTCGTCTGCAAATTTTTGAAATTCTCAGAGAAGTATAGGTGATAGCTCTTCTCTAAATGTTTGGCAAAATTCACCTGTGAAGTTGTCTAGGCCTGGAATTGTGTTTCTTGGGAGATTTTGTTTAATTATTTATTCAATTTCATTAGTGGAAATCTGTTCATATTTTCTATTTCTCATTCCATTCTGGAGATTATGTCTTTCTCAGAAATTGTATATTTCTTCTAGTGTTTCCATTTTATTTACATATAATTTCTTATATCTTCTTATGATGATTTGTATTTCTTTGATATAAGCTGTAACTTCTCATTTATTTCTGAGCTTATTAATCTGTACTCTTTTTTTCTCATGAATCTGGTTAAAGTTTATCAACTTTATTTATCTTTCAAAAGCCATTACTTAGTTTGTTTGAATGTTTCTATTTTTAATCATTATTTTATTTATTTATGTTCTGACCTTTCAGCTGTCTTTCCTTCTACTAACAATTTTATTCTTATTTTGCTACATCATTTGTTTGTAAGATTATGTTATAAGGGAGAGATGTTTCTTATTTGTATAAGTGGGATTATTTTGCTATAAGCATCCCTATTAATACTGCTTTTGCTATACCCCATGGACTTTGTTTCTGTTGTCATTTTTCTGTATATATATTTGCTTTGATTTTTACTGCAATCCATTAGTTGTTTAATATTGTATGATTTGTCCTCCACATTTTACTATTTTTGTTAGGTTTTTACATTTACTAAATTTCTATTCTCACAGAATCCATACATTTCTTCTCAAAACAAGGAGAATAATAATAAAATTTATACAAAAATAGGAAAGAACCAAATTTTCTAAAATTATCATTGAAAAATGAACAATGCTGTAGGTATTATCCTCCCTGTGTTTATAATGTACTACAAAGCTACAGTAATCAAAACATCAATATATATCACTAAAAGAGACACATAAATCACTGGAACAAAATAAAGAGTTCGAAAATGAACCCACACACATATGGTCAATTAGTCTACAATAAAGGAGGCAAGAGTATACAATGGAAAAAAGGCAGTCTCTTCAACAAGTAATTCTGGGAAAACTGGACAGTACAAGTAAAAGGAAGACGTATGAGCACTTCCTTCCATAGAATACAAAATAAGATAAAAATGGATCAATTTCCTAATTGTAAAACCTGAAACTATACAATTTCTGATCAAAAACATGAGAAGAATTGACTTTGAGATAAATCATACCAATATTTATTGGTGATCTGTCTCCTAAGTAAAAAAAAAAAAAGGAAAGGAAAATTATCAATAATAGTTTTAAGTTTACGTAGGAGAAATTAGATGTACTACATGATACAGGGATTCTACTTCTTGTATATGTGTGAAGTGCAAAAGCTTTTGCAGTGTAAAGGAAACCTTCTAGAAGACATATGACAACACACAGAATAGAAGGAATAATTTCAGTCAATGAGAACAAAAAGGTGTTAATATCCATAATATATATGTACCAAATTAGTCCCAATATTTTAAAACACAGGCCTCAACATTTTAAGGATCTTCATGGAAAATTTTCAAAATCAGATATGAGGATGATTTACATTCACATAAAAAGAAACATAACGTTGCTATTCATTAGGAAATCGTAAATCACAACCAGAATGAAATATGATCCACAGCAACCAAAATGGCTATTTAAAAAGACTTCAAATGACAAACATTAATAAGAATGTCGATAAAAGGGAACCCAGGTACACTGTTGGTGGAAACATAAATTGATAAACCCACTATTATAAAAGTGTAAACAGTGAACTATAAATAGAAGCAATATATGTCGCAGCAATTCCAGTTTTTGACATAAATCTGTAAAAACATGAAAACATTAACTTTAAAGGATATATTACCCCCATTGTTCTTAACATCTTCATTTAAAATAGCCAAGGATAGATGCACAACTCAACTGTCCATCAACATATGATTGGCTGAAGTAGATGTGAGATATAGATAACATAATAAATACTTAGTCATTGTCATATCAAAAAATAAATTTCTTCCATTTGAAAAAATGTGACTGGACCCAAAGTGTGTTGTACATATGAAAATAAGTCATACGGAGAGAAACACTGTAAGTTATCACTTATATGAGGAAACTAAAGATATAAGAGAAATAATCATAAAGAAACAGGAACAGAATCACTTATATATGTGCAGTGCACCAAGTAGTGGTTTTGTTTCAGGACAGACAAGAAGGATGGTGAAGACAGAAATATGCAAGCTACCAGTTGTAAATTAGAGAAGCAACAGGGCTATATTTTCAGCACAGAGAAATATTTTAATAATTTAAATGATTTTAAAGAGATTATAGGCATATATTTTAGTAAAATGTTCATGCATGTGGGAAAAACAATGAACAAAATAACCCAGGAAAATAAAAATATTTTGTAGTAATATGACATTAAGGGAGGTGATTTGTTCACTTTCTTTACTGTTCTTATAGTGTCCTAATTAGAATTTAAGCTTTTAAATGAAAAATATATACTTTGACAAAAGTGACATATGTTTAAACTATTTTTGTCTCTCCCCCTAAATTTACAGTCAGTAAAAAGTTCACATCTCAACAAAAATAACTACAACACAAAACAATACTCCAGAAAGAATGTGTAAAGCTGAAGTTTGGTGTGCTAAAACACATAAAGGAGGCTCAACTGAGGGAAGAGCAGTTTAGGTGCCTGCAACCAAGGCCCACTGACTAGGGTGTCTGAGCCCACAGGCTTAGAGAACCCAGGAGAAACAGAGTCTCAGTGGTTCACACAGCTTCGGCATCCAACTGCACCAGCAATCATGGTCACAGGTAACTTGGAGGGAGCCACAATGGAGAAAGAAATTCCATCCTTCAGACACTCAGACATTCATGACACTGTCCTAACTCCCCATTCAGATTGGTGGAGACAAGTTATCTTGCAAAATTGGATATGGGAAAGGCACTTGCCTGATTCCAAATACCCACCTGTCTTTACACCTTTCCTCAATGTATAAACTGAGTCTCAAGGGATATCAGATAAAAGGAAGGGTTCACCATGCCAGTGACAGCAGTGGCATTAACTACCAGAGAATTCTAAGAAGTGACAATGAAAGCACATCTTTTATGCAGACTGTAGAGACTGGAAAGTGCCATTTTGAAATATTATCAGAGGTAGCTCAGGTAAATAAAACCAAAAATTGTGCAATATTGCAAACTACCAGAAAACAAAAGCAAGGGCTCCAACTCCAAAACTATTATTTAGTGTCATCAGAGCAAAAATTTACCTTGATCATGACCAATCACAGTAACATTATACTGCACGCACACACATAGATACACAGGCATAGACACCGAAACAGATAAAGACACACACAAATACACACACGCACACACACACACAATGTCAACCCTGCAGCAAACAAACTTATAGTCATGGTATATTGCCATATAATTAATAGAGAATCCCAATAAGTGTCATACAGTAACTCAATACAAAAACAAAATTCAGATAGCAGTTTAGTGAGTTTATCAATAAATTAAATGCTGATAAGTAATACATTACCAAAGAGACTGGAACTAAAAAATATCCAAACAATATTGGAGGACCAGATGAAGTTAATATCTGAGATAGATGAAGGAACAGGAAGCATTGGGAGCAGACTGCCTTTGTGGAAGTGAGTTTAGCAAACTCACCATTACAAAACTAAAAATGATAGAGGAGCGCAGAGATACAAGATATTAAAAAGTGAGGAAATTCTACATTAGCCATCAGACTTCTTCAGGAAATGCACTTTAGAGTGAAATCCTGGAGGGAGAAGAAAATTAGAAGTTAGCTGATGGTTTATTTAAAGAAGTAATAGTTGATAACTTCCTGAACCTGTGTAAGGAACTGATATACAAGTCCATGTGCCAACAAAACACCAATAACTTTAAGGCAAAGAGAACTCCTTCAAGATACGTCATATGCAAATTGGCTAGTCAATGACAGAGTAAAATTTTAAAGGCAGCCAACAAATGTTATGATAAGCTACAAAGGAACCCCATTAGACTTTCAGCAGATTACTCAGCAGAAAACATCGGCCAACGGTAAATTAAATGGCATTTTCAAACTACTGATAGAAGAAATCTCTCACTCAAGAATACTCTATCTTGCACAGTTATCACTTAGATACAAAGTGAAAATACTTTACCAGACAAACAAATCCTGAATGAGATGAAAAAAATAAAACTGAGACACCTTACACGGGGTTCAGAAAAGAGCTCTTCTAATAAATTTAAAATGGCCAAAATATGCAAAACGAACAAAATGCTAAGCAGACACCACGAGAAATTTGCAACTGTTTCTTTGGGTATTTTCTTAAATGCTACTATACTTTATGGATTAAAGAGAGAAAAATTGGAAATCAGGGACAATAAATATATATACATCAAACTGGTAACATGTTCACAAGAGTAAAAGAAATTATTTGAGAGAGTAATCATAAAAGATAATGAGTAAAAATAAATCAATATTAAAGGAAACTGCTATCAGTGGAAAAAGGACTAAATTATACATGAGATGTTTTATTTTTATTTGAAGTATATTAGATGTGCTATATTGTGTAGTTTCAGATGTACAGCATAGAGATTCCAACATCTTTGTGGATTATATTGCATTATAAATTATTACAATACTTTTAACATTCAATTATTATAAGTTATTTTGAATAATTCCCTGATCTATACAGATTATATTGTTGCTTCTCTCCTTTATGTATACTACATTATATCTCTCAATATCATACCATAAAATTGTCCTTCCCTTCCACTTTGGTAAACATAAATTTTTTCCGTATCTTTCATTCTGTTTCAGTCCTTCCTATCTAGTCTGTCTATCTATCTTCCATGTCTCTATCAATCAATCAATCTATCTGCCTATCTATCTATTTATTTATCTACCATGTGTCTGTGTATCTATCCTTCTATTTATCTGTCATCTATCAATAGATATCTATAGATAGATGTACATAGATATTTGTTATTCTTAAAATTCTACATATAAATTATATTACATACTTTTGTCTTTGTCTAAGTTTCTTCACTAAGCACAATATTTACTAAGTCCATTCAGGATGCTGAAATAGCAATGTGTTATACTTTCTCATGGCTGACTAATATTCCATTGCATATTTATAGAATCATCATATCTTCTTAAGTCCATACTCTACTGTGGACCCTTGGATTCCTTCCCAGTCTTGCATGATAATAACAGTGCTGTTGTGAACATTCGTTCTTCTCAATTTAGGGATCTTTCCTCAGATTTTTCCTAGGAGAGGAATTAGTGTTTCATATGGTAGTTCTGTTTTAGGTTTTAAAGAAATCTGAATACTGTTTTCCATAGAAGCTTTATCAATTTACATTCCTACAAAGTGTATACAAGAGATTTCTTACCTCCACATCGTCTCCAACTTTCCATTTGTAGACTTTTTGATAATAGCCGTTTGACCAGTGTGAAGTGTTACCTCATTGTGGTTTTGATTTGCAATTACCTAATAATTAGCAAAGTTGAGCATTTTTATCACCTGACCATTACTCATCTGTAAGTTTTCTTTGGAAAATTATTAACTCAGTTACGATGCTCTTATTTTTGATTGGGATTTTGATTTTCAAATTGAGTTGTGTAACCTAAATCCATGTTACATCTATTAACCTACATCTATTAAACCCTGGTCACTTGCATTGTTTGCCAAAATGTTCTCCAATTACACAAGCAGTGTTTTCATTTCATTCATTGTGTCCTTAGCTGTGCAGAAGTTTTCAAGTTTGTTTAGGTCTCACTTGCTTATTCTTGCTTTTATTTCTTTTGCCTAGGAGACTGATAAAAGAAAATATTTCTATGATATATATCCAATAGGGTATCACCTATATTCACTTCTAGCAGTTTTATACTATCAGGTCTTACATTTAGGTCGTTAATACACTTGGAGTTTATTTTTGTATATGATGTCAGGGAATGCTCTCATTTCACTGTTTTGCATGTAGATGTCCAGCTTTCACAACACCATCCATTGACAAGACTTTCTTTCCTCCATTGTATACTTTTGCCTTTTTTATCATAGATTCATTGCTCATAGGTGTGTGGAATTGTTTCTAGGTTCTCTGTTTTTATTGATTATATCTTTGTGCCAATGCCATGGTGTTTTTATTACTGTAGGTTTGTAGTAGAGTAAGGTACCTGGGAGGGTTATATCTCCAGATTTGTTGTTTTTTTAAGATCATTTTGGCAATTTTTAATGATTTAATATAAAACTTAGGGTTATTTTTTCTGCTTCTTTGGAAAATTCTACAACTTCATAACATTATTTGCACTAAATCTGTAGGTTTCTTTGTGTAGTACGGCCATGCTAACAATATGAACTCTTTCAATCCAAGAGCAGAAGACATCTTTCTATTTCTTTGAATCATTTTTAAATACTTTGTTAATTTTTTATACTTTTCAGTGTGTAGATCTTTCACATATGTGGTTACATTTATTCTAAGATATTCCAGGGAATGGAATTTTATATAGTATTTCTTTCAACGTCCATTTTAGGATATCTCATGATTAATGTGTAGAAATGCAAGAGACTTCTTTACATTAATCTTGTACCCTGCTCCCTTGCTGAAATTATTTATTATTCATAACAGTCAGTGTGGGGTCCTTAGGACTATCTGTGTAGATTGTTATGCCATCATTATTGGTGATAATTTTGCTTCTTTCTTTCCATTTGTGTTTCCTTTACTTCTTTTTCTTTCCCTTTTCCTTTATTGTATTACTATGAAACAGAAGGGGTGAGAATAGGAGTCCTTGTCTTGTTCCTGAATTTACCCAGGAGGCTTTCAGCTTATACCCCTGAGTACTATAATTTGCTATAAATGGCCTTTACTATGCTGAGAGATGTTCCCATTATACTCACTTTCGTGAGAGTTCTGGTCATGAATGTATGTTGAATTGTGTCAAATCCTTTTTCTCTCTGTATTGACAAGGTCCTGTGGAATTTTTTCTTCCTTTATTAGATAAGTGTCATGCTGATGGAGTTGTGTATGTTGAACCATCCTTGTGACTCTGAAAGGAATCCAACTGATCATCGTGTATAATCCTTTCTATGTATTGCTGGATTAATTTGCTGATGTTCTTTTGAGGATTTTTGAATGTATATTCATCAAGGATATTGGCTTTTCATTTTCATTTTTTCTTTGTTGTGTCTTTGGATTTGTTATCAGGGTAATGGTGGCCTCATAGAATAACATTGGAAATTGTCCTTCCTCCTTCATTTTTTGAAATAGTTGGGGGGAAAGAGGTTTTAGTGAAGGCATCCAAGCATTTTGTCCCTGGGGTGTTTTTAAAATTATACATTTTATTTAACTAATACTGATTGCTCTTTTCAAGTTTTCTGTTTTCTCTTTATTCAGTGTTGGTAGGCTGCACGTATCTAGAAATGTGTCCATTACTTTTAGGTCATCCAATTGGTTGTCACATAACTGCTCATAGTGATTTCATAATCTTTTTTTGCATTTCTGTAATAAATGATATTATTTCCACTGTTTCATTTCTTATTTTGTTTTGGTCCACTCTGTGTATTTCTTGAAAAGCCTGGCTAAATGCTTACCAGTGTGTTAATATTTTTAAGAAAAAATTAGCTCATGTTTATAGGAATTTCAACTAATTTTTTGATTTATATTTCATTTATTTTCAACCTACTAATTAAAGATTTCTCATTCTAATGCCTTTGGGATTTTTTTGTTCTTATTTCTTGTTGTTTTGGGTGGTATGTTTGGCCCATTGTGTGAGATTTTTCTTCTTTGTAGAAGACCTTAATTGTTCTAAGCTTCCCTCATAGTTTTGTCTCTGCTGTATCCCATACATTTTATGAAGCTGTGTTTTCATTGTAATTTGTCTATACGTATGATATTATTACCTCTTTAATTTACTCATTGACCTTGTTTTATTTTATTATTTTAAAGCATGTGGTTTAATCACATGTTTGTGCATTTTTTTCTTCTTTCTAGAGTTGATGCATTATTTCATGATTATGTGTGTGGAAAAATACTTGCTGTAATATATACTTGCTTAAAGTTCCTGAGGCACTTTTCATGACATAATTTGTGGTTAATTCCTTATATAACATCCTGTGCACACTTGAAAAGTTTATGTGTTCTGCTTTTCTGATGCAGTGTCCAATAACCCAGTTAGGTTCAAATGATCAAATATAATATTGAGACCTCTATTTCCTTACAGATATTCTTTCTGGATGATCTGTCTATCAGAATAGTGAGGCGTTAAATTCATCTACTATTATTGTTTTATAATAAAATGATTCCTTCATGTCTACTAATATTTCTTAATATTCTTATTATCTATGGTGTTGGGTCTATATATAAATTAATGGGTGTAATACTCTATTTTTATATTGATCTCTTTTTCATTATATAGTCTCATATATATCTTTCATTGTGGCCCTTAATTTGCAACATACTTTGTATGAGTGGAGCATTGCAATTTGCACTATCTTATCATTTCCATGAAATACCTCTTCCATCTATTTCAAGGCTGTGTTTATCTTCCACCATAAAGTGAGACATTCTGGGGGTGTTGGCCAAGATGGTGGAGTAGAAGGATGCTTGATACTCACCCTTTCCCACAAATGCACCAAGACTCACATCCATAGACCCACTCAGCTAACCAGAGAACCTGTAGAAATCTTGCAGAAAATTGTCCTCTTGAAAAGGTAAAGATGCATAAAATCTGGCAGGAGAAAAGGAAGAAAGAAAGAAGAAAAGGCAAAACAGAGTGGAACAGGTCCCACAGTGAGGGAGATTCAAAGATGACTGGCGCTCATTCACTGGGTCACCCCTCTCCAACTGAGTTTTTGGCAGGACGGAGGGGGAGCCTCCAAGGCTTGGATCTGTACAGAGTATTAGTTGATTGACACAACTAAGTTAAACAGGCACAGACACCCAGGCCAAGATGCAGCCCGGAAGCTGGAGGCAGGTCCATGCTGCACGAGCTTGGTGGAAGTTGGGAATGGCTGCACTGAGGCAGTCCAGGGGAATGGAGGGGACTGTGTGTCATTGCTGTAGGTGTACAGGGCAGAACAACCTGGGCCCTCTATAAAACAACAGGGCAGATGTGCCCTGTGGGTGGAAGGGTGCATAACCGTGTCTGAATATCCACAAAAGTTTCTAGGTGAAGAGAGCTAGGGCTCAGACACAGCCACCATACCCTCTGGTGCTTTGCACCCAGGCAGCAGCAGGGGCAATATCTGCATTCATTATTAAGTACTTAACAGCCTGAACGTCCTGACGAAGACTTCTCTACAGCCTGAGACAGTTAGGATCTTTCTGTCCTGGTTCCTCAGAGAACTTGCTTCACCAAGGCAAACAAGGAGCTGGGTTTTGGGCCAGACCAGGGACACGGATGTTCCTCAGTCTTCCCTGATCCCACTTCTGGTGTGCAAACACGAGGCGGACCGTAGAGTGGCACAGAGCAGCAGAGTGACTGGCAACCTGAGGGGGCGTGTGGCCCCCAAGCTTTTCTGCTGCAATGCAGCCCCTGACCATGGTGCTAGGAGAGGGCGTGATGCCCACTCCTGCCTGGTCAGCCTGCAACATCTCACTGCAGCATCAGGCGGGGCAGTGACAAGCCAGCCCAAAGTAAAGAGATCTGCTTCGGACGCAGTGTTTGGGGTAGGAGCGATCTGCTTGCCGACAAGCACTGGGAGCGGCACAGTTGAGGGCTCCAGTGGAGGGCCTCTGAAAACAGGAAGATGAGCTTCCAAAATAGGATGAATACAGAAAGACTTTACATTAAATGAACACAGTCTCCAGGAGGACACAGACCACCTCGTTGTTTTAATCTGTTTTTACCTGTTCCATTTTCTGTTACCCTAAAATTTTCACTTCTTTGGAAATTATACATACCCCTATTTTCACCCTTTGAAACATTTAAAAATATTTTTATTATTATTATTTTTCATCACCCTGCTTCAACTTGCTCTTCTATTATGCATTATACAATGTCTTCAAAAATTTATTTCCCCTTTTTAAAATTCCTTGTCTCTCTCTCTCTTTTTTCTCTTTTCTAAGTTGTATTACTACATAGACACTAGGTAGAGGAACTCCCTTAGGACCACATTAGATATCTCTTACTCCATAAACCACAGTGCCAGAGAGGTAGGAGCAAGATGAAGAAGCAGAGAAGCCATTCACAATTAAAAGAACAAGAGAAATCCCCTGAAAGGATGATCAGTGAAATAGACATTGATAGCTTACTTGATCAAGATTCTTAAAAAGGAGTGATCAAATTACTGAAGGAAATAAAAGATAGTGTTTTGAGATATAAAATATGTCAAAAATGAAATGAAATCTATAAAGAAGAGCTGAGTAGAATAGGTAAACTCGTTGACTGAGATAAGGAAAAATCTAAATGTGTCGCAAAGTTGACTAGATAATGCAGAGGAATGAATTAGTGACTTAGAAGACAGTACAAAAGAAAGCACCCATTCAGAAGAGCTACAAGAGGAACAACGAGAAACAAATGAAAAAAGCATAAGGGACCTATGTGATAATATAAAACATGCCAAACTTGGCATGATAGAAGTTCCAGAAGGGGAGGAAAGTTCAAAGGGGATTGCAAAGGTGTTTGAAGAAATCATGACTGAGAACTTCCCAAACATATATAAGGAATCAAATATTGATGTACAGGAAGCTCAGAGTGTCCCAAACAGGGAGAACACTAATACATCCACACCAAGACATATAATTAAATGGCCAGAGTCAAGGATAAAGAAATGATCCTGAGGGAAGAAAGGGAAAAGCAAAGAGTGAGTTACAAGGGAATCCCCATAAGGCTCCCAGCTGATTTCACTACACAAATACTACAGGACATAAGGAAGTGGCAAGATATATTCAGAGTATTGAATGAAAAAAAATGATATACCCTAGGATAATTTAACCAGAAAGGCTATACTTTATTGTAGAAAGAGACATAAATGTTTTCACAGACAACAAAATGCTACACGGGTTTAGTAACACTGTACCCATACTAAAAGAAATATTTAAATGTCTACTCTAAAAAGAAAAGTAGCAGGATGATACAGAAATGAGAATCTCACAGCTGGAAAGGTGATAACTCATGAATTATAAATAAAATAAACACAAAATTTAAAAAAAGACATACAAATCATTGAAAGAGGGAGAAGGAGGCAGGAAAATAGAGAATTTTTTTTTGGTCTTTCTTTTTAAAAATTTTTGTTATCGGTAGGACGGTTTTGAGATCATGTTACTATCAGTTTAATAAAAACAGTTATAATAATGGTCTAAAAGACTTATATAAAAGGGTAACAACAAGACAAAAACTTATCAGGGTGTCACTAAAACTAAATAAATTCCATGATATTTCAAAGGAAAATGACCAAACCATAAAAGGAAGATGAAATGAACAAAGAGGAAATACCAAATCAACTGCAAAGATAAGGTCAAATTGGCAATAAATGCAAACATATCATCGATTATTATAAATGTTAATGGACTAAATGCTCCAGTCAAAGTCATAGAGTGGCAGGGTGGATAATAAAACAAGAACTTTCAATATGCTGCCTACAAGAGATCCACTTCAGGGAGAAGGACACATATACATTGAGAGAGAAAGGATGGAAAAGGTATTTCATACAAATGGAAAAGCCAAAAAGACAGGAGTCGCAGTACTGATTTCTGACAAAACAGTCTTTAAAACAAAGACCATAAAGAAAGATAAAGAACACTTTATAATGATTGAAGGAGTGATAAAAGATGAGGATAGAACACTTGTTAGTACATATGCAGCAAATAGAGGAGCACCTAAGTACATAAAGTAATTACTAACAGATATAAAGGGGGATAGTGATGGGAACCTAATCATAGTTGGAGATTTCATCGCAGCATTAACATAACTGGACAGATCATCCAGACAGAAAATAAATTAGGCAAAAGAGAAGTTAAATAATACAATAGAAATATTACACTTGGTGGATATTTTCAGAGCATTGCACCCCCAAAAATATAGTATATACATTCTTTCCAAGTGCACATGGGACATTTACCAGATTTCACGATATAGGTGGGAACAAAAGAAATCTCAGCAATTTTAAGAAGATAGAAATTACCTCAAGCATCTTTACCGACCACACAACCATGAAGCTAGACATCAACAACAGAGAAACAAAGGAGAACAAAAGTAAAACATGGAGATTAAACAATATGTTATTGAAAAACAAATGCGTCAAGGAAGAAATCAAAGCTGAAATGGAAAAGTTCCTTGAGACAAAAGAACATGAAAGCAAAACCAAAGAAAATTTATGGGACACATGCAAAGCAGTGCTGAGAGGGGAGTTTACAGCAATAAAGGCTTTCCTCATAAAAGAAGAACAATCACAAATAAACAATTGAACCCACCAGCAGAATAAACTAGAAAAAGAAGAACAAAAAACAACAAAAGGCAGCAGAAGGAAGGAAATCATAAATATTGGTGAGGAAATAAATATAATAGAGATTGACAAAACCATAGGAAAAATATCACCAATCCAAAAGCTGGTTTTTTATAAAAGTAAGGAAAACCGAACATCCTCTGTCCAAACTCAAAAAGAAGAAAAGAGAGAGAGCAAAAATTAGCAAAATAAGATAGGAGAAAGGAGAAATTACAACAAATAAAATAAAAGTAAAGAATATCATATGAGAATATTATGAAAAGTTTATGGAAACTACCTTGATAACCTACAGGAAACGGACAATTTTCTGGACACATACTGTCCACCAAGGATGAATCAAGAAGAAACTTACCCCTTGAACAAGCAGAGCACCAGAAATTAAATCAAAAAAGCAATATAAAACCTCCCTACAAATAACAGTCCAGAACCAGACTGATGCAATGAGGAATTCTACAAAACATACAAAGAAGAACTCATACCAGTGCTTCTTAAACTCTTCCAGAAGATTGAAAAGGAAGGAATACTCCCAGTCATTCTATGAAGCCACAATCACCCTGAAACCACAACCAGGCAAAGACACTACCAAACAAGAGAATCATAGGCCGATATCACTGATGAACACAGAAGCCAAAATCCTCACCAAAATACTAGCAAATAGAATCCAAACACAGAAAAAAGATTATACTTCATGACCAAGTAGAGATTATGCCTGGGACACAGGGGTAGTTCAACGTATACAAGTCAAAAAATGTAATACAGCACATCAACAAGAGAAAGGACCAAAGCAACATGGTCATCTCAATAGATGCAGGAAAAGCATTTGATAAAATTCAACACCCACGTATGATAAAATCTCTCACCAAAGTGGGCATAGAGGGAACATAACTAAGCATCATGAAAGCTATAGATAACTAACCTACAGCTAGCATAGTAATCAATTGTGAGGAAATTTAAACCTTCCCACTAAAATCTGGGACAAGACAAGGATGCACACTATCTCCACTCCAACTCAAGATAGACTTGGAATACCTAGAAACAGCCATCAAACAAGAGAGAGAAGTAAAAGGGATGCAAATTTGAAAGGAAGAGGTAAAAGTCTTACTATATGCAGGTAATATGTTACTATATATAGAAAACCCTGCAAGATCCGGACAAAAACTACTAAAGCTGATCAAAGTATTCAGCAAGGTAGCAGGTTACAAGATTAAGATTCAAAAATCAGTGACATTTCTTTATGCTAATGATTCAGATAATAATATAGAGCTACAGTCAACATGACAGCACTGAATCGATAGGAAAACATACATATAGGCCAATGGAACAGAATAGAGAGACCAGAAATAAACTCACAAACTTTTGGTCAATTAATCTTCGACAAAGGTGGCAAGAAAATACAATGGATTTGAGACAGACACTTCAGCAACTGGTGTTGTGAAAACTGGAAAGCAGCATGTAAATCAATGAAGCTAGAGCACTCCCAATAAAGCTAGAACACCACACACAAAAATATAATAAGAATGGATCAAAGACTTAAACATACTTCAAGATACAATAAAACTCCTTGAGGAAAATATAGGCAAAATATTAACTGACAATTCTCGAAAATTTTCTCACAGAAGAAATAAAAGCAAGAAAAAACAAATGAGACCTAATGAAACTTACAAGCTTCTGCACAGTACAGAAACCGGAAGTAAAACAAAAAGTCAACATACGGAATGGGAAAATAATTTGCATATGAAACAGACAAAGGCTTGATCTTCAAAGTATATAAGCAGCTCATCCAACTGAATAAGAGAAAATGAAGAACACAATCCAAAAATGGGGAGAAAATCTAAACAAGCGATTCTCCTAGGGAGACATACAAATGATCAATAGGCACATCACAAAATGCTCAATATCACTTATAATCAGAGAAATGAAAATCAAAACTACAGTGAGGTATCACCTTACACCAGTCAGAATGGCCATCATTCAAAAATCCACAAATGAAAAATGTTAGAGTGGCTGTGGAGAAAAGGGAACTGTCCTTCACTGCTGGTGGCAATGCAATTGGGTGTAGCCACTGTTAAAGACAAGATGGAAATTCCTCAAAAGCCTAGGAATAGACTTAACACATGACCCAGGAATCCCGTTCCTGGGCATATATCCAGAACGAACCCTACTTCAGGATGACACCTGCACACCAATGTTCATAGCCAGCACTATTTACAATAGCCAAGACATGGAAACAGCCTAAATGTCCATCGACAGTTGACTGGATAAAGAAGAGGTGGTATATTTATACAATGGAATACTAGTCAGCCATATAAACTGACAACATAATGCAATTTTCAGCAACATGGATGCTCCTGGAGAAAGTCAGTCTAAGTGAAGTAAGCCAGAAAGAGAAAGAAAAATACCATAAGAGATGGCTTATCAGTGGAATCTAAAAACAAAATAAAACAAAACAAAAAGAGGACAAATACAAAAGAGAAATAGACCCACATTCATAGAATATAAAGTTTTGGTTGCCATGTGATGGGGGGTTGGGAGAGATAGACTGGGAGGCCAAAATTGTAGAATAGATAAAACAGGATTCTACTGTATAACATAGAGAATTTTATAAAAGATCTTATGGCAGCTGAAAGGCAAAAAATGGGACAAAAAATGTATATATGGTCACTGTAACTGAAAAATTGTGCTCTACGCTGGAATTGGAGACAAATTTTTAAAATGACTGTAAATCAATTAAAAAAATTGAAAAAACAGAAAAAACATTATCCTAAATATTAGAGGTTTAAATATAAATTATAGAGAAAAAAATCTATGCTAAAGAGTAATAAAACCAAAGATTTTGTTTTATGTTTTCTTTTTGAGATAAGCAATTCAATAAACCTCTAGCCAAGTGCATCATGAAGAAAAGGTAGATGCTCCAAAGAAAAAAATTAAGAAAGAAAAGAAGAGAAATAAATATTGTTACCTCAGATATACAAAAGGATCATTTTGTCAACACTTACATGCCAATAAACTGGACAAATTAGAAGAAATAAACAAATGTCTAGAAAGACACAGAGATAAGGAGAAACAATTTATTTGAAAAAACTGTTTGCTAGAAGAAAGATAGAATCTGCATTTAAAAAAACTGTTGAATAAAAGTGCAGATATAAACAGCTCCCGTGGAGAAGTGTAAAATTACACAAAGCAGAACTTATACTCTTCAAACTATTCAAACATAGTGAAGATGTGGGAAACTCCCAAATTAATTCTATGAAGCTTTCATCACCCTGATAGCAAAACCAACAAAAAAAGTACTGGCAAAGGGAATTTCAAGCCATTATATTTGATAGATTTACAAGCAAAAATTCTACAAAATATTATTAGCAAACTAAATCCAGCAATACCTAAAATATATCATACACCATGATCAACTTGGATTCATTGCAAGGTCACAAGAGAGGTTCAACATACACAAATCAATCAGTTTGAGGCACCACATTAACAAAAGGAAAAGAGAAAATGACATAGTCATCCCAATAAATCCATTAAAAGCATTTCGTAAAATTCAACATTTATTCATTAAGACAGCAACAACAGCAACAACAACAACCACAACAACAAAAGCAACAATGGCAGAAACCTCTTAGCAAAGTAGGATTCAGGAAATATACTTCAACATATTTAAAGTCGTTAATTACAGGACCACAGACAACATAATATGCAAAAGTGAAAACCTGAAAGCCAAATTAAGGAATAAGACAAGGATGCCCACTTTCACCAGTTTTATTAAACACAGTATGGGAAGTTCTAGTAACAGTAATCGGACAAGAAAAAATGTTATTCAAGTTGGATTGAATGAAGTAAAATTGTTATTATTTTAGATGACATGATAATCTATATAGTGATCTCTAAAGATTCTCCAAACCAAAACAACTAAATCTAATAAAGACATTTAGCAAAGTAGCATGATTCATGATTAATATACAAAAACTGTCACATTTTTTACACAAACAATGAAATAATCCATAATTTTAAAAGATCCATAAGAAATCAGATCAAAAAATGAAAAACCTATGAAAAAAAACATAATAAAATGAATAGGACACTGATAAAGAAATCTGAAGATAATGTCAAGAAATGGAAAAAAATCTCAAGGTCTTAGTTTAGAGGAATTAATAATTTTAAAATATACATACTACAAAGGATGTCTACAGATATAAATTGATTCAAATCGAACTACATGATACTTTCCACAGAACTAAAAACAGTACTATGATTTGTATGGAATTGCAAAAGAACCAGAACTGCAAAAGAAACACTGAGGAAAAAGTACTAAGTTGGAGGCATAACCTATAACCATCCCAGATTTCAGACTATAGTACAAAAATACCTAAATCAAAACCGCAAAATCCTGGAAAACAACCAAACATCTATATCACTGGAATGTAACACAGAGGCAGAAATAATACATCACACCTATGGTTAACTAAACTATGACAAAGGAAACAAAAATATACAATGTCTAAAATACAGTCTTCAGCAAGTGATGTTGAGAAAGCTAGATAGCTACATGTAAATCAATGAAATTAGAACACTCCCTCACACTGTACAAAAATAAACTCAAAATGCTTTAAATATGTGAATATAATACATGACACAATAAAAATCCTGGAAACTAACATAAACAAAACAAGACATAAATTGTAGCAAAATTTTCTTATGTCATTCTCCCAAGCTGAAAATAATAAAAACAAAATAAACAAAAATCCTTATTAAATTTAAATGCTTCTACACAGCAAAATAAACAAAATGAAAAGATGAATTTCCGTATGAGGGAAAATATTAGGAAACAATGCAATCAAAAAGAGGCTAATTTCTAAAATACACACATTGTTCATACAACTCCATTTCAAAAGTCTACAAACAACTCAGCCAGAAAATGAGCAGAAGACAATTCTCTAAAGAAGACACACAGATGACAAACAGGAAAAATAACATGCTCACATTTCTAATCATTATAAAAATGTAAGACAAATATAAAATAATGTTTTACCTCACACTATTGAGAAGGGCTGTCATTCAAATGTCTACAATCTGTAAAGAATTGGGTAGTTGTGGAGAAAATGGGACTCTCCAACACTGTTGGTGGGAATGAAAATTGATGCAACCACTTTGGAAACAGTATGGAAGTTCCTTTACATAATAAAATTAGACATTTCATATGACCCAGCAATCCCACTCCTGGGCATATAAAACATAAATCCTGAAAACAAAGAATCCTAGAGTAAAACATAAAAAGTACACTCTGACATTGGACTTCATATGATTCTACATATGTCTCCTCTGGCATGGGAAGCAGAAGCAAACCTAACAAAATACGATTGTATCACTCTAAAGAGATTTACACTGCAGAAGAAATGATCAATAAAATGAAAATTGAACAAACAGAATGGGAGAATATGTTTGCAAGTTATATTTTCCAATGTAGTGTTAATATCCAAAATATATGACAAACTCTTTCCCCACAACAACAACAAAAGAGAGCAAACAATCCAATTAAAAAAATGTCCATAGGAACTGAATAGATAGACATGAATCAAATTTCTGTAGAAAACATACAGTTGGCTAAATGACCCATTAAAATATGTTCAGAGTTATAAATTATTAGGAAAGTCATAAACCAAAAATGAGACAAGACTTCACACTTGTCAGAAGGCTCTCATCAAAAAGAAAACAAATAGATATTGGTGAGATTATGGAGAAAAAGGAACACCAAGGAAACTGTTGATAGGTATGCAAAATATTGATTTAATTGCATATATACATCAAATTTTCTTCATCCATTTTTCGGTCAAGGGATGTTGGGTTTTTAGGCCCCTGTCTGAAGGCTCTAGAGAATAAGCCCATGGACTGAACTGATAAACAAGCTGTGAGGAATGTCACATATCCAGGCTGGATAAGAAATGGCCTACTCAATGTATCCAGTATGAATGGATGGATATCTTATTCTGGGTAAGATACTCAGAGGAGGACAACCTAAGAAAGGCACAGCCAGCTGGATAAGAGATGGCGTACTTAATGAAGTTCCGTGATGAACTTTAAAACATTCCTTGATCATTTAACATCCTGTGCTTACTGCAGTAGAATGGGGAGATAAATAGCTTAAGATTATTATCATTGTTATAACTTAAATGATATGTGAGGCATTGTGTATGTCCTATATAAAGCCTTCTTCTTAGAATCAAAAACAGAGAACTGCTTCGTTTCTCTCCACACAGTGTTTGTGTGTAAATGATATCGTGCCACTGACAGGGTTAATTTAATTTGATGGGAGTATCTTAAAAGTATGTTGCATCATATACAATGCACTTTCCACACGTATTGAGATGATTATGTGAGTTTTATTTCTCATTATATTAGTGTGGGATGTCACCTTTATTGATGCCAATATTTTGAAGTATCCTTAAACCCAGGGATTAATCCCTTTACTCATGTGTGTGTATTATAATTTAAATGTGTTGTTGAATTCATTTTGCTTGTGTTTTGTTGAGAATTTTGGCACATATGTTCATCAGGGATAATATTCTATATTTTGCATATAATGTCCTTTCTATCATTGTTATGCATATAAAGCTGGCATCATAAAACATGTTTGGAATCTTTCACACCCTTCAAATTCTTGGAAGATTTGGGGAAGAATTGGTGAGAAATTTTCTTCAAATGAATGACAGTAAAGACCAGTAAAGTCGTCTTGCAAATATTTTCTTGTTTGGGAAGTTTGGATTATTGATTTACTCCTATACACTTTTGCTCTATTTAACATTCTTATTTCTTCTTGATTCAGTATTGGAAGACATATGTTACTGGGAATTTGTCTTTTGTTGTAAGTCATTCAAATCATTGTCTAGTGGTAATTTCTTATGATGCTTTGCATCTCTACAACATCAGTGGTAATATATTCTCTTTTATTTCTAAGTTTAATTGAGTCTTTAATTTCTTTATCAGCCTAAACTTTTGTCCACTTTATGTTTAAAAGAAAAAGACTAAGGTATATTTTTTTTTATATTTTCAATTGTTTCTCTTATTTTCCTTACATTCATTCAATTATCATCTTTTTTCTTTCAGATTTCCCCTAGAATTTGAGGTGAAAAGTTAAGTAGTGTGAATCTTTGTATTTCATTTATTACTAAATTTTTTTATTTAGATATTATTTATTTATTTATTTATTTATTTACTTATTAATTTATATATTATTTATTTATTTACATATTTATTCATTTATTTATCATTGAAGTACAGCCATTTACAATGTGTAAATCTGTGGGGTAGATCACAGTGTTCCCGTACATGTATACATTTGTGTAACTATTAAAGTTTACTTCACGATATTTAACTTACTGCCCTGTGTCATACGAAAGAAATTTTGAAAAAATCTATTTTTATATATAGTGGATAACTTTTTATAAATGAAAGCTCCCATATATATCCTCTCAAAGTCCCTTTCCGCATTTATCATAAAATCTTTTATTAGGTCTGTGAGTGTGCTTAAATTTTGTACATGAAATCATTGTGTTCTCATCGAAATTTTTTTTAATATTACACATATGTTATGTCATGTATTATTTTTCTTTCTCCTTCTGGTTTACTTCAATTAGAACGTCACTTTATGGGGACATCCATTTTGCTGCAAATGTCATTGTTTTATCATTTTCTATTGCAGAATATTACTCCATTGTGTAAATATGGCATAATTTCTGAATACTGTCATCAGTTGTTGGACCATTAGGTTGCTTCCATGTCATGGCTGTTATATATAGCACTGCTAAGAACATCAGGGTGCAGGTGTCTTTTTGAATTACTGTTCCCTTTGATATATACCCAGAAGTGGGATTGCTGGAATGTATATTGTCAATTTTTATTCTTTTGAGGAATCCCCATCCTGTATTCCACAATGACTGCACCAAACTACATTCCTTCTATCAGTGTATGACGGTTCACATTCTCCACAGCTTCCCCAGTATTTATTGTTTGTGGATTTTTGAATGATGGCCATTGTGACTATTGTGAGGTGATACTTCATCATAGTTTTAAATTGCCTTTCTATAATAATGATAGTGAGAATTTTTTTTTCATATATCTGTGTGGCATTTGTATGTGTCTATTTGAGAATTGCTTGTTTAGGGCTTCTGCCGATTTTCAGATTGGGTTTCTTGTTTTTATTATTATTATTAGGTTGTATAAAGTCTTTATATTTTGGAAATTAAGACTTTGTCAGTTGCATCAATTCTAAATGTTTTCTTTAGTCCTGTAGGTTGTCAGTTTGCTTTGTTTATGATCTCCTTTGCTGTCCAAAAACTTATGTTTAATTAGGTTCCATTTATTAATTTTGCACTTACATCCATTACCTGGGTATGCTGTTCTAGGAGATCATTGCTGAGATTTACCTCAGAGTGTTTTGCCTTTGTTTTCTTCTAGGAGATTTACTGTGTCTTCCCGTACATTGAAGTCTTCAAGCCATTTTGTGTTTATTCTTGTGTATGCAATGAAGGAGTGTTCTAACTCCATTGCTCTGTATGCTGCTATCCAGTTTTCCCAACAGCATTTGGTGAAGAGATGGTCTTTTCTCTGTAATATTCTTGGCTACTCTGTCAATGATTCATTCAACATATGTCTGTAGATTTATTCCTAGGCCCTGTATTCTGTTCCATTTTTCCATATGCCTCTTTCTGTACCAATATCTTGTCATTTTGATTATTGTATCTCTGCAAAAGTGTATGGAGACCTGGTGGTTTATTCCTCCAGCCTCTTACTTTATTTTGAATATTGCTTTGGAAATTATGGATTTTTTAGTACTCTGTGTAAGTCTTAGGATCATTTGGTTCAGTCCTAAAAAGAAATGTTTTCATAATTCGATAGGAAATCACAATAAGTCTGTTGATTGCCTTGGGCAGTATGGCCATTTTAACAATTTTGTTTCTTCCGTTACATGTCCATTGGGTATCTTTTCAATTCTTCAAATTTTTTTTATTTCCTCAATCAATGTTTTCTAGTTGTCCCTGTATAAGATATTCACCTCCTTGGTTAGATTTATTCTTAAGCATTTAGTAGTTTTGGGTGCAGTTATAAAAGCGGTTGTTTCTATATTTGTTTTCCTGTTGATTGAATGGTAGTGTAAAGAAATGCTATTAGTTTCTGTACATTACTCTGGGTACCTTGCCCAGTTCCTTTTTTAGCCTAAGTACTTATTAGTGAAGCTTTTACAGTTTTCTTTATATAGTGTCATGTCTGTGTATCGTGGCAAATTTACCTCTTCTTTTCCAGTCTGAAACATTTTATTTCTTTCTCTTGCCTGATCTTTGTGGCTAGCACTTCTGAGACTATATTGAATTGAAATTGTGAGAATGGGCAACCTTGTCTTGTCTCAGGATTTTTGGGAAGGGTTTCAGTTTTTCACCATTGAGATTTTTGCTGGCTATATGTTGGTCATAAATAGCTTTCATAATGTTGAGATATGGTCCCTCTATGCCCACTGTGATAAGAACTTTTATTGCAAATAGGTGTTAAATATTATGAAATGCTTTTTCTGTATCTACTGAGATGATCATGTGGTTTTTTGTCCTGCTTTGTTGATATGGTGTATCACAATTGATTGATTGATTTGCATATGTTCAACCATCCTTGTGTTCCTGGTATGAACCTAACTTGACCATGGTGTGTAATCTCTTTTTACATGCTGTTGGATTCTGTTTGTTAATAATTTCATAAAGAATTTTATATCTATGTTTATCAATGATATTGTCCTATTGTTGTCTTTGGTGTAGTGTCTTTTTCTGGTTTTGGTATCAGTTTGATGTTGGCCCTATGGTGTGAGATTGGGAGTACTCTCTCCACATCAAGCTTTTGGAAAAGTTTGAGGAGGGGTGGCATGGATTTTTCTTTGAATGATTAGTCAAATTCCCCAGTGAAGCTATTAGGGTCTGAATTTTGTTTGCAGCGATTTTTTATTTTATTGATAATTGTATTCCATTTCTGGTGATCTCTCTGTTCAAATGGTCAATATTTTCTTAATGCAAAAATGGTTGGCTGAATGTTTCCAGAAACTTCTGAATCTCTTCCTTTATTTCCAGTTTGTTTCCATATAGTTGCTCATGTTATTCCCTTATGATATTTTGCAAATTTGTTGTACTCTTTGTATTTTCTCCATTGTCATTTCTTATGTTATTTGTGTACTCTCTCTATTCTTGTTGATGAGTCTGTCCAGAGTTTTGTCAATTTTGTTTACTATTTCAAAAAATAGTTTGATTTTTTCTATTTTTTAAACTCTAATTCAATTCTTCCTTCCATGACCTTAAATATTTCCCTCTTTCTGATGACTTTTGGTTTTGTTTGCTCTTCTTTCATGATTAGTGTTTATAGAACGTTAGATTATTTATTTGAAATTGCTCTTCTTTGAAGAGGGCCTTGTCACTATGAACTTCCCTCTAAAGCCTGCTTTATCTGTATTACATAAACTTTGCATAGGGTTTTGTCATATATCTCGATATATTTTTTATTTATTATTTTACTTCTTCACCTCCCCTACTTGTTTTAGTACCATGTTGTTTAATCTACATTCCGTAAATTTTTCTCCCTGTTTTTCTGTGATTTATTTCTACTTTCATGGTATTATACTCAGAAAAGATGCTTGAAAAAATTTTTATCTTCTTAAGTTTGTTGAGGCCTCTTCTGTACCTGAGTACATAATCTTTCCTCAAAAATGTTCCATGTGCACTAGAAAAGAATGTATATTCTGCTTTGGGGAGAAGTAGTGTTTTGAAAATATCAACCAACTCCAATTATTTCATCGTATATTTTAGTATCTTTGTTCTATTATTTATATTCTGTCTGAAAGCTTGTATAGTCATGGTAATGGGGAGTTAGAGTCTCCTACTGTGATTGTGTTCCCTCCGATTTCTCCCTTTTTATCTATTAGTATTTGCTTTACTTATTTAGGTGCTCATATATTGAGTGCATATATCTTAATGAGTATAATACCCTCATTTTGTTTTGCTCCTTTAATTATTATATCATGTCCTTGTTTATCTTTCTCTATGGCCTTTCATTGAAAGTCAATTTTGTGTGAAGTCAGTACTCATAGTCCTGCTTTCTTGTCATGTCCATTTGCATGGAATATATTTTTCCATCTTCTGACTTTCAATTGATGTGTTTTCCTCTTACTAAAGTGGGTCCCTTGTATGCTTCATAATGTAGGGTCTTGTTATAATATCCCATCTGACAATAAATATCTTTTGATTGAAGCACTTAGTCTATTAACAATTTTGATAATTATTGATAGATTGCTGTTTATTTCCATATTGAACTTCATTTCCCAGTTGATTTTGTATTTCCTTTTTGTTCATTTCTTTTTCTTTTTGTGGCTATATAACTTTTCTTTATTATCTTGGTTTCTTTTTGGCTTTATTAATTCATTGTAAGCTTTTGACTTCTGGTTACCGTCTTTTGTATGTGTATTGACCCGTTAATATATCTGTTTATTTTGACTGATAGGAATACAAACTCTAACCCCTCCTACAGAGAAGAGAAACAAGAAGAAAATACTCTGTATTGTCCTGTTTCGCTCTCTGACCCTTAAAAATTATGATGTCCTGTTTTACAACATCATGTATATTCTATTTTATGTCATGGCAGCTATTGTCTTTCTAATTATTTCTTTCTACTTTCTATAGATTTCTGTTTTTTTTCTTTAGACTAGATCTTTCATTATTTCATTTCTGTTGCTAAATTCTTTAAGTATTCACTTCTATGGAAGTTATTTATCTCTCCTTCTATTCTAAAAAATAGACTTGCTTGATAAATTATCTTAGATTACAGCTTTCTTTCATTCAAGACTTTGAATATATCTTGCCACTGCCTTCTGCCTGTTATATTTGTGTAGGGAACCAGTTTACAAATGTAATATATATAATTATTTACATATGTAAAGAATACCTAAAATCAAGGTAACAAATAAGATGAAAACCTATACATTAAAAAATAGAAGACATTGATGAATGTAATTAAATCTGTTCCCAAGAAATGAAAAGATCTCTTATGTTAATGATGTGAAACTATGTGGTTGAAACAAACCTACTACACAAGGCAATCTACATTTAGTGTGATTCATGCCAAAATACCCATGAGATTTTTCCATTAAATAGAACAAATACTTTCAAAATTTATATGTAACCATAAAGATCATGACTTGCCAAAATAATCTTGAAAAGTAGTATTAAATCTAATAGTGTTAAATAATCTGATGTTAAAGAGTCCTTTAAAGATTTAGTAATTTAAAAAACATGATATTGGATCAAAAACAGACACCAATCAATAGAAGAGAATAGCGCAACCAGATATAATCCCTCACACCTATGATCAATTTACCCATGAAAAAGGAAGCAAGAGTATAAAATGAAGCAAAGACATTCTCCTTAATAAGTAGTGCTGGGGAGATTGAATATGCGAAAGATAGATTATAGTATTTCCTCACATTGTATACAATCTATGAGCACAGAATATCTTTCTATTTATTTGGTTTACTTATATTTCTTGCACCTTTAATTTATAGATCTATGTTTAGATCTTTAATTTCACTTATCTATTTTATTCCTATTTTATTCTTTTTGGTATAAGTTTACACACAATAGTTTTCCTAATTACTCTTTCTGATAATTTGTTGTTAGTATATAAAAATGCAACAGATATTTGTATATTGATTTTGTATTCTGCAAGTTTATTAAGTTTGTTGACAATTTCTAACAGTCACTGGAGGAGTCTATGGAGTTTTCCATCTATGTGTAATTACGTCATCTGTAAAAATAGTACTGCTTGTTTACAAGTTGGATGTCTTTTTTAATGTTTCTTGACTAGTTTTTCTGGCTAGGACTTCTTGTAGTGTAATTTAGGACTTGTGAGGATGAGCTACTTTTTCGTATTACTGTACCAGAGGAAAACTTTCCTGTATGTTAATATTGAACTTGATGAAAGTCATGGGTTTTTCATATATGGCTATTTTTATCTTTAGTTATATTCTATCTAGAGAGAATTTGTTAAGAATTTTTTGTATACAAAAGTTAAGATCAGTTCTGTCAATAATTTTCCTACATTTTTTTGAGATTGTTACCTTTGAATTCTCTGTTTTTTAAGGGATGGTATCACATTTATTGATTTGTGTATGTTAAATAATATTTATGAATCAGGGCTAAATCATACTTAACTATAGTTTATAATTCTTATAATATGCAATGAATTCAGGTTGATAATATTTATTTAGAATGGAATATACACATACTGAAGGAAAAATTTACATTGTAGCTTGAGTGTACATTTATTTATTTTAAAATTTTATCAATAATTTGAATTTGGCTTATGTTTAATGGAATTTATTTCTAAATAAATAATATAAGTTTTGGTAGAACTGGACTTACTACAGTTTACTGATACAGAGCATAGCTATTATTTGCAATTAGTGAACAAACACTTGCCTTAAAATGCCATATTATACTAACAATGCCAACTGTTTCAGGACTGGAAAACATATGGCTTCCTAAAATGCATTACCTTGTCTTTTCCACACTAACCCACATATAATGTTACTTTTTTGTTTTTTGATTGTTTGTTTGTTTGCCCCTTAATGGGGTCACTGCTTATAGAACCCAGGACCTTATGCATAACTTTATTTATCAACATCATTTTGGAACACTTAACAGAAGCCACAAGAGTATGGATTAAAAATGACAAGAAAAATTATTCCTTCTAGGGACTTAAAAACCTCTGAGTGAAAGAATGGCAAAAATAAACATTTGTAAGTGTACAATCAGATTTTTCTCTTGTGTAATTGTAAAGTAGAATATTAAATTATATTTGTTTTACTTATAGCACTGAAATAAAATTTAAACAAAATTCCTCCCTTTGGAATTTCTTAAATTTGATTGATTATTTTAATTTAATTTTAATTCATAAATATTTAACATTTATTTATAAACATAACAAATAAACTGATATTTATTCTGCTGATGTTTTGAATATAGAGCTACTTATTGTAAAGTACACAGAGAAATAACTACTTCCGTTTACAAATCAAATTTTGATTCACTTTAATTACAAATGATAATGAAATTGTTATAACCATTCTGTAAAAATTTTACACAAATTTGACTTTAAATTCCAATATTTTAAAATTATTTTATTTACTTTGTGCATATTTATACTCTGTTCACCAATGTTGTATAAATTTGGGTACAAAAGGAATGAGATTGTTTTATCTCATACACCCCAAAGTTAAATTGTTTAAAAAGATATTCTCGGGAAAATATTTGCACATCACAGTATAAAAATAAATATCCTATATATTTCATTTTAACTGGATTAATGAGAAGGAAACACTGGCTGATTGTTACACTTGGGTTGCTAAGAGACCAGTCTTTTTGTGATGTCACAGCCACTCAGGTTGAGAACCATGTTGATGGCCTATCAGTTTAACTGTGCAGGCCTGCTTAAGCAGCATTTGAAGCTGCACTGCTCAAAATCATGCAGATTAGAAAAGTAGCTGTAGGAAATGTTATTTGAGATGACACATATTTCTTCAGAAATTCAAGATGTGCCTCCTAAAGATGGACCAACTGATTCAGGAAACCCCGGTAGATCTCTATCGTGTGATCAAACATTCTCTGGGGACTTGGACTTGAGGTGTATGATTGAAGAAAATGCTTTTCAGACTTTGTCTGAAAAATCCTTGATAAAAAAGACCATGTTACACACATTGTGTCTTGGAACCAGATGAAGATAATGATTTTCGTTCTCTGACATTTCCAAGAAAACTCTGGAAAATGGCTGGGAGTGACCAATTTAAATCCATCTGGTGGGATGATAATGGAACTTCCATAGTTATTGATGAAGATGTCTTTAAGAAGGAAGTTTTGGAAAGAAAGGCCCCTTTCAGAATATTTGAAACTGGAAGTATGAAAAGTTTAGTTAGACAGCTTAACCTTTATAGGTTTAGTAAAGTGCGGCAGAAATGTCAAAGATCTGCTTGTCTAGTTGACTTTCTGGCAGAAGAAAAAGAAGCCTCTGTTTTAAGCAAGGTATACACAAATTTTAGTTATGACTTGGTAACTTATGTATAAAATTTTATTTTGTAAATCAATCTATGGTAATATAAATGTAAAGCTAGATTTTGAAAATAGTATAAAACTACAAATGCTAAAATTCTTTATTTTTTCTAAAAATGAGGACAGTGACTTAACTCTTCAAGACTATGAGAAAGTTTGCTAGCAGCTATGAATCTTATCAGAAATCTAAGTGAAGGTATGAAAGCTGCTTTTCAAAAGTGGCATTCACCGTTACTGCAAACACTAAATTCTTTAATTTGATGACTATACTATTTACATGTGTATTTTCCAAATAAGGAACTTCAAAATATCATCAGCAATGTTCATATTTTGATGATATTATCTTTGCATACTAAACATGAAATCTGAGGTTTTAAAGTTAAGGCTTATTGTAGTTATGTATTTTGGTTTAAATTATTACTAAAACCTTTCTCCTTTGGTTGTAGCTGCAGTTCTACCATAATCCAAATTTTAAACGAGGCTGTCCTCAGCTTTTAGTGAGAATAAAAAGAAGAGTTGGGATTAAAAATGCCTCTCTGGTGTCTTTATTGGCTCGAGATTTCAACAAGAAGCACTTTAAAGGAGGAAGTAATGTTGATAAAAATAATTCTGATTTTGTGGCTGACACTAGTGGAGAAAGTGCATTTTTACCTTCTGCAGATTTAAACATGCCTCTAATAAGAAAGCCCTCTATTGGCCACATAATTTGTGATAAAACTACCCCGCTCAGAGGTGATTTTTCTCCTCCATCATCAACGTCAGTTAGACCACCAGAAAATATTGCAGTGGAACAACTAGCTATTTTAAATCAGTTGACCACTGTCCACGGGCACTCTCAAAGCAGCTAAACTGAAGCAAATGGCCGTGTTGTGAACTTCATTACAACTACAACTTCTACTTCTCAATACAGCATTTTGTCCCCCTTACAGAGCAATTATTTTGGACTGATGGTGGAGCCTTCTTATTTTCCAAATAGATATCACAACATATCTGCCAATGAAGGTCGTTTTTGTAAACTTCAACCTGTGAGTAACCCACGGTTTCCAGTGCCAGTGATAGCTGATACATCAGCTACTTCTATTTCAAGGCCAACTCATCAGACATCTTCAGTTTATGAACGTCATCCTAATTACAACTGAACTACCAGAGGACTACCAGGTTATGCATGATAACAAAGATTAAAATTGATGTTTGCAAATTTTGACAAATATCTGCAATTTTCTTATTTGAACAATAAACATAGAATTGTACTTTATTATCCTTATTTATTTAAATAGAGATAAGAGTTAAAAGTGATACTAAGTTACCATTTAAAGAAAAAAAGAGATATTTGTTTGATATGATCATTTGATGGAACAACATGAGTGTAAATTTAAATAATTTCTGTGAGGAAGAAGAGAAAATGGAAGAATTTGGAAAAAGACTAAAACATGGAGAGAGGGAAAATTACTTAGTGGTTTCTGGTTCATCCTGAAAAGTATTAAATGTGTTAAGTTAGGTTATGTTGGAACAGGATGAAAATGCAGGAACCGGCCCAGGGATCATGGTCTTTATTATGTCATCTCTGGTATAATAAAAGTCACATGATATAGTCTCAGATGGTACATTCAGCATGTGGTAAAATTTAACAAGGAACTTTATCTATGGTCTTCCTTGTGCTGTTTTCTAAGCATTCCAAATGTTGCTTTATTTTTCTCCACTCAAGAGTCTGCACTATATTTTTAGAGTGAATATTTTAAGTTACTTTTATGTTCCAGCCAAACACAAGCTTACATCTTCAGGGTTGCACTTAATACTTTTCCAAATCTAAGCCCACAAACTCATCTTGGTTTAGTCATTTCATTATCGATCTGGCATCTGACTAATTTGGCATATCTTTATGTTTCACTGTTTCTGGAGATACATCCAGGCAAATGCTTATCAACCATATTAAATCCAAACTCACAACTATTGCTCCAGCTTATCCTTAGACTTAGAATATCCTCCTTTTACCTATTTAGATTTCCCCAGTCTCAGTACAGAAATCACCTCCTCTAGATATTTTCTGTCTATCCTCCTTTCCTTGTCTAACTTGGATACCAGCACAGTAAGCACAGCTCATGCCACAGGATGCATTTTAGTATTTAGTGAATGAAAAATACATGTTAACTTTAAGCAAAATCTACTTTCCTGAAACAACAAAACTTTCATGGTTTACAGTTTCATTATGGTCTTTATTCTTCACCACAAACTAGCTCTTTTCGTAGCCCAAGGCTAGTCACTCAAGACTGTAATTGGAGATAGGTACAGGAGACAAAGTATTATTTTCTTCTTAATTCATGCCTCCAGAGACCTAAAGCATTCCATTCTCATTTGCTGGATTTTTTCCTGTCTCTTCATCACCCACCCACCCCAAAATAGCTGATTCTCTTCCCCATACCAATAACTATACTTATTTCTAATTAATTGACTTCTTAGAATCAGAGCTTTATCCACAATTGACAATGCCATTGCAAACATTTAGTGTAGGTTTATTCACCCCACATAACTTGTGCCCTTGCTAACCTTCACACAGGAAGTATCTGCGAGGTACTAGCCCCTTGGTTGGGGTGGTCGTATTCAGTAACTGAATTGCAATCTGAACTGTGTGGACAAAAAAGAGATGAGGGTGGTAGAATTAAATATTTGTCTAACTGCAAGAATACCAAATTTCTGCAGATATTAGGAAATATATAATATTAATGGAAGACTTTGACTCTTTCCCATTAATTTAAAATAAATGGTGAAGCAATTTCAGAATGTGAAATGAGCTGAAATTCTGGAAAAATTGTAGGCAAGTTCAGGGAGCCTAAGGCTTCTGCTCACAATGATGCAGCCAATGTCATCTAATAAGACTGGAAAGGCAAAATTGAGTCCAGAAAATGTGTCACCATTTGTGAAGAAAGCCTTTGATAATCTGGAGAATGGGCAAACGGGCCAGGGTAAGCTCTAGCAACTTCCCACCAATATGACTTTTACCAAGAGAAGGAAAGAGCCCACTTGCAACAGAAGATCTATGCCTGGACAGAAGTGATTGTTCCTATAACAGAAACATCAACCTTTCAAGTTTGTCAGCTCAAATCTGATGGTGGCTATGTTGTAGCTTACATTATCAGTCTGGGGTTCAGAAGGGCTGGTTCAGCAGCTAGTTTCCAGCTCCCTTATCAGACAGTGGGTCTTACCATAATCATCATAACAAGACCCTATAGTGATAAGTCAAAAGCTACACTTTAATTTCAAAATTAGAAATCCTAAAGAATTATATCGTTTGTTTCTCCATCTCTAGTTTTCTACCTGGGAAAATTAGAATATTGGCAAATGAACAAAAGTTGCCTGGTGCTTTGAAAACTATTCTCTGAGCTTTGTCCACTGAATTCTTCCCACTAAATACAACAAATCTGTCTTCCACTGCGTGTGTGTGTGTGAAGATGCATTTTTAAGCAGTAACGAAGTTTGTCTTAGTTGAGTCATCAGTGAATTATTATTCTGCATCTGGCAGAATCTCTGTGAATTAAGAGTTTCATTGAGCCACCAGATTTTCTTCCGATCAGGGAGAGGAATATTATATTTCTCCCAGTATGCTAATTGTTATCTTTTCATTGAATCCCGAGCTGATGCTAGGGCCAAGCCACTGAACCCTTGAATTGGACTGAGGCATATACAGTCTCCAATCCCCAGAGCCCCGCACAGGATTGTGTCTCCTTTTTAATTTAAGCTTATGTCCAAGTTTTTTTCTCTTTTAATTCTCATTGTTGACACATCATATTTTGGCTTTGAACACCCATTGACTAATTTATAGAGACTGAACTGCTGATGTATTCCCGTTCAACTACAAATAGCAATAACCTTTATTTCGTTGGACTACCTGGAATACAGTGAGCATAGTCATTATTTTGAAAGCAGTCCTCAGTCCTAATAATGCAGAAACTTTATAGTTCTTTGCCAGCACTTGAGCGAGGATAATTCCTGTGGATCTCAGGGATTATCCTCACATCCCTTAATGCAACCATGGGAAAACACCATATTGTTTTCCAAAATCAAGTCTTTGTCATTATTGCATTCCAATTGCAAAACAGTTAAGAACTGTAGGAGTTCTGAGGTTTTACCATGCTGAGATTTTTTGCAACCTAGCATGTTCCTTACTTACTGATGCTGTTGGGGAGATGAGACTTTTGGTCTGAGACAGTGAATATTAACACTCAAAGAAAAGCAGCCATGGTTACATTTTTTATCCATTCCCTAATCTCAGATGAATTCACAGAGTGAAATTTTGATGCCTACAAAATCAGTGGTCTGTTATCATGAAGAAAGTTTAAGGCATGGTAGAACACTAGTTATATTAGTATCTTTATGTATAATTTATTAGAATCACTTATATATTTGCATCTTTATCTAGGATAACTCTATCATGACTCACGATTACTTGCTTCAAAAACAGTAATGAGAAATGACATGGGAAACAATGATCATTGTCTTTCCATTTTTCCTTCTGCTTTTATTGAGAGATAATTGACATAAGACATTGTGTAAGTTTAGGTGCAAAGGGTAGATATTTGAGTCACATGTATCATGAAGTAAATATAGCAATTTTACAGAGAATTCATTATCTCATTTAGATATAATATTAAAGAAATACAATTTGTTTTTAGTTGTGTTGAGAAATCTTAGCGTCTACCCTCTTAACAACATTCATATATAACAAAAAGCAGTATTAATTGTATTTATCATGTTAAAATGTAGCATCCCTAGAACACGTTTTTTAACGGCTGGAAGTTTGTATCTTTCGAGTGTATTAATCTAATTCTTCTTTCCCAACCCCTGCCTCTGTTAACTACAAATCTGTTTTTTTCTATAAGTATATTTGTTTGTTTTTGAAGTGTACTTTAATGTATAACACTGTGTTAGTTTCTCTTACATTACATAATGTTTGCAAATTTTAATACATTTCAAACTGATAACAAGAATAAATTTATTTATGATATGTTGCTATTTAAAGATATTTCATAGTTATTGACTATTCCCCATACAGTACATTTCTTGTTCCTGACTCATTTAAATTGCAACTGGAAAATATTCTCTCTTAATTTTTCTGAACTATTTCTTTTTCTTCACTACATTTCCCTCCTTCTTGTAAACAACCTGTATCTTTCTATATCTATTACTCCTTCTCTGTTTTGTTATGTTAATTTGTTTTAAAATCAGAATATGAGAAAAATAATTTAGCATTTGTCATTATCTGTGTGACTAATTTCACTTAGCATATTACCCTCTTGGTCTATCCATTTTTTGCAAATGACAAGAACTTATACTTTTTAGAGCTGAGTAATAACCCATTGAAATTTTATGTGTGTGTGTGCATACATATATATATATATAGTGTGCATAATATATATATAGTGTGTATGCATATATATATTCAAATATAGATAAATCTTCAGTTAATAGATGGTTAGATATATATACTATAAACAGACATTTTCTTTGTCCATCATATATTGATGAGCAATTAATTTGCTTCTATATCCTGGCTATTGTAAATAATGCCGCAGTGAGTATATGGTTGAATTTATCTTTTCTGCTTAGTGTTTTTATTTTATTGGAATAAGTATCCAGATATAGAAATGTTGGATCATATTTCATTTTTAATTTTATATAAAACTCCATACTGTTTTCCACAGTGGCAGCACAAATTTACATTCATTCAATCAGCGCATCAGGGTTCTTTTTCTTACATCCTCACCAACATTTATATTTGTAATAGTTCTGATCATATTCATTCTGACAGGACTGACATAAAATCTAATTGTGTTTTGGACTTGCATTTTTCTGATGATTAGTGATGTTGACCATTTTCATGTGCCTGTTGATTACCTTTCCACCACTGTATATTAATTTATTTGTAATGGGCTAAAGGAGCATAACTGTCTGATTTCATTTTTAGGCATTATGTTGTGTTCCATTATTCTGTTTGTTCTGTGCCACTACCATATTCATTATTGTAGCTTTGTATTAGAGTTTAAAATCAGGCACAGTGATACTTTCTATTTGTTTTTGTCAAACTTGTTTGTGTTTTTAGTTTGTTTGTTTTCTTTTCTTTTCTTTTCTTTTTTAGTGATTTCAACTCTTTTGTGTTTACATGAAAATTTAAGAATTATTTTTTGTAAGTGTCTGAAAATGCACTTTGTATTTTGATAGGCACTGAATTTAATTTGTGTATTTTCTTGGCTAGTACTGTCATTTAAACAATATTTTTTCCTAATATATGAACACAGTAT
This sequence comes from Vicugna pacos, assembly GCF_048564905.1. Taxonomy (NCBI): domain Eukaryota; kingdom Metazoa; phylum Chordata; class Mammalia; order Artiodactyla; family Camelidae; genus Vicugna; species Vicugna pacos. The sequence goes on from NW_027328738.1 coordinate 3,278,502, forward strand.
ATCCATTCATCTATTTGCATTATCTTCAATTTCTGTTACAAATATTTATAGTTTTCTTATTACAGGATATTTAACTCCTTGGATGGATACATTTCTTGATTTTTTTTAATGCAACTGTAAGTGAGACAGTTACCTCACTTCCTCTATCTGTTAGTTTGTTGTTAGTGTGTAGAAATGCAAGATTTCTGTATGTTAATTTTACATTCTGAAATTTTACCAGACGCATTCATAAGCCCTAGTAGTCTTATGGCGTCTTCTTTATGATTTCTGTTTAACGTATTTCATCTGCAAACAGATAATGTTACTCCTTTTTTTGAAATAGCTATATTTTATTTACTTGTATTATGGATAGCTATGGCTAGAATTTCCAATACTATATTGAATAACAGTGGTAAGAGTGAGCATTATTTTTCTTCTTCCTTCTCTTACAGGAGATGCTTTCAGCTTTTAATCAGTGAGTGTCATGTTAGCTGAGTTCTTGTCATATATGACTTAACTGTGTTGAGGTATGTTTCCTCATGCCCAATTTGAGGAGAAATTTAATCATAAATAGATAATGGATTTGTCAAAACATTTTATGACACTTTTGAGGTGACCATATAATTTTTATTTTTCAGTTTGTTAGTTTGGTGTATCATATTGATTAATTTCTGGGTATTGAATCAATTTTGCATCCCTTGCATAAAAGGGACTTAATCATACTGTATAATCCTTTTAATATTTTGTTTTCTTTGCTAACAATTTATTGATGATTTTTGCATCTATGCTTATCAGTAGTATTTAACCTGTAATTTTATGAGATATTTGTTCCTGTTTTAGTAGTAGTGTGATATAGAAATGTGGGGTAGGAAGCCTTCCTTCCTCTGCAAATTATTGGAATTCTCTGAGAAGAATAGGTGATAGCTCTTCTCTAAATGTTTGGCAGAATTCACCTGTGAGGCTGTCTAGGCCTGGAATTTTGTATCTTGGGAGATTTTGTTTAATTACTTATTCAATTCCATTAGTGATAATCTGTTAACATTTTCTATTACTCATTCCATCCTGGAGATTAGGTCTTTCTAAGTAATTCTCCACTTCTTCTAGGGACATTTTTAATGGCATATAATTTGTTGTATAATTTTATGATGATTTGTGTTATTTCTTATAAGCTGTAACTTCCCATTTATTTTGGAGCTTTTTTATCTGTACTCACTTTTTTGCTCTTGAGTCTCGTTAAAGTTTATCAGTTATATTTATCTTTCAAAAGTCATTATGTAGTTTGACTAGATGTTTCTATTATTAATCTTTATTTTATTTATTTATGTTCTGACCTTTCAGTTGTCTTTCCACATACTATCAAGTTTGTTTATTATTTTTCTTCTTCTTTTGTATGTAAGATTATGTTATAAAAGAGAGATGTTTCTTATTTTTATAAGTGGGATTATTTTGCTATAAGCATCCCTATTAATACTGCTTTTGCTATACCCCCATGGACTTTGTTTTTCTTATCATAATTCTTTATGTATTTTTACTTTGATTTATGCATCAATCCATTGGTTGTTTAATATTCTATGATTTATCCACCACACTTTAAAATTTTTCTCAGGTTTTTCCTTTTAGAAAATTTCTATTCTCACAGAATCAATGTGTTTCTTCACAAAACAAGGAGAAATATAATAAAATTTATACAAAATTGTGAAAGACCCAAATTTTCTAAAATTATCTTCAGTAAATGAACACAGCTGTGGGTATTATCCTCCCTGACTTAAGAATATACTTCAAAGTTAGAGTAAACAAAACTTCAAAATATATCACTAAAAGATTCACATAGATTAATGGAACAAAATAAAAAGTCCTAAAATAAACCCACACTCATATGGTCAGTTAGTCTACAATGAAGGAGGCAAGAGTATACAATGGAAAAAGGCAGTCTCTTCAACAAGTAGTTCTGTGAACACTGGACAGTACAAGTAAAAGGAAGATGTAAGAGCACTTCCTTCCATATTATACATAATAAGATAAAAATGGATTAATTTCCTACATGTAAAACCTGAAACTATACAATTTCTGACCAACAGGAGCAGAACCGCCTTTGAGATAAATCATATGAATATTTACTTTTGATCTATCTCCTTAGTGAAAAAAATAAGGAAAACAAACAATAACAGTTTTTAATATTACTGAGGAAATAATAGATGTATTATGTGATACAGGGATTCCACTTCTTGTATAAGTGTGAAGTGTAAAATCTTTTGCATAGCAAAGGAAATGTTCAGCAAGAATTATGACAACACACAGATAAAAGGAAGAGTTTCAGACAATGAAACCAACAAGATATTAATCTACATAATATATATATAGCATATTAGACTCAATAGTTAAAAAACAAAGACCCAAACTTAAAAACAGTAGAAAGATCTTCATTGAAACTTTTCAAAAACAGACATGTGAATGATTTTCTTGCACATAAGAAGAAACATAACTTTGCTATTCATTAGGAAATCATAAATCAAAACCAGAATGAAATATAAACTCACAGCAACCAAAATGTCTATTAAAAAATGTCTACAAATGACAAAAATTAATAAGAATGTCGATAAAAGGGAACCCAGGTACACTGTTTGTGGAAATATAAATTGATGCATCCACTATTATAATAGTGTGGTCAGTGCTCAGAAAACTAGAAATACAAGCAGTATATGTTACAGCAATTCCAGTTATTGTTATAAATCTCAAAAAAATGAAAACATTCACATTAAAGGATATATTACCCCCAATGTTTTAAACATTAACATTTATAATACCCAAGGATAGATGCACAATTCAACTGCCCATCAGCAGATGTTTGGCTGAAGTAGATGTGAGATATAGATAAAAGAATAAATACTTTGTCATTGTCATATTAAAAAATAAACATCTGCTATTTGGAACAATGTGACTGGACCCAGAGAGTGCTGCACACAAGAAAATAAATCATACAGAGGAAAACACTCTATGTTGTCACTTAAATGAGGAAAATAAAGATATAAGAGAAATAATCATAAAAAAACAGGAACAGAATCACATATATATGTGTACTGTACCAAGTAGTGTTTTCCTGTGTGGACAGGGAAGAAGGATGGAGAAGGCAGAAATGTGAAAGCTACTAGTAATAAATTAGTGAAACAACAGCGCTATATTTACAGTGCAGAGAAATATTTTAATAATTTAATTGATTTGAAAGAGATTATAAGTATATATTATAGTAAAATATGCATGTAGGTGGGAAAAACTTTGAAGAACAGAACCCAGGAAAATCAAAATATTTTGTAGTACTATGATTTTAGGGGAGATGATTTGTTCACTTTCTTTACAGTTTTTACAATGTCCTATGTAGAATTTAAGCTTTTAATTGGAAAAGTATATACTTTTAAAAGTGACATAAGTTTAAACTATTTTTGTCTCTCCCCTTATATCTACAGTCAGTAAAACGTTCACATCTCAACAAAAATAACTACAACACAAAACAATACTTCAGAACTCAAGTGAACAGGTGAAGTTTGGTGGATTAAAACACGCAAAGGTGGCAGAAGTGAGGGAAGAGCAGATTTGGTGTCTGCAACCAAGGCCCCCTGAATAGGATATCTGAGTCCACAAGTTCAGAGAACCCAGTAGAAACAGGGTCTCAGTGGTTCACACAGCTTCAGCCCCCACTGCACTAATACTCATGGTCACATGTAACTAGGAGTGAGCAACAATAGAGACAGAAATTCCATCCTTCAGACACTCAGACATTCATGACAATGTCCCTACTCCCCTTTCACAGTGGTGGAGACAAGATACCTTGCAACACTGGACATTACAAAGGCCCTTGCCTGATTCCAAATACCCACCTGTCTTTACACATTTCCCCAATGTGTACACTGAGTCTCAAGGGATATCATATCCCTTGAGATATTTTGTCGCTGTCCCAGTGACAACAGTGGCATTAATTACCAGAGAAGTCTAAGAAGTGACAGTGAAAGCACATCTGTTATCCAGACAATAGCGACTGGAAAGTGCCATTTTGAAATATTATCAGAGGTAGCTCAGAAAAGTAAAACCAAAAATTGTGCAATATTGCAAACTACCAGAAAACAAAAGCAAGGACTCCAACTCCCAATCTGTTATTAAGTGTCATCAGAGAAATCATTTACAAGAACATGACCAATCACAGTTACATTATAGGGCACACACACACACAGATACACAGACACATACACCCACACAGACACAGACACACATGCACATGCACCTGCGCACAGACACACACACACAATGTGAACCATGCAGCAAACAGACTTAAGTCATGGTATATTGCCATATAACTAAGAGAGAATCCAAATAGGTGTCATTCAGAAACTCAATACAAAAAACAATACTAAGAATGTAGTTTAGTGAGCTCAAGAATAAATTAAATGATGATAAGAAATACATTACCAAAGAGAATGAAACTATAAAATAGCCAAACATTGTTTGAGGGCCAGGAGAACTTAATAAATGAAGTGAAGAATGCAACAGAAAGCATTGGAAGTAGACTGTCTTTGTGGAAGAGAGATTAGCAATCTCACCAATACAAAACTAGAAATGATATGAGAGTGCAGAGATACAAGATATTAAAAAGTGAGGATATTCAAAAGTAGCCATCAGACTTCCTCAGGAAGTGCACATTAGAGTGGAATCCTGGAGGGAGAAGAAAATTAGAAGGCAGCTGATGGTGTATATAAAGAAGTAATAGTTGATAACTTCCTGAACCTGTGTAAGGAACTGATATTCAAGTCCGTGAGACAACAAAACATGAATAACATTAAGACAAAGGGACCTACTTCAAGATAAATCATATGCAAAATGGCAAGTCAATGACAGAGAAAATATTGTAAAGGCAGCCAAAAAAAGTTATGAAAATCTACAAAGTATCCCCCATTAAGCTATAAGAAGATTTCTGAGCAGAAAACATAGGCCAAGGGTAAATAAAATTACATTTTCAAACAACTGAAATAAGAACTAACTCACCCAATAATAATTAAACAGTTATCACTTATTTATAAAGTGAAAATAAAGAATTTACCAGACAAACATAACCTGAATGTGATAAAAAAACAAAACCGATACACCTAATAAGAGGTGTAGAATAGAAATCTTCAAAGAAATATAAAATGGCATATATATGCAAAACATTGTCCAAAAATCTAAGGAGATACCCCGAGAAAGTTTCAACAGTTTCTTTGGGTGTGCTTTTAAATGCTACTATACTATTTGGTTTAAAGGGGGAAAATAGGAAATCAGGGACAATAAATATAGATACCTCAAACTGGTAAAGTGTTTACAACAGTAAAAGAAATAATTTGAGTCAGTAACCATCAAAGGTAAAAATAAAAATAAAACAATATTAAAGGAAGCTGCTATCAGCGGAAAAAGGACTAAATTATACCTGAGATGTTTTCTTTTTATTTGAAGTAGAGTAGATTTACTATATTGTGTAGTTTCAGATGTACAGCATAGTTAATTATAACCACTTTGTAGATTATAATGCATTATGAATTATTACAATGATTGTAACACAAAATTATTTTAAGCTATTGTGTATAATTCCATGATCTATACAGACTATCAATGTTGCTAATCTCCTTTATGTATACTATTTTCTATCTGTCAATGTTCTACCATTAAAATCTCTTTCCCTTCTCTTTGGTAAACATAAACTTTTTCCCATATATTTGAGTCTCTTAAGTCTTGTCTATCTAAACTCTTTACAACTCCATCATGTCAATATCTATCTATCTATCTATCTATCTATCTATCTATCTATCTATCTATCTATCTATCTATGTAGCAATCTATCAAGTATTATCCTCCTATCTATCTATTTACCTGTCACCTATCAATAGATAGCTATAGATAGATGTACATAGATATTTGTTATAATTTAGATTCCACATATAAATTATATTATATACTTTTGTCTTTGTCTAAGTTACTTTACTAAGCACAATATTTAATAGGTCCATTCATGATGCTGAAATAGCAATGTGTTATACTTTTTCATGGCTGAGTAATATTCCATTGTATATTTATAGAAACATCATATATTCTTAAGTCCATAGTCTACTCTGGACACTTGGATTGCTTCCCTGATTTGCATATTATAAACAGTGCTGTTGTAAACATTGTTTCTTCTCAATTTAGGTTTTTTCCCCAGATTTCTTTTAGGAGAGTTATTACTGGGTCTTATGATAGTTAACTTTTTAGTTTTTAAACAAATCTGAATACTGTTTTCCATACAAGTTCCAACAATTTACATTCCTACCAAGAGAATACAAGAGATTTGTTACCTCCACATCGTTTCCAACATTTTCTATTTGTAGACTTTTTGATAATAGCCATTTGACCAGTTTTAAGTGATAACTCATTGTGGTTTTGATTTGCAATTATCTAATAATTAGCAATGTTGGGCAATTTTATCACTTGCCTGTTACTCATCTGTAAGTTTCCATTTGAAAAATATTAACTCAGGTATTCTTCTCTTGTTTTTGATTGTTTTTTTGTTTTTTACCTTACGTTGTGTAAACTAAATCCATGTTACATCTATTAACCTACATCTATTAACCCCTGGTCACTTGCATTGTTTGCAAATATGTTCTCCAATTACACAGGCAGTGTTTTCATTTCACTTATAGTGTCCTAAGCTGTGCAGAAATTTTCAAGTTTGTTTAGGTCCCACTTGCTGATTTATGCTTTTGTTTCTTTTGCCTTAGGAGACTGAAATAAGAAAATATTCCTTTGATATATATCCAATAAAGTATCACCAATATTCCCTTCTAGCTGTTTTATAGATCAGGTCTTACATTTAGGTCCTTAATATACTTAGAGTTTATTTATGTATATGATGTCAAAGAATGCTCTCATTTCACTGTTTTACATGTAGATGTCCAGCTTCCAAAACACCATCCATTGACGAGACTGTCTTTTATCCATTGTGTACTCTTGCCTCTTTTATCATAGATTCATTTCTCAGAGGTGTGTGGAATTTTTCTAGGCTCTCTATCTGCTTTTATTGATTATATCTTGGCCAATGCCATGTTGTTTTTATTACTTTAGATTTGTAGTATAGTAAGGTATCTGGGAGGGTTATACCTCCAGATTTGTTGTTTTTTCTCGAAGTCATTTTGACAATTTTTATGGTTTCATATAAACTTAGAGTTATTTATTTTCTTGTTCTGTGGAGAATACTACAGCTTCGTAACAGGAATTGCAATAAATCTGTAGGTTTCTTTGCATATTACGGCCATGTTGACAATATTAACTCTTTCAATCCAAGAGCACAAGACATCTTTCCATTTCTTTGAATCATTTTTCATTTCTTTGTCAATGTTTTATTATTTTCAGTGTTTATATCTTTCATATATGTGGTTACATTTATTCCAAGATATTCGGGGTTATGGGGTTTTAAATATTATTGCTTTCAACATCCACTTTATGGTATCTCATGATTAACGTGTAGAAGTGCAAGAGACTGCTTTACATTAATCTTGTACCCTGCTCCCTTGATGAAATTATTTATTGTTCATAATAGTCAGTGTGGAGCCCTTAGGACTCTTTATTTAGATTGTTATGCCATCAGTACTGGTGTGAATTTTGACTCTTCCTTTCCATTTGGCATTTCTTTTATTTCTTTTTCTTTTCCTTTTCCTTTCTTCTATTACTATTAAACACAAGTGCTGAGAGTAGGAATCCTTTTCTTGTTCCCGAATTTAAGCAGAAGGCTTTCAGCCTTTCCCCTGTGTATTATAAATTGTTATAAATGGCCTTTATTATGTTGAGAGATGTTCCCATTGTACTCACTTTCATGAGAGTTATGATGATGAATGTATGTTGAATTTTGTCAAATGCTTTTTCTTTGTGTATTGACATTGTCTTGTGAATTTTGTCCTTCCTTTATTAGATATGTGTCACGATGTTTGACTTGTGTATGTTGAACTATCCTTGTGACTCTGGAAAGGAATCCAACTGATCATCGTGTATAATCATTTCTTAGTATTGCTGGATTCATCTGTTGATGTTTTTCGACGATTTTTGAATGTATATTCATCAAGGATATTGGATTTTCATTTTCATTTTTTTAAGTGTTTTTGACTGGTTTTGTTATCAGGGTAATGGTGGCCTCATAGAATAACTTTGGGAATTTTCCTTCCTCCTTCATTTTTTTAAACAGTTGGGGGGAAAGAGGTTTTAGTGTTGGCATCCAGGCATTTTGTTCAAGGGGTGTTTTGAAAATTATTGATTTTATTTAACTTATACTGATTGCCCTTTTCAAGTTCTCAGTTTTCTTTTTATTCAGTGTTGGCAGGCTGTATGTTTCTAGAAAACTGTCTTTTCTATTAAGTCGTCCAGTTGGTTGTCATGTAACAGCTCATAGTGCTTACATAATCATTTTTTGTATTTCTGTAATATCAGATATTATTTCTACTGTTTCATTTCTTATTTTTTTTGGATTCAGTCTCTGTATTTCTTGATAAGCCTGGCTAAATGCTTTTCTGTTTGTTAATATTTTTAAGAAAATTTAAAGCTGTTCATTTTATGATATGTAATTTATTTTTTAACTTTTATATTGTTTATTTTCAACATAATCATTAAAGATTTCTCATTCTACTGCCTTTGGGTTTTGTTTGTTCTTGTTTCTTGTTATTTTGTGTGGTATGCTTGGTAGTTTCTATGAGGTTTTTCTCTTTCCTTGTAGAAGTCTTTATTTGTTCTCATCTTCCATCTAGACTTGTCTTTACTGCATCGCATACATTTTATGAAGCTGTGTTTTCATTGTAATTTGTCTCCAGGTATGATTTTATTACCTCTTTAATTTCATAACATCTTGATTTCATCATTGATAATTTTTTATTTTTTTAAAGGATGTTGTTTGAATTCATGTTTGTGTTTTTCCTATTCTTTCTACAGTTGAAGCACAGTATCATTCTTTTGTGTATGGAAAAATACTTGCTGTAATCTATATTGGCTTAAAGTCCCTGAGGCTCATTTCATGACATAATATGTGGTTAATTCCTTAGATAACCTGTGCACATTTGAAAAGTTTATGTGTTCTGATTTTCTGATGCAGTGTCCAATTGCTCACTTACTTTCAAATGATCTAATATGCTATTAAGACCTCTGTTTCCTTACAGATATTCTTTCTGGATGATCTGGCTATCAGAATAGTGAGGTGTTAAACTCATCTACTACTATTGTTTCATAATGAATTAATTCTTTCATGTCTACTAAAATTTCTTCTTATACTTTGGATTTAAGGTGTTGGGTCCATATATAATTTAATGAGTATAATACCCTATTTTTATTGATCTCTTTTTGCTTATATAATCTCATATATTTTTTCATTCTGGCCCTTAATTTAAAACATATTTGTATGAGTTGAGCATTGAAATCTGCACTTTCTTGTCATTTCCATGGAATACATTTTCCATTTTTTCCAAACTATGTTTATCTTCCACCATAAAGTGAGACTTTCTGAGGTGGAGACAAAAATGGTGGAGTAGAAAGATGTTCGTAGCTCTCCGTTTCCCAAAAATGCACCAAGACTCACATCCACAGACCCACTCAGCTAAACAGAAAACCTGCAAAACTCTGACAGAACATTGTCTTCTTCAATAGATAAAGATGCAAAAAATCTGGTAGGAGAAAAGGAAGAAAGAAAGAAGAAAAGGCAAAACAGTGGGACAGTTCTCACGGGTAGGGAGCATCAATGAAGGACTGGTGCTCATTCACTGTGTCTCCCCTCTCCAGCTGAGTGGTCAGCAGGATGGTGGGGGAGCCTCCAAGTCTTGGACCTGTACAGAGTATAAGTTGCCTGACAGATCTAAGTCAAACAGGCACAGAGAATCCCTGTGACACCCAGACAAAGATGCATCCCCAAAGCTGGGGGCAGGGCCATGCTGCCTGAGTTGGGTGGTAGATGAGGATGGCAGCACTGTGGCGGCCCAGGGGAATGAAGTGGGCTTTGATCCATGGCTGTGGGTGCACAGGGCAGAACAACCTGGGCCCTCCATTAAACAACAGGGCAGATGTGCCCTGTGGGGTGAAAGGTGCAATCCCCATCTCTGAATTTCCACAGAAGTTTCCAGGTGAAGACAGCTGGGGCTCAGAAACAGCCACCATAGCCTCTGGTGCTTTGTACCCAGGTGGCAGTGGGGGTAAAACCTGCATCTACACCTTAGGACTTAGCAGCATCAACGGCCAGACTGAGACTTGTTGGAAGCATGAGGCAAATATGATCCTACTGTCCTGGTTCCTCAGAGAATTTGACTGCCAAGACGAACAAGGAGCTGGATTATAGCCCAGACCAGGTACAGGGCTGTTCCTCAGTCTTTCCTGAGCCCACTCCCGGTTTGCAAACCCGAGGTAGAGCGTAGAGTGGCACAGAGCAGCAGAGTGATCGGCAACCTGAGCGGGTGGGTGGCCCCTCAGCTTTTGAGCTATAAAGCAGCCCTTGACCATGGTGCTGGGAGAGGGCATGATGCACAATCCTGCCTGGTCAGTCTGCAACAACTGACTGCAGCATTGAGCAGGGCAATGACAAGCCAGCCCAGAGTCAAGAAAGCTGCACCTAATCCAGTGTTGGTTGTAGGAGTGAGCTGCTTGATGATATGCCCTGGGAGCAGCACAGATGAGTGATCCAATGGAGGGCCTCTGGAAACAGCAAGCTGAGCTTCCAAAACAGAATGAAAACAGAATGACTTCACATTAAATGTACACTGTCTCCAGGAGGACACAAACAACCCCTTGTTTTAAACTGTTTTATCTGTTCCATTTTCTATTATCCTCTTAATTTTTACTTCTTAGGCAATTATATATACCCCCATTTCAATCTTTTTGAAATTTTTTAAAATATTATTATTATTATTTTTGAAAACTCTGCTTCAACTTGCATTAATATTATTAATTATACAATGTTTTCAAAGCTTTATCTCTCCCTTTTTTAAAATTATTTACCTCTCTCTCTTTTTTCCTATTTTCTAAGTTGTATTACTACATAGGCATTAGGTAGATATACTCATTTGGGACCAGGGTAGATAACTGATACTCCTTAAACCACAGTGCCAGTGATGTAGTAGAAATATGAAGAAGCAGAGAAAGCATTCACAATTAAACGAACAAGAGAAATATCCTGCAAGGATGATCAGTGAAATAGACATCGATATCCTACAAGATGAAGATTTCAAAAATGGAGTGATTTAAATACTGAAGGAAATAAAAGAGATAGTGTTTAGAGATATAAAATATGTCAAAAATGAAATGGAAGCTATAAAGAAAAGCCGAGTAGAATAGGTAAACCCTCTGACTGAGATGAGGAATAATCTAAAGGGGTCTCAATGCTGACTGAATAATGCAGAGAAACGAATTTGTGACTTAGAAGACAGGACAATAGCAAACATCCAATCAGTAGATTGACAAGAGAAACAATGAGAAACAAATGAAAAAAGCCTAAGGGACCTATGGTATAATAGAAAGCATGCCAAACTTGGCATGATAAAAGTCCCAGAAGGGGAAGAAAGATCAAAGGGGATTGCAAAGGATTTTGTAGAAAGCATGGCTGAGAACTACTGAAACTTAAAGAAGGAATCAGATATCCAATACAGGAAGCTCAGAGTGTCCCAAAAAGAAAGAACACAAATACACCCATACCAAGACACATAATTAAGAAGGCCACAGGCAAGGATAAAGAAATGATCCTAAAGAGAGCAAGAGAATAGCAAAGAGTGAGTTACAAGGGAATCCCCATAAGGCTCCCAGCTGATTTCACTACACAAATACAACAGGCCAGAAGGGAGTGGCAAGATATATTCAAAGTGCTGAATGATAAAAATGTTATAGCCTAGGATACTTTAAACAGCAAGGCTATCATTTTTGGTAGAAGGAGACATAAAGTATTTTACAGACAAGAAAAATCTTCAAAAGTTCAGCAAAATAGACCCATGCTAAAAGAATTATTGAAATGTCTTCTCTAAAAAGAAAAGCAGCAGGATGCTATAGAAATGTGGAACTCACAGCTTTAAAGGTGATAACTCATGAATTAAAAAAAAATAAACACAAAATTTTAAAACAAGACATACAAATCATTGAGAGTGGGAGAGGGAGAAAGGAAAATAGAAAATTTATATTTTTGGTCTTTCTTTTTAAAATTTTTTGTTCTCAGTAGGATGGGTTGGAGATCATGTTACTATCATTTAATAAAAGCAGTTATAGTAATGGTCTAATGGACTTATAAAAAAGGGTAACAAGACGAAAAACTTATCAGGGAGTCACTGAACTAAATAAAATTCATGATAATACAAAGGAAAATTACCAAACCATAAAAGAAAGATAAAAAAACAAAGAGGAAATACCAAATCAATTGCAAAAATAGGTCAAATTGTCAATAAACACAAGCCTATCATCAATTATTGTAAATTTTAATGAACTAAATGCTCCAGTCGAAAATCATAGAGTGGCAGGCTGGATAATAAAGCAAGAATCTTTAATATGCTGCATACAAGAGACCCACTTCAGAGAGAAGGACACATATAGATTGAGAGTGAGAGGATGGAAAAGGGTATTCCACATAATTTGAAAGCCAAAAAGCAGATGTTGCAGAACTGATTTCAGACAAAATAGTCTTTAAAACAAAGGCCATAAAGAAAGATATAGAAGGACATTTTATAATGATTTAAGGAGTGATACAATATGAGGATAGCACACTCGTTAATACATATGCACCAAATACAGGAGCAAATAAGTGCATAAAATAATTACTAACAGATATAAAGGAGGATTCATATTTGGAGATTTCAACACTGCATTAACATCACTGGAGAGATCATCGAGACAGAAAATAAACTAGGCAACAGAGAAGTTAAATAAAACAATAGAAATATTAGACTTGGTGGATATTTTCAAAGCATTGCACCCCCCACAGAATAGGATATAAATCCTTTTCAAGTGCACGTGGAACATTTTCCAGGATTCATGATGTACTTGGGCATAAAAGAAACCTCAGCAATTTTAAGAAGACAGAAATTACCTCAAGCATGTTTACTGAACACAATGTCATGAAGCTAGAAATCAACAACAGAGAAACAAAGGACAACAAAAGAAAAACATGGGGATTAAACAATATGTTATTAAAATACAAATGGATCAATGAAGAAATCAAAGCTGAAATAAAAAAGTACCTTGAGACAAAAGAAAATGAAAGGAAAACCCCACAAAATTTATGGGACACAGCAAAAGCAGTGCTGAGAGGGGAGTTTACAGTGATACAGGACTACCTCAAAAAAGAAGAACAACCAAAAATAAACAATTTAACCCACCAGCAGAATGAACTTGAAAAAGAAGAACCAAAAAGACCCAAAAGGCAGGGGAAGGAAGCAAATCATAAATATTGGGGAGGAAATAAATAAAATAGTGATTAAAAAGATCATAGGAAAAAAATTAACCAATTCAAAAGCTGGTTTTTCCAAAAAGTAAGTAAAATCGACAAACCTCTGGCCAAACTCAAAAAGAAGAAAAGAGAGAGAGCACAAATTACCAAAATTAGAAAGGAGATTGTAGAAATTACCACAAAAATTTAGAAATACAGAATATCTTACGAGAATATGATGAAAAGTATATTGAATCAAACTGTATACCCTAGAAGAGATGGACAAGTTTCCAGAAACATACTGTCCACCAAGACTGAATCAAGACATAACTGACCCCTGGAAAAAGTAGAGCACTAGAAATGAAATCAAAGTAGCAATATAAAACCTCCCTACAAGTCGGAGTCCAGGACCAGACGGATTCACTGAGGAATTCAACCAAACATAAAGAAGAACTCATACCACTACTTCTCAAAATCCCCCAGATGATTGAAAAGGAAGGAATACTCCTAAAGTCATTCTATGAATCCACAATCACCCTGATACCACAACCAGGCAAAGACACTACCAAAAAAGAGGATTATAGGCCAATATCACTGTGAACCCAGACGCCAAAATCCTCACCAAAATAGTACCAAATAGAATCCAACAACACAGAAAAAGGATTATATAACATGACCAAGTGGGGATCATGCCAGTGACACAGGGGTGGTTCAACATATGCAAATCAATCAATGTAATGCAGCATATCAACAAGAGAAAGAACCAAAACCGCATGATCTTCTCAATAGGTGCAGGAAAAGCATTTGTTAAAATTCAACACCCACGTATGATAAAAACTCTCACAAAGTGGCCATAGAGGGAATAAACCTCAACATCATGAAAGTAATAGATAAAAAACCAACAGCAAGGATAGTACTCAATGGTGAGAAAGTCAAATTCTTCCCACTAAAATCTGGGACAAGACAAGGATGAACACTATCATGACTCCTTCTCAAGATAGTCTTGCAAGTCCTAGCCACATCAATCAAAGAAGAGAGAGAAGTAAAAGGGATGCAAATTGGAAAGGAAGAGGTAAAAGTCTCAGTATATGCAGAAAATATCTGACTATATATAGGAAACCCTACAAGATCCAGACAAAATTTACAACAGCTGATCAAATAATTCAACAAGGAAGCAGATTACAAGATTAAGGTCCTAATATCAGTGACATTTCTTTACGCTTATGATTCAGATAATACTATAGAGCTATAGTCCACATGACAGCACTGTATTGGTAGAAAAACATACATATAGGTCAATGGAACACAATAGAGAGCCCAGAAATTAACCCACAAACGTTTGGTCAATTAATCTTAGACAAAGGAGACAAGAAATTACAATGGTATCGAGATAGTCCCTTCAGCAACTGGTGTTGGGAAAACTGGAGAGCAGCATGTAATTCAATGAAGTTAGAACACTCCCAATGAAGCTAGAACAAGATACAATAAAAATAAACTCAAAAGAGATAAAACACTTAAACATAAGACAAGATACAATAAACCTACAAGAGGGAAATATCTGACATACGTCTCGAAAGTTTTCTCATAGAAGAAATAAAAGCAAGAATAAACAAATGAGACCTAATGAAACTTACAACCTTCTGCATAGTAAAGAAACCGGAAGTAAAACATAAAGAAAACCTACGGAATGGGAAAAAAATTTACCTATGAAACCGTCAAAGGCTTGATCTCCAGAGTATATAAACAGCTCATCTAACTGAATAAGAAA
Organism: Vicugna pacos; assembly: GCF_048564905.1. NCBI lineage: Eukaryota > Metazoa > Chordata > Mammalia > Artiodactyla > Camelidae > Vicugna > Vicugna pacos. Next base: position 3,293,669 of record NW_027328738.1, read on the forward strand.
AAATAAACAACCTAATCCAAAATTAGTCAGAAGACCTAAACAAACAGTTCTCCAAGGAAGACATACATATGATAAAAAGCACATCAGAAAATGCTCAATATCACTGATTATCAGACAAATGCAAATCAAAACTGCAATGAGGTTTCACCTCACACCAGTCAGAATGGCCATCATTCAGAAATCCACAAAGGACAAATGCTGGAGAGGCTGTGGAATAAAGGGAATGGTCCCTCACTGCTGGTGGCAATGAAGATTGGTGCAAACAGAGTGGAAAACAGGATGGAGATTCCTCAAAAGCCTAGAAATAGACTTACAATGTAACCCAAGAATCCCACTCCTGGGCATAAATCCAGAAGGAACCCTACTTCAGGAAGACGCCTGCACCTCAATATTCATAGCCAGCAATATTTACAATAGCCAAGACATGGAAACAGCCTAAATGCCCATCAAAAGTTGACTGGATAAAGAAGTGGTGGTATATTTATATAATGGAACAGTAGTCATTCTTATAAAGTGACAACATAATGCCATTTTCAGCAACATGGATGCTCCATGAGAAAATCAGCCTAAGTGAAGTAAGTCAGAAAGAGAAGGAAAAATACCATATGAGATGGCTCATGAGTGGAATCTAAAAACAAAACTAAACCAAACAAGAAATGCATAAATACAAAACAGAAATAGACTCGCAGGCAGAGACTACAAAGTTTTGGTTGCCAAGTGTTGGGGTTGGGTTGAGACAGACTCGGAGGTCAAAATTGTAGAATAGATAAACAGGATTGTACCGTATAGCACAGGGAAATATACGGCAGCCCACAGTGGAAAAAATGGGACAAAAATTGTATAAATGTTCATTGCAACTAAAAAATTGTGCTCTACAATGGAATTTGAGACAACTTTGTAAAATAATTAAAAATCAATTAAAAAATGGTAATAAAATTAAAATACATGATCCTAAATATTACAGGTGTAAATATAAATTAGAGAGCAAAAACAACCATGCAAAAGAGTAGTAAAAAAAAAGGTTTTGTTTTTTGTTTTCTTTTTAAGAAAAGCAAAATCAAAAAACCTCTATCCAGGTGCATCATGAAGAAAAGAGAGATGCTCCAAAGAAATAAATTCAGAAATAAAATTGTAGAAATAACAATTGTTCCCTCAGGTATACAAAAAAAGGAACATTTTGTCAACTCTTACATGCAAACAAACTGGACAACTTAGAAGAAGTAGACAAATGTCTAGAAATAGATAGGTATAAGGAGAAACAAATAATTTGAACAAACTGATTACTAGAAGAAAGATAGAAACAGCATTTAAAAAAATCGTGAAATATTAGGGCAGATTTAAACAGCTCCCATGGAGAAATGTACAAAAATAAAAAGCAGAACTTATAGTCTTCAAACTATTCAAAAATAGTGAACATGTGGGAAACTCCCAAAATAATTATATGAAGCTATCATTACCCTGATAGCAAAGCCAACAAAGTACAATCAAAGAGAACTTCAAGCCAATAACTTTGATTGATATAGATGCAAAAATTCAAAAAAAAAATTATTAGCAAACTAAATCCAGCAATACCTAAAGTGAATCGTACAACATGATCAACTTTAATTCATTTCATGGTCATAAGAGAGGTTGAAATTACATGAAATCAATCAGTTTGATACACCAAATAAACAAAGGAAAAAGGGAAAATGATGTGGTCATCCCAATAAATCGATAAAAAGCATTTCACAAACTTCAACTTTTATTCATTATAACAGCAGCAACAACAACGACAAGAAAAACAGAATCAACAAAAACAGAAAACTCTTTCCACTTTAGGATTAAGGAAATATATCTCAACCTCACTAAATTCATCAATTACAGACCCACAGACAGCATAATATGCAAAAGTGAATAACTGAAAGCCAAGTTAAGGAATAAAACAAGGATGCCCACTCTCGCATTTCTCTTAAACACAGTATGGGAAGACCTAGCAACAGCAATCGGACAAGAAAAAAGTTATTCAAGTTAGATTGAATGAAGTAAAACTGTTATTATTTTAGATGACATGATAATCTATATAGAGAACTGTAAAGATTCTCCACACCAAAACAACTAAGACTAATAAAGACATTTAGCAAAGTAGGATGATTCATGATTAATATACAAAAACTGTCACATTTCTTTACAAATACCAATGAAATACTACATAATATTAAAAAATCCATATGAAATCACATCAAAAATGAAGAATCTATGAAAAATCAAAGATAATAAAATCAATAGAACACTGATAAATATATTTGAATATTATGCAATAAATGGAAAGAAATCTCAAGGTCTTAGTTTAGAGGAATTAATATTGCAAAAATATACATACTACAAAATATGTCTACACATATAAAGTGATTCAGATCGAACTACGTGATATTTTCCACAGAACTTAAATCAGTCCTAAGATTTGTATGGAACAGCAAAAGAATCAGAACTGCATAAGAAACAATGAGGAAAAAGAACAAAGTTGGAGGCATAAGCCATATCCCTCTCAGATCTCAGACTATATTGCAAATCAGTAATCGAAACAGCACAATGTTGGAAAATGAACAAACATCTATATCACTGGAACAGAACACAGAGTTAGAAATAAAACATTACACCTATGGTCAACTGAACTACGACAAAGGAAACAAAAATATACAATGCCTAAAGACAGTCTTCAGCAAGTCATGTTGAGAAAGCTAGACAGGTACATGTAACTCAATCAAATTAGAACACTCCCTCACACTGTACAAATATAAATTCAAAATGCTTTAAATATCTGAATCTATTACATGACACAATAAAATTCCTGGAAACTAACATAGGCAAAACAAGACATAAATTTTAGCGAAATTTTCTTATGTCACAATCCCAAGCTGAAAACAACAAAAGCAAAATAATCAAATATATCCAAATTAAACTTCAAACTTCTATAGAGCAAAATAAACAGAATGAAAACATGAACTTCCGAATGGGGGAAAACATTTGGAAACAATGCAATCAAAAAGGGGCAAATTTCTAAAATACACACATCGTTCATACAACTCCATTTCAAAAATCTACAACAACACAGACAGAAAATGAGCAGAAGACAAGTCTCTCAAGAAGACACACAGATGACAAACAGGAACATAAAAACATGCTCACATAACTAATCATTATACAAAGGCAAGATAAAAATAAAATAATGTTTTACCTCACACTACTGAGAAGGGCTGTCATCCAAATATCTACAAATAATAAATACTCGGGAGGTTGTGGAGAAAAAGGGACTCTCCAACGCTGTTGGTGGGAATGAAAATTGGTGCAACCACCTTGGAAATAGTATGGAAGTTCCTTTAAATACTAAAAATAGACCTATCATATGACACAGCAATCCCGCTCCTGGGCATAGAAAACATAAAACCTGAAAACAAAGAATCCTTGTCTAAAATATAAGAAGCATACTCTGACATTGGACTTAATTTGATTGTACATATGTCTCCTCTGGCAAGGGAAGCAGAAGCAAAACTAACAAAATATGATTGTATCACTCTAAACAAATTTACGCTGCAGAGGAGATGATCAATAAAATGAAAAGTCAACCAACACAATGGGAGAATATATTTGCAAGTGATATTTTCCAATCAAGTGTTAATATGCAACTATATGGCAAACTCATACACAAGCACCACAACAAAAATGACCAAACAATCCAATTAAAAAAAGTCCATAGGAACTGAATAGATAGATCTGAATCAATTTTTTGTAGCAAACATACAGTTGAATAAATGACACATGAAAATATGTTCAGAGTTATAATTTATTAGGAAAGTCATAAACCAAAAATGAGAGAAGACCTCACAGTTGTCAGAAGACTCTCATCAAAAAGAAAATAAATAGATTTTGGTGAGGTTGTGGAGAAAAAGAATCACCGTGGACACTGTTGATAGGAAAGCAAAGTATTCATTACATTGCATATATACATCAAATATTCTTCATCCATTTTTCTGTTAAGGGATGTTGGGTTTGTTGGCCCCTGTCTGAAGGCTCTAGAGAATAAGCCCATGGGCTGAACTGATAAACAAGCTATGAGGAATGTCACATATAAAGGCTGGATAACAAATTGTCTACTCAATATATCCAGTATGGATGGCTGGATATCATATGCTGGGTAAGATCCTCAGAGGAGGGCAACCTATGATAGGCACAGCCGGCTGGATAAGAGATGGGCTACTTAATGAAGTTCCGTGATGAACTTTAAAAAAATCCTTGATCATTTAACATCCTGTGCTTATTTTAGGAGCATGGGGACATAAATAGTTTAAGATTATTAACATTGTTATAACTTAGATGATATGTGAGGCATTGTGCATGTCATATATAAATCTTTTTTGTAAGAATCAATAAACTGTGAATTGCTTCGCTTCTCTCCACACAGTGTTTGTGTGTATATGATATCGTGCCACTGACAGGGTTAATTTAATTTGTTGGGAGTACCTTAAAATGATGTTGCATTATATATAATGTTCTTTCTGCACCTATTCAAATGATTATGTGAGTTTTGTTTCTCATTCTATTAGTGTGGGATGTCACCGTATTGATTTGAATATTTTGACGTATCCTTAAACCCAGGGATAAATCCCTTTACACATGTATGTGTATGATACTTTAAATGTGTTGTTGAATTCATTTTGCTTGTGTTTTGTTGAGAATTTTGGCACATATGTTCATCAGGGATAATGTTCTATGTTTTTCATTTCATGTCGTTTTTAGCTTTGTTATGCAAATAAAGCTAGCATCATAAAACAACTTTGGAATCTTTCACCCTCTTCAAATTCTTGAAAGTTTTGGGGAAGAATTGGTGAAAAATTTACTTCTAATGTATGACAGGATTCACCATTAAAGTCATCTTGTAAATTTTTTCTGGTTTGAGAGGTTTGGATTACTGATTTTCTCATACACACTTTTGCAGAATTTAACTTTCTAATTTCTTCTTGATTTAGTGTTGAAAGACATATGTTTCTGGGAATCTATCTTTTGTTCTAGGTCATTCAAATCGTTGGCTAGTGGTAATTTCTTATGATGCTTTGCATCTCTGCAACTTTAGTGGTAATATCTGCTCTTTTATTTCAAATTTTATTTGAGTCTTTATTTTCTTAGCCAACCTAAACTTTTGTCCACTTTATGTTGAAAAGAAACAAACTTAGGTGTAATTTTTCTTATCTTTTCAATTGTTTGTCTTGTTATTTGCCTTGCTCTAATTTATTCAATTTTCTTCTTTATTCTTTCTGTTTTTCCTAGATTTTTGATGTGTAAATTTAAATAGTGTGAATCTTTGTATTTCCTTTATTATTAAATATTATTCATTTACTTTATTTATTTATTTATTTACTTATTTGAATATTAATTCATTTATTTATCATTGAAGTATGCCATTTACAATGTGTCAATCTGAGGTGTTTAGCACAGTGTCCCCGTAAATGCATATATTTCTGTGCCTTTTTAACGTTACTTCACGGTATTTGACTTACTGCCCTGTGTTATGCAAAAGAAATTTTGAAAACATTTATTTTTATATATAGTGGATGACATTTATAAATCTACAGCTCCCAAATATATCCTCTACCAGTCCATTTCTGCAGTAACCATAAGATTATTAAGTAGTTCTGCAAGTGTGTTTCAGTTTTGTAGATGAGATCATAGTGTTCACATCCAAATTATTTTTTAAGATTCTACATATGTCATGTCATGTATTATTTTTCCTTCTCTTTCTGGCTATCTTCAATTAGAATGACACTTTTTGGGGACATACATTTTGCTGCAAATGTCATTGTTTTATCATTTTTTATTGCAGAATATATTCCATTGTGTAAATACAGCATAACTTCTGCATACTCTCATCTGTTGTTTGACAGTTAATTTGCTTCCATGTCATGGCTGTTGTATATAGCACTGCTAAGAACATTGGGGTGAAGGTGTCTTTTTGAAATATGGTTCCCTTTCGTATATACCCAGAAGTGGGATTGTTGGATCATTTGTTAAGTTTATTTTTATACTTTAAAGGAATCCCCATCCTGTTTTCCAAAGTGACTGCTCGAATCTACATTCCTAACAACAGTGCAGGAGGGCTCCCTTTCTCCGCAGCTTCCCCAGCATTTATTGTTTGTGAACTTTTGAATGATGGCCATTGTGAATATTGGGAAGTGATACTTCATTATAGTTTTGAATTGCACTTCTCTGATAATGAGAGTGAGCAATTTTTTTTTTCATATATCTGTGTGACATTTGTACGTCTCTATTGGAGAAATGCTTTTTTAGGGCTTCTGCCCATTTTCAGATTGAGTTTCTTTTTTTTTATTATTACTAGGTTGTATGAAATCTTTATATTTTGGAAATTTAGTCTTTGTCAGTTGTATCACTTCTAAATATTTTCTTTAATACTGTAGGTTGTCATTTTCCTTTGTTTATGGTTCCATTTGCTGTGCAAAAGCTTATAAGTTTAATTAGGTCCTATTTATAAATTTTGCTCTTACATCCCATACCTGGGTAGTCTATTCTAAGAAATCATTGCTGAGATTTATCTCAGAGTGTTTTGCCAATATTTTCTTCTAGGAGATTTACCGTGTCTTGCCTTACATTTAAGTCTTCAAGCCATTTTGAGTTTATTCTTGTGTATGGAATGAAGGATTGTACTAACTCCATTGCTCTGATGCTGCTATCCAGTTTTCCCAAAACCAGTTGGTGAAGAGATGTTCTTTTCTCTGTCATATTCTTGGCTACTCTGTCAAAGATTAATTCAACATAGGCCTTTAGTATTATTCCTAGGCTCTCTATTCTGTTCCATTGGCCCATGTGCCTGTTTCTGTACCAATATCATGTCATTTTGATTTTTGTAGCTCTGCAATAGTTTATGGAGACCAGGCGGGTTATTATTCCAGCCTCTTTCTTTGTCTTAAATATAGTTTTGGAAATTATGGATCTTTTTTGATTCTATATAAATCTTATGATAATTTCTTTCAGTCCTAAAAAGAAATGTTTTGCATAATTTGATAGGAACTCAGTTAAATTCTGTGGATTGTCTTGGGCAGTATGGCCATTTTAATAATATTATTTCTTCCACTACGAGACCATTGGGTATCTTTTCAATTCTTCAAATCTTTCTTGATTTCCTCAATGATTTTTTTCTTGTTCTCCAAGTATAAGTCTTTCACCACCTTGGTCACAGTATTCTTAAGCATTTTATAGTTTTGGGTGCAGTTATAAAAGGGGTTGTTTCTATAATTTGTTATCCTGTTGATTCAATGGTAGAGTAAAGAAATGTAATTGGTTTTCGTAGATTATTCTGACTAACTTGCCCAGTTCCTTTTTTAGCCTAAGTATTTTTTTTTTGTGAAGCTTTTACATTTTTCTGTATATAGTGTCATCTCTGCATATCGTGACAATTTTACTTCTTCTTTTCCAGTCTGAATAGTTTTATTTCTTTTCCTAGCCTGATCGTTGTGGCTAGGAATTCCAAGACTATATTGAATTGAAATTGTGAGAATGGGCATCCTTGTCTTGTCTCAGGTTTTTGTGGGAAGGGTTTCAGTGTTTCAACATTGAGTATTTTGCTGGTTATAAATTTGTCATAAATAGCTTCCATTATGTTGAGATATGGTCACTCTATGCCCACTGTGATAAGAACTTTTATTGCAAATAGGTGTTAATTTTTATCAAATGCTTTCTCTGCATCTACTGAGATGATCATATCGTTTTTGTCTTCTCTTTTGTTGATATGGTGTATCACAATTGATTGATTGATTTGCATAAGTGAAACCATCCTTGTGTTCCTGGGATGAACCTAACATGACAATGGTGCATTACCTTTTTTTTACATGATGTTGGATTCTGTTTGTTAATAATATCTTAAGGACTTTTACATCTATGTTTATGAATTATATTGGCCTATAGTTTTCATTTTGGGGTAGTGTCTTTGTCTGGTTTGGTATCAGGTTAATTTTGGCCTTATGGTGTGAGATTGGGAGCTCTCTCTCCATATCAATCTTTTGGAAGACTTTGAGGAGGATTAGTATGGATTTTTCTTTGTATGTTTGGTCAAATTCCCCAGTGAAGCTATTAGGGTCTGAATTTTGTTTACAGAGATTTTTTTTTTACTGTTAATTCTATTCCATTTCTTGTGATATGATTGTTCAAATCATTAATTTCCTTTTGATGCAATATTGGTGGGCTGAATGTTTCCAAAAACTTCTCCATTTCTTCCTGGTTATCCAGTATGTTTCCATATAGTTCCTCATGTTATTCCCTAATGATATTTTGTAAATTTGTTGTACTCTTGTAGTTTCTCCATTTTCATTTCCTATATTATTTGTGTTCTCTCTTTTTTCTTGTTGGTGATCCTGTCTAGAGATTTGTCAATTTTGTTTAAAATTTCAAAAAAGAGTTTGATTGATTTTTTCTATTTCTTAATCTTTATTTCAATTCTTTCCTCCTTGATCTTTATTTTTTCCCACTTTCTGCTGGCTGTTGGTTTTGTTTTCTCTTCTTTTCATGATTAGTTTACATAGAACATTAGATTATTTTTTTGAAATAGTTCTTCTACTTTGAGGAGGGCTTTGTCAATATGAACTTCCCTTTTTAGACTGCTTTAACTGTATTCCATAGACTTTGTGTAGTGTTTTGTCATATATCTCAAGATATTTTTTAATTTCTTCTTTTAATTCATCAACTCCCCCCTTTGTTATAGTACCATGTTTTTTAATCTGGATACTGCCATTTTTTCTCCCAATTTTTCTGTGTTTGATTTTTAGTTTCATGGTATTCTACTCAGAAATGTTGCTTGAAATAATTTTTATCTTCTTAAATTTGTTGAGGCTTCTTCTGTGCCTGAGTTTATAATCTTTCCTTGAAAATATTCCATGTGCACTGGAAAAGAATGTATATTCTGTTTTTGGGAGAAGTACTGTTTTGGAAGTATCAAGCATCTCCAATTATTTTATCATGTCTTTTATTAACTTTGTTCCCTTATTAATTTTCTGTGTGAAAGACCAGTCCAGTGATGGTAATGGGGTGTTATAGTCTCCTACTGTGATTGTGTTCCGAGCAATTTCTCTCTTTTTATCTATTAGTATTTGATTTTTGTATTTAGGTGCTCCAATTTTGAGTTCATATATCTTAATGTGTATAAAAACCTCATTTTGTATTGCTCCTTTAATCATTATATCATGTCCTTGTTTATCTTTCTCTATGGCCTTTCTTGTAAAGTCTATTATGTGTGAAGTCAGTACTGCTAGTCCTGCTTTCTTGTCATGTGCATTTGCATGGAATATATTCTTCCAACTTCTGACTTTCAATTGATGTGTTTTCCTCTTACAAATGGGTCTCTTGTATGCTTCATAATGCAGGGTTTTTTTTATATTATCCCATCAGACAATGTATATCTTTTGACTGAAGCACTAAATCCATTTACATTTGTGATAATTATTGATAGACTGGTGTTTATTTCTATTTTGAACTTCATTTTCCAGTTGATTTGGTATTTCCTTTTGTTCATTTCTTTTCCTTTTTGTGGCTTGATAAGTTTTCTTTTATTATCTTTGTTTCGTTTTGGCTTTGTGACTTCATTGTAAGCTTTTGACTTTTGGTTACCTTGTTTTGTATTTATATTTAACCGTACTATATCTGTTTATTTTATCTTATAAGAATACAAACTCATACCCATCCTACAGAGAAGACAAATAAGAAAAAAATACTCTGTATTGTTCTGTTTCACTCTGTGACCCTTAAAAATTTTGATGTCCAGTTTTACAACATCATATTTATTTTGTTGTAATTCATTGTATATATTGCCTTTCTAATTATTCCTTTCTCTTTTGTATAGCACCCTGCTTCTTTTTTTTTAGAGTAGATCTTTCATTATTTCTTTTTCTCTTGCTAAATTCTTTTAACATTTTTTGTGTGGAAGTTATTTATCTCTCCTTCTATTCTCAAAGAGAGCCTTGCTTGATAATGTATCTTAGATTACAGACTTCTTTCATTCAGGACTTTTAATATGCCTTACCACTGCCTTCTGCCTGCTGTATTTGTGTAGGAAACAAGTTTACAACTATTATGTATAAAATTATATATATGTATAAAGAACACCTAGAAATGAAGTTAACAAATAAGGTAAAAACCTATATGTTAAAAAACAGAAAACATTGGTGAAGGAAAATTTAACTGATCCAAAGAAATGAACAGATCTCTTATGTTAATTATGTGAAACTATGTGGTTAACACAACCATTCAACCAAAGGGAATCTACATTTAGTGTGATTCATGTCAAAATACCTATGAGATTTTTGATTAAATAGAACAAATAATTTCAAAATTTATATGTAACCACAAAGAACATGAGTTGCCAAAATAATCTTGAAAAAAAGTATTAAATGTAATGGTATAAATTCCTCTGATGTTATACAGTCCTTCAAAACTTTAGTAATTAAAACAACATGATACTGGCTTAAAAACAGACACCAATCAAGAGAAGAGAATAGAGAAACCAGATATAATCCCTCACTCTTATGATCAATTAACCCATGAAAAAGAAAGCTAGAGTATAAAATGAAGAAAAGACATTCTCCTAAGTAATTAGTTACTAGGGAGCCTGAACTTTGAAAAGATAGATTACAATATTTCCTCACATTGTGTACAATCCATGAGCACCGAATATATTTCTATTTAATTTATTTTCTTATATTTCTTGCACCTGTAATTTATTGATCTATGTTTAGATCTTTTATTTCACTTACAAAATATATTCCTGTTTTATTCCTTATGGTATAAATTTACATGTAATAATTTTCCAAGTTTCTCTTTCTGATTATGGGTTGTTAATATATAAAAATGCAATGGATTTTTTTTTATCAATTTTGTATTCTGGAAGTTTACTAAGTTTGTTCATTATTTCTAACAGTCACTGGAGGAGTCTATGGAGCTTTCTATCTATGTATAATTATGGCAACTGTAAATACTTTACTGCTTTTTTACAAGTTGGATACATTTTATATTTTTTCTTGACTAGATGTTCTGGCTAGGACTTCTAGTAGTGTAATTTAGGACTTGTGAAAATGAGCTAATTTTTCTTATTACTGGACCAGAGGAAAACCTTCCTGTATGTTAAAATTGAACTTGATGTTAGTCATGGGTTTTTCATAAATGGCTTATATTATGTTTAGTTACATTCTATCTACAGTGAATTTGTAAAAATATTTTTATAAAAAAGTTAAGATCACATATTTTAATAATATTCCTACATTTTTTGAGAGTGTTATTTTTCAATTCTTTGCTTTTTAAGGGATGTTATCACATATTTTAATTTGCATATGTTAAATAATATTTATGAATCAGGACTAAATCCAACATAACTATAGTTGATAATACTTATAATATGCCATGAATTCAGGTTGCTAATATTTATTTAGAATGAAATTTACAGATAGTGATGGAAAAATTTACATTGTAGCTTGAGGGTACATTTATTTATTTAAAAATTTTATCTCTCATTTTTAATTTGGCTTAAGTTTAATGGAATTTATTTCTAAATAAATAATATAAATTTTGATAGAACTGGATTTACTTATGTATACTGTTACAGGACATAGGTAATATTTTCAATTAGTGAACAAATCACTTGCCTTAAAATGCTGTATTATATAAACAATGCCAAAAATTTCAGGACTGAGAAATATATTGCTTCCTAAAATGCATTAACTTGTATTTTCCACCCCAAACCACATATACTGTTATATCTTTGTTTTTTTCATTGTTCATTTGCCCCTTAATGGAGGCACTGCTTATTGAATCCAGTGTCTTGTGCATAAGTGTATTTATCAACATCATTTTGGAACACATAACAGAAGCCACAAGAGTATGGATTATAACGATGACAAGAAAATTTTTTCCTTCTTGGGACTGAAAAACCTCTGACAGAAAGAATGGCAAAAATAAACATTTGTAAATATGCAATAAGATTGTCTCTCTTCTAATTTTTATGGTAGAATGTTAAATTACATTTGTTTTACTTATAGCACTGAATTACAATTTAAATCAAAAATTCCCCACTTTGGGCTTTCTTACATTTGATTCATAATTTTAATCTAGTTTTATTTTATAAATATTTGCCATTTATTTATAAGCATAACAAATAAGCTGATATTTATTCTTCTCATATTTTGAATATAGAGCTACTTATTTTAAAGTACAGAGATAAATACCAACTTCCATTTCCAAATCAAATTATATTTCACTTTAATTACAAATGATATTGAAATAGATATACATTTTCTGTACAGGTTTTAAACAAATTTCACTTTAAATTTCATAACTTTAAAATTATTTTATATATTTATTGCATTATTTATACTTCACCAATTTTGTATAAATTTGTGTACAAAAGTATGGAGACTGATTTTATTTCATAGTCCCCAAAATTAAATTATTTAAAAAGATTTTTGGGGATAATATTTGCAGATCACAGTATAAAAATAAGCATCCTATATGTTTCATTTTAACTGGATGAATGAGAAGGGAACACTGGCTGAATGTTACACTTGAGTTGCTGGGAGACCAGTCGTTTTGTGATGTGACAGCTACTCAGGTAGAGAACCATTTTGATGGCCTAGAAGTTTATCTGTGCAGGCCTGCCAAAGCAGCATTTGAAGCTGCAGTGCTCAAAATCATGCAGATTAGAAAAGTAGCTGTAGAATAAGTTATTTCCGTTGGCACATATTTCTCCAGAAATCCAAGATGTGTCTCATAAAGTTGGACAAACTGTTTCAGGAACTCTGATATATCTCTATTGTGTGATCAAACATTCTCTGGGGACTTGGACTTGAGGTGTATGATTGAAGAAAATGCTTTTCAGACTTTGTCTGAAAAATCCTTGATAAAAAGACCATGTTACACACATTGTGTCTTGGAACCAGATGAAGATAATGATTTTCGTTCTCTGACATTTCCAAGAAAACTCTGGAAAATGTCTGGGAGTGACCAATAAAAATCTATCTCGTGGGATGATAATGGAACTTCGATAGTGATTGATGAAGATGTCTTTAAGAAGGAAGTTTTGGAAAGAAGGGCGCCTTTCAGAATATTTGAATCTGGAAGTATGTAAAGTTTAGTTAGACAGCTTAGCATGTATGTGTTTACTAAAGTGCGGCAGAATATTCAAAGATCTGTTTCTCCTGCTGACTTTCTGGCAGAAGGAAAAAAGTCTGTTTTAAGCAAGGTATTCAGTAATTGTAGTTACTACTTGGTAACATACATAAAATTTTATTTTGTACATCAACCTATGGTAATATAAATGTAAAGCTAGATTTTGAAAATTGTATAAAACTACAAAGGCTAATATTCTTTACTTTTTCTAAAAATGAGGACAGTGCCTTAAGTATTCAAGATTATGAGAAATGTTCCTAGCAACTATGAATCTTACCAGAAAACTAAATAAACGTATTAAAGCTGCTTTTAAAAAGTGGCTTTCACCGTTACTGCAAATACTAACTTATTAAATTTGATGATATACTATTTAAATGTGTATATTACAAATAAATAATTTCAAAATATTGTCAGCAATGTTCATATTTTAATGATATTATCTTTGCATAATCAACATGAAATCTGAGGTTTTATAGGATAGGCTTATTGTAGTCTTGTATTTTCGTTTAAAATATTACTAAAATCTTTCTCCATTGGTTGCAGCTGCAGTTCTGCCATAATTGAAATCTTAAACAAGTCTGTCACCAGCATTTAGTTAGAATAAAAAGAAGAGTTGGGATTAAAAATGCCTCTCTGGTGGCTTCATTGGCTGAAGATTTCAAAAAGAAGCACTTTAAAGCAGGAGGTAATGTGCATATTCATAATTCTGATTTTGTGGCTGACACTAGTGGAGAAAGTGAATTTTTACTTTCTGCAAATTTAAACATGCCTCTAATAAGGAAGCCCTCTACTAGACAAATAATTGGTGACACAACAACCCGGATCAGAGGTGATTTTTATCCTCCATAATCAATGTCATTTAGACCACCAAAACAAATTGCAGTGGATCAACGTGCTGTTTTAAATCAGTTGACCACTGTCCACGGGCACTCTCAAAGCAGCTACACTGAAGCAAATGGCCGTGTTGTGAACTTCATTACAATTATAACTTCTACTTCTCAGTACAGCATCTTGTCTCCCACAGAGAGCTATTATTTGGACTGATGGTGGAGCCTTCTACTTTCCCAAATAGATATCACAACATATCTGCCAATGAAGGTCGTTTTTCTAAACTTCAACCATGGAGCAACCCACGGTTTCCAGTGACAGTGATAGCTGATACATCAGCTACCTCTCTTTCAATGCCAACTTATCAGCCGTCTTCAGTTTATGAACGTCATCCTAATTACAACTGATTTACCAGAGGACTACCAGATTATGCAGGATAACAAAGATTAATATTGATGTTGGCAAATGTTGACAAATATCTGCAATTTTCTTATTTGAACAATAAACATAGACGTGTACTTGTATTTTCCTTATAATTTTTAGAATAGAGTAAAGAGATATACAGGAGTATAAGTTACCATTTAAAGAAAAATAGAGATATTTGATTGACATGATCATTTGATGGAACAATATGGGTGTAAATTTAAATAATTTCTTGTAAGGAAGAAGAGAAAATGGAAGAATTTGGAAAAGGACAAACATAGACAGATGGAAAAGTACTAAGTGGTTCCTGGTTCATCCTAGAAAGTATTAAAAGTGTTAAGTTAGGGTTGGTTTGAACAGGATATAAGTGCAGGAATCTGTCCAGCGATCATGGTCTCTTTTATGTCATTACTGGTATCAAAATGGTCATATGGTGTAGTCTCATATGGCACATTCAGCATGTGGAAGAATTTCAAAAGTAATTTTATCTATGGTCTTTGTGCTGTTCTCAAAGCATTCCAACTGGTGCTTTCATTTCCTGCCCTGAAGAGTCTACGCTATATTTTTTAGTCAATACTTTATGTTGCTTTTGTGTTCCAGCCAAAGACAAGCTTACGTCTTCAGGGTGGCACTTAATGCCTTTCCAACTCTAAGCCCACAAACTCAACATCGTTTACTCTTTTTTTATAGATCTGGTTTCTGATTACCTTGGCATATCTTTATGTTTCACTGTATTTGGAGATACATCCAGGCAAATGCTCGTGAAAAATGTTAGCTCCAAACTCACAACTTTTGCTCCAGCTCATTCTTGGACTTAAGGTGTCCTCCTTTTACCTACTTTAATTTTCCCAGTCTCAGGACAGAAACTACCTCCTTCAGAAGTTTTCTGTCTATCCCCCTTTCCTTGTCTAACTTGGATACCAGCCCAGTAAGCACAGAACATGCCACAGGATGCATTATATTATTTAGTGAATGAAAAATATATGTTGACTTTAAGCAAATCCACTTTCTTGAAACAAGAAAATTCTCATGGTTTTCCAACTATTTTGTTATGGTCCTTACTCTTCACCACAAACTAGCTCTTTTCATAGTCCAAGGACTAGTCACGCAAGACAGTAATTGGAGGTAGGTACAGGAGACAAGTTATTATTTTCTTCTTAATCCATGCCTGCCAGAGGTGTAAAGCATTCCATTCTAATTTGCTGGATTTTTTCCTGTCTCTTCATCACCCACCCACTCAAAAATAGCTGATTCTCTTCCCCATACCAATATCTATACTGCCTTCTAATTAATTTACTTCTTAGAATCAGAGCTTTAACCAGAAAAGAGAGTGTCATTGCAAACATTTAATGTAGGATTATACACCCCATATAAATTGTTCCCTTTCTAACCTTCACACAGGATGTATCTAAGAGTTACTTGACCCTTGGTTGTGGTGGTCGTTTTCAGTAACCAAATTGCAATCTAAAATGTGTGGACTAAATAGAGGTGAGGGTGGTAGAATTAAAAATTTGTCCAACTGCAAGAATACCAAATTTCTGCAGATAGTAGGAAATATAAATATTCATGGAGGACTTTATTTCCCATTAATTTAAAATAAAAGGTGAAGCATTTTCAGAATGTGAAATGCCCTGAAATGGTGGAAAATTTTAGAGAAGGTCAGGTAGCCTAAGGCTTCTGCTCACAATCATGCAGCCAGTGTCAGCTGATAAGACTGGAATGGCAACATTGTGTCCTGTAAATATGTCACCATTTGTGAAGAAAGACTTTGATAATCTGGAGAATGGTAAAATTGGCCATGGTGAACTCTAGCAACATCCCAACAGTATAAACTTTATCAAGAGAAGAAAAGCGCCCACTTGCAGCAGGAGATATGGGTCTGGACATCAGTGGTTTTTCCTAAAACAGAAACATCAAGCTTTAAAATTTGTCAGCTCAAATATGATGGTGACTATTTTGTTGCCTACATTAGCAGTCTGGGGTTCAGATGGGCTGGTTCAGCAGCTAGTTCCCAGCTCTGTTATCACACAGTGGGTCTTACTGTGATCATCATAACAAGGTTCTATACTGATAAGTTAAAAATACCATTTACTTTCAAAATTAGAAATCCTAAAGAAGTATATTGTTTGTCCATCTGTAGTTTTCTACGTGGGAAATCCTAGACTATTGGCAAACGTACAAAATTTGGCTGGTGCTTGAAAACTATTCTCTGAGCTCTGCCCACTGAATTCTTCCCACTAAATACTACAAAATCTGTCTGCCACTGTGTGTGTGTGTGAAGATGGATAGTTAACTAGTAACTAAGTTTGTCTTAGTTGAGTCAGCAGTGAATTATTCCTCTGCATTTGATAGAATCCCTGTGAATTAAAAATTTCATTGAGCCACCAGATTTTCTTCTGATCAGGGAGAGGTAGATTATATTTCTCCCATTATCCTTACTGTTACCTGTTCATCGAATCCCTAGCTAATGCCAGGGCCAAGCCACTGAATCCTTGAATTTGACAGAGGCATATACATTCTCCAGTCCCCAGAGCCCAGCAAAGGGCTGTCTCTCCTTTTTAATTTATGCTTATGTCCAATTTCTTTTTTCTTCTAATTCTCATTGTTGACACATCTTATTTTGTCTTTGAACACACCATGACTAATTTATAGAGACTGAACCGCTGATTTATTCCCTTTAAGCTACAAATTGCAATAACCTTTCTTTCCTTGGACTACCAGGATTACAGTAAGAATAGTCATCATTTTGAAAGCAGTCCTCAGTGCTAAAAATGCAGAAACTTTACAGTTCTTTGCCCAGCACTTGAGCGAGGATGTTTGTTGTGGGTCTGAGGGATTATCCTCACATCCCATAATGCAACCATGAGAAAACAGCACATTGTTATCCAAAATCAAGTCTTTGTCACTATTGCATTCCCATTGCAAAACAGTTAAGACTTGTAGGAGTTCTGAGATTTTACCATGCTGAGATTTCTAGCAACCTAGCATGTTCATTTCTTACAGAATTTCTCGTGGAGATGAGACATTTGGTCTGCGATAGTGAACTTTAAAACTCACAGCAAAAGCAGCCAGGGTTAACACTTGTATCCATTCCCTTATCTCAGGTGAATACACAAAGTAAAATTTTGATTCCAGAGAAGCAGTGGGCTGTTAACATGAAGAAAGTTTAAAGCATGTTAAAACAGTAATTTTATTGGTATCTTTAAGTATAATTTATTAGAATCACTTATTTATTAGTATCTTTACCTAGGATAAGTATATCATGACTCAAGTTTACTTGCTGAAAAACAATCATGATAAATGACATGGAAAAAAGTGAACATTGACTTTCCATTTTTTCTTCCACTTTTATGGAGTTATAATTGGCATAAAACATTGTGTAAGTTTAGGTGCACAGGATAGTGATTTGATTTACAAGTATCATGAAATAAATATCATAGCAACTTTAGGGAGAATTCATTATCTCATTTAGATAAAATTGTAAAGAAATACAATTTGTCTTTTGGTTGTGATGAGAAACATTAAGGTCTACTCTCTTAATAACATTGATATAGAACATAAAGCAGTATTAATTTTAATTTTCATGTTACTACGGGTAATCCCTAGAACACGATTATTTTACAGGTGGAGGTTTGTAGCTTTTGAGCACATTAATCAAATTCTCCTTTCCCAACCCGTGCCTCTGCTAACTACAAATCTAACTTTTTTCTATATATATGTTTGTTTGTTTTTGAAGTGTACATTTTTCTATAACACTGTGTTAGTTTCTCTTACACAACATACTGTTTGCTGTTTATAATACATTTCAAATTGATCACCAGAATATATCTAGATATGATATGTTGCTATTTAAAGATATTTAATAGTTATTGGCTATTCCCCATACAGTAAATTCCTTGTCCCTGACTAATTTAATTTTCAACTGGAAAACTTTCTCTCTTAATTTTCTCATTTTTCTTTTCCTCACCGCATTTCACTCCTTCTTGTGAACAACCTGTTTCTTTCTATTTCTATAATTCCATTTCTGTGTTTTTATTTTCATTTGTTTTAAATTCCTAATATGAGTAAAATCATTCAGCATTTGTCACTCTCTCTCTGAATTATTTCACTTAGCATATTACTCACTTGTCCAAACCATTTGTTGCAAATGGCAAGAACTTATTCTTTTTAGAGCTGAGTAATAACCCATTGTAATTTTATGTGTGTGTGTGCATATATATATAGATAGATAGATAGATAAATCTGTACTTAAGATAGGTAGATATATATACTATAAACACACATCTTATTTATCCATCATCATTTGATGAACAATTACTTTGCTTCTATATCCTGTCTATTGTGGAGAATGCTGCAGTGAATATAGGGTTGAATTTATCTTTTATAATTAGTGTTTTATTTTCTTGGAATTAGTATCCCGATATATATATATATATTGGATAATGTTTTAGTTTTAATTTTTAGATAAAGCTCCATGTTGTTTCCCACAGTGACATCTCATATTTACATTCACTCCAGCAGTGCATCAGTATTGTTTTTCTTACATCCTAACCAACAGTTATGTTTGTTATCTTTTTGATTATAGTCATTCTGACAGGAGTGACATAAAACCTCATTGTGTTTTGGACTTGCATTTTTCCGATGGTTATTGATGTTGATCGGTTGCATGCGCCGTGTGGTAACCTTTCCCCCACTTTTTATTCATTTTTTGTAATGAGCTTAATAACCATAACTGTCTGATTTAATTTTCAGGCATTCTGTTTTGTTCCATTATTCTATTTGTTCTGTGCCAGTAACATATTCTTTTTAAAACTGTAGCTTTGTATTATATTTTAAATCAGGGACAGTGATACATCCTCTTTGTTCTTTGTTAAAGTTATTTCTCTTTTTAGTTTCTTTTATTTCCTATCATTTTTTTTAGTGATTTCATTTCTTTTGTATTTACATGTAAATTTTACAATTATTTTTTGTAAGGGTCTGAAAATGCCCTTGGAATTTTGATAAGCAATGAATTTTATTTGTGTATTTTGTTGACTAATAGTGTCATTTAAACAATAATTTTTTCCTCATCTACGAACACAGTATATCCTTTCATCTGTTTGCATAATCTTCAATTTCTCTTATAAATATTTTATAGTTTTCTGAGTACAGGTCTTTTACCTCCTTGGTTGGATAGATTTCTTAAATTTTTTGTAATTCAACTATAATTGAGACAGTTCCCTCACTTTCTGTATCAGTTAGCTTCTTGTTAGTGTGTAGAAACACAAGATTTCTGTATGATAATTTTATATTCGGAAATTTTACCAAATGCATTGATAAGCCCTAGTAGTATTGTGGCACCATTTTTAGGATTTCTTTTTAAAGTATGTCATCTGCATACAGATACTTTTACTCCTTTTCTTAATTAGCAATATTTCATTTACTTTTATTTTGAATAGCTATGGCTTGAATTTCCAGACTATACTGAATAAAAGTGGTAAGATTGAACATTCTTGCCTTCTTCCTGCTCTTATTGGAAATGCTTTCAGCTTTTAATCAGTGAGTGTAATGTTAGCTGAGTTCTTGTCATATATGACCTTAACTGTGTTGAGGTATGTTTCCTCATGCCCACTTTGAGGAGAAAAATATTCATAAATAGATATTGAATTTGTCAAAATAATTTATGACCCTATTGAGGTGACCATATAACTTTTATTCTTCAGGTTGTTTGTGTGGTGTATCATACTGGTTAAATTGTGGTATTGAATCATTTTGCATCCCTGGAATATAATGGACTTAATCATAATGTATAATCCTCTTAATGTATTGTTGGATTTGCTAACAATTTAGTGGTGACTTTTGCATGTATGCTTACCAGTAGTAGTTAACCTGTAATTTTTGAGGTATTTGTTCCAGTTTTAGTAGTAGTGTGATAAAGAAATGTGGGGTAGAAAGCCTCCCTTCCTCTTGAAATTTTTGGAAATCTCTGAGAAGTATAGGTGATGGCTCTTCTCTAAGTGTTTGGCAGAAATCACCTGTGAAGCTGTCTAAGCCTGGAATTTTGTTTCTTGGGAAATTTTTTTAAATACTTATTCAACTTCATTAGTGATAATCTGTTCATATTATCTTTCTCATTCCATTCTGGAGATTAAATCTTTCTAAGAAGTTGTCCATTTCTAATAGGATTTCCATTTTATTGGCATATAATTTGTTGTATCATCTTATGCTGCTTTGTATTTCTTTGATATAAGCTGTATCTTCTCATTTATTTCTGAGCTAATTAATTTGTAACTCTTTTTTGCTCATGTATGTGGTTAAAGTTTTTCAACTTTATTTATCTTTCAAAAACCATTATTTAGTTTAATTAAATGTTTATATTTTTAATCCTTATTTTATTTAATTATGTTCTGTCCCTTCAGCTGTTTTTCCTTCTACTAAAATGTTTTTCTTATTATTTTGCTACATATTTTGGTTGTAAGAATATGTTAGAAGAGAGAGGTGTTTCTTATTTGTATAAGTGGGATTATTTTGCTATAAGCATCCCTATTAATACTGCTTCTGTATTACCTAATGGATTTTGTTTTTGTTGTCATAATTCTTTATAAATTTTTTCTTTGATTTATACAGCAATCCATTTGTTGTTAATATTGTATGATTTATCCTCCTCACTTTAGTATTTTTCTCAGGTTTTTTCTTTTAGTAAATTTCTATTTTGACAGAATCCATAAGTTTCTTCACAAAACAAGAAGAAAAATATTGAAATTTATACATACATCTAAAAGAACCAAAGTTTCTAAAATTATTTTGAAAAATAAACATAGTTGTGGGTATTACCCTCCCTGAGTTTAGAACATGCTACAAAGCTACAGTAATCAATACATCAAAATATGGCACTTAAGAAACACATAAATCAATGGAACAAAATAAACAGTCCAAAAATATACCCACACACTTATGGTCAATTAGTCTACAAAGAAGGAGGCAAGAGTATACAATGGAAAAAAGGCCGTCTCTTCAATAAGTAGTTCTGAGAAAAAAGGACAGTTCTTGTAAAAGGAAGATATAAAAACACTTCTTTCCATAGTATAAAAAATGTGAAAAAATGGATTAATTTCCTAAATGTAAAGCCTGAAACTATAATATTTCTGACTGAGAACAGGAGCAGAACTGACTTTGAGATAAATCATAGCAATGTTTATTCTTGATCTGTCTCCAAATCAAAATAAAAGGAAAATTAACAATTAGAGTTTTTAGTTTACTGAGGAAAAATCAATGTACTATGCGATACAGGGATTCAATTTCTTGTATAAGTGTGAAGTTGAAAACCTTTTGCAGAGCAAAGGAAACCTTCAAGAAGACATAAGATACCAGACAGAATAGAAGGAAAAATTTCAAACAATGACACCAACAAGATGTTAATATCCATAATATATATATAGCATATCAGACACAATATTTAAAAAATAAAGACCCCAACTAAAAACAGTTGAAGAATCTTCATGGGAACTTTTCAAAAACAGAAATGTGGATGATATTCATGCACATAAAAAGAAACATAACATTGCTATTCATTAGGAAAACATATAAAAATACCAGAATGAAATATAATCTTACAGCAACCAAAATGGCTATTAACAAAAAGTCTACAAATGACAAACATTAATCAGAATGTCAATAAGAAGGAACCCAGGTACACTGTTGGTGGAAATATAAATTGATGCATCCACTATTATTAAAGTGTGGACAGTGCTCAGAAAACTAGAAATAGAAGCATTATATGTTGCAGCAATTCCAGTTTTCAGTATAAATCTGAAAAAAATGAAAAAAATTAACTTAAAGTATATATTACCCCAATGTTCTTAACATCAGCATTTATAGTTGCCAAGGGTAGAAGCACAACTCAACAGCCCATCAACAGATGATTGGCTGAAATAGATGTGGGATATAGATAACAAAATAAATAATTATTCATTGTATATTAAATAGTAAAATTCTGCCATTTGGAACAATGTGACTGGACCCAGAGGGTGTTGCACAAAGGAAAATAAGTAATACAGGGAAAAACACTCTACGTTGACACTTAAATTGGGAAAATAATGATATAAGAGAAATAATCATTAAAAAACAAAAAAAGAATCACATATATATGTGTAGTGTACCAAGTAGTGGTTTCCTGTGGGGAAAGGGTAGAAGGATGGAGAAGACAGAAATGTTGAAGCTACAATTAATAAATTAGAGAAAAAAAAGTGCTATATTTAGAGCACAGGGAAATATTTTAATAATTTAATTGATTTTAAAGAGATTATAGGGGTATATTTTAGTAAAATGTGCATGTAGGTGGGTAAAACATTGAAGAAAAGAACCCAGGAAATTCAAAATATTTTGTAGTACTATGATATTAAGGGAAGTGATTTATTTATTTTCTTTAGTGTTATAATTTCCTAATTAGAATTTAAGCTTTTAGTTGAAAAACTATATACTTTTAAATGTGACATAAGTTGAAACTATTTTTGTCTCTCCCTTTACATCTACAGTCAGTAAAACGTTCACATCTGAACAAAAATAACCACAACACAAACAATACTCCAGAACGCATGTGAACAGATGAAGTTCAGTGGACTAAAGCACACAAAACAGGTTGAACTGAGGGAAGAGCAGAGTTGGTGTCTGCAACCAAGGCCCGCTGAATAGGATATCTGAGTCCACAAGTTCAGAGAACCCAGTAGAAACAGGTTCTCAGTGGTTCACACAGATTCGGTCTCCAACTGCACCACACGAGTACTCATGATCACAGGTAACTAGGAGAGAGCCACAATGGAGAGAGAAATTCCATCCTTCAGACACTCAGACGTTCATGAAACTGTCCCTACTCCCCATTCACATTGGTGGAGACAAGTTACCTTGCAAAACTGAACGTGGCAAAGGCACTTGCCTGATACCAAATACCCACCTGTCTTTACACCTTTCCTCAATGTGTACACTGATTCTCAAGAGATATCAGATAAAAGGAAGGGTTCACAATCCCAGCGACAACAGTGGCATTAACTACCAGAGAAGTCTAAGTAGTGACAATGAAACACATCTTTTATCAAAAGAGTAGCGACTGGAAAGTGCCATTTTGATATATTATCAGAGGTAGCTCAGGTAAGTAAAACCAAAAATTGTGCAACATCGCAAGCTACCAGAAAACAAAAGCAAGGACTCCAACTCCCATTCAGTTATGAAGTGTCATCAGAGAAATAATTTATCAAGATCATGACCAATTACAGTAACATTATAGGGCACACACACACAGATGGACACACACAGACACTGACACAAACACAGACACACACGCACACACACACAATGTCAACCTTGCAGCAAACAAACTTAAAAGTCATGGTATATTGCCATATAACTAATAGAGAATCCAAATAGGTGTCATAAAGAAACTCAGTCCAAAAAACAAAACTGAGAAAGCAGTTTAGTGTGCTCAGGAATAAAATAAATTATGATAAGAAATACATTACCATAGAGACTGAAACTATAAAATAAACAAATATTATTGGAGGACAAGGAGAACTTAAATGAGATGAAGAATGAAACAGAAAGCATTGGAAGTAGACTGTCTTGGTGGAAGGGAGAATAGAAAACTCGTCAATACAAATCTAGAAATGATAGGAGAGGGCAGAGATACAAGATATTAAAAAGTGAGGAAATTCGACAGTAGCCATGAAACTTCCTCAGGAAATGCACATTAGAGTGGAATCCTGGAGGGAGAAGACAGTTAGAAGGCAGCTGTTAGGTATTTAAAGAAATAATAGTCAATAACTTCCCGAAACTTTGTAAGGAACTGATATACAATTCTGTGAGTCAACAAAAGACCAATAACTTTAAGACAAAGGGACCTCCTTCAAGATACGCCATATGCAAATTGGCAAGTCAATGACAGAGTAATATTTTAAATTCAGCCAAACAATTTATGACAATCTACAAAGGAACCCCCATTAGGCTATCAGTAGATTTCTGAGCAGAAAACATACACCAAGGGTAAATAAAATTGTATTTTCAAACTACTGAAATAAGAAATCACTCCCCCAATAAGACTTACAGTTATCACTTAGATATAATGTGAAAGTAAAGTCTTTAACAGGCAAACAAATCCAGAATGAGATGAAAAAACAAAACCGGGACACCTTATAAGAGGTGTAGAAAAGAAGTCTTCTAGGAAATATAAAATGGCAAAAATATGTAAAGCATTGTCCAAAATGCTCAGGAGAGACCATGAGAAAGTTGCAACTGTTTCTTTGGTTATGTTCTTAAATGCTACTCTACTATATGGATAAAGAGAGAAAAATAGGAAATCAGGGGCAATAAGTATAGATACTTCAAACTGGTATCATGTTCACAAGAGTAAAAGAAATAATTTAAAACAGTAATCATAAAAAGTAAAGCATAAAATTAAGCAATATTAGTGGAAGATGCTATCAGTGGAAAAATAAAAAATACACAATATGTTTCAATTTTAATTGAAGTACAGTAGATGTATAATATTGTGTATTTTCAGATGTACAGCATAGTGATTCAAACCACTTTGTAGATATATTGCATTATGAATTATTACCATAACTGTAACATACAATTATTTTAAGGTATTGTGTATAATTCATTAATCTATACAGATTATCCTTGTTGCTTCTCTACTTATTGTATACTACTTTGTGTCTGTCAATGTCCTACCATAAAATTCCCTTTCCCTTCAACTTTGGTAAACATAAATTTTTTCCCATATTTTTGAGTCTGCTTAAGTCTTGTCTATCTAATCTCTTTACCTCTCCATCATGTCTCTATCTATCTATCTATCTATCTATCTATCTATCTATCTATCTATGTATGTATGTATGTATGTATGTATCTATCTATCTATCTATCTATGTATCTATCTATCATGTATGTATGTATCTATACTTCTATCTATCTGTCATCTATAATTAGACAGCTATAAATAGATGTACACAGATAATTGTTATACTTTAGATTCCACTTATAAATTATATTATATTCTTTTGTCTTTGTTTAAGTTACTTCACTAAGCACAATATTTACTAAGTCCTTTCATGATGCTGTAATAGCAATGTGTTTTACTTTTTCATGGCTGAGAAATATTCCATTGCATATTTATAGAAATATCATATCTTCTTAAGTCCATAGTCTACTGTGGACTTTTGGATTGGTTCCCTGTCTTGCATATTATAAACAGTGCTGTTGTGAACATTGGTTCTTCTGAATTTAGGGTGTTTTCCCCAGATTTTTCCTAGAAAAGTTATTACTGGCTCTTATGGTAGTTAAATTTTAGTTTTTAAAGAAATCTGAATAATGTTTCCTTAGAAGTTGTACCAATTTACATTCCTACCAAGGGTATATAAGACATTTCTTACCTCCATATCGTCTCCAACACTTACTATTTGTAGATTTTTTGATAATAGCCATTAGACAATTGTGAAGTGACACCTCATTGTGGATTTGATTTACAATTATGTAATAAATAGTAATGTTGTGAAATTTTATCACTTGCCTGTTACTCATCTGAATGTGTTCTTTGGAAAAATATTAACTCAAGTACTCTGCTTCTGTTTTTGATTGGGTTTTTGTTTTCCACCTTGAGTTGTGTAACCAAAATCCATGTTACATGTATTAACCTACATCTATTAACCCCTGGTCACTTGTGTTGTTTGAAAGTATGTTCTCCAATTACACAGGCAGTGTTTTCATTTCATTGACAGTGTCCTTAGCTGTGCAGAAATTTTCAAGTTTGTTTAGGTCCCACTTGCTTCTATTTGCTTTTATATCTTTTTCCTTAGGAAACTGATATAAGAAAATATTCCTATGATGTATATCCAATAGTGTATCACCTATATTCCCTTCTAGCAGTTTTATAGTATCAGGTCTTACATTTAGGTCTTTAATACACTTGGAGTTTATTTTTGTATATGATGTCAGGGAATGCTCTCATTTCACTGTTTTACATGTAGATGTCCAGCTTTCCCAACACCATCCATTGACGAGACTGTCTTTTCTCCATTGTGAACTCTTGCCTCTTTTATCATAGTTTCATTGCTCATAAGTGTGTGGAATTATTTCTAGGCTCTCTATCTGTTTTTATTGATTATATCTCTGTGCCAATGCCATGGTGTTTTTATTACTGTAGGTTTGTAGTAGAGTAAGGTATCTGGGAGGGTTATACTTCCAGATTTGTTGTTTTTTCTCAAGATCATTTTGGCAATTTTTAATGGTTTCATGGAAAACTTGGAGTTATTTATTTTCAGGTTCTGTGGAAAATACTAGAGCTTCATAACAGGAATTGCACTAAATCCTTAGGTATCATTGTGTAGTACTCCCATGTTAACAATATGAACTCTTTCTATCCAAGAGCAAGACATCATTCCATTTTTATGAATCATTTATAATTTCTTTGTCAATGTTTCATAATTTTCAGTGTGTAGATGTTTCACATATGTGGTTACATTTATTCCAAGATATTCGGGGTTATGGGGTTTTAAATATTATTGCTTTCAACGTCCATTTTATGTATCTCATGATTATGTGGACAAATTCAAGAGACATCTTTATATTAATCTTGTACCATGCTCCCTTGATGAAATTATTTATTGTTCATAATAGTCAGTGTGGAGCCCTTAGGACTCTGTGTAGAATTTTATGCCTTCAGTACTGCTGAAAATTTTGCCTATTTCTTTCCATTTTGTGTTTCTTTTACTTCATTTTCTTTCCCTTTTCCTTTCTTCTATTACTATTGAACAGAAGTGGTGAGAGTAGGAATCCTTGTCTTGTTCCCGAATTTTCCAAGAAAGCTTTCAGCCATTCCCCTGAGTGTTATAAATTGTTATAAATGGCCTTTAGTATGTTGAGAAATGTTCCAATTGTACTCACATTCATGAGAGTTCTGATGATGAATGTATGTTGAATTTTTCAAATGATTTTTCTTCGTGTATTGATATGGTCTTTTGAATTTTGTCCTTCCTTTATTAGATATGTGTCATGCTGCTTGACTCGTGTATGTTGAACCATCCTTGAGACTTTGGAAGGAATCCAACTGATCATCGTGTATAATCATTTCTTAGTATTGCTGGATTAATTTGTTGATATTTTTTGAGGATTTTTGAATGTATATCATCATTCATCCACGATATTGGATTTACATTTTCTTTTTCTTTTTTTTTTTTGGTAGTGTCTTTGACTGGTTTATCAGGGTAATTGTGGACTGATAGAATAACTGGGAATATTCCTTCCTCCTTCATTTTTAAAAATATTTAGGGGAAAGAGGTGTTAGTGAAGTAATCCAGGCATTTTGATCAAGGGGTATTTCTAAAATTATACATTTTATTCAACGTAAACTGATTGCTCTTATCATGTTCTCAGTTTTCTCTTTATTGAGTGTTGGCAGGCTGTACGTTCCTAGAAATTTGTCCATTTCTTTTAGGTCGTTCAGATGACTGCCACGTAACAGCTCAGACTGCTTTCATAATCTTCTTTTTGTATTTCTGTAATATCAAGTTTTATTTCTACTGTTTCATTTCTTATTTTGTTTGGGTCCATTCTCTGTATTTCTTGATAAGCCTGGCTAAATGCTTACCTGTTTGTCAATATTTTTTAAAAAAATTTAAGCGGTTGATTTTATGATTTGTAATTTATTTTTCAACTGCTATTTTATATATTTTCAACATAATCATTAAAGATTTCTCATTCTACGGCCTTTGGGTTTTGTTTGTCCCTATTTCTTGTTATTTTGGCTGGTATGCTTGGTCCTTTCTATGAGGTTTTTCTTGTTCCTTTTAGAAGTCCTGATTTGCTCTCAACTTCCCTGTTAGATTTGTCTTTGCTGCATCCCATACGTTTTATGAAGCTGTGTTTTCATTGTAATTTTACTCTACGTATGATTTTATTACCTCTTTGATTTCATCATTGACCTTGTTTTATTTTATTTTTTTAAAGGATGTGGTTTGACCTCATGTTTGTTCTTTTCCTATTCTTCTTTCTAGAGTTGATGCACAGTTCCTTAATTTTGTGTACGGAAAAATACTTGCTGTAATCTATATTTGCTTAATATTCCTGAGGCTCATTTCATGACATAATATGTGGTTAATTCGTTAGATAACATCCTGTGCACACTTGAAAAGTTTATGTGTTCTGCTTTTCTGATGCAGTGTCCAATAGCTCAGTTAGGATCAAATGATATAATATGCTATTAAGATCTTTGTCTCTTTACAGATATTCTTTCTGTATGATCTGGCTATCAGAATAGTGAGCTGTTAAACTCATCTACTATTATTGTTTTATAATAAATTAATTCTTTCATGTCTACTAAAATTTCATTTTATATTTAGGATCTACTGTTTTGGGTCCATATATAATTTAATGAGTGTAATATCTTATTGGTTAATTGATCTCTTTTCCTTTATATAAGTTCATATTTGTTTTATTTTGGCCCCTATTTTAAAACGTTTGTTATGAGGTGAGTATTGCAATCTGCACTTTCTTCTCATTTCCATGGAATATCTTTTCCATTTATTTCCAGACTATGTTTATCTCCCACAATACAGTGAGGCTTTTTTGAGGGGAGGCAATGATGATGGAGTAGAAAGATGCTCGTAGCTCAACCTTTCCCACAAATGCACCAAGACTCACATCCACAGACCCAGTCAGCTAACCAGAGAACCTGCAAAACTCTGACAGAACATTGTCCTCTTCAATAGAAAAAATGTGAATAATCAGGCAGGAGAAAAGGAAGAAAGAAGAAAATGCTAAAGAGAGTGGGACAGGTCCCACAGGGAGGGAGCAGCAAAGAAGGACTGGTGCTCATTTACTGTGTCTCCCATCTCCAACTGAGAGATCAGCAGGATGGAGGGGGAGCCTCCAAGACTTGGACATGTACATAGTATAAGTTGACTGACAGAACTAAGTTAAGCAGGCACAGAGGATCCCTGTGACACTCAGCTGAAGATGCAGCCTGGAAGCTTGGGGCAGGGCTATGTTGCCCAACCTGGGTGGAAGATTGGGACGGCTGCACTGAGGCAGCCCTGGAGAACATAGGTGGCTGTGTGCCATTTTTGTGGGTGCACGGGGCAGAACACCTGGGCCCTCCATAAAACAACAGGGCAGACGTGCCCTGTGGGTGGAAGGGTGCATTCCCCATCTCTGAAATTCCATAAATGTTTCTAGGTGAATAGAGCAGGGGCTCAGACACAGCCACCATACCCACTGGTGCTTTACACCCAGGTGGCAGCGGGGGCAAAACCTGCATCTACCCCTAAGGAATTAGCAACCTTAAGGGCCAGAGACTTGTCTATAGCCTGAGGCATATAGGATTCTACTGTCTGGTTTTTTAGAGATCTTGTCTGACAAGACAAACAAGGAGTAGGATTTTGGCCCAGATCAATGACAGGGCTGTCCCTCAGTCTTCCCTGAGCCCACTTCTGGTGTGCAAACCCAAAGCAGAGCATAGAGTGGCACAGAGCAGCAGAGTTATTGGCAACCTGAGGGGGCGGGTGGCTCCTCAAATTTTCGGCTGGGTTATAGCCACTGACCATGGTGCTGGGTGAGGGCGTGATGCCCAATCCTGCCTGGTCAGTCTGCAACATCTGACTGCAGCATCGGGCAAGGCATTGACAAGCCATCCCAGAGTAAAGAGAGCTTCATCAGACCCAGTGTTGGGTGTAGGAGCAATCAGCTTGCCGACATGCCCTGGGAGCAGCACAGATGAGGGCTCCAATGGAGGGCCTCTGGAAACAGCAAGATGAGCTTCCAAATCAGGATGAATAAAGAGACTTCACATTAAATGTACACAGTCTCCAGGAGGACACTGACCACCCCCTTGTATTAATCTGTTTTACCTGCACCATTTTCTATTACACTATTAATTTTTACTACTTATTGAATTATATATACCCCCATTTTTATCCCTTTGAAATTTTTAAAAATATTTTAATTATTATTATTTTTCAAAACACTGCTTCAACTTCCTTTTCTATTATTCATTATACAGTGTCTTCAAACCTTTATTTCTCCCTTCTTTAAAATTCTTTATCTCATGCTCTCTTTTTTCTCTTTTCTAAGTTATATAACTACAAAGGCATTTGGTAGATAAACTCCTTTAGGACCAGAGTGGATAACTGATACTGCATAAACCATAGTGCCAGAGATGTAGAAGAAAGTTGAATAAGAAGTGACACCATTCCTAATTAAAAGAACAAGAGAAATCCCCTGAAAGAATGATCAGTGAAATAGACATTGATATCCAACTAGATCAAGATTTCAAATATGAAGTGATCAAAGTACTGAAGGAAATAAAAGAGATAGTGTTTAGAGATACAAAATATGTCAAAAATGAAATGGAAGCTATTAAGAAGAGCCGAGTAGAATAAGTAAATACATTGACTGAGATGAGGAATGATTTAAAGGTGTAGCAAATCTGACTAAATAATGCAGAGGAATGAATTAGTGACTTAGAAGACAGGAAAATAGAAAGCACCCAATCAGAAGAGCTACAAGAGAAACAATAAGAAACAAATGAAAAAAGCATAAGGGACCCATGGGATAATAGAAAGCATTCCAAACTTGGCATGATACAAGTCCTAGAAGGGGAATAAGGATCAAAGGTGATTGCAAACGTTTTTGTAGAAATCATGAATGAGAACTTCCGAAAATTAAAGAAGGAATCAGATATCCAAGTACAGTAAGCTAAGAGTGTCCCAAACAGGAAGAACACAATTACACCCACACCAATATATTTAATTAAGATGACGAGAGTCAAGGATAAAGAAATGATCCTAAGGACAGCAAGAGAATAGTAAAGTATGAGTTACAAGGGAATCCCCATAAGGCTACCAGCTGATTTCTCTACACAAATACTACAGCCCAGAAGGGAGTGGCAAGTTATATTCAGTCCTGAATGAAAAAAATTATATACAGTAGTATACTTTGACCAGCAATGCTATTCTATTTGGTAAATATAGAAATAAAGGATTTCACAACAAGAAAAAGCTTAAAGAGTTTAGCAACACTAGACCCATGCTAAAAGAATTATTGAAAGGTCTACTTTAAAAAGAAAAGCAGCAGGATGCTACAGAAATATGAAACTCACAACTTGAAATGTGATGATTCATGAATTACAAATAAAATAAACAAAAAATTTTAAAACAAGGCATACAAATCATTGAGAGTCGAAGAGGGAGGAAGGAAAATAGAGAAATTTTTTTTTTTGGTCTTTTATTTTAAAATTTTTTGTTCTCGGTAGGATGGGTTTGAGATCATCTTACTATCCGTTTAATAGAAGCAGTTATAGTAATGGCCTAATGGACTTATAAAAAAGGGTAACAAGAAGACAAAAACTTATCAGGGAGTCACTAAAACTAAGTAAAATTCTTGAAATAACAAAGGAAAGTTACCAAACCATAAAAGGAAGATGAAAGGAACAAAGAGGAAATACCAAATCAACTGCAAATATAAGGTCAAATTGGCAATAAACACAAGGCTGTCATCAATTATTGTAAATGTTAATGGACTAAATGCTCCAGTCGAAAGTCACAGAGTAGCAGGCTGGATAATAAAGCAAGAACATTCAATATGCTGCATAGAATAGACCCCCTTCAGAGAGAAGGACACATATAGATTGAGAGTGAAAGGATGGAAAAGGGTATTCCATACAATTGGAAAAGCCAAAAAGCAGATGTTGCAGAACTGATTTCAGACAAAA
Source organism: Vicugna pacos (assembly GCF_048564905.1). Classification (NCBI taxonomy): domain Eukaryota; kingdom Metazoa; phylum Chordata; class Mammalia; order Artiodactyla; family Camelidae; genus Vicugna; species Vicugna pacos. The sequence goes on from NW_027328738.1 coordinate 3,325,842, forward strand.
TATTCTTTAAAACAAAGGCCATAAAGAAAGAAAAAGAAGGACGTTTTATAATGATTGAAGGAGTGATACAATATGAGGATAGCACACTCATTAATACATATGCACCAAATACAGGAGCACCTAAGTACATAAAATAATTACCAACAGATATAAAAGGGGAGTCATATTTGTAGATTTCAACACTGCATTAACATCACTGGACAGAACATCGAGACAGAAAATAAATTAGGCAACAGAAAAATTAAATAATACAATAGAAATATTAGACTTGGTGGATATTTTCAGAGCATTGCAACCCCCAAAATAGGATATACATTCTTTTCAAGTGCACGAGGAACATTTTCCAGGATTCATGATGTACTTGGTCACCAAAGAAACCTCAGCAATTTTAAGAAGACAGAAATTACCTCAAGCATCTTTACTGGCCACAATGCCATTAAGCTAGAAATCAACAACAGAGAAACAAAGGAGAACAAAGGAAAAAATTGGGATTAAACAATATGTTATTTAAAACCCAATGGGTCAATGAAGATATCAAAGCTGAAATGAAAAAGTACCTTGAGACAAAAGAAAATGAAAACGAAACCATTCAAAATTTATGAGACACAGTAAAAGCAGTGCTGAGAGGGGAGTTTGTAGTGATACAGGCGTTCCTCAAAAATGAAGAACATCCACAAATAAACAATTGAACCCACCAGCAGAATGAACTAGAAAAAGAAGAACAAAAACCTAAAAGGCAGCACAAGGAAAGAAATCATCAATATTAGGGAGGAAATAAATAAAATAGAGATTAAAAAGACCATAGGAAAAAGTCAACAAATCCAAAAGCTGGTTTTTCCAAAAAGTAAGTAAAATCGACAAACCTCTGGCCAAACTTAAAAAGAAGAACAGAGAGAGAGCACAAATTAGCAAAATAAGACTGGAGAATGGAGAAATTATAACAAAAAATACTGTTTATCATAGGAGAATATTATGAAGAGTATATGGAATCAAACTGTATAACCTAGAAGAGATGGACAAGTTTCTGGAAACATACTGTCCACCAAGACAGAATGAAGACGAACCTGACCACTTGAACAAACAGAGCACAAGAAATGAAATCAAAATAGCAATATAAAACCTCCCTACAAATAACAGTCCAGGAGCAGATGGATTCACAGCGGAATTCTACCAAACAAAAAAGAAAAACTCATACCAGTCCTCATCAAATTCTTCCAGAAGATTGAAAAGGTAGGAATACTCCCAAAGACATTCTATAAAGCCACAATCACCCTGATACCACAACCAGGCAAAGAAACTACCAAGAAAGAGGATTATAGGCCAATATCACTGATGAAAACACACGCCAAAATCCACACCAAAATAGTAGCAAATACAACCCAACAACACAGAAAAAAATATTATATATCATGACCAAGTGGAGATCATGCCAGAGACACAGAGGTGGTTTACTTAAGCAAATCAATGTAATACAGCACATCAACAAGAGAAAGGACCAAAACCACATGATCATCTCAATAGATGCAGGAAAAGCACTTGATAAAATTCAACACCCACGTATGATACATACACACACCAAAGTGGGCATAGAGGGACTGTATCTCAGCATCATGAAAGCTATAGATACCAAACGTACAGCCAGCATAGTACTCAAAGTTGAGAAGTCAAATTCTTCCTACTATAATCTGGGACAGTAAAAGGATGCACACTAACACGACTCCTACTCAAGATAGTCTTGGAAGTCCTAGCCACAGCAATCAAATAAGGGAGAGAAGTAAAAGAGATGCAAATTGGAAAGGAAGAGATAAATGTCAAACTATATGCAGATAATATGTTACTATTTATAGAAAACTCTACAAGATCCAGAATGAATTTACTACAGCTGCTCAAAGAATTCAGCAAGATAGCAGGTTACAAGATTAAGGTTCAAATATCAGTGGCATTTCTTAACGCTAATGATTCAGATAATACTATAGAGCTACAGTCAACATGACAGCACTGTATTGGTAGTTAAACATACATATAGGCCAATGGCACAGAATAGAGAGCCCAGAAATGAAACCGAAAATGTTTGGTCAATTAATCTTAGACAAAGGAGGCAAGAAATTACAATGGAAAAGAGATAGTCTCTTCAGCAACTGGTGTTTGGAGAACTGGACAGCAGCATATAATTCAATGAAGCTAGAACACTCCCAATGAAGCCAGAACACCATGCACAAAAATAAACTCAGAATGGATCAAAGACTTAAACATAAGGCAAAATACAAAAACAACCAAGATGAAAATATAGGCAAACCATATCTGACATAATTCTCGAAAATTTTCTCGTAGAAGAAATAAAAGCCTGAATAAGCAAATGAGACCTAGTGAAACTTACAAGCTTCTGCACAGTAAAGAAACTGCAAGTAAAACAAAAAGACAACCTATGGGATGGGAAAAATATTTGCATATGAAACCGTCAAAGTCTTGATCTCCAGAGTATACAACAGCTCATTCAACTGAAGAAGAAAAAATAAACAACCCAATGCAAAATTGGGCAGAAGACCTAAACAAGCAATTCTACAAGGAAGACATACAAATGATAAAAAGGCACATCAGAAAATGCTCAATATCACTGATTATCAGAGAAATGCAAATCAAAACTACAATGAGGTATCACCTCACAGCAGTCAGAATGGCCATCATTCAAAAATCCACAAATGAAAAATGCTGCAGAGGCTGTGGAGAAAAGGGTACCTTCCTTCACTGCTGGTGGCAATGCAGTTTGGTGCAGCCAATGTGGAAAACATGATGGAGATTCCTCAAAAGCCTAGGAATAGACTTACCATATGACCAAGGAATCCAGCTCCTGGCCATAAATCATGAAGGAACCCTACTTCTGGATGACACCTGCACCCCAATATTCATATTCAGCACTATTTACAATAGCCAAGACATGGAAACAGCCTAAATATCCGTCAAATGTTGACTGGATAAAGAAGAGGTGGTATATTTATTCAATGGAATACTGGTCAGCCATATAAAGTGAAAACTTAACGCTATTATCAGCAACATGGTTGGTCCAGGAGAAAATCAGTCTAAGTGAAGTAAGCCAGAAAGTGAAAGAAAAAGAAAAATACCATATGAGATGGCTCATCAGTGGAATCTAAAAACAAAGCAATACAAAACAAAAGAAGCACAAATACAAAACAGAAATAGACTCACAGACATAGAATAAAAGGTTCTGTTAGCCCAGGGGGCCGATGGTGGGAAGAGATAAACTGGGAGGTATAAATTGTAGAATAGATAAACAGGATTGTACTGCATAGCACAGGGAAATATATAAAAGTTCTTACGGAAGCCCATAATAGAAAAAATGGTACAACAAATGTATATTTTTTCATTGTAACTGCAAAACTTTGCTCTAGGCTGGGATTGCAGACAACTTTGTAAAATGACTGTAAATCAATAAAGAAAACTTAAAAAGTTAAAAAACATGATCCTAAATATTACAGGTGTAAATATACATTAGATTGGAAAAGAAAACTATGCAAAAGAACATTAAAACCAAAGATGTTTTTTTTTTTAAGATAAGCATAGTCAAAAAACCTCTAGCCAGGTACATCATGAAGAAAAGAGAGATGCTGCAAAGGAATAAAGTAAGAAAAAAAGAAGAGAAATAACAATGGTTACCTCAGATATACAAAAAAGGGATTATTTGACAACACTTACATTAGCATAAACTGGACAACTTAGAAGAAATAGACAAATGTCTATAAAGAGACAGAGATAAGGAGAAACAAATAATTTGAACAAATTGTTTACTAGAAGAAGGAATCTGCATTTAAAAAATCGTTAAATAGAAGTGCAGATTTAAACAAATCCTGTGGATAATTGTACAAAAATACAAAGAAGAACTTATACTCTTCAAACTATTCAAAAATATTTAAGATGTGGGAAACTCCCAAATTAATTCTATGAAGATTTCATCACCCTGATAGCAAAGCCAACAAACAAACTACAGGCAAAGGGAACTTCTAGTCAATAAATTTGATAGATTTAGATGCAAAAATTCAACAAAATATTATTAGCAAATGAAATCCAGCAATACCAAAAAGTGAATAATACACCATGATCAACTTGGATTCATTGCAGGGTCACAAGAGAAGTTCAACATACACAAATCAAACAGTTTGATACACCACATTAACAAAAGGAATAGAGAAAATGGCATGGTCCTCCCAATAAACACATAAAAAGTATTTCACAAAATTCAACATTTATTCATTAAAACAGCAACAACAGCAACAACAACAACAACAACAACAGAAACCTCTTACCAAAGTAGGATTCAGGAAATATATCTCAACATAAATAATGTCATTACTTACAAACATACAGACAACATAATATGCAAAAGTGAATAAATGAAAGCCAAATTAAGGAATAAAACTAGGATGCCCAATCTCAAAATTTCTGTTAAACACAGTATGGGAAGAACTAGCAAAAGCAATCAAACAAGAAAAATGTTATTCAAGTTGGATTGAATGAAGTTAAACTGTTATTATTTTAGATGACATGATAATCTTTATAGAGATCCCTAAGTATTCTCCACACCAGAAAAACTAAAACTAATAAAGACATTTAGCATAGTAGCATGATTCATGTTTAATATACAAAACTGTCACATTTCTTTACACTAACAATCAAATATTCAATAATGAAAAAATCCATATGAAATCAGATCATAAAATGAAAAACCTATGGAAATTCCAAGATAATGAAATCTATAGGACACTGAGAACGAAATTTGAAGATGATGCAAAGAAATGGAAAGAAATCTCAAGATCTTAGTTTAGAGGAATTAATATTGCTAAAATGTACATACTACAAAATATGTCTACAGATATAAATTCATTCATATCATACTACATGATATTTTCCACAGAAATAAAAAAGTCCTATGATTTGTATGGAACTGCAAAAGAACCAGAACTGCAAAAGAAACAATGAGGAAAAAGAACAAAGTTGGAGGCATAACCAATAAACCTCCCAGATCTCAGACTATATTACAAAAATACAGTAATCAAAACAGCACAATACTGGAAAACAAACAAACATCTATATCACTGCAACAGAACACAGAGGCAGAAATAAAACATCACAACTATGGTCAACTAATCTATGAGAAAGGAAACAAAAATATACAATGCCTAAAAGACAGTCTTCAGCATGTGATGTTGAGAAAGCTAGACAGCTACATGTAAATCAATCAAATTAGAACAATCCCTCACATTGTACAAGAATAAATTCAAAATGTTTTAAGTATCTGAATCTAATACATGACACAATAAAATTTCTGGAATCTAACACAGGCAAAACAAAACAAACATTGTAGCAAAATTTTCTTATGTCACACTCCCAAGCTGAAAACAATAAAGTTAAAATAAACAAATAGGTCCTAAGTAAACTTAAACTTTCTACACAGCAAAATAAACAAAATGAAAAGATGAACTTCCAAACAGGAGAAAACATTAGGAAACAATGCAATCAACAAGAGGCTAATTTCTAATATACACAAATCGTTCATACAACACCATTTCAAAAATCTACAAACAACTCAGCCAGAAAATGAGCAGAAGACAATTCTCTAAAAAAGACACACAAATAACAAACAGGAACATAAAAACGTGCTCACATTGCTAATCATTATACAAAGGCAAGACAACATTTATATAATGTTTTATCTTACACTAGTGAGAAGGGCTGTCATCCAATTGTCTACAAATAATAAAGACTGGGGAGATTGTGGAGAAAAGGGACTCTCCAACGCTGTTGGTGGGAATGAAAATTGGTGAAAACACTTTGGAAACCGTATGGAAGTTCTTTAAATAATAAAAATAGACCTATCATATGACACAGCAATTCCACTCCTGGGCATATAAAATATAAACCTGAAATTAAAAATCCTAGGGTAAAACATAAGAAATACACTCTGACATTGGACTTAATTTGATTCTACATATGTCTCCTCTGGCAAGGGAAGCAGAAATAAAACTAACAAAATATGATTGTGTCACACTAAACACGTTTAGACTGCAGAAGAAATGATCAATAAAATGAACAGTCAACCAACACAATGGTAGAAAATATTTTCAAGTATAATTTCCAATCAAGTGTTTGGATATAATATCCAAAATATATGGCAAACTCTTACCCCAAAACTTCAACAAAAAAGAGCAAACAATCCAATCAAAAAAAAAAGTCCATAGGAAATAAATAGATAGATCTGAATCAATTTTCTTTAGAAAACATACTGTTGGCTATATGACACATGAAAATGTGTTCAGAGTTATAAATTATTAGGAAAGTCATAAACCAAAAATGAGACAAGACCTCACACTTGTCAGAATGTTCTCATCAAAAAGAAAAAAATAGATATTGGTGAGATTGTGGAGAAAAAGGAACACCTTGGACACTCTTGATAGCAATGCAATGTATTGATTCCATTGCATATATACATCAAATTTTCTTCATCCAGTTTTCTGTCAAGGGATGTTGGGTTTGTAGGCCCCTGTCTGAAGGCTCTAGAGAATAAGCCCATGGGCTGAACTCATAAACAAGCTGTGAGGAATATCATATATCCAGGCTGGATATGAAATGGCCTATTCTATGTATCCAGTATGGATGGCTGGATAGCCTATGCTGGTTAAGTTCCTCAGAGGAGGACAAACTAGAAAAGCACAGCCTGCTGGATAAGAGGTGGCCTACTTAATGAATTTCCGTGATGAACTTTAAAACAATCCTTGATCATTTAACATCCTGCGCTTACTGCAGGAGCATGGGAACATAAATAGCTTAAGATTATTAACATTGTTATAACTTTGATTATAAGTGAGGCATTGTGCAAGTCCTATATAAAGCTTCTTCTAAGAATCAATAAACAGAGACTGCTTCACTTCTCTCCACAGAGTGTTTGTGTGTAAATTATATCGTGTCACTGACAGGGATAATTTAATTTGTTGGGAGTATCTTAAAAGGATGTTGCATTATATACAATGCTCTTTCTGCACCTATTGAGATGATTATGTGAATTCTTTTACTCATTCTATTAGTGTGGCATGTCACCTTTATCGATTTGAATGTTTTGAAGTATCCTTAAACCAGGGATAAATAACTTAACTCATGCATGTTTATGATACATTAAATGTGTTGTTGAATTCATTTCGCTTGTGTTTTGTTGAGAATTTTGGCACATATTTTCTTTAGGGATAATAATCTATATTTTGCATATAATGTCCTTTCTAGCATTGTTAACCAAATAAAGCTCACAACATAAAACCTGTTTGGAATCCTTCACCTCCTTCAAATTCTTGGAAGATATTTGGAATAATTGGTGAAAATTTGTCTTCAAATATATGACAGAATTCACCAGTAAAGATGTCTTGTAAATTTTTTCTGGTTTTGGAAGTTTGGATTATTGACTTACTCAAACACACTTTTGCTCTATTATCTTTCTAATTTTTCTTGATTCGGTATTGGAAGACATAAGTTTCTGGGAATTTATCTTTTGTTCTATGTCATTCAAAACTTTGGCTTGTGGTAATTTCTTATGATGCTTTGCATCTCTACAACATCATAGGTTATATCTTCTCTTTTATTTCTAATTTTATTTGAGTCTTTATTTTCTTAGCCAACTTAAACTTTTGTCCAGTTTATGTTAAAAATAAACATACTTAGGTATATATTTTTTTATCTTTTCAATTGCATCTGTTGTTATTTGCCTTACTCTCATTCATTCAATTTTCGTCTTTATTGTTTCTGTTTTCTCCTAGATCCGTGAGGTGTAAAATTATGTAGTGTGAATTTTTGTATTTCATTTATTATTAAATATTTTTTATTTAGTTATTATTTATTTATTTGCATATTTATTCATTTATTTATAATTGATGTACTGCCATTTACAATGTGTCAATCTGTGGTGTATAGCACATTGTCCCTGTATATGCATATATTTTTGTTCCTATTAAACATTACTTCACGTTATTTAATTCACTGTCCCGTGTCATACAAGAGAAGTTTTGAAAAAATCTATTTTTATATATAGTGGAAAAAATATATGAATCTACAACTCCCAAATATATCCTCCCACAGCCCCTTTCCGCAGTAATCATAAAACTGTTTAGTAGATCTGTGAGTGTGATTCAGTTTTGTAGATGAAATCATAGTGTTCTCATCTAAATTTTTTTTAAGGTTCCACATATGTCATGTCATGTTTTATTTTTCTTTCTCTTTCTGGCTTACATGAATTAGAATGACGAGTTTTGGGGATATCCATTTTGCTGCAAATGTCATTGTTTTATCATTTTTTATTGCAGAATATAATTCCATTGTGTAAATAAGGCATAATTTCTGAATACTGTCATCTGTTGTTGGACAATTAGGTTGCTTCCATGTCATGGCTGTTGTATGTAACACTGCTAAAAACATTGTGGTGCAGGTGTCTTTTAGAACTAGGGTTCCCTTTGATATATATCCAGAAGTGGGATTGCTGGATTGTATGTTAAGTCTATTTTAATTCTTTTGAGGAATCCCCACCCTGGTTTCCACAATGACTGCACCAATCTACATTCCTTTCAACAGTGTGGGAGGGTCCACCTTCTCCACAGCTACCCCAGCATTTAATGTTTGTGGAATTTTGAATGATGGCCATTGTGACTATTGTGAGGTGATACTTCATTATAGTTTTGAATTACCCTTCTCTGATAATGATATTGGGCGATTTTTTTTTTCATATATCTAAGTGGCATTTGTATGTCTCTATTGGAGAATTGCTTGATTAGGGCTTCTGCCCATTTTGAGGTTGGGTTTGTTTTTTTTTTATTATTATTATAAGGTTGTATGAAGTCTTTATATTTTGGAAATTAAGACTTTGTCAGTTGCATCACTTCTAAATATTTTCTTTAATCCTGAAGGTTGTCATTTAGCTTTGTTTATGGTTCCCTTTGCTGTGCAAAAGCTTATAAGTTTAATTAGGTCCAATTTATTAATTTTTCTCTTACATCCGTTACCTGGGTAGGCTGTTCTAGGAGATCATTGCTGACATTTATCTCAGAGTGTTTTGCCTATGTTTTCTTCTAGGAGATTTACTTTGTCTTGCCTTACATTTAAGTCTTCAAGCCATTTTGAATTTATTGTTGTGTATGGAGTTAAGAATTGTTCTAAATCCATTGCTCTATTGCTGCTATCCAGTTTTCCCAACATCATTGGTGAAGAGATGGTGTTTTCTCTGTCATATTCCTGGCTACTCTGTCAAAGATTAATAGAACATAGGCCTGTAGATTTATTCCTAGGCCCTGTAATCTGTTCCAATGGCCATATGCCTGTTTCTGTACAAATATCATGTCATTTTGATTATTGTAGTTGTGCAATAGTGTATGGAGACATGGTGGTTTATTCCTCCATCCTCTTTCTTTTTCTTTAATATTGCTTTGGAAATTATGGATCTTTTATGACTCTCTGTAAATCTTAGGATCATTTGTTTCAGCCCCAAAAAGAAGAGTTTTGCATAATTTGTTAGGAAATCACATTAATTCTGGGGACTGCCTTGGACTGTATGAACATTTTAACCATTTTGTTTCTTCCATTATGAGACCATTGGTTATCTTTTCAATTCTTCAAATCTTTTTTGAGTTAATCAATGTTTTCTAGTTCTCCATGTATAATATATTCACCTCTTTGGTCAGATATATTCTCAAGCATTTTATAATTTTGGGTGCAGTTATAAAAGCGGTTGTCTCTATACTTTATTTTCCTGTTGATTCAATGGTAGTGTAAGGAAATGCAATTTGTTTTTTGTACATTAGTCTGGGTACCTTGCACATTTCCTTTTTTAGCCTAAGTATTTTTTTGTGAAGCTTTTACATTTTTCTCTATATAGTATCATGTCTGCATATCATGACAATTTTACCTCTTCTTTTCCAGTCTGAATCCTTTTATTTCTTTTCCTAGCCAATCGTTGTGGCTAGGAATTCCAAGACTATATTGAATTGAAATTGGGAGAATGGACAACATTGTCTTGTCTCATGTATTTGTGGGAAGGGTTTCAGTTTTTCATCATTGAGTATTTTGCTGGTTATATGTTTGTCATAAATAGCTTTCATTATGAAGAGATATGGTCCCTCTATGCCCACTCTGATAAGAACTTTTATTGCAAATACTTGTTAATTTTTATCATATGCTTTCTCTGCATCTACTGAGATGATCATGTGGTTTTTTTGTCCTCTCTATTATTGATATGGTGTATCACAATTGATTGATTGATTTTCATAAGTTTAACCATCCTTGTGTTCCTGGGATGAACCTAACTTGACCATGTTGTATGATCTTATTTTACATGATGTTGGATTCTGTTTGTTAATACTTTCTTAAAGACATTTACATCTAGGTTTATCAAAGATATTGGCCTATAATATTCTCTTGGGGTATTGTCTTTGTCTGGTTTTGGTATCAGGTTGATGTTGGCCTTACAGTGTGAGTTTGGGTGTACTCTCTCCGTATCAATCTTTTGGAAGAATTTGAGGAGGACTGGTATGGATTTTTTTTTTTGTATGTCTGGTCAAATTCCCCAGTGAAGATACTTGGGTCTGAATTTTTGTTTGCAGAGATTTTTTATTTTATTGATAATTCTATTCCATTTCTGGTGATCTGTCTGTTCAAATGGTTAATTTGTTCTTGATGTAATATTGGAGGGCTGAATGTTTCCAAAATCTTCTCCATTTCTTCCTGGTTATCCAGTTTGTTTCCATGCAGTTGTTCATGATATTCAATTATGATATGCAAATTTGTTGTGCTCTTTTTAGTTTCTCCATTTTCATTTCTTATATTATTTGTGTTCTCTCCCTTTTCTTGTTGGTGAGGCTGTCCAGAGTTTTGTCAATTATGTTTACTATTTCAAAAAAGAGTTTGATTTTTTTCTATATTTTAATGTGTATTTCAATTCTTTCTTCCATGATCTTTCTTATTTCTCTCTTTCTGCTGACTTTTGGTTTTGTTTGCTCTTCTTTTCATGATTAGTTTACATAGAACTATAGATAATTTATTTGAAATTGCTCTTCTAATTTGAGTAGGGTCTTGTCATTTTGAACTTCCCTCTTAAGCCTGCTTTAACAGTGTTCCATAGAAATTGTTTAGTGTTTTGACATATTTCTCAAGATATTTTTTTTAATTTCTTCTTTTACTTGTTCATCTCCCCCACTTGTTATAGTACCATGGTGTTTAATTTACATGCTGCAATTTTTTCTCCGTATTTTTCTCTGAAGGATTTCTAGTTTCATGGTATTATACTCAGAAAAGATGCTTGAAATAATTTTTATTTTCTTAAATTTGTTGAGGCTTCTTCTGTGCCTGAGTACATAATCTTTCCTAGAAAATATTCCATGTGAACTGCGAAAGAATGTATATTCTGTTTGAGGAGGAGTACTGTTTTGAAAATATCAACCAACACCAATTATTTTATCATATCTTTTTGTATTTTTGTTCCCTTATTAGTTTTCTGTCTGAAAGACCAGTCTAGTGATGATAATGGGGAGTTATATTCTCCTACTGTGATTGTGTTCTGAGCGATATCTCCCTTTTTATCTATTAGTATTTGCTTTATGTATTTAGGTGCTCCTATATTGAGTGTATATATGAGTTTAATACCCTCATTTTTTATTGCTCCTTTATTCATTATATTATGTCCTTGTCTATCTTTCTCTATGGCCTTTGTTGTAAAGTCTATTTTGTGTGAAGTCAGTACTGCTAGTCCTGCTCTCTTGTCATGTCAATTTGCATGTGATATAATTTTCCATCTTCTGACTTTCAATTAATGTGTGTTCCTCTTACTAAAGTGAGTCTCTTCTATGCTTCATAATGTAGGATTTTGTTATATTGTACCATCTGACACTATATATCTTTTGATTCAAGCACTAAGTCCATTAACAGTTGTGATAATTTTTGATAGACTGGTGTTTATTTCCATTTTGAACTTCATTTTCCAGTTGATTTGGTATTTCCTTTTTGTTCATTTCATTTTCTTTTTGTGGCTTGATAAGTTTTCTGTTATTATCTTGGTTTCTTTTTGGTTTTCTACTTCATTGTAAGAGTTTGACTTATGGTTACCCTGTTTTGTATGTATATTGACACATTATTATATCTTTTTATTTTAACTGATAGGAATAGAAATTCTAACCCCTCCTATAGAGGACAGAATCAAGAAGAAAATTCACTGTATTGTCCTGTATCAATCCCTGACCCATAAAAATTTTGATGGCCTGTTTTACAACATCCTTTTATTCTATTTTAAGACATTGTGGCAATTGCATTTCTAATTATGCCTTTCTCCTTTCTATAGCATCCTGCTTTTTGTTTCATAGTAGATTTTTCATTGTTTCTGTTTCTGTTGCTTAATTCTTTTAGTATTTGCTTTTCTGGAAGTTATTTATCTCTCCTTCTATTCTAAAGAATAGCCTTGCTTGAGAAATTATTTTAGATTACAGGTTTCTTTCATTCAGGATTTTGAATATGTCTTGCCACTGCCTTATGCCTGTTGTATTTGTGTATGAAACGTGTTTACAAATATAATATATATAATTATATATATATGAATAGAATATACAGAAATGAGGTTAACAAGTAAGGAGAAATCATATACATTAAAAAATTGAAAACATTGATGAAGGAAATTAAAAGTGGTCCAAAGAAATGAAAAGATCTCTTATGTTAATGATGTGAAACAATGTGGTTGAAACAACCACACTACCCAAAGCAATCTACATTTAGTGTGATTCATGTCAAAGTACCCATGAGATTTTTCCATTTAATAGAACAGGTAATTTCAAAATTTATATGTAACCGCATAGATTATGAGTTGCTAAAATGATCTTGAAAAAGTGTATTAAATCTAATAGTGTAAAGTTCTCTGATGTTAAACAGTCCAAAAAAGCTTTAGTAATTTAAACAACATGATACTGGCTCAAAAACAGACACCAATTAATAGAAGAGAATAGAGCAACCACATATAATCCCTCACACCTATGATCAATTAAACCATGAAAAAGGAAGCAAGAGAATAAAATGAAGAATAGACATTCTCCTCAATAATTAGTGCAGGGGAGATTGAACATGTGAAAGATACATTAGAATAGTTCCTCATATTGTATACAATCCATAAGCAGAGAATATCTTTCTATTTATTTTGGTTACTTATATTTCTTGCACCTGTAATTTATAGATCAATGTTTAGATCTTTTATTTCACTTATCAAATGTATTCCTAGTTTATCCCTTTTGGTATAAATATGCAGACAATTGTTTTCCTAATTTCTCTTTCTGATAATTTGTTGTTACTATATAAAAATGCAACGGATATTTGCATATTGATTCTGTATTCTGTACGTTTACTAAGTTTGTTCATTATTTGCAACAGTCACTGGAGGAGTATATGGAGTTTTCTATCTATGCATAATTATGTCATCTGTAAAAATTTTACTGCTTTTTTACAAGTTGGATGCCTTTTATATTTTTTCTTGACTAGTTGTTCTGGCTAGGGCTTCAAGTAGTGTAATTTAGTACCTGTGAGAATGAGCTAGCTTTTCTTATTACTGGACCAGAGGAAAACCTTCCTGTAAGTTAACATTGAACGTGACGTTAGTCATGGGTTTTTCATATATGGCTTATATTATGTTTAGTTACATTCTATTTAAAGTGAATTTCTTAAGAATATTTTTATAAAAAAGTAAAGATCAGATCTGTGAAAAATTTTCCTACATTTTTTGAGAATGCTTTTTTGAATTCTCTGCTTTTTAAGGGATTGTATCACATATATTGATTTGCATATGATAAGTAATATTTATGAATGAGGACTAAATCCAACTTAAGTATAGTTTATAATACTTATAATATGCAATGTATTCAGGTTGCTTATGTTTATTTAGAATGGAATGTACACATACTGAAAGAAAAATTTACATTGTAGCTTGAGTTTACAATTATCTATTTAAAAATTTTATCCCTCATTTTGAAATTGGCTCATGTTTAATGGAATATATTTCTAAATAAAGAATATAACTTTTGGCAGAACTGGATTTTCTACGGTTTACTGATACACAACGTAACTATTATTTACAATTAGTGAACAAAACCCTTGCCTTAAAATGCCGGATTTTACTACCAATGTTATCTGTTTCAGGACTGAGATACAAATTGCTTCCTAAAATGCATTACATGGTATTTTCCACCCGAACACACATATAGTGTTATTTCTTTCTTTTTTGATTGTTTCTTTGTTTGCCCCTTAATGGAGGCACTGCTTATTTAACCCAGCATCTTTTGCATAAGTGTATATATCAACATCATTTTGGAACACTTAACAGAAGGCTCAAGGGTTTGGATTATAAAGATGAAAAGAAAATTTGTTCCTTCTAAGGACTGAAAAACCTCTGACTGAAAGAATGGCAAAAGTATACATTTGTAAATATACTATAAGATTTTCTCTTTTGTAATTTTAGAGTAGAATATTAACTTACATTTGTTTTACTTATAGAACTTAATTGAAATTTAAAACAAAACTTCTGCCCCTTGGGATTTCTTAAATTTGATTCATTATTTTTATCTAATTTTATTTCATACTTATTTACCATTTATTTTTTATACAAAACAAATAAACTGATATTTATTCTGCTCATGTTATGAATATAGAGCTACTTATTATAAAGTACACAGAAAAATACTTATTTCCATTTCCAAATCAAATTATGTTTCACTTTAATTACAAATGATATTGAAATAGATATACATTATCTGTACTGGATTTACACAAATTTCACTTTAAATTCTAAAACTTTAATATTATTTTATATATTTTGTGCATTACTTATACTCTGTTCTTAAATCTGGTAAAAATTTCTGTACAAAAGGAAGGAGATTGGTTTTATTTCATAGACCCCAAAATTAAATTATTTAGAAAGATTTTGTTGGGATAATATTTGCAAATCACACTTTAAATATAAGCATCCTATATGTTTCATTTTAACTGGATGAATGACAAGTAAACACTGGCTGAATGTTACACTTGAGTTGCTGAGAGGCCAGTTGTTTTGTAATGTCACAGCTACTCAAGTTGAGTTTCATTGTGAAGGTCTAGCAGTTTATCTGTGCAGGCCTGCTAAAGCAGCATTTGATGCTGCAGTGCTCAAAATCATGCAGATTAGAAAAGTAGCTGTTGATAAATTTAATTGAGATGGCACATGATTCTTCAGAAATTCAAGTTGTGTCTTGTAAAGATGGACCAACTGGTTCAGCAAAATCCGGTAGATCTCTATTGTGTGATGAAACATTTTCTGGGGACTTGGACTTGAGGTCTATGATTGAAGAAAATGCTTTTCAGACTTTGTCTGAAGAATCCTTGATAAAAACACCATGATACACACATTGTGTCTCTGAACCAGATGAAGATAATGATTTTCGTTATCTGACATTTCCAAGAAAACTCTGGAAAATAGCTGGGAGTGACCAATTTAAATCCATCTGGTGGGATGATAATGGATATTTCATAGTGATTGATGAAGATGTCTTTAAGAAGGAAGTTTTGGAAAGAAAGGCCCCTTTCAGAATATTTGAAACTGGAAGTATGAAAAGTTTACTTAGACAGCTAAACCTATATGGGTTTAAGAAGGTGCGGTAGAATTTTCAAGGTTCTGCTTGTTTAGCTGACTTTCTGGCAGTAGAAAAAGAAGTCTCTGTTTTAAGAAAGGTATTCAGAAATTTTAGTTACCACATGGTAACTTATATATAAAATTTTATTTTGTATATCAATCAATGATAATATAAAAGTAAAGCTAAATTTTGAAAATTGTATAAAACTACTAAGGCTAAAATCCTTTATTTTTTCTAAAAAATGAGGATAGTGCCTTAAGTAGTCAATATTATGAGAAACTTTGTTTGCAACTATGAATAATTCCAGAAATCTAAATAAAGGTATTAAGGCTGCTTATAAAAAGTGGCATTCACTGTTACTGCAATGGCTGACTTCTTAAATTTGATGAGTATACTATTTAAATGCATAGTTTCCAAATAAGGAACTTCAAAATATCGTCAGCAATGTTCATATTTTGATGATATTATCTTTGCATTGTAAACGTGGAATCTGAGGTTTTATAAGTTAGCCTTATTGTAGTCTTGTATTTTGGTTTAAAATTTTACTAAAATGTTTCTCCATTGGTTGTAGCTGCATTTGTATCATAATCCAAATGTTAAACGAGGCTGTCCCCAGCTTTTAGTGAGAATAAAAAGAAGAGTTGAGATTAAAAATTCTTGTCTGTTGTCTTCATTGGCTGAAGATTTCAACAAGAAATACTTTAAATCAGGGGTAATGTCGATAAACATAATTCTGATTTTGTGGCTGACACTAGTGGAGAAAGTGCATTTTTACCTTCTGCAAATTTAAACATGCCTCTAATAAGAAAGCCCTCTACTAGCCACATAATTGGTGATACAACAACCCCGATCAGAGGTGATTTTCCTCCTCCATCATCAATGTCAGTGAGACCACCAGAACAAATTGCAGTGGATCAACGAGCTATTTTCAATCAGTTCACCCCTGTCCACGGGCACTCTCAAATCAGCTACAATGAAACAAATGGCCGTATTGTGAACTCCATTACAACTACAACTTGTATTTCTCAGTACAGCATCTTCTCTCCCATACAGAGCAATTATTTTAGACTGATGTTGGAGCCTTCTACTTTTCCATAAAGATATCACAAAATATCTGCCAATGAACTTCATTTTCCTAAACTTCAACCAGGGATCAACCCACGCATTTCAGTGCCAGTGATAGCTGATAAATCAGTTACCTCTCTTTCAAGGCCAACTCATCAGACATTTTCAGTTTATGAACGTCAAACTAATTACAACTGATCAACCAGAGGACTACCAGATTATGCAGGATAACAGTAGTTAAAATTGATGTTGGCAAATGTCATCAAATATCTGCAATTTTCTTATTTTAACAATAATCATAGGTGTGTACCTGTATTTTCCTTATTTTTTTTAAATATAGCATATAATTAAACAGGAGACTAAGTTGCCATTTAACGATAGAAAGAGATATCTGATTGATATGATCTTTTTATGGAAAAATATGGGAGTAAATTTAAATAATTCCTTGTAAGGAAGAAGAAAATATGGGAGAATTTGGAAAAAGACTAAAACATGGAGAGAGGGAAAATTACTAAGTGGATTCTGGTTCATACTGGAAAGTATGAAAAGTGTTAAGTTAGGATAGATTGGAACAGGAGATACATGCAGTAACCGGCCCAGGGATCATGGTCTCTATTATGTCATCCCCGGAATCAAAAAGATCACATGATATAGTCAAAGATGGCACATTCATCATGTGGTAGAATTTAAGAAGTAATTTTATCTATGGTCTTCTTCGTGCTATTCTAAAAGCATTCCAATTGGTGCTTTCATTTCCTGCCCTGAAGATTCTACATTATATTTTCTAGTCAATAATTTATGTTGCTTTATGTTCCAGCCAAAGTAAAGTTTACGTCCTCAGGGTGGCATTCAATGCCTTTCCAACTCTAAGCACACAAACTCAAATTTGTTTAGTCATTTCTTTATGAATCTGGCAACTGATTACCATGGCATATCTTTATGTTTCACTGTATCTGGATATATATCCAGGCAAATGATTGTCAACAATGTTAGTTCCAAACTCAATACTTTTAATCCAGCTCATCCTTGGATTTTGGGTGTCCTCCTTTTACCTTGTTAGACTATCCCTGTCTCAGCACAGAAACCACCTCCTCCAGATGTTTTCTGTCTATCCCCCTTTCCTTGTCTAACTTGGATACCAGCACAGTAAGCTCAGCACATGCCACAGGATGCATTTTAGTATTTACTGAATGAAAAATACATGTTGACTTTAGCAAAATCCACTTTCTTGAAACAAGAAAACTCTCATGGTTTTCCAACTATTTTGTTATGGTCTTTACTCTTCACCAAAAACTAGCTCTTTTCATAGCCCAAGGACTAATCCCTCAAAACAGTAATTGGAGGTAGGTACAGGAGACAAGTTATTATTTTCTTAATTCATGCCTCCAGAGGTCTAAAGTATTCCATTCCCATTTGCTGGACATTTTCCTGTCTCTTCATCACCCACCCATCCCAAAATAGCTGATATCCTTCCCCATACCAATAACTATACTGCCTTCCAATTATTTTACTTCTTAAATTCAGAGATTTTTCCAGAAAAGACAGTGCCATTGCAAACATTTAATATAGGTTTATACACCCCACATAACTTTTGCCCCTTCTAACCTTAACAGAGGATGTATCTAAAATGTACTTGACCCTTGGCTGTGGTGGTTGCATTCAGTAACCAAATTGCAATCTAAAATGTGTGGACTAGATGGAGGTGAGGGTGATAGAATTAAAAATTTGTCCAACTGCAAGAATACCAAATTTATACAGATATTAGGAAATATAAAATATTCATGAAAGTCTTTGACTATTTCCCATTAATTTAAAATAAAATATGAAGCATTTTAAGAATGTGAAATGCCCTGAAATGCTGGAAAAATTGTAGGAAAAGTCAGGGAGCCTACGGCTTCTGCTCACAATGATTCAGGTAGTGTCAGCTGATAAGACAGTAATGGCAGAATTTAGTACTGAAAATGTGTCACCTATTGTGAAGAAAGCTTTTGATAATCTGGAGAATGGGAAAATTGGCCAGGGTGAACTCTAGCAACATGCCACCAATATGACCTTTACCAAGAGAAGAATAGAGACCACTTACAGCTGGAGAACTGTGTCTGAACACCAGTGGTTCTTCCTACAACAAAAACATCAAGCTTTTTAGTTTGTCAGCTGAACTCTGATGGTGGCTATGTTGTTGCATACATTAGCATTCTGGGGTTCAGATGGGCTGGTTCAGCAGCTAGTTTCCAGCTCCTTATCAGACAGTGGGTCTTACCGTGATCATCTTAACAAGGTTCTATACTGATAAGTCAAAAGCTACAGTTTACTTTCAAAATTAGAAATCCTAAAGAAGAATATTGTTTGTCCATCTGTAGTTTTCTACCTGGGAAAATCTAGACTATTGGCAAAACTACAAAAGTTGGCTGGTGCTTTGAAAACTATTCTCTGAGCTCTGCCCACTGAATTCTTCCCACTAAATACAACAAATCTCTGTACCACTGTGTCTGTGTGTGAGGATGGATTGTTAAGCAGTAACTAAGTCTGTCTTAGTTGAGTCATCAGTGAAATATTCCTCTGCATCTGGCAGAATCTCTGTGAATTAAGAGTTTCATTGAAACACCAGATTTTCTTCCAATCAGGGAGGGATAGATTATATTTCTCCCAGTATACTAATTGTTACCTGTTCATTGAATTCTGAGCTGATGCTAGGGCCAAGCCACTGAACCCTTGAATGGGACTGAGGCATATACATTATTTAGTACCGAGAGCCCAGCACAGGACTGTATCACCTTTTTAATTTAAGCTTATGTCTAACTTTTTTTCTTTTAATTCTCATTGTTGACACAACTTAATTTGGCTTTGAACACACTTTGACTAATTTATAGATTCTGAAACACTGAATTATTCCCATTCACACAGAAATTGCAATAACTTTTCTTCCCTTGGACTACCTGGAATAGAGTGAGCGCCCTCATCATTTTGAAAGCAGTCCTCTGTCCTAATATTGCAGAATCTTTACACATCTTTGCCCAGGACTTGAACAAGAGTGTTTGCTGTGGATCTCATGGATTATCGTCACATTCCCTTATGCAACCATGAGAAAACTCCACATTCTTATCCAAAATTAAGTCTTTGTCATTATTGCATTCCCATTGGAAAACAGTTAAGAATTGTAGGAGTTCTGAGATTTTACCATGCTGAGATTTTTAGCAACCTAGCATGTTCAATTCTTACAGATGCTGTCGGGGAGATGAGACCATCGGTCAGAGAGAGTGAATTTCATCACTCACAGCAAGAGCAGCCAGTTTTAAATTTGTATCCATTCACTAATCTCAGATGATTACACAGAATGAAATTTTGATGCCTACAGAAGCAGTGAGCTGTTAACATGAAGAAAGTTTAAGGCATGGTAAGACACTAATTTTATAAATATCTTTATGTACAATTTATTAGAATCACCTATTTATGAGTATCTTTACCTAGGATATGTATATCATGAGTCAAGTTTACTTGCTGCTAAAACAATCATGAGAAATGATATGGGAAAAAATGACCATTGACTTTTCATTTTTCCTTCCCCTTTTATTTACATATAATTGGCATAAAACATTGTGTAAGTTTAGGTGCACAGGATAGTGATTTGATATACAACTATCATGAAATAAATATCATAGCAACTTTTGGGAGAATTCATTTTCTCATTTAGATAAAATTTTAAAGTAATACAATTTGTCGTTTGGTTGTGATGAGTAATCTTATGGTCTACTCTCTTAACAACATACATATAGAACATAAATCAGTATTAATTGTAATTTTCATGTTATTACAGGGCATCCTTAGAATACGTTTATTTTATGGCTGGCAGTTTGTAGCTTTTGAGTGCATTAATCAAATTCTCCTTTTCCAAAACCTGCCTCTGTTAATTACAAATCTAATTTCCTATAAGTATCTTTATTTGTTTTTGAATTGTACTTTCTTCTATAACACTGTGCTAGTTTCCCCTACATAAAATACTGTTTGCAATTTTTAATACATTTCAAACTGTTCACCAGAATATATTTAGTTATGATATGTTGCTATGTAAATATATTTAATAGTTATTGACTATTCCCCATAGAGTAAATTTCTTGTCCCTGATTTATTTAACTTGCACCTGGAAAATTTTCCCTTTTAATTTTCCTCAACTTTTTCTTTTCCTTACCCCATTTCCCTCCTTCTTGTGAACATCCTGTTTCTTTCTATATGTATAAATCCTTTTCTGTGTTGCTATGATCATTTGTTTAAAATTCCAAATTTGAGTAAAATAATTCAGCATTTGTCATTCTCTTTCTGACATATTTCACTTAGCATATTACCCTCTTTTTCTACCCATTTGTTGCAAATGACAAAATCTTATACTTTTTGCAGCTGAATGATAACCCATTTTATTTTTATCTGTGTGTGTGTGTATAAATACTGCATATATATATATACTTCATATATATATATATACTGCATATATATATAGTCTCTGTGTGTGTGTATATATATATAAATATAGATAAATCTGTAATTAAGATGGGTAGATATATACATTATAAACACACATCTTTTTCTCCATCATCTACTGATGAGCAATTAATTTGCTTCTATATCCTGTCTTTTGTGAATATTGCTGCAGTGAATATAGGGTTGCATTTATCTTTTCTAATTAGCGTTTTTATTTTCTTGGAATTAGTATCGAGGTATGGAACTGTAGAATTATATTTCAAATTTATATTTAGATAAATCTCCATGTTGTTTCCACAGTGGCAGCACATTTTTCCATTCACTCCAGCTGTGCATCCGGGTTGTTTTTCTTACATCCTCACCAACAATTATGTTTGTTATCTTTTTGATAATAGTCATTCTGACAGGAGTGACATAAAATCTCATTGTGTTTTGGACTTCCATTTTTCTGATGGTTAGTGATGTTGATCGGTTTCATGTGCCTGTTGGTTACCTTTCCCCCACTGTATATTCATTTTTTGTAATGGGCTAAATGACCATAACTGTCTAATTTCATTTTCAGGCATTATTTGTGTTCCATTATTCTGTTTCTTTTGTGCCACTGCCATATTATTTTTATTACTGTAGCTTTGTATTATAGGTTAAAATCACGGACTGTAATACATCCTCTTTGTTCTTTGTCAAAGTTGTTTGTGTTTTTATTTTGTTTGTTTTCTTTTCTTTCTTTTTTCTTTTTTTTTTTAGTGATTTCAATTCTTTTGTCTTTACATGTAAATTTTAGAATTATTTTTTGTAGGTGTCTGAAAATGCCCTTGGTATTTTTGGGGGAACTGAATTTAATAAGTGTATTTTCTTGGCTTATTCTGCCACTTAAACAATATATGTTTCCTCATCTACGAACACAGTATATTCTTTCATCTGTTTGCATTACCTTCAATTTCTGTTATAAATATTTTATAGATTTCTGAGTACAGGTCCTTTACCTCCTTGGTTGGATATATTTCTTGATTTTTTTTTCTAATGCAACAGTAAATGATGCAGTTCCCTCACTTTCTGTATCAGTTAGCTTCTTGATAGTGTGTAGAAATGCAAGATTTCTGTATGTTAATTTTACATTCGGAAATTTTACCAAATGCATTGATAAGCCCTAGTAGTTTTGTGGCGTCTTCTTTAGGGTTTCTGTTTAAATTATGTCATCTGCAAACAGATACTTTTACTCCTTTCCTTAATTAGCTATATTTTACTTTCTTTTATTTTGGATAGCTATGGCTAGAATTTCCAATACTATAATGAATAAAAGGGGTAAGAGTGAGCATTTTTGTCTTCTTCCTGCTCTTATTGGAGATGCTTTCAGATTTTAATCAGTGAGTGTCATGTTAGCTGAGTTCTTGTCGTATAAGACCTTAACTGTGTTGAGGTATGTTTCCTCATGCCCACTTTGAGGAGAAATATATTCATAAATAGATACTGAATTTGTCAAAACATTTTATGGCTCTATTGAGGTGACCGTATAAATTTTATTCTTCATATTGTTAGTGTGGTGTAACATACTGATTAATTTGTGGGTATTCAATCACTTTTGCATCCCTGGAGTAAAATGGATTTAATCATATTGTATAATACTCTTAATGTATTGTTTGATTTGCTAACAATTTAGTATTGATTTTTGCATCTATGCTTATCAGTAGTATGTAACCTGTAATTTTTTGAAGTATTTGTTCCAGTTTTAGTAGTAATGTGATACAGAAATTTGGGGTAGTGATCCTCCCTTCCTCTCGAAATTTTTGGAATACGCTGAGAAGTATATGTGACAGTTATTCTTTAAATGTTTGGCAGAAATCACCTGTGAAGCTGTCTAGGCCTGGAAATTTGTTTCTTGGGAGATTTTGTTAAATTACTGATTCAATTTCATTAGTGACAATCCGTTCATATTTTCTATTTCTCATTCCATTCTGGAAATTATGTCTTTCTCAGAAATTGTATATTTCTTCTAGGGTTTCCATTTTATAAGCATATAATTTGTTGTAGCTTTATGTGATGCTTTGTATTTCTTTGATATAAGCTGTAACTTCTCATTTATTTCAGAGCTTATTAATCTGTACTCTCTTTTCTGCTCATGTGTATGGTTAAAGATTATCAACATTATTTATCTTTGAAAAGCTATTATTTAGTTTGATCAAATGTTTCTGTTTTTAATCTTTATTTTATTTAATTATGTTCTGACCTTTCAACTGTCTTTCCTTCTACTAACATGTTTATTTATTATTTTGCTACAACATTTGGTTGTAAGAATATGTTGTAAGAGACGTGTTTCTTATTTGTATAAGTGGGATTATTTTGCTATAAGTATCCCTATTAATACTGCTTTTGTTAAACCCCATGGATTTTGTTTCTGTTGTCATTTTTCTTTATATATTTTTTGTTTGATTTATACAGCAATCCAGTTGTTGTTAATATTGTATGATTTATCCTCCACAGTTTAGTATTTTTCTCAGGTTTTTTCTTTTAATAAATTTCTATTTTCACAGAATCCAAAAGTTTCTTCACAAAACAAGGAAAAAAATAATAAAATTTGAACATATATCTGAAAGTCCCAAATTTTTAAAATTATTTTGAAAAATGAATGAAGCTGTGGGTATTACCCTCCCTGAGTTTAGAACATACTACAAAGTTACAGTAATCAATACATCAAAATATGGCACTTATAGAAACACAGAGAAAAATGGAACAAATAAAGAGTCTGAAAATAAACCCACACACATATGGTCAATTAGTCTGCAATGAAGGTTGCAAGAGTATACAATGGAAAAAAGATAGTCTCTTCAAAAAGTAGTTCTGAGAAAACAGGACAGTACATGTAAAAGGAAGATGTTAAAATACTTCCTTCCATAGTATAAAAAATGAGATAAAATGGATTAATTCCCGAAATTTAAAGCATGAAACTATACAATATTTGACCAAGAACAGGAGCAGAACTGACTTTGAGATAAATCATAGCAATCTTTATTTTAGATCTGTCTCCAAATTAAAAAAAAAGGAAAACTAACAATTACAGTTTTTAGTTTACTGAGGAAAAAATAGATGTATTCTGCGATACAGGGATTCTATTTCTTATATAAGTGTGAAGTGCAAAAACTTTTGCAGAGCAAAGGAAACCTTCAACAAGACATATGATAACAGACAGAATAGAAGGAAAAATTTCAGACAATGAGACCTACAAAATGTTAAAATCCATAATATATATATAGCATATTAGACTCAATATTTAAAAAATAAAGACCCCAAATGAAAAACAGCTGAAGAATCCTCATGGAAACTTTTCAAAAATAGACATGTGGATGATTTTCATGCTCATATAAAGAAACATAACGTTGCTATTCATTAGGAAAACATAAATCAAAACCAGAATGAAATAATCGTACAGCAACCAAAATGGCTATTAACAAAATGTCTACAAATGACAAACATTAATCAGAATGTCAATAAGAGTGAACCCAGCTACACTGTTGGTGGAAATATAAATTGATGCATCCACTATTATAAAAGTGTGGACAGTGCCCAGAAAACTTGAAACAGAAGCATTATATGTTGCAGCAATTCCAGTTTTTGGTATAAATCTGAAAAAAAAATGAAAACATTAACTTAAAGGATATATTACCCCCAATGTTCTTAACATCATCATTTATAGTAGTCAAGGGTAGAAGCCCAACTCAACTGCCCATCAACAGATGATTGGCTGAAATAGATGTGGGATATAGATAACAAAATAAATAATTATTCATTGTATATTAAATAGTAAAATTCTGCCATTTGGAACAATGTGACTGGACCCAGAGAATGTTGCACATAGGAAAATAAGTCATACAGGGAAAAACACTCTACGTTGTCACTTAAATTGGGAAAATAATGATATAAGAGAAATAATCATTAAAAAACAAAAAAAGAATCACATATATATGTGTAGTGTACCAAGTAGTGGTTTCCTGTGGGGAAAGGGTAGAAGGATGGAGAAGACAGAAATGTTGAAGCTACAATTAATAAATTAGAGAAAAAAGTGCTATATTTAGAGCACAGGGAAATATTTTAATAATTTAATTGATTTTAAAGAGATTATAGGGGTATATTTTAGTAAAATGTGCATGTAGGTGGGTAAAACATTGAAGAAAATAACCCAGGAAATTCAAAATATTTTGTAGTACTATGATATTAAGGGAAGTGATTTATTTACTTTCTTTAGTGTTATAATTTCCTAATTAGAATTTAAGCTTTTAGTTGAAAAACTATATACTTTTAAATGTGACATAAGTTGAAACTATTTTTGTCTCTCCCTTTACATCTACAGTCAGTAAAACATTCACATCTGACCAAAAATAACCACAACACAAACAATACTCCAGAACGCATGCGAACAGGTGAAGTTCAGTGGACTAAAGCACACAAAACAGGTTGAACTGAGGGAAGAGCAGAGTTGGTGTCTGCAACCAAGGCCCCCTGAATAGGATTTCTGAGTCTGTAAATTCAAAGAACCCAGTAAAAACAGGGTCTCAGTGGTTCACGCAGCTTCGGCCTCCAACTGCACCAGTATTCATGATCACAGGTAACTAGGAGGGAGCCACAATGGAGACAGAGTTTCCATCCTTCAGACACTTAGACATTCATGAATCTGTCCCTACTCCCCATTCACAGTGGTGGAGTCAAGTTACCTTGCAACACTGGACATGGGAAAGGCACTTGCCTGATTCCAAATACCCACCTGTCTTTACAACTTTCCTAAATGTGTACACTGATTCTCAAGGGATATCAGATAAAAGGAAGGGTTCTCCGTCCCAGTGACAACAGTGGCATTAACTACCAGAGAATTCTAAGAAGTGACAATGAAAGCACATCTTTTATCCACACAGTAGCGTCAGGAAAGTGCCATTTTGAAATATTATCAGAGGTAGCTCAGGTAAGTAAAACCAATAATTGTGCAATATTGCAAGCTACCAGAAAACAAAAGCAAGGACTCCAACTCCCAATCTGTTATTTAGTGTCATCAGAGCAATAATCTATCAAGATCAAGACCAATCACAGTAACTTTATAGGACACGCTAACACTCAGATAGACACACACAGACACCGTCACAGACACAGACACAGAAACACACGCACACACACCTACACACACACACACACACACACACACACACACAATGTCAGCCCTGCAGGAAACAAAGTTAACGTCATGGTATATTGCCATATAATTAATAGAGAATCCAAATAATTGTCATACAGAAACTCAATACAAAAAACAAAACTGAGAAAGCAGTTTAGTGAGCTCAGGAATAAATGAAATGATGATAAGGAATACATTACCAAAGAGACTGAAAATATAAAATAACCTAACATTATTGGTGGACCAGGAGAACTTAATAAATGAGATGAAGAATGCAACAGAAAGCATTGGAAGTAGAGTGTCTTTCTGCAAGAGAGATTAGAAAACTCACCAATAAAAAACTAGAAATGTTAGGAGAGGGCAGAGATTCAAGATATTTAAAAGTGGGGAAATTCTACAGTAGCCATACACTTCCTCAGGAAGTGCACATTAGTGTGGAATCCTGGGGGGGGTAGAAAGTTAGAAGTTAGCTGATTGTTTATTTAAAGAATTAAAATTGATAACTTCCCAAACCTGTGTAAGGAACTGATATACAAGTCCATGAACCAACAAAACACCAATAACTTTAAGACAAAGGGACCTCCTTCAATATACGTCATATGCAAATTGAAAACACAATGACAGAGTAAAATTTTAAAGACAGCCAAAAAAAGTTATGATAATCTACAAAGGAACCCCCATTAGGCTTTTAGCAGATTTCTGAGCAAAAAATATACGCCAAGCGTAAATAAGATTGTATTTTCAAACTAATGAAATAAGATATCACTCACCCAATAATTCTTACACTGTTATCACTTAGATATAAAGTGAAAGTAAAGACTTTAACTAACAAACCTGAATGAGATGAAAAAGCAAAACCGAGACACCTTATTAGAGGTGTAGAAAAGAAGTCTTCTAAGAAATATAAAATGGCAAAAATATGCTAAACATTGACCAAAACCTAAGGAAAGACCATGAGAAAGGTTCAACACTTTCTTTGGGTATGTTCTTAAATGCTACTATTCTATATGGATTAAAGAGTGAAAAAGAGGTAATCAGGGGCAATAAATACAAATACTTCAAACTGGTATCATGTTCACAAGAGTAAAAGAAATAATTTGAAACAGTAATCATAAAAAGTAAAGTGTAATATAAAACAATATTAAAGGAAGATGCTATCAGCAGAAAAAGGACTAAATTATACAGGATATGTTTTATTTTATTTGAAGTACATTAGATGTAAAATAATGTGTAGTTTCAGATGTAAAGCATAGTGATTCCAACCACTTTGTAGATTATATTGCATTATGAATTATTACAGTAATTATAACATACAATTATTTTAAGCAATTGTGTACAACTCCATACTGTATACAGATTATTCTTGTTGCTTCTCTATTAATGTATACTTCTTTGTGTCTGTCAGTGCCCTACCATTGAATTCTCTTTCCCTTCCACTTTGGTAAACATAAATTATTTCCCATATCTTTGAGTCTGCTTATGTTTTGTCTATCTAATCTCTTAACCACTCCATCATGTCTCCACCTAACTACTATCTATCTATCTATCTATCTATCTATCTATCTATCTATCTATCTATCTATCTATCTATCATCTATCTATCAAACATCTATCTATCATATAAGTATGTATCTATACTTCTATCTATTTTTCTGTCATCTGTCAATAGATAGCTATACAAAGATGTACACAGATATTTGTTAGTGTTTAGATTCCACATATAAATTAAATTATATCATTTTGTCTTCGTCTAAGTTACTTCACTAAGCACAACATTTACTAGGTTATCTCATGATGCTGAAATAGCAATGTGTTATAGTTTTTCATGGCTGAGTAATATTTATTGCATATTTACAGATACATCATTTCTTCTTATGTCCATAGTCTGCTGTGGACTCTTGGATTTCTTCCCTGTCTTGCATATTATAAACAGTACTGTTGTGAACATTGGTTCTTCACAATTTAGGGTGTTTTTTCCCAGATATTTCCAAGGAGAGGTTTTACTGGGTCATATGTTAGTTAACTTTTTCATTTTTAAACAAATCTGAATACTGTTTTCCTTAGAAGTTGTACCAATTTACATTACTACCAAGAGTATACAAGAGATTTCTTACCTCCACATCATCTCCAACACTTACTATTTGTAGACTTTTTGATAAAGCCGTTTGACCAGTGTGAAGTGATACCTCGTTGTGGTTTTGATTTGCAATTACCTAATAATTAGTAATGATGTGAAATTTTATCACTTGCCTGTTATTCATCTGAATATTTTCTTTGTAAAAATATTAACTCAGGTACTCTGCTCTTGTTTTTGATTGGGTTTTTGTTTTTCACCTTGAGTTATGTAACCTAAATCCATGTTACATCTATTAACCTACATCTATTAACCCCTGGTCATTTGCATTGTTTGCAAATATGTTCTCCAATTACACAGGCAGTGTTTGCATTTCATTGATAGTGTCCTTAGCTGTAAAGAAATTTTCAAGATTGTTTAGGTCCCATTTGCTTATTTTTGCTTTTATTTCTTTTGCCTTAGGAGACTGATATAAGAAATTATTCCTATGATGTATATACAATAGTGTATCACCTATATTCCCATCTAGCAGTTTTATAGTATCAGGTCTTACGTTTACTTCCTTAATACACATGGAGTTTATTTTTGTATATGATGTCAGGAAATGCTCTCAATTCATTGTTTTTCATGTAGATGTCCAGATTTCACAACACCATCCATTGACGAGACTGTCTTTTCTCCATTGTGAACTCTTGCCTCTTTTATCATAGATTCATTGCTTATAGGTGTGTGGAATTATTTCTAGGCTCTCTATCTGTTTTTGTTGATTATATCTCTGTGCCAATGCCATACATTTTTATTACTGTAGGTTTTTAGTATAGTAAGTTATCCCGGAGGGTTATACCTCCAGATTTGTTGTTTTTTCTCAAAGTTATTTTGAAAAATTTTAATGGTGTCATGTAAAACTTAGAGTTATTTATTTTCTCATTCTATGGAAAATACTACAGCTTCATAACAGGAATTGCACTAAATCCTTAGGATTCTTTGTGTACTACGGCCTTGTTAACATTATGAACTCTTTCAATCCAAGACCACAAGACATCTTTCCAATTCTCTGAATCATTTTTAATTTCTTTGCCAATGTTTTATATTTTTAAGTGTATGGATCTTTCACATATGTGGTTACATTTATTCCAAGATATTCGGGGTTATGGGGTTTTAAATATTATTGCTTTCAATGTCCATTTTATGGTATCTCATGATCAACGTGGACAAATGCAAGAGACGTCTTTACATTAAATTTGTACCCTGCTCCCTTGATAAAATTATTTATTGTTCATAATAGTCAGTGTGGAGCCCATAGGACTCTCTGTGTAGATTGTTATGTCTTCAGTACTAGTGACAATTTTGCCCCTTTCTTTCTATTTTGCATTTCTTTTACTTATTTTTCTTTTCCTTTTCCTTTCTTCTATTACTATTGTATAGAAGTGGTGAGAGTAGGAATCCTTGTCTTGATCCCAAATTTACCCAGAAGGCTTTCAGCCTTTCGCCTGAGTATTATAAATGGTTATAAATGGCCTTTTGTATGGTGATAAATGTTCCCATTGTACTCACTTTCATGAGAGTTCTGATGATGAATGTATGTTGAATTTTGTCAAATGCTTTTTCTTTGTGTATTGACATGGTCTTGTGAATTTTGTCTTTCCTTTATTAGATATGTGTCATGCTGCTTGACTTGTGTATGTTGAACCATCCTTTTGACTCTGGAAGGAATCCAAATGATCAACGTTTGTAATCCTTTCTATGTATTGCTGGATTAATTTGTTGAAGTGTTTCGAGTATTTTTGAATCTATATTCATCAATAATATTGGATTTTCATTTTCATTTTTTTTTTTTGGTTGTGTCTTTGACTGGTTTTGTTATAAGGGTAATGGTGGCCTCATGGAATATCTTTGGGAATTGTCCTTCCTCCTTCAATTTTTAAAATACTTGGGGGGAAAGGTGTTTTAATGAAGGAGTCCAGGCATTTTGTTCAAGGGGTGTTTATAAAATTATACATTTTATTTAACTTATACTGATTGATCTATTCAAGTTCTCAGTTTTCTCTTTATTCTGTCTTGGCAGGCTGTACGGTTTTAGAAATTTGTTCATTTTCTTAGGTCGTCCAGTTGCTTGTCACGTAACAGCTCATAGTGCTTTCATAATCTTTTTTTTGTATTTCTGTAATATCAGATATTATTTCTACTGTTTCATTTCTTATTTTGTTTGGGTCCAGTCTCTGTATTTCTTGATAAGCCTGGCTAAATGCTTTCCTGTTTTTTATATTTTAAGTAAAATTAAAGCTGTTTATTTTATGATTTGTAATTTATTTTTTAACTTTTATTTATTTTCAACCTAATCATTTAAGATTTCTCATTCTACTGCCTTTGGGTTTTGTTTGTTCTTATTTCTTGTTATTTTGGGAGTACGTTTGGTCCTTTGTATGAGGTTTCTCTTGTTCCTTGTAGAAGGCCTGATTTGTTCACAACTTACCTCATAGATTTGTATTTGATGCATCCCATACATTTATTAAGCTGCCTTTTCATTGTAGTTTGTCTCCAGGTATGATTCTGTTACCTCTTTGATTTCATCATTAAACTCATTTTATTGTATTTTTTTAAAGGATGTGGTTTTACCTCATGTTTGTACTATTCCTATTCTTTCTAGAGTTGATGCAAAGTTTCATAGTTTTGTGTATGGAAAAAAACTTGCTGTAATCTATATTTGCTTAAAGTTCCTGAAGCTTATTTCATGATATAATATGTGGTTAATTGCTTAGATAAGATCCAGTGCACACTTGAAACGGTCATGTGTTCTGCCTTTCTAATGCAGTGTCTAATAACACAGTTGTGTTCAAATGATCTAATATGCTATTAAGACCTTTGGTTCCTTACAGATATTCTTGCTGGATGATATGATCATCACAATAGTGAGATGTTAAGCTCATCTACTATTATTGTTTTATAATGAATTAATTCTTTCATGTCTACTAAAATTTCTTTTTATACTTAGGTTCTATGGTGTTGGTCCATATATAATTTAATGAGTGTAATTCCCAATTTTTTTAATTGATATCTTTTTCTTTATATAATCTCATATTTCTTTCAATTTGGCCCTTATTTAAAAACGTATTTGGTATGAGTAGAGCATTGCAATCTGCACTTTATGTCAATTCCATGGAATAACTTTTCCATTTATTTCAAGACTAGGTTTATCTTCCACCACAAAGTGAGACTTTTTTGGAGGAAGGCAAAGATGCTGGAGCAGATGGAGGCTTGTAGCTCACCCTTTCCCACAAATGCACCAAGACTCACATCCACTGACCCACTCAGCTAACCAGAGAACATGCAGAATTGTGACAGAACATTGTCCTCTTCAATAGATAAAGATGTAAAAAATCTGGTAGTAGAAAAGGAAGAAACAAAGAAGAAAAGGCAAAACAGAGTGGGACAGGTACCATGGGGAGGGAGCAGCAAAGACAGACTGCTGCTCATTCACTGTGTCACCCCTCTTCAACTGAGAGTTTGCCAGGATGGAGGGGGAGCCTCCAAGTCTTGGATCTGTACAAAGTATAAGTTGATGGACAGAACTAAGTTAAACAGGCACAGAGGATCCCTGTGGGACATAGCAAATGATGCAGCCTGGAAGCTGGGGGCAGGGCCATGCTGCCAGAACTGGGTGGTAGATGGGGATGGCTGCAATGTGGCAGCCCAGTGGAATGGATTGGGCTTTGTGCCATGGCTGTGGGTGCACAGGGCAGAACAATCTGGGCCCTCCATAAGACAAAGGGGCTGATGTGCCCTGTGGGTGGAAGGGTGCATTCCCCATCTCTGAAACTCCACAAATTTTCTAGGTGAAGAGAGCTAGGGCTGAGACACTGCCACTATACCTACTGGTGCTTTGCACCCAGGTGGCAGTGGGGGCAAAACTGCATCTACACCTAAGGACTTAGCAGCCTCAAGAGCCAGACGGAGACTTGTCTAAAGCCTGAGGCAGATAGGAACCTACTGTAATGGTTAATCAGGGAACTTGTCCGCCAAGACAAACGAGCTGGATTTTGGCCCAGACCAGGGAGAGGGCTGTTCCTCAGACTTCCCTGAGCCCGCTTCCAGTGTGCAAACATGAGGCAGAGCATACAGTGGCACAGAGCAGCAGAGTGATCAGCAAATTGAGAGGGCGGATGGCCCTTCAAATATTGGGCAGGAATACAGCCCCTGACCATGGTGCTGGAGAGGGTGTGATGCCCAATCCTGCCTGGTCAGTCTGAAACATCTGACTGCAGCATCAAGCAAGGCAGTGACAAGCAGCCCAGAGTCAGGTGAGCTGACCCAGAGTTGGTTTTAGGAATGATCTGCTTGCCAACATGCCCTGGAGCAGCACAGATGAGGGCTCCAATGGAGGGCATCTGGAAACAGCAAGCTGAGCTTCCAAAGCAGGATGAATACCGAAAGATTTTACATAAAATGTATACCATCTCCAGGAGGACACTGAACACTCCCTAGTTTTAATCGGTTTCTCTGGTTCCATTTTCTATTACTCTCCTAATTTCTACTTCTTCTGTAATTATATATACCCCCATCTTAATACCTTTGAAATTTTAAAAAATATTTTTATTACTATTATTTTTCAAAACTCTGCTTCAACTTTCTTTTCTATTATTCATTATACAGTGTCTTCAAAGCTTTATTTCTCCCTTCTTTAAAATTCTTTATCACTCTCTCTCTCTTTTCTCTTTTCTAAGTTGTATTACTACATAGGCATTAGGTAGATAAACTCCTTTAGGACCACAATAGATAACCGATACCCCAAAAACCACAGAGCCAGAGAAGTAGGAGTAAGACGAAGGATCAGAGAAACCATTCCCAATTTAAAGAACATGAGAAATCCTCTGAAAGAAAGATCAGTGAAATAGACATTGATATCCAAATAGATCAAGATTTCAAAAATGGAGTGATCAAAGTACAGAAGGAAATAAAATAAATAGTGTTTAGAGATACAAAATTTTAAAATAATATATAGAAATCATTGAGAGTGGGAGAGGGAGGCAGGAAAATATGACTTTTTTTTTGGTCTTTCCATTTAAAATTTTGTGTTCTCAGTAGGATGGGTTTGAGATCATGTTACTATCATTTTAATAAAAGCAGTTATAGTAATGGTCAAAAAGGCTTATAAAAAAGGGTAACAAGAAGACAAAAACTTACAAGGAGTCACAAAAACTAAATATAATTCATGATAATTCAATGGAAAATTACCAAACCATAAAAAGAAGATGAAAGGAACAAAGAGGAAATGCTAAATCAAATGGAAAATAAGGTTAAAAAGGCAATAAACTCTAACATATCATGAATTAATATAAATATTAATGGACTAAATGCTCCAGTTGAAATTCATAGTGTGGCATGTTGGATAATAAAGCAAGAACATTAAATATGCTACATAGAACACACCCACTTCAGAGAGAAGGACACATATAGATTGAGAGTAAAAGAATGGAAAAGGGTATTCCATACAATTGGAAAAGCCAAAAAAACAGGTGTTGCAGTACTAATTGCAGACAAAGTAGACCTTAAAGGCCATAAAGAAAGATAAAGAAGGACATTATATAATGATTGAAGGAATGATACATTATTTACTGAACACAATGCCATGAAGCTAGGAATCAACAACAGAGAAACAAATGACAACAAAAGGAAAACATGGAGATTAAACCATATTTTATTAAAAAACCAATGGTTCAATGAACATATCAAAGCAAAAATGAAAAAGTACCTTGAGACTAAAGAAAATGAAAGCAAAACCACACAAAATTTATGGGACACAGCAAAAGCAGTGCTGAGAGTGGCATTTACGGTGATACAGGCGTTCTTTAAAAAAGAAGAAGAATCACAAATAAACAGTTGAACCCACCAGCAGAATACACTAGTAAAAGAAGAACAAAAAAACTCAAAAAGCAGCAGAAAGAAGTAAATCATAAATATTGTGGAGGAAATAAATAAAATAGAGATTAATAACACCATACGGAATAATGCAACATATCCAAAAGCTGGTTATTCAAAAAAGTAAGTAGAATCAAAAAACCTCTGTCCACACTGAAAAAAAAGAAAAGAGAGAGAGCACAAATTTGCAAAATAAGAAAGGAGAATGGAGAAATAACAACAAATAAAAAAGAAATACAGAATATCACATGAAAGTATTATTAAAATTATATTGAAACAAACTGTATAACCTAGAGGAGATGGAAAATATTCTGGAAAAATGCTGCCAAACAATACTGAATAAAGAAGAAACTGACCACTTGATCAAGCAAAGTACTTGAAATGAAATCAAAATAGCAATATAAATCCTCCCTATACATAGCAGTCCAAGACCGGACAGATTCAGTGAGGAATTCTACAAAACATACAAAGAAGAACTCATACCTGTCCTTCTCAAACTCTTCCAGAAGATTGAAAATGAAGGAATACTCCCAAAGACTTTCTATGAAGCCACAATCACCCTGATACCACAACCAGGCAAAGACACTACCAAAAAATAGGATTATAGCCCAATATCACTTATGAACACAGATGCCAAAATCCTCACCAAAATAGTAGCAAATAGAATCCAAAAACACAGATAAAGGATTATACATCATGACCAAGTGGGGATCATGCCAAGGACAAAGAGGTGGTTCAACATATGGAAATCAATCAGTGTAATACAGCACATCAATAAGAGAAAGGACCAAAACGGCATGATCATCTCAATAGATGCATTAAAAGCATTTGATAAAATTCAGCACCCACGTATGATAAAAAATCTCACCAAAGTGGGCATAGAGGGAACATATTTCAGCATCATGAAAGCTATAGAATACAAACCTACCGACAACATAGTACTCAATGGTAAGAAAGTCAAAATTTCCAACTGAAATCTGGGACAAGATAAGGATGCACACTATCACCACTCCAACACAATATAAAATTGGAAGCCCTAGTCACAGCGATCAAACAAGGGAGAGAATTAAAAGGGTTGCAAATTGGAAAGGAAGATGTAAAGTCTCACTCTATGCAGATAATATGTTACTATATAAAGAAAACCCAGCAAGATCCAGGCAAAAAGTACTAAAGTTGATCAGGGAATTCAGCAAGGTAGCAGGTTACAAGATTAGGTTCAGAAATCAGTGACATATTTTTACGCTAAAGATTCAGATATTATGCAGAGGTACAGTCAACATGACAACACTGTATTGGAAGGAAAACAGACATATAGGCCAATGGAACAGAATAGAGAGCCCATAAATGAACCCACAAACTTTTGGTCAATTAATCTTCAACAAAGGAGGCAAGAAAATACAATGGAATAGAGACAGTTCCTTCAGCAAACAGTGTTGGGAAAACTGGACAGCAGCATGTAAATCAATGAAGCTAGAACACTCCCAATAAAGCTAGAACAACCTACACAAAAATAAACTGAGAATGGGTCAAAGACTAAAACATAAGACAAGATAAAATAAACCTCCTTGAGGAAACTATTGACAAAATGTTATCTGAAATAAGTCTCAAAAATCTTCTTGTAGAAGAAATAAAAGCAAGAATAAACAAACGATATATAATGAAACTTACTTGCTTCTGCACAGTAAAGAAACCGGAAGTGAAACAAAAGGACAACCTACGGAATGGGAAAATAATTTGCATATGAAACCATCAAAGTCTTGATCTCCAGAGTATATAAGCAGCTCATCCAACTGAATAAGAAAAAACAAACAACACGATCCAAAAAAGGACAGAAAACCTAAACAAGCGATTCTCCAAGGAAGACATACAAATGATCAAAAGACACATCAGAAAATGCTCAATATCACTGATTATCAGAGAAATGCAAATCAAAACTTCAGTGATGTATCATCTCACACTAGTCAGAATGGCCATCATTCAAAAATCCACAAATGACAAGTGCTGGAGAGACTGTGGCGAAAAGGGAACCGTCCTTCACTGCTGGTGGCAATGCAGTTTGGTGCAGCCACTGTGGAAAACAGTACGGAGATTCTTCAAAAGCCTAGGAATAGACTTACCATATGACCCAGAAATCCCGCTCCTGGGTATAAATCCAGAAGGAACCCTATTTCAGGATGACACTTGAACCTCAATGTTCATAGCCAGCACTACTTACAATAGCCAAGACATGGAAACAGCCTAAATGTCCATTGACAGTTGACTGGAAAAAGAAGAGGTTGTATATTTATACAATGGAATACTAGTCAGACATATAAAATAACAACATAACACCATTTTCAGCAACATGGATGCTCCTGGAGAAAATCTGTCTAAATGTAGTAAGCCAGAAAGAGAAAGAAAAATATCATATGAGATGGCTCATCAGTGGAATCTAAAAACAAAACAAAACAAAACAAAAAAAGCCAAAATTCAAAACAGAAGAAGACACACAAACTTAGAATACAATGTTTTGGTTGCCAAGGGGGCGCAGGGTGGGAAGAGATAGACTGGGAGGTCAAAATTGTAGAATAGATAAACAGGATTGTACTGTATAGGACAGGGAAATGTATAAAAGTTTTTACAGCAGTTCACAGAAGAAAAAATGGGACAGCAAATGAATATATTTAACTGAAAAATTGTGCTCTATGCTGGAATTCAGACAACTTTGTAAAATGACTGTAAACCAGTAAAAATTAAAAAAAAAACATGATCGTTAATATTACAGGTGCAAATATAAATTATAGAGGAAAAATAACTATTCAAAGTTTAATGTAACAAAAGATTTTGATTTATGTTTTCTTTTTAAGATAAGCAAAATCAGAAAACCTCGAGGCAGGTGCATCATGAAGGAAAGAGAGATGCTCCCAAGAAATAAAGCCAGAAATAAAAGAAGAGAAATAACTATTTTTACTTAAGATATACAAAAAAAGTGTTCATTTTGTCAACACATATATGCCAATAAAATAGACAATTTAGAAGAAATAGACAAATGTCTAGAAAGAGACAGAGATAAGGAGAAACAAACAATTTGAACAAACTTTACTAGGAGAAAGATAGAATCTGCATTTAAAAAAATTGTTGAAAAGAAGTGCAGATATAAACAGCTCCCTTGGAGAACTATACAAAAATACACAGCTGAACTTATACTCTTCAAACTATTCAAAAATTGTGAAGGTGTGGGAAACTCCCAAATTAATTATATGAAGATTTCATCACCCAGATAGCAAAGCCAAAAACAAAGTATGGGCAAAGACAACTTCAAGCCAATATATTTGATTGATTTAGATGCAAATATTCCACAAAAAAATATTAGCAAACCAAATCCAGCAATGCCAAAAATGAATCATATACCATGATCAACTTGGACTCATTGCAGTGTCACAAGAGAGGTTCAACACACACAAATTAATCAGTTTGAAACACCACATTAACAAAAGTAATACAGAAAACGATGTGGTTATCCCAATAAACCCATCAAAAGCATTTCACAAAATTCAACATTTATTCATAAGAAAAGCAACAACAATAACAACAACAACAACAACAATAACAACAGCAACAACAACAATAGAAACCACTTACCAAAGTAGGATTCAGGAAATATATCTCAACATAACTAAAGTCATTTATTACAGAAAAACTTACAACATAATAAGCAAAATTGAAAAAGTGAAAGTCAAATTAAGGAATACGAAAAGGATGCCCACTCTCACCATTTCTAATAAACACAGTATGGGATGTCCAAGCAACAGAAATCGGAATAGAAAAAAATTTATTCAAGTTGGATTGAATGAAATAAAACATTTTTATTTTGGATGACATAATAATCTATATAGGGAACCCTTAAGATTCTCCAAACCAGAACAACTAAATCTAATAAAGACATTTAACAAAGTTGCATGATTCATGATTAATATACAAAAATTGTCAAATCTCTTTACACTAACAATGAAATATACCATAATTTTAAAAAATCCATATGAAATCAGATCAAAAAATAAATAACCTATGAAAAAACCAAGATAATAAAATCAAAAGGACACTGATAAAAAAATTTTAAGCTGATGTTAAGAAATGAAAAGAAATCTCAAGGTCTTAGTTTAGAGCAATTAATATTGCTAAAATATACATACTACAAAGATGTCTACAGATATAAAGTGATTCAGATCGAACTACATGATATTTTCCACAGAAATAAAAACAGTCCTATGATTTGTATGGAACTGCAAAAGAACCAGAACTGCAAAAGAAACAATCAGGAAAAAGAACAAAGTTGGCCGCATAACCCATAACCCTCCCACATCTCAGAATATATTACAAAATTACAGTAATCAAAACAGCACAATACTGGAAAACAAACAAACTTCTATATCACTGGAACAGAACACAGAGGCAGAAATAATACATCACACCTATGGTCAACTAAACTATGACAAAGAAACAAAAATATACAATGCCTAAAAGACAGTCTTAAGCAAGTGATGTTGAGAAAGCTAGACATCTACATGTAAATCAATGAAATTAGAACACTCCCTCACACTGTACAAATATAAACTCAAAATGCTTTAAATATCGGAATATAATACATGACACAATAAAACTCCTGGAAACTAACATAGGAAAAACAATAGATAAATTGTATTAGAATTTTCCTATGTCACTCTCCCAAGCTGAAAACATTAAAGCAAAATAATCAAATAGGTCCTAATTAAACTTAAAAGCTTCTACACCGCAAAATAATCAGAATGAATATATGAACTTCCAACTGGAAGTAAACATCAGGAAACAATGTAATCAACAAGAGGCTAATTTCTAAAATACACATCGTTCATACAACTCCATTTCAAAAATCTACAGACAACTCAGCCAGAAAATGAGCAAAAGATAATTCTCTAAAAAAGACACACAGATGACAAACAGGAATATAAAAACATGCTCACATTGCTAATCATTATACAAAGGAAAGAAAAAAATAAAATAATGTTTTACCTCACACTATTGAGAAGGGGTTTCATCAAAATGTATACAAATAATAAAGACTGTGGAGGTTGTAGAGAAAAAGGGACACTCCAACGCTGTTGGTGGGAATGAAAATTGGTGCAAACACTTTGGAAACAGTATGCAATTTCCTTTAAATAATAAAAATAGATCTATCATATGACACAGCAAACCCACTCCTGGGCATATAAAATATAAAACCTGAAAACAAAGAATCCTAGGATAAAACATAAGAAGAACACTTGACTTAATTTGATTCTTCATATGTTTCCTCTGGCAAGGGAAGCAGAAGCAAAACCAAGAAATTTGACTGTATAAGTCTAAACAGATTTACACTGCATAAGAAATGATCAATAAAATGAAAAGTCAACCAACACAATGGGAGAATATATTTGCAAGTGATATTTTCCAATCAAGTGCTAATATCCAAAATATATGCAAACATACACAACAACAACAAAAAAGACCAAACAATTCAATTAAAAAAAAAGTCCATAGGAACAGAATAGATTAATCACAATCAATTTTCTGTAGAAAACATACAGTTGGCTAAATGACACATGAAATTGTGTTCAGAGTTATGAATTAGAAGGAAAGTCATAAACCAAAAATGAGACAAGACTTCACACTTGTCAGAAGGCTCTCATCAAAAAGAAAAGAAATATATGTTGGTGAGATTGAGGAGAAAACAGAACGCCATGGACACTGATGATAGGAATGCAAAGTATTGATTCCATTGCATATATACATCAAATTTTCTTCATCCAGTTTTCTGTCAAGGGATGTTGGGTTTGTAGGCCCCTGTCTGAAGGCTCTAGAGAATAAGCTCATGGGCTGAACTGATAAACAATCTGTTAGGAATGTCACATATCCAGGCTGGATATGAAATGGCCTACTCAATATATTCAGTATGGATGGCTGTATAGAGTATGCTGGGTAAGATCCTCAGAGGAGGACAACCTAAGACAGGCACAGCCTGCTGGATAAGAAATGGCCTACTTAATGAATTTCCGTGATGAACTTTAACACAATCCTTGATCACTTAAAATTCTGTGCTTACTGCGAGAGTATGGGGATGTAAATAGCTTAAGATTATTATCATTGTTATAACTTAGATATGTGAGGCATTGTGCATGTCCTATATAAACCCTTTTCCAAAGAATCAATAAACAGAGAACTGCTTCATTTCTCTCGACACAGTGTTTGAGTGTATATGATATTGTGCCACTGAATAATTTAACTTGTTGGGAATATCTTAAAAGGTTGTTGCAGTATGTAAAATGATTTTCCACACCTATTGAGATGATTATGTGAGTTTTAATTTTCATTCTATTAGTGAGGCATGTCACCATTATTGAATTCAATATTTTGAAGTATCCTTAAACCCAGGGATTAATCCCTTTACTCATGTATGTGTATGATACATTAAATGTGTTGTTGAATTCATTTTGCTTGTGTTTTGTTGAGAATTTTGGCACATACGTACATCAGGGATAGTATTCTATATTTTGCATATAATGTCCTTTCTAGCATTGTTATGCAAATAAAGCTGGCATCATAAAACAAGTTATAATACTTTCACCCCCCTCAAATTCTTGTATGGTTTGAGGAAGAATTGGTGAGAAAGTTTCTTCAAATGTATCACAGAATTCAGCAGTAAAGTCATCTTCTGAATGTTTTATGTTTTGGGAGGTTTTGATTACTGATTTACTCATACACACTTTTGCTCTATTTAACTTTCTAATTTCTTCTAGATTCAGAATTGGAAGACATATGTTTCTTGGAATATGTCTTTAGTTCTAGGTCATTCAAATTGTTGGCTAGTGGTAATTTCTTATGATGCTATGCATCTCTATATCATCAGTAGTAATGTCTTCTATTTTATTTCTAATTTTATTTGAGTCGTTATTTTCTTAATCAACCTAAACGTTTGCCCAATTTATGATTAAAACAGAGTTAGATTTTTTTTTTATCTTTTCAATTGGTTCTGTTGTTATTTGCCTTCCTCTCATTCATTCAATTTTCTTCTTCTTTCTGTTTTCTCCTAGAATCTTGATGTGTAAATTTAAGTAGTGTGTATCTTTGTATTTCTTTTTTATTAAATACTATTTATTTAATTATTTATTTATTTACTTTCTTACTTATTTACTTTTTTATTAATTTATTTATCATTGAAGTACTGCCATTTACATTGTGTCAATCTGTGGTGTTTAGCACAGTGTCCCACTTCATGCATATATTTGTGTGCTTACTAAATTTAACTTCACAATATTTAACATACTGCCCTGTGTCATACAATAGAAATTTTGAAAACATCTATTTTTATATATAGTGGATAACATTTATAACTCTACAGCTCCCAAAAATATCCTCTCCAAGCCCTTTTCATCAGTAACCATAAGAATATTAAGTTGATGTGCAACGGTGTTTCAGTTTTGTACATGAAATCATAGTGTTCTCATCCAAATTTTTTTAAGGTTCTACATATATCATGCTATGTATTATTTTTCTTTCTCTTTCTGGCTTACTTCAATTAGAATGACACATTATGTGGACATCCATTTTGCTGCAAATGTCATTGTTTTATCATTTTTTATGGCAGAATATTATTCCATTGTGTAAATATGGCATAAATTCTGAAGACTGTTATTTGTTGATGGACAATTTCGGTGCTTCCATGTCGTGGCTGTTGTATATAGCACTGCTAAGAACATTGGGGTGCAGGTGACATTTTGAATTAGGGTTCTCTTTGATATATACCCAGAAGTGGGTTTGCTGGATCATATGTTAAGTCTATTTTTATTCTTTTGAGGAATCCCCATCCTGTTTTCCACATTGACTGCACCAATCTACATTCCTAACAACAGTGTAGGAGATTTCCCTTTCTCCACAGTTTCCCCAACATTTATTATCTGTGGACTTTTGTATGATGGCCATTGAGACTATTGTGAGGTGATACTTCATTAGAGTTTTGAATTGCCCTTCTCTGATAATGATAGTGAGCAATTTTTTTTCATATATCTTTTTGGCATTTGTATGTTTCTAATGGAGACTTGCTTGTTTATGGCTTCTGCCCATTTTCAGATTGGGATTCTTGTTTTTTTTTAAGTATTATTATTAGGTTGTATGAACTCTTCATATTTTGGAAATTTTGCCTTTGTCAGTTGCATCACTTCTAAATTTTTTTTTATCCTGTTGGTTGTCATTTTGCTTTGTTTATGGTTCCCTTTGTTGTGCAAAATCTTATAAGTTTAATTAGGTCCTATTTATTAATTTTGATCTTACACCCATTACCTGGTTAGGCTGTTTTAGGAGATCATTGCTGCGATTTATCTCGGAGTGTTTTGCGTATATTTTCTTCTAGGAGATTAACTGTGTATTGCCTTACATTTTAGTCTTCAAGTCATTTTGAGTTTATTCTTGTGTATGGAGTGAAGTGTATGTTCTAACTCCATTGCTCTGCATGCTGCTGTCCAGTTTTCCCAACACCAGTTGGTGAAGAGATGGTCTTTTGTCTGTCATATTCTTGGCTACTCTGTAAAATACTAATTGAACATAGGCCTGTACATTTATTCCTAGGCCCTCTCTTCTGATCCATTGGTCCGTATGCCAGTTTCTGTACCAATATCATGACATTTTGATTATTGTAGCTCTGCAATAGTGTATGGAGACCAGGTAGGTTATTCCTCCAGCCTCTTTCTTTTTCTTCAATTTTGTTTTGGAAATTATGGATCTTTTTTGATTCTATTTAAATATTAAGATCATTTGTTTCAGTCCTAAAAAGAAATGTTTTGAATAATTTGATAGGAACTCAGAATAAGTCTGTGGATTGCCTTGGGTAGTATGGCCATTTTAACAATATTTTATCTTCCATTACGAGGCCATAGGGTATCTTTTCAATTCCTGAAATCT
The DNA here is from genome assembly GCF_048564905.1 of Vicugna pacos. Lineage (NCBI taxonomy): Eukaryota > Metazoa > Chordata > Mammalia > Artiodactyla > Camelidae > Vicugna > Vicugna pacos. The sequence continues at coordinate 3,369,148 of NW_027328738.1, forward strand.
TTCTTGAATTCCTCAATCAATGTTTTCTTTTTCTCCATGTATAAGTCATTCACCTCCTTGGTCAGAGTTACTCTTAAGCATTTTATAATTTTGGGTGCAATTATAAAAGGGGTTGTTTCTATGCTTTGTTTTCCTGTTGATTAAATGGTAGTGTAAAGAAATGTGATTGGTTTTTGTATATTACTCTGGCTACCTTGCCCAATTCCTTTTTTAGCCTAAGTATTCTTTATGAAGCTTTTACAGTTTTCTTTATATAGTGTCATGTCTGCATATCGTGGCTATTTTACCTCTTCTTTTCCAGTCTGAATACTTTTATTTCTTTTTCTTACCTGATCGTTGTGGCTAGGAATTCCAAGACTATATTGAATTGAAATTGTGAGAATGGGCATCCTTGTCTTGTCTCAGGTTTTTGTGGGAAGGGTTCCAGGTTTTCACCATTGAGTATTATGCTGACTATATGTTTGTGATAAATAGCTTTCATTAAGTTGAGATATGGTCCCTCTATGCCCACTGTGATAAGAACTTTTATTGCAAATAGGTGTTAAATTTTATCAAATGCTTTTTCTGCATCTACTGAGATGATCATATCGTTTTTGTCTTCTCTTTTGTTGATATGGTGTATCACAATTGATTGATTGATTTGCATATGTTCAACCATCCATGTGTTCCTGGGATGAACCTAACTTGTCCATGGTTCATGATCTTTTTTTTACATGCTTTTGGATTCTGTTTGTTAATAATTTCTCAAGGACTTTTACTTCTATGTTTATCAAAGATATTGGCCAATAGTTATCTTTTTGAGGTAGTGTCTTTGTCTGGTTTTGGTATCAGATTGATGTTGGCCTTATGGTGAGTGTTTGGAAGTACTCTCTCCATATCAATCTTTTTGAAGAGTTTGAGGAGGACTGGTATGGGTATTTCTTAGTATGTTTGGTCAAATTCCCCAGTGAAGATATTTGGGTTTGAATTTTTTTTGCAGAGATTTTTTATTTAATTGATAATTCTATTCCATTTCTGGTGATCTGTCAGTTCAAATGGCTAACTTCTCCTTGATGCAATATTGGTGGGCTGAATGTTTACAAAAACTACTCCATTTCTTCCTGGTTATCCAGTTTGTTTCCACACAGTTGCTCATGTTATTCCCTTATGATATTTGGTAAATTTGTTGTACTCTTTTTAGTTTCTCAATTTTCATTTCCTATATTATTTGTGTTCTATCTCTTTTCTTGTTGGGAAGCCTGTTCAGAGATTTGTCAATATTGTTTACTATTTCAAAAAAGAAATTGATTGATTTTTTTCTATTTTTTAATCTCTATTTCAATTATTTATTCCTTGATCTTTATTTCTTTCCTCTTTCTGTTGACTTTTGGTTTTGTTTGCTCTTCTTTTCTTGATTAGTTTTCATAGAACGTTTGATAATTTATTTGAAATTTTTCTTCTACTTTGAAGAGGGCCTTGTCACTATGAACTTCCCTATTAAGCCTGATTTAACAGTATCCAATAGACTTTGTGTAGTGTTTTGTCATATTTCCCAAGATATTTTTTAATTTCTTGTTTTACTTCATCACCTCCCCCTATTGTTTTACTACCATGTTTTTTATTCTGGATGTTGTCATTTTTTCTCCCTGGTTTTCTGTGATTGATTTCTAGTTTCATGGTATTATACTCAGAAAAGATGCTTGAAATAACTTTTATCTTCTTAAATTTGTTGAGGATTCTTGAGTGCCTGAGTACATTATCTTTCATAGAAAATGTTCCTTGTGCACAGGAAAAGAATGTATATTCTCTTTTGGTGAGAAGTACTGTATTGAAAATATCAAGCATCTCCAATTATTTTATAATGTATTTAGTATCTATTTTCCCTTATTAATTTTCTGTGTGAAAGACCACTCCAGTGATGGTAATGTAGAGTTATAGTCTCCTACTTTGATTGTGTTCCCAGGGATTTCTCTTTTTTTATCTATTAGTATTTGCTTTATGTATTTAGGTGGTTCTATATTGAGTGCATATATCTTAATAGGTATAATACCCTCATTTTGATTGATTTGCTCCTTTAATCATTATATCATGTCCTTGTTTATCGTTCTCTATGGTCTTTTTGTAATGTATAATTTTGTAAAGTCAGTGGTGCTAGTCCTACTTTATTGTCATATGCATTTGCATGGAATATATTTTTCCACCTTCTGACTTTCAATTGATGTGTGTTCCTCTTAATAATGTGGGTCTCTTCTATGCTTCATAATGTAGGGTCTTGTTGTGTTATCACATCTGACAATACATATCTTTTGATTGAAGCACAAAGTCAATTAACATTTGTGACAATTATTGATAGACTGGTGTTTATTTCCATATGTAACTTCATTCTCCAGTTGTTTTGGTATTTTCTTTTTATTCATTTCTTTTTGTTTTTGTGGCTTGATAAGTTTTCATTTATTACCTTGGTTTCATTTTGTCTTTGTGACTTCATTGTAAGCTTTTGACTTATGGTTACCTTGTTTTCTATGTATATTAACCCGTACTATATTTGTTTATTTTAACTGATAAGAATACAACCTCTAAAACCATCCTACAGAGAACACAAACAAGAAGAAACCACTATCTATTTTCTTGTTTCACTCTGTGACTTTTAAAAATTTTGATGTCCTTTTTTACAACATCATATTTATTCTGTTGTAAGTCATTGTAAATATTGCCTTTCTAATTATGCCTTTCTCTTTTCTATAGCATCCTGCTTCTTTTTCATTTAGAGTAGATCTTTTTTTTTTCTTTTTCTCTTGCTAAATTCTTTAAGTATTTGCTTGTGTGGTAGTTATTTATCTCTCCTTCTATTCTAAAATTTTGCCTTGCTTGATAAAGTATCTTAGATTACAGCTTTCTTTCATTCAGGACTTTGAATATGTCGTGCCACTGCCTTCTGCCTACTGTTTCTGTGTACGAAATGAGTTTACAAATATGTATATAATTATATATAGATGTAAAGGACACATATAAATGAAGTTAACAAATATGGTGAAAACCTATACATTGAAAAACAGAAAACATTGATAAAGGAAATTAAAACTGATCCTAAGAAATGAAATGATCTCTTATGTTAATGATGTGAAACAATGTGGTTGAAACAACCATACTACTCAAAGCAATCTACATTTAGTGTGATTCATGTGAATATACCCATGAGATTTCTCCAATAAATTGAACAAATAATTTTAAAATTTATATGTAACCACAAAGACCATGAGCTGCCAAAATAATCTTGAAAAAGAGTATTAAATCTAATGGTGTTAAATTCTCTGTTGTTAAACAGTCCTACAAAGCTTTAGTAATTAAAACAAAATAATACTGGCTCAAAACCAGACAAAATTCAATAGAAGAGAATAGAGCAACCAGATATATTCCCTCACACCTATGATCAATTAACCCATGAAAAAGGAAGCAAAAGTATAAAATTAAGAAATGACATTCTCCTCAAAAATTACTGCTGGGGAGATTGAACATGTAAAAGTTAGATAAGAATATTTCCTCACATTGTATACAATCAATGAGCACAGAATATCTTTCTATTTATTTTGTTTACTTATATTTCTTGCACCTGTAATATATAGATCTATGTTTAGAACTTTTATTTCACTTTTCAAATTTATTACTATTTTAATCTTTTTGGTATTAATTTACACACAATTGTTTTCCAAATTTGTCTTTCTGATAATGTGTTGTTACTATACAAAAATGCAACGGATATTTGTATATTGATTTTGTATTCTGCAAGTTTACTGAGTTTGTTCATTACTTCAAACACTCACTAGAGGAGACTATGGAGTTTACTATTTATGCATATTTATGTCAACCTTAAGAATTTCACTTCTTTATTACAAGTAGAATGAATTTTATATTTTTCCTTGACTAGTTGTTCTGGCTAGGACTTCTAGTAGTGTAATTTATTACTTGTGAAAATGAGCTTCTTTTCCTTATTACTGGACCAGAGGAAAACCTTCCTTTATGTTAATATTTAAATTGAAGTAAATCATGGGTTTTTCATATATGGCTTTTATTATGCTTAGTTACAGTATATCTAGAGCGAATTTAAGAATATTTTTATAAAAATGTTAAGATCAGACCAGGCAATAATTTTCCTACATATTTTGAGATTGTTATTTTTGAATTCTTTGTTTTTTAAAGAGATGATATCACATATATTCATTTGTGTATGTTAAATAATATTTATGAATCAGGACTAAATCCAACTAAACTATAGTTTATAATACTTTCAAAATGCCATGGATTCAGGTTGCCAGTATTTATTTAGAATGGATTTACAGACACTGAATGAAAAATTTACATTGTAGCTTGAGGGTACATTTATTTATTTAAAAATTTTATCTCTCATTTTAAGTTTGGCTTATGTTTAATGGAATTTATTTCTAAATAAAAAATATAAATTTTGGTAGAACTGGATTTGCTACAGTTTACTGATACAGAACATAGCTATTATTTGCAATTATTGCACAAGACACTTGGCTTAAATTGCCGTATTATTCTAACAATGCCTATTGTTTCAGGACTGAGAAACATATTGCTTCCTAAAATGTATTACTTGGTCTTTTCCACCCCAACATACATATACTGTTATATCTTTGTTTTTTGATTGATGTTTGCCCCTTAATGGAGGCAATGCTTATTGAACCCAGTATCTTGTGCATAAGTCTATTTATCAACATCATTTTTGAACCCTTAACAGAATCCCCAAGAGTATGGATTATAAAGATGACAAGAAAATTTATTACTTATAAGGTCTGATAAATTTCTGTGTGATAGAATGGCAAAAATAAACATTTATAAATATACAATAAGATTGTCTCTTTTGCAATTTTAATGTAGAATATAAAATTACATTTGTTTCAATTATAGCACTGAATTACAATTTAAAACAAAAATTCCACCTTTGGAATTTCTTAAATTTGATTGATTATTTTAATGTAATTATATTTCATAAATATAAAACGTTTATATATAAACATACCAAATAAACTGATATTTATTCTTCTCATGTTTTGAATATAGAGCTACTTATTCTTAAGTACACATATAAATACCTACTTCCATTTCCAAATCAAATTATGTTTCAGTTTAATTACAAATGATGATGAAATATTTATATTTTCTGTACAGGTTTTACACAAATTTCACTTTAAATTCCAAAACTTTAAATTTATTTTATATATTTTCTGCATTATTTATACTCTGTTCACCAATCTGTTATAAATTTGTGTACAAAAGAATGGAGATTAGTTTTATTTAAAAGACCCAAATATTTAACTGTTTAAAAAGATCTTGTGGGGTTAATATTTGCAGATCAGACTATGAAAAAAAGCATCCTATATGTTTCATTTTAACTGGATGAATGGGAAGTAAACACTGGCTTAAAGTTACACTTGAGTTGATAGGAGACCAGACGTTTTGGAATATCACGACTACTCAGGTTGAGAACCATTGTGATGGCCTAGCAGTTTATCTGTGCAGTCCTTCCAAAGCAGCATTTGAAGCTGCAGTGCTCAAAATCATGCAGATTTGAAAAGTAGCTGTAGAAAAAGTTATATGAAATGGCACATGTTTCTTCAGAAATTCAAGGTGTGTCTCGTAAAAATGGACCAACTGGTTTAGGAAACTCCGGTAGATCTCTATTGTGTGATCAAACAATCTCTGGGGACTTGGACCTGAGATCTATGATTGAAGAAAATGCTTTTCAGACTTTGTCTGAAGAATCCTTAATTAAAAGGCCATGATACACACATTGTGTCTGGGAAAACTCTGGGAAATGTCTGGGAGTGACCAATTTAAATCCATCTGGTGGGATGATAATGGAACTTCCATAGTGATTGATGAAGATGTCTTTTAGAAGGAAGTTTTGGAAAGAAAGGCCCCTTTCAGAATATTTGAAACTGGAAGTATGAAAGGTTTATTTAGACAGCTTAATCATTATGGGTTTAGTAAAGTGCAGTAGAATTTTCAAAAATCTGCTGGTCTAGCTGACTTTCTGGCAGAAGAAAAGAAGTCTCTGTTTTAAGCAAAGTATTCAGAAACTTTAGTTACCACTTGGTAACTTATATAAAAAATATTATTTTGCACATCAATCTATGTTAATATAAATGAAAAGATAAATTTTGAAAATTGTATAAATCTACTAAGGCTATAAACCTTTTTTTTTCTTATAAATGAAGACAGTGCCTTAAGTGTTCAGATTATAAGTAACTTTGCTGGTAACTATCAATCTTACCAGAAATCTAAATAAAGGTATTAAAGCTGCTTTTCAAAAGTGGCATTCAGCGTTACTGCAAATGCTAACTTCTTAAATTTTATGACTATACTCTTTAAATGTGTTTTTTCCAAATAAGGAACTACAAAATATCGTCAGCAATGTTCATATTTTGATGATGTTATCTTTGCATAGTAAATGTGAAATCTGAGGTTTTATAGGTTAGGCTTAATGCAGTGTTGTATTTTGTTCTAAATTATTACTAAAATCTTTCTAATTTGCTTGTAGCTGCAGTTCTATCATAATATAAATTTTAAACAATGTTGTCCCCAGCTTTTAGTGAGAATAAAAAGAAGAGTTGGGATTAAAAAGGCCCCTCTGGCATCTTCATTGGCTGAAGATTTCAACAAGTAGCACTATAAAGCATTGGATAATATGGATAATAATAATTCTGGTTTTGTCTCTGACACTTTGGAGAAAGTGCATTTTTACTTTCTGCAAATTTAAACATGCCTCTAATAAGAAAGCCCTCTACTAGCCACATAATGGGTGATACAACTACCTCGATCAGAGTTAATTTTTCTCCTCCATCATCAATGTCAGTTAGACCACCAGAACAAAATGCAGTGGATCAGAGTGCTGTTCTAAATCAGTTGACCACTGTCCACGGGCACTCTCAAAGCAGCTACACTGAAGCAAATGGCCGTGTTGTGAACTTCATTACAACTACAAATTCTACTCTCAGTACAGCATCTTTTCTCCCATACAGAGCAATTATTTTGGACTGACTGTGAAGCCTTGTACTTTTCCAAAAAGATATCACAATATATCTGCCAATGAAGGTCATTTTTCTAAACTTCAACCAGGGAGCAACCCATGGTTTCCAGGGCCAGTGATAACTGATACATCAGCTACAACTCTTTCAAGGCCAACTCATCAGACATCTTCAGTTTATGAACGTCATCCTAATTACAACTGATCTACCAGAGGACTACCAGATTATTCAGGATAACAAAGATTAAAATTGATGTTGGCAAATGTCAACAAATATCTGCAATTTTCTTATTTAAACAATAAACAGAGTTGTATACATTTATTATCATTTTTTTAAAATTGATTAATGAGTTAAACGGAAGACTAAGTTACCATTTAAAGAAAAAAAGAGATATTTGATTGATATGATCATTCAATGGAACAATATGGGTGTATATTTAAATAATTTGTGTAAGGAAGAGAAGAAAATGGAAGAATTTGTAAAAAAACTAAAACATGGAGAAAGGGAAAATTACTAAGTTGTTTCTGGTTCATCCTGGAAAGTATTAAAAGTGTTTAGTTAGGATATGTTGGAAAAGGATATAAATGCAGGAAACGGCCCAGGGATCATGGTCTCTATTATGTCATCTCTGGTATCATAAAAGTCACATGATGTAGTCTCAGATGGCACATTCAGCTTGTGGTAGAATTTAAGAAGTAATTTTATCTATGGTTTTTTTGTGACGTTTTCAAAGCATTCCAATTGGTGCTTTCTTTTTCTCCCCTCAAGAGTCTACACTATATTTTCAAGTGAATATTTTATGTTTCTTTTTTGTTCCAGCCAAAGACATGCTTACATCCTCAGGGTGGCACAAAATGCCTTTCCAACTCTCATCCCACAAACTCAACGTAGTTTAGTCATTTCATTATAGATCTGGCATCTGACTAATTTGACATATCTTTTTGTTTCACTGTTTCTGGAGATACGTCCAGGCAAATGCTTATCAACCATATTAAATCCAACCTCAGAACTTTTGCTCCAGCTCATCCTTGGGCAAAGGATATCCTCCTTTTACCTATTTAGATTTTCCCAGTCTCAGCTCAGAAATCACCTCCTCCAGATATTTTCTGTCTATCCCCCTTTCCTTGTCTAACTTGGATACCAGCACAGTAAGCACAGCAAATGCCACAGGATGCATTTTAGTATTTAGTGAATGAAAAATATATGTTTGCTTTAAGCAAAATCTAGTTTCCTGAAACAATAAAACTCTCATGGTTTTCAAACTGTTTCGTTATGGTCTTTACTCTTCACCACAATCTTGTTCTTTTCGTAGCCCAAGGACTAGTCACTCAACACAGTAATTGGAGGTAGGTACAGGAGACAAAGTATTATTTCCTTCTTAATTCATGCTTCCAGAGGCATAAAGCATTCCATTCTCATTTGCTGGATTTTTTCCTGTCACTTCATCATCCATCCACCTCAAAATAGCTGATATTCTTCCCTATACCAATAACTATACTGTTTTCTAATTAATTGACTTCTTAGAATCAGAGCTTTGTCCAGAAGAGACCCTGCCATTGCAAACATTTAATGTAGATTTATACACCCCAAATAAATTGTGCCCATTCTAACATTCACACAAGAAGTATCTAAGAGGTAGTAGCCCCTTGGTTGGGGTGGTCATATTCAGTAACTAAATTGCAATCTAAACTTTGTGGACTAAAAAGAGGTGAGGGTGGTAGAATTAGAAATTTGTGCAACTGCAAGAATACCAAATTTTTGCAGATATTAGGAAATATAAAATATTCATGGAAGACTTTGTCTATTTCCCATTAATTTAAAATAAATGGTGAAGCATTTTCAGAATTTGAAATGAGCTGAAATTCTGGAAAAAGTATAGGCAAGGTCAGGGAGCCTAACGCTTCTGCTCACAATCATGCAGCCAGTGTCTGCTGATAAGACTGGAATGGCAACATTGAGTCCTGAAAATGTGTCACCAGTTGTGAAGAAAGACTGTGAAAATCTGGAGAATGGTCAAATTGGCCAGGGTAAGCTCTAGCAACATCCCACCAATATGACCTTTACCAAGAGAAGAAAAGAGACCACTTGCAGCAGGAGATCTGTGTCTGGACAGCAGTGGTATTTCCTGTAACAGAAACATCAAGCTTTAAATTTGTCAGCTGAAATCTCATGGTGGCTATGTTGTTGCTTAAATTAGCAGCCTGGGCATCAGATGGGCTGGTTCAGCAGCTTGTTTCCAGCTCTCTTATCACACAGTGGGTCTTATCGTGATCATCATAACAAGGTTCTACACTGATTAGTCAAAAGCTACAGTTTACTTTCAAAATTAGAAATCCTAAAGAAGTATATTGTTTGTCCATCTCTAGTTTTCTACCTTAGAAATCTAGACTATTGGCAAAAGTACAAAAGTTGGCTGGTGCTTTGAAAACTATTCTATGAGTTCTGTCCACTGAATTCTTCCCACTTAATACTACAAATCTGTCTACCACTCTGTGTGTGTGTGAAGATGGATTGTTAAGCAGTAACTAAGTTTGTCTTAGTTGAGTCATCAGTGAATTATTCCTCTGCACCTGTCAGAAGGTCTGCGAATTAAGAGTTTCATTGAGCCACCAGATTTTCTTCCGATCAGGGAGAGGTAGTTTATATTTCTCCCAGTTCACTGTTAACTTTTCATTGAATCCCGAGCTAATGCTAGGGCCAAGCCACTGAACCCTTGAATTGGACTGAGGCATATACATTCTCCAATCCCCAGAGCCCAGCACATGACTGTGTCTCCTTTTTAATTTAAACTTATGTCCAAAATTTTTTCTTTTAATTCTCATTGTTGACACGACTTATTTTGGCTTTGAACACCTGCTGACTAATTTATAGAGTCTGAACTGCTGATGTATTCCCGTCAACTAAAAATACCAATAACCTTTCTTTCGTTGGACTACCTGGAATACAGTGAGCATAGTCATAATTTTGAAAGCAGTCCTCAGTCCTGATAATGCAGAACATTTACAGTTCTTTGCCAGCACTTGAGTGAGGGTGTTTCTTGTGGATCCCAGGGATTATCTTCACATCCCCTAATGCAACCATGAGAAAACACCATATTGTTATCCAAAATCAAGTTTTTGTCAGTATTGCATTCCCATTGCAAAACAGTTAAGAATTGTAGGAGTTCTGAGATTTTACCATGCTGAGATTTTTAGCAACCTATCATGTTCCTTTCTTACTGATGTTGTTGGGGAGAAGAGACCTTTGGTCAGAGACAGTGAACATTATCACTCACAGCAAAAGCAGCCATGGTTAACTTTTGTATCCATTCCCAAAATTCAGATGAATACACAGAGTGAAATTTTGATGCCTACAGAATCAGTGGGCTGTTATCATGAAGAAAGTTTAAGGCATGGTAAAACACTATTTATATTAGTATCTTTATGTATAATTTATTAGAATCACTTATTTATCAGTATCTTTATCTAGGATAAGTCTATCATGACTCAAGATTATTTGCTGCAAAAACAATCATGAGAAATGACATGAGAAACAATGATCATTGTCTTTCCATTTTTCCTTCTGCTCTTATTGAGATATATTTGACATAACACATTGTGTAAGGTTTGGTTCACAGGGTAGATATTTGAGCTACATGTATCAGTTAACAACATTCATATATAACATAAAACAGTATTAATTGTATTTATCATGTTAATACGTAGCATCCCTTGAACACGTTTATTTAACTGCTGAAGATTTGTATCTTTTGAATGCATTAATGTAATTCTGCTTTCCCAACCCCTGCCTCTGTTAACTACAAATCTGTTTTTTTTCTATAAATATGTTTGCTTGTTTTTGAAGTGTACTTTAATGTATAACACTGTGTTAGTTTCTCTTACATAACAAAATGTTTGCAAATTTTAATACATTTCAAACTGATCACAACAATAAATATAGTTATAATATGTTGCTATTTAAAGATATTTCATAATTATTGACTATTCCCCATACAGGAAATTTCTTGTCCCTGACTCATTTAATTTGCAACTGGAAAATTTTCTCTCTTAATTTTCCTCAACTCTTTCTATTTCTTCACCACATTTCCCTCCTTCTTGTGAACAACTTATTTCTTTCTATACCTATAACTCATTTTCTGTTTTGTTATGTTAATTTGTTTTAAATTCCAAATATGAGTAAAATAATTTAACATTTGTCATTATCTATCTGACTTTTTTCACTTAGCATATTACACTCTTGGTCTACCCATTTGTTGCAAATGGCAAGAACTTATACATTTTAGAACTGAGTTATAAACCATTGAAATTTTATGTGTGTGTGTGCATATATATATATACAGTGAGCATATATATATATACATATTTAGAGTGTATGCATATATATATATACAAATATTGATAAATATTTAGTTAATAGATGGTTAGATATATACACTATAAACAGACTTTTTTTATCCATCATTTTTTGATGAAAAATTAATTTTCTTCTATATCCTGGCTATTGTAAATAATGCAGCAGTGAATATAGGGTTGAATATATCTTTTCTGATTAGTGATTTATTCTCTTGGAATAAGTATCCAGATTTGGAAATGTTGGATCATATTTCATTTTTAATTTTTAGATAAAACTCCAGAGTGTTTTCCACAGTGGCAGTACAAATTTACATTCACTCAAGCTTTGGATCAGGGTTCTTTTCCTTACATCCTCACCAAAATTTATATTTGTTATCTTTTTGATCATTGTCATTCTGACAGGAGTGACATAAAATCTCACTGTGTTTTGGACTTGCATTTTTCTGATGGTTAGTGATGTTGACCATTTTCATGTGCCTGTTGATTACCTTTCCCCCAATGTATATTCATTTTTTGTAATGGGCTTAATGACCATAACTGTCTGATTTAATTTTTAGGCATTCTGTTGTGTTCCACTATTCTGTTTATTCTGTGCCACTTCTATATTCATTACTGTAGATTTATATTATAGTTTAAAATCAGGGACAGTGATACTTCCTCTTTGTTCTTTGTCAAAGTTGATTGTATTTTTAGATTGTTTGTTTTGTTTTCTTTTCTTTTCTTTTCTTTTTTAGTGATTTCAACTCTTTTGTGTTTACATGTAAATATAAGATTTATTTTTTGTAAGTGTCTGAAAATGCACTTTGTATTTTGATAAGCACTGAATGTAATTTGTGTATTTTCTTGGCTAGTACTGTCATTTAAAAAAAATTTTTTTCCTAATATATGAACATATTATATCCTTTCATCTGTTTGCATTATCTTCAATTTCAGTTATAAATATTTTATTGTTTTCTGAGTACAGGTATTTTACCTCCTTGGTTGGATACATTTCTTGATTTTTTTGTTTTTTGTAATGCAACTCTAAGTGAGACAGTTACCTCACTTCCTCTATCTGTTAGCTTGTTGTTAGTGTGTAGAAATGCAAGATTTCTGTATGTTAACTTTACATTCTGAAATTTTACCAAATGCATTGATAAGCCCTAGTAGTTTTGTGGCATCTTCTTTAGGATTTCTTTTTAAAGTATTTCATCTGCAGATACTTTTACTCCTTTTCTGAAATAGCTATATTTTATTTACTTTTATTTTGGATAGCTATGGCTGGAATTTCCAATATTATACTGAATAACAGTGGTAAGAGTGAGCATTCTTGTTTTCTTCCTTCTCTTACAGGAGACGCTTTCAGCTCTTAATCAGTGAGTGTCATGTTAGCTGAATTTTTCTCATATATGACCTTAACTGGGTTGAGGTATGTTTCCTCATGCCCAATTTGAGGAGAAACTTAATCATAAATAGATATTGAATTTGTCAAAACATTTTATGACTCTTTTGAGGTGACCATATAATTTTTATTTTTCAATTTGTTAGTTTGGTGTATCATATTGATTAATTTGTGGGTAATGAAACAATTTTGCATCCCTGGAATAAAAGGGACTTAAAAATACTGTATAATCCTTTTAATGTTTTGTTTGCTTTGCTAACAATTTAGTGATGATTTTTGCATCTATGCTTATCAGTAGTATATAACCTGTAATTTTATGAAATATTTGTTCCTCTTTTAGTAGTAGTGTGATAAACAAATGTGGGGTAGGAAGCCTTACTTCCTCTACAAATTTTTGGAATTCTCTGAGAAATATAGGTAATAGCTCTTCTGTAAATATTTGGAAGAAATCACCTGTGAATTTGCCTAGGCCTGAAATTTTGTTTCTGGGAGATTTTGTTTAATTACTTATTCAATTTCATTAGTGATAATCTGTTAATATTCTCCATTTCTCATTCCATCCTGGAGATTATGTCTTTCTAAGAAATTGTCCATTTCTTCTAGGGATTTGATTTTAATTGACATATAATTTCTTGTATCATCTTATGATGCTTTCTGTTACTTTGATATAAGCTGTAACTTCTCATTTATTTTGGAGCTTTTTAATCTGTACTCTCTTTTTGCTCATGAGTCTCGTTAAAGTTTATCAGTTATATTTATCATTCAAAAGCCATTATGTAGTTTGATTAGATATTTCTATTTTTAATCTTTATTTTTTTATTTCTGTTCTGACCTTCCAGCTGTCTTTCCATCTACTAACAAGTTTCTTTATTATTTTTCTACATCTTTTGTTTGTAAGATTATTTTATGAGAGTGAGATGTGTCTTATTTGTATAAGTGGGATTATTTTGCTATAAGCATCCCTATAAATACTGCATTTGCTATACCCCATGGACTTTGTTTTTGTGGTCATATTTCTTTATGTATTTTTTCTTTGATTTTTGCAGCAATCCATTGGTTGTTTAATATTCTATGATTTATCCTACACAATTTACAATTTTTCTCAGGTTTTTTCCTTGTAGTAAATTTCTATTCTGACAGAATCCATATGTTTCTTCACAAAACAAGGAGAAAAATGAAAAAATTTGTACAAAATTGTGAAAGACCCAAATTTTATAAAATTATCTTTGAATAATGAACAAAGCTGTGGGTATTATCCTCCCTGACTTAAGAATATACTGCAAAGTTACAGTAATCAAAACATCAAAATATATCACTAAAAGAGTCACATAGATTAATGGAACAAAATAAAGAGTCCTAAAATAAACCCACACTCATATGGTCAGTTAGTCTACAATGAAGGAGGCAAGAGTATGCAATGGGAAAAAGGCAGTCTCTTCAACAAGTAGTTCTGGGAACACTGGACAGTACATGTAACAGGAAGATGTAAGAGCACTTCCTCCCATGTTATACAAAGTAAGACAAAAATAGATTAATTTCCTAAATGTTAACATGAAATTATAAAATTTCTGACCAACAACAGGAGCAGAACTGCCTATGAGATAAATCATAGCAATTTTTACTTTTGATCTATCTCCTAAGTAAAAAAAAAAGGAAAACTAACAAAAACAGTTTTTAATTTTACTGAGGAAATAATAGGTATAATATGTGATATAGGGATTCCACTTCTTGTATAATTGTGAAGTGAAAAACCTTTTGCATAGTGAAGGAAACATTCAGCAAGACTTATGACAATACACAGAATAGAAGGAAGAGTTTCAGACAATGAGACCAACAAGCTATTAATATCCATAATGTATATATAGCATATTAGACACAATATTTAAAAAAACAAAGACCCCCAAAATAAAAACAGTTGAAAGATCTTCATTGAAATTTTTCAAAAACAGACATGTGGATGATTTTCATGCACATAAAAAGAAACATAACTTTGCTATTAATTAGGAAATCATAAATCAAAACCAGAATGAAATATAATCTCACAGGATCAAAATGGCTATTAACAAAAAGTCTACAAATGACAAACGTTAATAACAATGTTGATAAAATGGAACCCAGGTACACTGTTGGTGAAAATATAAACTGATGAATCCACTATTATAAAAGTGTGGACAGTGCTCAGAAAACTAGAAATAGAAGCATTATATGCTGCAGGAATTCTAGTTTTATGTATAAATCTCAAAAAAGAATGAAAATATTAACTTTAAAGGATACATTACCCCCAATATTCTTAACATCATCATTTATAGTAGCCAAGGATAGATGAACAACTCAACTGCCATCAACAGATGATTTGCTGAAGTAGATGTGAGATATAGATAAAATAATAAATACTTCATCATTGTCAAATTAAAAAATAAACTTCTGCCATTTGGAACAATGTGACTGGACCCAGAGAGTGTTGCACGTAGGAAAGTAAGTCATACAGAGAAAAACAATCTATGTTGTAACTTAAATGGGGAAAATAAAGATATAAGAGAAATAATCATAAAAAAACACGAAAAGAATCACATAGATATGGGTACTGTACCAAGTAGTGGTTTCCTGTGGGGAAAGAGAAGAAGGATGGAGAAGACAGAAATGTGTAAGCTACTATTAGTAAATTAGAGAACCAGCAGGGCTATATTTACATCACAGAGAAATATTTAAATAATTTAATTGATATTAAAGAGATTATAGGGATATATTATAGTAAAATGAACATGTAGATGGGAAAAACTTTGAAGAAAAGAACCCAGGAAAATCAAAATATTTTGTAGTACTATGATATTAGGGGAGGTGATTTGTTCACTTTCTTTACTGTTCTTATATTGTCCTTTGTAGAATTTAAGCTTTTAATTGAAAAAGTATATACATTTAAAAGTGACATAAGTTTAAATTATTTTTGTCTCTCCCCTTAAATCTACAGTCAGTAGAGCGTTCACATCTCAACAAAAATAACAACACAAAACAATACTCCAGAATACATGTGAACAGGTGAAGTTTGGTGGACTAAAACCCACAAAGGTGGCGGGAGTGAGGAAAGAGCAGATTTGGTGTCTGCAACCATGGCACCCTGACTAGGATATCTGAGCCCACATGTTGAGAGAACCCAGTAGAGTCAGGGTCTCAGTAATTCACACAGCTTCCGCCCCCAACTGCAATAGTACTCATGGTCAAATGTAGCTGGGATGGAGCCACAATGGAGACAGAAATTCCATCTTTCAGACACTCAGACATTCATGACACTGTCCCTACTTCCCATTCACAGTGGTGGAGACAAAGTACCTTGCAACACTGGACATAGCAAAGGCACTTGTCTGATTCCAAATACCCACCTGTCTTTAACCTTTCTGCAATGTGTAAACTGAGTCTCAAGGGATATCAGATAAAAGGAAGGGTTTGCTGTTCCAGTGAGAAGAGTGGCATTAACTACCAGAGAAGTCTAAGAAGTGACAATTAAAGCACATCTTTTATCCAGACAGTAGTGACTGGAAAGTGCCATTTTGAAATATTATCAAAGGTAGCTCAGAAAAGTAAAACCAAAAATTGTGCAATATTGCAAACTACCAGAAAACAAAAGCAAGGACTCCAACTCCCAACCTGTTATTTTGTGTCATCAGAGCAATAAATTTTCAAGATCATGACCAATCACAGTAAATTTATAGGGCATGCACACACACAGATACACAGACACAGACACTGACACAAACACAGTCACACACGCACATGCACCTGTGCACACACACACACACACACAATGTCAACCTTGAAGCAAACAAACTTAAAGTCATAGTATATTGCCATATATCTAATACAGAATCCGAATAGGTGTCATACAGAAACTCAATACAAAAAAAAAATACTAAGAAAGTAGTTTAGTGAGCTCAGGAATAAATGAAATGATGATAAGGAATACATTACCAAAGAGATTGAAACTATGAAATAACCAATTATTGTTTGAGGACCAGTAGAACTTAATAAATGGGATGAATAATGCAACAGAAAGCATTGGAAGTAGACTGTCTTTGTGTAATAGAGATTAGCAAACTCATCAATACAAAACTAGAAATAATAGGAGAGGGCAGAGATACAAGATATTAAAAAGTGAGGAAATTCAACAGAAGCCATCAGATCTCCCCAGAAAGTGTACATTAGAGTGGAAACCTGGAGGGAGAAGAAAGTTAGAAGGCAGCTGATGGTTTATTTAAAGATGTAATGGTTGATAAATTCCTGAACCTGTGTAAGGAACTGATATACAATTCCGTGAGCCAATAAAACACCAATAAATTTAAGAGAAAGGGACCTCCTTCAAGGTACATCATATGCAAATTGGCAATGACAGAGAAAAATTTAAAACACAGCCAAAAATAGTTATGATAATCTACAAAGGAACCTCATTAGGCTATGAGCAGATTTCTGAGAAGGAAACATTGGCAAATGTTAAATAAAATTACATTTCATACTACTGAAATTAGAAATAACTAACCCAATAATACTTACACCATTATCACTTAGATATAAAGTGAAAATAAAGACTTTATCAGACAAACAAAACTTGAATGTGATGAAAAAAACAAAACTGAGACAGCAAATAAGAGGTGTAGAAAAGAAATCTAAGAAATATAAAATGGCAAATATATGCAAAACATTGAACAAAATGCTAAGGAGATACCACAAGAAATTTGCAACTGTTACTTTGGGTATGTTTTTAAATACTACTATACTATATGAATAAAAAGAGAGAAAAATAGGAAAACATGGGCAATAAATATAGATACTTCAAACTGGTAACTTGTTTACAACAGTAAAAGAAATAATTTGAGTCAGTAATCATAAAAAGAAAAGAGTAAAAATAAAACAATATTAAAGGAAGCTTTTATCCACGGAAAGACGACTTAATTATACATGAGATGTATTTTCTAATTGAAGTACAGAAGATGTACTATATTGTGTTGTTTCAGATGTGCAGCATAGATATTCTAACAACTTTCTAGATTATATTGCATTATGTATTATTACAATGATTGTAACTTACAAGTATTTTAAACTATTGTGTATAATTCCATGACCTATACAGATTATCAATGTTTCTTCTCTCTTTATTTATACTACTTTGTATCTGTCAATGTTCTACCATTAAATTCTCTTTCCCTTCACTTTGTTAAACATTAATTTTTCCCATATCTTTGAGTCTGCTTAAGTCTTGTCTATCTAATCTCTTTACCTATCCATCATTTCTCTATCTATCTATCTATCTATCTATCTATCTATCTATCTATCTATCTATCTATCTATCTATTTATCTATTTATCTGTCTGTTTGTCTATTTATCTATCATGTATTATCCTTCTATCTATTTATCTGTCATCTATCAATAGATAGCTATAGATAGATATACACAGTTATTTGTTATACTTTAGATTCCACATATAAATTACATAATATAGTTTGGTCTTTGTCTTAGTTACTTCACTAAGCACAATATTTAGTAGGTCCTTTTATGATGCTGAAATAGCAATGTATTATACTTTTCATGGCTGAGTAATATTCCATTGTATATTTATAGAAACATCATATATTCTTAAGTCCATAGTCTACTGTGGACCCTTTGATTGCTTCCATGTCTTGCATATTATAAACAGTGCTGTTCTGAACATTGGTTCTTCTCAATTTAGGTTTTTTTCCCCAGATTTTTTCTTGGAGAGTTACTTCTGAGTCATATGGTAGTTAACTTTTTAGTTTTTAAACAAATCTAAATACTGTTTTCCATATAAGTTCCAACAATTTACTTTCCTACGAAGAGAAAACCAAATATCTGTTACCTCCACATTGTCTCCAACACTTTCTATTTGTAGAATTTTTGATAATAGCCATTTGACCAGTTTTCAGTGATACCTCATTTTGATTTTGATTTGCAATTATCTAATAATTAGTAATGTTGAGCAATTTTATCACTTGCCTGTTACTCATCTGTAAGTTTTCTTTGGAAAAATATTAACTCAGGTACTCTGCTCTAGTTTTTGATTGGATTTTTGTTTTCCACCTTGAGTTGTGTAACCTAAATCCATGTTACATCTATTAACCTACATCTATTAACCCCTGGTCACATGCATTGTTTGCAAATATGTTCTCCAATTGCACAGGCAGTGTTTTCATTTCATTTATAGTGTCCTTAACTGTGCAGAAATTTTCAAGTTTTTTTAGGTCCCACTTGCTTATTTTTCCTTTTATTTCTTTTGCCTTAGGAGACTGATATAAGAAAGTATTCCTATGATATACATCCAAAAGTGAATCACCTATATTCCCTTCTAGCAGTTTTATAGTATCAGGCCTTTCATTTAGGTCCTTAATAAACTTGGAGTTTATTTTTGTATATGATGTCAGGGAATGCTCTCATTTCACTGTTTTACATGTAGATGTCCAGCTTTCACTACACTATTCATTGATGAGACTGTCTTTCCTCCATTGTGTACTCTTGCCTCTTTTATCATAGTTTCATTTCTCATAGGTGTGTGGAATTATTTCTAGGCTCTCTATCTGGTTTTTTTTTTTCAATTATATCTCTGTGCCAATGCCATGCTGCTTGTATTACTTAAGCTTTGTAGTATAGTAAGGTATCTGGGAGGGATATACCTCCAGATTTGTTGTTTTTCCTCAACATTTCGGCAATTTTTAATGGTTTCATGTAAAACTTAGAGATATTTATTTTCTGGTTCTGTGGAAAATACTACAGCTTCATAACAGGAATTGCACTAAATCATTTGGTTTCTTTGTGTAGTACGGCCATGTTTGCAATATGAAGTCTCAATCCAAGACCACATCTTTCCATTTGTTTGAATCATCTTTAGTTTCTTTGTCAATGTTTTATTATTTTCAGTGTTTAGATCTTTCACGTATGTGGTTACATTTATTCCAAGATATTCGGGGGTATGGGGTTTTAATTATTATTGCTTTCAACGTCCATTTTATGGTATCTCATGATTAATGTGTAGAAATGCAAGAGACTTCTTTACATTAATCTTGTACCCTGCTCCCTTGATGAAATTATTTGTTGTTCATAATAGTCAGTGTGAAGCCCTTAGGATTCTCTATGTAGATTGTTATGCCATTAGTACTAGTAACAATTTTACCTCTTTCTTTCCATTTTGCATTTCTTTCATTTCTTTTTCTTTTCCTTTTCTTTTCTTCTATTATTATTGAACAGATGTGGTGAGAGTAGGAATCCTTGTTTTGTTCCCGAATTTACCCATAAGGCTTTCAGCCTTTTCCCTGAGAATTATATATGATTATAAATGGCCTTTATTATGTTGAGAGATGTTTCCATTGTACTCACTTTCATGAGAGTTCTGATTATGAACGTATGTTGAATTTTGTCAAATGTTTTTTCTTAATGTATTGACATGGTATTGTGTATTTTGTCCTTCCCTTATTAGAGATATGTCACGCTGATTGACTTGTGTATGTTGAACCATCCTTTTGACTCTGGAAGGAGTCCAACTGATCATCATGTATAATCTTTTCTATGTATTGCTGGATTCATTTGTTGATGTTTTTTGAGGATTTATGAATGTATATTCATCAAGGATATTGGATTTTCATTTTCATTTTTTTTTGTTAGTGTCTTTGACTGGTTTTGTTATCAGGGTAATGGTAGCCTCATAGAATAACTTTGGGAATTTTCCTTCCTCCTTCATTTTTAAAATAGCTGGGGGAAAAGGGGTTTTACTGAAAGCATCTCGGCATTTTGTTCAAGGGGTGTTTTTAAATTATAGATTTAATTTAACTTATACTGATTACTCTTTTCAAGTTCTCAGTTTTCTTTTTATTCAGTGTTGGCAGGCTGTACATTTCTAGAAATTTGTCCATTTCCTTTAGGTCGTCCAGTTGGTTGTCATGTAACAGCTCATAGTGCTTACATAATCATTTTTTGTATTTCTGTAAAATCAGATGTTATTTCTATTGTTTCATTTCTTATTTTGTTAGGGTACAGTCTCTGTATTTCTTGATAAGGCTGGCTAAATGTATACCTGTTTGTTAATATTTTTAAGGAAATTAAAGCTGTTGATTATATGATTTGTTATTTAATTTTCAACTTTTATTCTATTTATTTTCAACATAATCATTAAAGATTTGTCATTCTACTACCTTTGTGTTTTGTTTGTTCTTATTTCTCTCTATTTTGTGTAGTATGCTTGGTACTTTCTATGAGGTTTTTCTTGTTCCTTGTGGAAGTCATGATTTGTTCTCATCTACCCTCTTAGATTTGTTTTTGCTGTATCCCATACATTTTATGTAGCTGTGTTTTCATTGTAATTTGTCTCCAGGTATGATTTTATAACCTCTTTGATTTCATCACCTCTTTGATTTCATCATTGACCTTTCTTTATTTTTTTTAAAGGATGTGATTTGGCTTTATGTTTGTGCTTTTCCTATTCTTCTTTCTAGTGTTGATGCACAGTATCATACTTTTGTGTATGGAAAACTACTTGCTGTAATCTATATTTGCTTAAACTCCCTGAGGCTCATTTCATGACATAATATGTGGTTAATTCCTTAGGCAGCATCCTGTGCACACTTGAAAAGTTTATGTGTTCTGCTTTTCTGGTGTAGTGTCCAATAGCTCACTTAGGTTCAAATGATCTAATATGCTATTAAGACCTCTGTTTCCTTACAAATATTCTTTCTGGATGATCTGGCCATGAGAATAGTGAGGAGTTAAACTCATTTACTATTATTGTTTTATAATGAATTAATTTTTCTTGTCTACTGAAATTTATTTTTATATCTAGGATCTACGGTGTTTGGTCCATATATAATTTAATGAGTGTAATATCCTATTTTTTTATTGATCCTTTTTTCTTTATATAATCTCATATTTTTTTTCATTTTGGCCCTTATTTTAAAACGTATTTTCTATGAGTTGAACATTGCAATCTGCACTTTATTGTCATTTCCATAGAATATCTTTTCCATTTTTTCCAGACTATGTTTATCTTCCACAATAAAGTGAGAGTTTCTTTGGGGGAGGCAAAGATGGAGGAGTAGAAAGATGCTTGTAGCTCACCCTTTCCACAAATGCACCAAGACTCATATCCACAGACCCACTCAGCTAACCAGAGAACCTGCAGAAATCTGACAGATCATTGTCCTCTTCAGTAGATAAAGATGTGAAAAATCTGGTAGGAGAAAAGGAAGAAAGAAAGAATAAAAGGTAAAACAGAAAGGGACAGGCCCCACGGGGAGGGAGAAGCAAAGAAGGATTGGTGCTCATTCACTATGTCTCCCCTCTCCAACTGAGAGATCGGCAGGACGGAGGGGGAGCCTCCGAGGCTTGGCCCTGTACATAGTATAAGTTGAATGACAGAACTAAATTAAACAGGCACAGAGAATCCCTGTGACACCCAGCCGAAGATGCAGCCCGGAAGCTGGGGGCAGGGCCATGCTGCCCGCGCTGGGTGGTAGATGGGAATCGGTGCACTGTGGTGGCCTGGGGGAATGGAGTGTGCTTTAGCCATTGCTGTGGGTGCACAGGGCAGAACAACCTGGGCCCCCCATAAAACAACAGGGCAGATGTGCCCTATTGGTGGAAGGGTGCCATCCCCATCTCTGAAAATCCACAAAAGTTTCTAGGTGAAGAGAGCTGGGGCTCAGACACAGCCACCATACACTCTGGTGCTTTGCCCCCAGGTGGCAGTGGGGGCAAAACCTGCATCTACACCTAGGGGCTTAGCAGCATCAAGGGCCAGACTGAGACTTGTCGACAGCATGAGGCAAATATGATACTACAGTCTGGTTCCTTAGAGAACATGTCTGCCAAGACAAACAAGGAGCTCGATTTTGGCCCAGACCAGAGACAGGGCTATTCCTCAGTCTTCCCTGAGCCCACGTCTGGTGTGCAAACCCGAGGCAGAGCGTACAGAGGCACAGAGCAGCAGAGTGATTGGCAACCTGAGAGGGCGGGTTGCCCCTCAAGTTTTGAGCTGGAATGCAGCCCCTGACCATGGTGCTGGGAAAGGGCATAATGCCCAATCCTTCCTTGTCAGTCTGCAACATCTGTCTGCAGCATCGGGCAGGGCAGTGACAAAC
Source organism: Vicugna pacos (assembly GCF_048564905.1). Taxonomy (NCBI): domain Eukaryota; kingdom Metazoa; phylum Chordata; class Mammalia; order Artiodactyla; family Camelidae; genus Vicugna; species Vicugna pacos. The sequence continues at coordinate 3,392,034 of NW_027328738.1, forward strand.
AAGCCCAGAGTAAAGGGAGCTGCACCTGAACCAGTGTTTAGTGTAGAAGGGATCTGCTTTCCAAATGTCCTGGGAGCAGCACAGATGAGGGCTTCAATGGAGGGCCTCTGGAAACAGCAAGCTGAGCTTCCAAAACAGGATGAATACAGAAAGATTTCACATTAAAATTACACAGTCCCCAGGAGGACACAGACCACCCCCTTGTTTTAATCTGTTTTTAGCTGTTCCATTTTCTATTAACCTCTTAATTTATACTTCTTATTCAATTATATATACCCCCATTTTAATCCCTTTGAAATTTTTAAAAATATTTTTATTATTATTATTTTTCAAACTCTGCTTCAATTTGCTTTAATATTATTCATTATGCAATGTCTTCAAAGCTTTATTTCTCCCTTCTTTAAAATTCTTTATCTCTCTCCCTCTTTTTTCTGTTTTCTAAGTTGTATTACTACATTGTCATTAGGTAGATCTACTCCTTTAGGACCACAGTATATAACAAATACTCCATAAAAATCAGTACCAGAGAGATAGTAGAAAGATGAAGAAGCAGAGAAACTATCCCTAATTAAAAGAACAAGAGAAATTCCCTGAAATAATGATCTGTGAAATAGACATCGATATCCTACTAGATGAAGATTTCAAAATTGGAGTGATCTAAGTACTGAAGGAAATAAAAGAGTTAGTGTTTAGACATATAAAATATGTCAAAAATGAAATGGAAGCTATAAAGGAGAGCCGAGTAGAATAGGTAAACCTGTTGACTGAGATGAGGAATGATTTAAAGGCATAGCAAAGCTGACTATATAACGCAGAGGAACAAAATAGTGACTGAGAAGACAGGACAATAGAAAGCACCCAATCAGTAGAGCTACAAGAGAAACAATGGGAAAGTAATGAAAAAAGCATAAGGCACCTATGGGATAATAGAAAGTATGCCAAATTTGGCATGATAAATGTCCCAGAAGGGGAAGAAATATCAAAGGGGATTACAAATATTTTTGTAGAAATCATGACTGAGAACTTCCCAAACTTAAAGAAGGAATCAGATATCCGATACGGGAAGCTCACAGTGTACGAAACAGGAAGAACACAAATACACCCAAACCAAGACATATAATTAAGAAGGCCAGAGTCACGGATAAAAACTGATCCTAAAGACAGCATGAGAAGAGCAAAGAGTGAGTACAAGGGAATCCCCATTAGGCTCCCAGGTGATTTCACTACAAAATTACTACAGACCAGAAGGGAGTGGTATTCAAAGTCCTGAATGAAAAAAAATATTATATCCTAGGATACTTTAACCAGCAAGGCTATCCTTTTTGGTAGAAGGAGACATAAAGATTTTCTAAGACATGAAAAAGATTCAAAAGTTCAGCAAAACTTGACCCAAGCTTAAAGGATTATTGAAAGGTCTTCTCTAAAAAGAAAAGTAGCAGGATGCTACAGAAATGTGAAACTCACAGCTGGAAAGGTGATAACCCATGAATTACAAATAAAATACACACAAAATTTTAAAACAACACATACAAATCACTGAGAGTGGGGGAGGGAGACAGGAAAATAGAGAATTTATTTTTTGGTCTTTCTTTTTAAAATTTTTTGTTCTCGGTAGGATGGGTTTGAGATCATGTTACTATCTGATTAATAAAAACAGTTATATTAATGGTCTAATGGACTTATATAAAAGGGTAACTAGAAGACAAAAACTTATCAGGGTGTCACTGAAACTAAAAAAAATTTATGATAATACAAAGCAAAATTACCAAACCATAAAAGGAAGATGAAAGGGACAAAGAGGAAATACCAAATCAACTGCAAATATAAGGTCAAATTGTCAATAAACACAAACCTATCATCAATTATTGTAAATGTTATTTGACTAAATGCTCCAGTCGAAAGTCATAGAGTGGCAGGCTGGATGATAAAGCAAGAACCTTTAAAATGTGGCATGCAAGAGACCCACATCAGAGAGAAGGGCACATATAGATTGATAGTGAAAGGATAGAAAAAGGGCATTTCATATAATTGGAAAAACCATAAAAGCAGGTGTTGCAGTACTGACTTCAGACAAAATAGTCTTTAAAATAAAGGCCATAAAGAAAGAAAAAGAAGGACAATTTATAATGATTGAAGGAGTGATACAATATGAGGATAGCACACTCGTTAATACATATGCACCAAATATCGGAGCACCTAAGTACATAAAATAATTACTAACAGATATAAAGGGGGATTCATATTTGGAGATTTCAACACTGCATTAACATAACTAGACAGATCATCGAGACAGAAAATAAATTAGGCAACAGAGAATTTATATAATACAATAGAAATATTACTCTTCGTGAATATTTTCAGAGCATTGCACCCCCAAAAAATAGGATATACATTCTTTTCAAGTTCACGTGGAATATTTTCCAGGATTCATGATGCACTTTGGCACAAAAGAAACCTCAGCAGTTTTAAGATGTTAGAAATTACCTCAAGTATCTTTACTGACCACAATGTCATGAGGCTAGAAATCAACAACAGAGAAACAAAGGGAAAAAAAGGAAAGCATAGGGATTAAATAATATGTTATTAATAAACAAATGGGTCAATGAAGAAATCAAAGCTGAAATGAAAATGTACCTTGAGACAAAAGAAAATGAAAGCAAAACCACACAATATTTATGGGACACAGCAAAAGCAGTGCTGAGAGGGGAGTTTATAGTGATACAGGCCTTCCTCAAAAATGAAGAACAACCACAAATAAACAATTTAACCCACCAGCAGAATTAACTAGAAATAGAAGAACAAAAATACCCAAAAGACAGCGGAAGGAAGGAAATCATAAATATTGCGGAGGAAATAAATAAAACAGAGATCAGAAAGAACACAGGAAGAAATCAACCAATTCAAAAGCTGGTTTTTCCAAAAAGTAAGTAAAATCGACAAACCTCTGGCCAAACTCAAAAAGAAGAAAAGAGAGAGAGCACAAATTACCAAATAAGAAATGAGAATGCAGAAATTACCACAAAAAATTAGAAATACAGAAAATCATATGAGAATAGTATGAAAATATATTGAACCAAACTGTGTAATCTACAATAGATGGACAAGTTTCTGTAATCATACTGTCCACCAAGACTGAATCAAGATGTAACTGAACCCTTGAAAAAGCAGAGCACCAGAAATGAAATTTAAATAGCAATATAAAACTTCCCTACAAATAGCAGTCCATGACCGGATGGATTCACTGAGGAATTCTACCAAACATAACAGAAGAACTCATACCAGTCCTTCTCAAACTCTTCCAGATGTTTGAAAAGGAAGGAATACTCCCAAAGTCATTCTATGAAACCACAATCACCCTGATACTACAACCAGGCAAAGTCACTACCAAAAAAGAGTATTATAGACCAATATCATTGATGAACACAGACACCAAAATCCTCACCAAAATAGTAGCAGATAGAATCCAACAACACAGAAAAAAGATTATACATCATGACCAATTGGGGATCATGCCAGGGACACAGGGGTGGTTCAACATATGCAAATCAATTAATGTAATACAGCACATCAACAAGAGAAAGAACCAAAACCACATGATCATCTCAATAGATGCAGGAAAGCATTTGATAAAATTCAACACCCACGTATGATAAAAACTCTCACCAAAGTGGGCATAGAGGGAATATATCTTAACATCATGAAAGCTATTGATAACAAACCTACGGCCAGCATAATACTCAACGGTGAGAAAGTGAAATCCTGCCCACTAAAATCTAGGACAGTAAAAGGATGTACACTATCACGACTCCTACTCAAGATAGTCTTGGAAGTCCTAGCCACAGCAATCAAACAAGAGAGAGAAGTAAAGTGGATGCAAATTGGAAAGGAAGAGGTAAAAGTCTCACTATATACAGAGAATATGTAACAATATATAGAAAACCCTACAAGATCCAGACAAAATTTACTGCAGCTGATCAAAAGATTCAGCAAGGTAGCAGGTTACAAGATTATGCTTCAAATATCAGTGGCATTTCTTTACGCTAACAATTCAGATAATACTATAGAGCTATAGTCAACATGACAACAGTGTATTGGTAGAAAAACAAACATATATGTCAATGGAACAGAAAAGAAATCCCAGAAATGAACCCACGAAAGTTTGGTAAATTTATCTTAGACAAAGGATGCAAGAAATTACAATGGAATAGAGATAGTGTCTTCAGCAACTCGTGTTGGGAAAACTGGACAGCAGCATGTAATTCAATGAAGCTAGAACACTCCAAAAGAAGCTAGAACACCATAGAAAAAAAATAAACTCAAAACAGATAAAACACTTAAACATAAGACAAGATACAATAAACCTCCAAGAGGAAAATATAGACAAAATGTTATCTGACATACGTTTCGAAAATTTTCTCGTAGAAGAAATAAAAGCAAGAATAAACAAATGAGACCTAATGAAACTTATAAGCTTCTGCACAGTAAAGACACCGGAAGTAAAACAACAAGACAACTTACGGAATGGGAAAAATTTGCATATGAAACCGTCAAAGGCTTGATCTCCAGAGTATATAATCAGATCATCCAACTGAATAAGAAAAAATAAACAACCCAATCCAAAATTGGGCAGAAGACCTAAACAAGCAATTCTCCAAGGAAGATATACAAATGATCAAAAGGAACATCAGAAAATGCTCAAAATCACTGATTATCAGAGAAATGCAAATCAAAACTGCAATTAGATATCACCTCACACCAGTCAGAATGGCCATCATTCAAAAATCCACAAATGACAAATGCTGGAGAGCCTGTGGAATAAAGGGAACCGTCCTTCACTGCTGGGGGCAATGCAGGTTGGTGAAGCCACTGTGGAAAACAGGATGGAGATTCCTCAAAAGCTTTGGAATAGACTTACCATATGACCCAAGACTCCCACTCATGGGCATAAATCCAGAAGGAACCCTACTTCAGGAAGACACCTGCACCCCAATGTTCATAGCCAGCACTATTTATAATAGCCAAGACATGGAAACAGCCTAAATGTCTATCGACAGTTGACTGGATAAAGAAGAGGTGTTATATTTATACAATGGAATAGTAGTCATTCTTATAAACTGACAACATAATGCCATTTTCAGCAACATGGATGGTCCAGGAGAAAATCTGTCTAAGTGAAGTAAGCCAGAAAGAGAAAGAAAAATACCATGTGAGATGGCTCATGTGTGGAATCAAAAAACAAAACAAAATCAAGAAAAAATGCATAAATACAAAACAGAAATATACTCGCAGGCAGAGAATACAAAGTGTTGGTTGCCAAGGGGTGTGGTGTGGGAAGAGATAGGCTGGGAGGTCAAAATTGTAAAATAGATAAACAGGATTGTACTCTATAGCACAGGGAAATATATAAAAGATCTTAACGGCAGCTCATAGGGGAAAAAATGGGACAAAAAATGTATATATGTTCATTGTACCTAAAAAATTGTGCTCTAAAATGGACTTTGAGACAACTTTGTAAAATGATTAAAAAACAATTAAAAAAAGTTAAAAAAAAGGAAAAACATGATCCTAAATATTACAGGTGTTAATATAAAGTAAAGAGCAAAAACAACTATTCAAAAAGTAGTAAAGCCAAAGATTTTGTTTTTTGTTTTCTTTTTAAGATAAGCAAAATCAAAAAACCTCTATCCAGGTGTATCATGAAGAAAAGAGAGATGTTCCAAAGAAATAAATTCAGAAATAAAATTGGAGAAATAACAATTGTTCCCTCAGATATACAGAAAAGGGAACTTTTTGTCACCAATTACATGCCAATAAACTGGACAACTTAGAAGAAATAGACAAATGCCTAGAAATAGACAGAGATAAGGAGAAACAAATAATTTGAACAAACTGATTACTAGAAGAAAGATAGAATCTGCATTTAAAAAAATCATTAAACATTGGTGCAGATTTAAACTGCTCCCATGGAGAATTGCACAAAAATACAAAGCAGGACTTATACTCTTCAAACTATTCAAAAATAGTGAAGATGTGGGGAACTCCCATATTAATTCTATGAAGTTTTCATTACCCTGATAGCAAAGCCAGCAAACAAAGTACAAGCAAAGAGAATTTGAAGCCAATAACTTTGATTGAAATAGATGCAAAAATTCAAAATAAGTACTATTAATAAACTAAATCCAGCAATATCTAAAATGAATCATACAACATGATCAACGTTAATTCATTGCAGGATCATAAGAGAGGTTGAAATTACATGAAATCAATCAGTTTGATACACCACATTAACAAAAGAAAAAGGGAAAATGACTTGGTCATCCCAATAAATCGATAAACAGCATTTCACAAACTTCAACTTTCATTCATTAAAACAGCAGCCGCAAGAACAACAACAACAAGAACAGTAGAATCAACAAAAACAGAAACTTCTTACCAAAGTAGGATTCAGGAAATATATCTCAACATAACTAAAGTCATTAATTACAGACCCACAGACAACATAATATGCAAAGGTGAATAACTGAAAGCCAAATTAAGGAATAAGACAAGGATGCCCAATCTCAACATTTCTGTTAAACACAGTATGGGAAGTCATTGCAACATCAATCAGACAAGAAAAAAAGTTATTCAAGTTGGATTGAATGAAGTAAATCTGGTATTATTTTAGATGACAGGATAATCTATATAGAGAACCCTAAAGATTCTCCACATGAAAACAATTAAAACTATTAAAGACATTTAGCAAAGTAGGATGATTGATGATTAATATACAAAAACTGTCACATTTCTTTATATTAACAAGAAATATTCCATTATTTTAAAAAATCCATATGAAATCAGATCAAAAATGAAAAACGTATGAAAAATTCAAGATAACAAAATCAATAGGACACTGATAAAGAAATTTGTAGTTGATGTAAAGAAATGGAAAGAAATTTCAAGGTCTTATTTTACAGGAATTAATATTGTTAAAATATGTATACTACTAAAAATGTCTACGGATATAAAGTGATTCAGATCGAACTACATGATATTTTCCACAGAACTTAAAACAGTCCTAAGATTTGTATGGAAATGCAAAAGAACTAGAACTGCAAAAGAAACAATGAGGGAAAAGAACAAACTTTGTTGCGTATACCTCCCAGATCTCAGACTATATTACAAAAACTGTAATCAAAACAGCACAATGCTGGAAAACAAACAAACATCTATATCACTGGAACAGAACACAGAGGCTGAAATAAAATATCACACCTATGGTCAACTAAACTATGACAAAGAAACAAAAATATACAATGCCTAAAAGACAGTCTTCAGCAAGTGATGTTGAGAAAGCTAGACATCTACATGTAAATCAATGAAATTAGAACACTCCATCACACTGTACAAATATAAACTCAAAATGTTTTAAATATCTGAATCTAATACATGAAACAATAAAGCTCCTGGAAACTAACATAGGAAAAACAAGACATAAATTGTAGTGAAATTTTCTTATGTCACTCTCCCAAGCTGAAAACAACAAAGGCAAAATAATCAAATAGATCCAAATTAAACTGAAAAGAGTCTATATAGCAAAATAAACAGAATGAAAAGATGAACTTCCAAATGGGAGAAAACATTTGGAAACAATGCAATCAACAAGAGGCTAATTCCTAAATTACACACATCGTTCATACAACTCCATTTCAAAAATCTACAAACAACTCAGCCAGAAAGTGAGCAGAAGGCAATTTTCTATAGACCTATCATATGACCCAGCAATCCCACTCCTGGGCATATAAAGCATAAAATCTGAAAACAAAGAATCCTTGTGTAAAATATAAGAAGTACACTCTGATATTGGACTTAATTTTATTCTAAATATGTTTCCTCTGGCAAGGGAAGAAGATGGAAAACATATGAAGTACACTCTGACATTGGACTTAGTTTGATTCTAAATATGTCTCCTCTGGCAAGGGAAGCAGATGGAAAACAAACAAAATATGTTTGTATCACTCTAAACAGATTTACAATGCAGAAGAAATGATCAATAAAATGAAAAGTCAATGAACACAATGGGAGAATATATTTGCAAGTGATATTTTCCAATCAAGAGTTATTATGCAACTATATTGGAAACTCATACACCACAAATACAAAAAAAAGACCAAACAATCCAGTTAAAAAATGTGTCCTTAGGAACTGAATAGAAAGATCTGAATCAATTTTCTGTAGAAAACATAGAGTTGGCAAAATGACACATGAAAATATGTTCAGAGCTATAAATTATAAGGAAAGTCATAAACCAAAAATGAGACAAGACCTCACACTTGTCATAAGGCTCTCATCAAAAAAAGGAATAGATGTTGGTGAGATTGTGTAGAAAAAGGAACACCGTGAACACTGTTGATAGGAATGCAAAGTATTGATTGCATTGCATATATACATCAAATTTCCTTCATCCATTTTTCTGTCAAGGGATGTTGGGTTTGTAGGCCCCTGTCTGAAGGCTCTAGAGAATAAGCCCTTGGGCTGAACTGACAAACAAGCTGTGAGGAATGTCACGTATCCAGGCTGGATAAGTAATGGCCTACTCAATGTATCCAGTACGGATGGCTGGATAGCCTATGATGGGTAAGATCGTCAGAGGAGGACAACCTAAGACAGGCAAGCCGGCTGGATAAGAGATGACCTTCTTAATGAAATTCCATGATGAAATTTAAAACAATCCTTGATCATTTAACATCCTGTGCTTACTGCAGGAGCGTGGGGACATAAACAGTTTAACATTATTAACATTGTTATAACTTAGATAATATGTGATGCATTGTTCATGTCCTATACAAGCCCTTTTTCTATGAATCAATAAACAGGGATCTGCTTTGCTTCTCTCCACACAGTGTTTGTGTGTATATGATATTGTGCCACTGAAGGGTTAATTTAATTAGTTTGGAGTATATTTAAAGGCTGTTGCATTATATATAATGCTATTTCTGCACCTATTGAGATGATTATGTGAGTTTTATTTCTCATTTTATTAGTGAGGCATGTCACCATTATTGATTTGAATATTTTGACGTATCCTTAAACCCAGGGATAAATCCCTTAACTCGTATATGTGTATGATATATTAAATGTGTTGTTGAAATCATTTTGCTTGTGTTTTGTTGAGAATTTTGGCACATATGTTCATCAGGGATAATGTTCTATATTTTGCATCTAATGTCCTTTTTAGCTTGGTTGTGCAAATAAAGCTGGCATCATAAAACTTCTTTGGAATCTTTCACCCCCTTCAAATTCTTGAAAGTTTTAGGGAAGAATTGGTGAATAATTGTCTTCAAATATATGACAGATTTAACCAGTAATGTCATCTTGTAAATTTTTTCTGGTTTGGGAGGTTTGGATTACTGATTTACTATTAAACACTTTTGCTGAATTTAACTTCCTAATTTCTTCTTGATTCAGTATGGGAAGACATATGTTTCTGGGAATCTGTCTTTTGTTCTAGGTCATTCAAATCGTTGGCTAGTGGTAAACTTTTATGATGCTATGCACCTCTACATCAGTGGTAATATCTGCTCTTTTATTTCTAATTTAATTTGAGTCATTATTTTCTTAACCAACGTAAAATTTGTCTACTTTATGTTGAAAAGAAACAGACTTAGGATTTTTTTTATCTTTTCAATTGTTTCTCTTGTTATTTGCCTTGCTCTCATTCATTCAATATTCTTCTTTATACTTTGTGTTTACTCCTAGAATCTTGATGTGTAAATATAAGAAGTGTGAATATTTGTATTTCTTTTATTATTAAATATTATTTATTTATTTATTTATTTACATATTTATTCATTTATATATCATTGAAGTATGCCATTTACAATGTGTCAATCTGTGGTGTATAGCACAGAGTTCCCGTACATGCATATATTTCTGTGCCTATTAAACATTACTTCACGTTATTTAACTTACTGCCCTGTGTCATACAAAAAAAATTTTGGAAACATCTATTTTTATATATAATGGATAACATTTATAAATCTACATCTCCCAAATATATCGTCTACCAGTCCCTTTGTGCAGTAATCATAAGATTATTAAGTAGATCTGCTACTGTGTTTCAGTTTTGTAGACGAAATCATAGTGTCCATATCCAAATTTTTTTTTTAAGGTTCTACATACGTCATGTCATGTGTTATTTTTCTTTCTCTTTCTGGCTTATTTCAATTACGATGACACTTTTTGGGGACATCCATTTTGCTGCAAATGTTACTGTTTTATCATTTTTTTTTGCAGAATATTATTCCATTCTGTAAATACAGCATAATTTTGAATACTGTCATCTGTTGTTGGACAGTTAGGTTGCTTCCATTTCGTGGCTGTTGTATATAGCACTGCTAAGAAAATTGGGGTGCAGGTGTCTTTTTGAAATAGGGTTCCCTTTGATGTATACCCTGAAGTGGGATTGCTGGATCATATGCTGAGTCTATTTTTATACTTTAGAGGAATCCCCATCCTGTTTTCCACAGTTACTGCACCAACATCATTCCTACCAACAGTGTAGGAGGGTTCCCATTCTCCACAGCTTCCCCAGCATTTATTGTTTGTGGACTTTTGAATGATGGCCATTGTGACTATTGTGAAGTGATACTTTATTATAGTTTTGAATTGCCCTTCTCTGATAATGATAGTGAGCAATTATTTTTTTTTTCATATATCTGTGTGGCATTTGTATGTCTCTATTGGAGAAATGCTTGTTTAGGGCTTCTGCCCATTTTCAGATTGGGTTTCTTGTTTGTTTTTTTATTATTGTTAGGTTGTATGAAGTCTTTATATTTTGGAAATTTAGCCTTTGTAAGTTGCATCATTTCTAAATATTTTCTTTAATCCTGTAGGTTGTCATTTTGCTTTGTTTATGGTTCCATTTTCTGTGCAAAAGCTTATAAGTTTAATTAGGTCCCATTTATTAATTTTGCTCTTACACCCATTAACTGGATAGGCTGTTCTAGGAGATCATTGCTGAGATTTATCTCAGAGTGTTTTGTCAATATTTTCTTCTAAGAGATATATTGTGTCTTGCCTTACATTTCAGTCTTCAAGCCATTTTGAGCTTATTCTTGTGTCTGGATTGAAGGATTGTTCTAACTCTATTGCTCTGATGCTGCTCTCCAGTTTTCCCAACACCAGTTGGTGAGGAGATGGCCTTTTCTCTGTCATATTCTTGGCTACTCTGTCAAATATTAATTGAACATAGGCCTGTAGATTTATTCCTAGGCTCTCTATTCTCTTCTATTGATCCATATGCCTGTTTCTGTACCAATATCATGTCGTTTTAACTATTGTAGCTCTGCAATAGTGTATGGAGACCAGGCGGGTTATTGCTCCAGCCTCTTTGTCTTCAATATTGTTATGGAAATTATGGATCTTTTCTGATTCTGTGTAAATCTTATGATCATTTGTTTCAGTCCTAAAAATAAATGTTTTGCATAATTTGATAGGAATTCAGTTAGTTTGTGAATTACCTTGGGCATTATGGCCATTTTAACAATATTATTGCTTCCATTACGAGACCATTGGGTATGTTTTCAATTCTTAAAATCTTTCTTGATTTCCTCAATCAATATTTCCTTTTTCTCCATGTATAAGTCATTTGCCACCTTGGTCAGAGTTATTCTTAAGCATTTTATAGTTTTGGGTGCAGTTATTAAAGTGGTTGTTTCCATAATTTGTTTTCCTGATGATTCAATGATAATGTAAAGAAATGTAATTCGTTTTTGTAGATTAATCTGACTACCTAGCCCAGTTCCTTTTTTAGCCTAAGTAATTTTTTGTGAAGCTTTTACAGTTTTCTATAAACAGTGTCATGTCTGCATAACATGACAATTTTACCTCTTCTTTCCCAGTCTGAAAAGTTTTGTTTATTTTCCTTGCCTGATCGTTGTGGCTAGGAATTCCAAGACTATATTGAATTGAAATTGTGAGAATGGGCATCCTAGCCTTGTCTCAGGTTTTTGTGGGAAGGGTTCCAGTTTTTCACCATTGAGTATTTTGCTGGCTATATACTTGTCATAAATAGCTTTCATTATGTTGAGATATGGTCCCTCTATGCCCACTGTGATAAGAACTTTTATGGCAAATAGATGTTAAATTTTATCAAATGCTTTTTCTGCATCTACTGAGATGATCATATCGTTTTTGTCTTCTCTTTTGTTGATATGGTGTATCACAATTGATTGATTGATTTGCATAAGTTCAACCATCCTTGTGTTCCTGGGATGAACCTAACTTGACCATGGTGCATGATCTTTTTTTTACATGATGTTTGATTCTGTTTGTTAATTAATTCTTGAGGACATTTACATCAATGTTTATCAATGATATTGGCCTATAGTTTTCTTTTTGGGGTATTGTCTTTGTCTGGTTTTGGTATCAGGTTGATGTTGGCCTTATGGTGTGAGTTTGGGAGTACTCTCTCCATATTAATCTTTTGGAAGTGTTTTAGGAGGACCGGTATGGATTTTTCTTTGTATGTTTGGTCAAATTCCCCAGTGAAGGTATTTGGGTCTGAATTTTGTTTGCAGAGATTTTTTATTGTATTGATAATGGTATTCCATTTCTGTTGATCTGTCTGTTCAAATGGTTAGTTTCTTCTTGATGCAATATTGGTGGGCTGAATGTTTCCAAAAACTTCTCAATTACTTCCTGGTTATCCAGTTTGTTTCCGTACAGTTGCTCTTGATATTTCCTTATGATATTTTGTAAATTTGTTGTGCTCTTTGTATTTTCTCCATTTTCATTTCTTATATTATTTGGGTTCTCTTTCTTTTCTTGTTGGTGATCCTGCCCAGAGATTTGTCAATTTTGTTTAAAGTTTCAAAAAAGAATTTGATTAATTTTTTTCTATTTTTTAAACCCTATTTCAATTCTTTCCTCCTTGATCTTTACTTTTTCCCCCTTTCTGTTGACTTTTGGTTTTGTTTGCTCTACTCTTCATGATTAGTTTACATAGAATGTCAGATTATTTATTTGAAATTGTACTTCTCCTTTGTGGAGGGCTTTGTCACTATGAACTTCCCTCTTAAACCTGCTTTCACTGTATTCCATAGACTTTTTGAAGTGTTTTGTCATATTTCTTAAGATATTTTTTAATTTCTTCTTTTAATTCATCAACTCCCTCCTTTGTTATAGCACCATGTTTTTTAATCTGGATGCTGTCATTTCTTCTCCCTGTTTTTCTATGATTTATTTCTAGTTTCATGGTATTATACTTAGAAAAGATGCTTGAAATAATATTTACCTTCTTAAATTGTTGAGGCTTCTTCTGTGCCTGAGTTTATAATCTTTCCTTGAAAATGTTCCATGTGTATTGGAAAAGAATGTATATTTTGTTTTTGGGAGAAGTACTCTTTTGGAAGTATCAACCATCTCCAATTATTTTATCATGTTTTAGTATCTTTGTTCCCTTATTAATTTTCTGTGTGAAAGAGCAGTCCAGTGATGGTAATAGGGTGTTATAGTATCCTATTGTGATTTTGTGCCCAGCGATTTCTCTCTTTGTATCTATTAGTATTTGCTTTATGTATTTAGGTGCTGCTATATTGAGTGCATAAGTATTAATGGGTATAAAACCCTCATTTTGTATTGCTCCTTTAATCATCATATCATGTCCTTGTTTATCTTTCTCTATGACCTTTCTTGTAAAGTCTATTTGTGTGAAGTCAGTACTGCTAGTCCTGCTTTCTGGTCATGTGTATTTGCATGCAATATATTCTTCCATCTTCTCACTTTCAACTGTGTTTTCCACTTACTAAATTGGGTCTCTTGTATGCTTCATTATGTAGGGTCTTGTTATATTATCCCATCTGACAATATATATCTTTTAATTGAAGCACTAAGTCCATTATCATTTGTGAGAATTATTGATAGACTGGTGTTTATTTCCATTTGGAACTTCATTTTCCAGTTGATGTGGTATTTCCTTTTTGTTCATTTCTTTTTCTTTTTGTGGCTTGATAGTTTTCTTTTATTATCTTGGTTTCTTTATGGCTTTGCAATTTCATTGTAAGATTTTGACTTATGTTTACCTTGTTGTGTATTTATATTGACCCATAATGTATCTATTTATTTTAACTGATAATAATACAAACTCTTACCCATCCTACAGAGAAGAGAAACAAGAAGAAAATACTCTGTATTGTCCTGTTTCATTCTGTGACCCTTAAAAATTTTGATGTTCTCTTTTACAACATCATATTTATTCTGTTGTAAGTCATTGTAGATATTGCCTTTATAATTATGCCTTTCTCTTTTCTATAGAATCCTGCTTCTTTTGTATTTAGAGTAGATCTTTCATTATTTCATTTTCTCTTGCCAAATTCTTTAAGTATTTGCTTGTGTGGAAGTTATTTACCTCTCCTTCTATTCTCAAAGATAGACTTGCTTGATATAGTATCTTTGATTACAGCTTTCTTTCATTCAGGAATTTCAATATGTCTTGCCACTGCCTTCTGCCGGCTGTATTTGTGTAGGAAACGAGTTTACATTTATTATGTATATAATTATATATATATATATATATATATATATATATATATATATATATATATGTAAAGAACACCTAGAAATGAAGTTAACACATAAGTTGAAAGCATATACGTTAAAAAACTGAAAATATTGGTGAAGGAAATTAAAACTGATCCAAATAAATGAAAAGAACTCTTATGTTAATGATGTGAAACTATGTGGTTGAAACAACCTTTCAACCCAATGGAATCTATGTTTAGTGTGATTCATGTCAAAATAACTATGAGATTTTTCCATTATATAGAACAAATAATATCAAAATTTATATGTAACCACAAAGATCATGAGTTGCCAAAATAATCTTGAAAAAGAGTATTAAATGTAATGGTGTAAAGTTCTCTGATGTTAAACACTCCTACAAAGCTTTAGTAAATAAAACAACATGATACTGGCTCAGAAACAGACACAAATCAATAGAAGAGAATAGAGCACCCAGATATAATCCCTCACACCTATGATCAATTAACCCATGAAAAAGAAATCTAGAGTATAAAATGATCATGAAATTGTTATACTTTTTCTGTAGAGGTTTTACACAAATTTCACTTTAAATTCCAAAACTTTAAAATTATTTCATTTTTTTTTTGCATTATTGATTCCATGTTCACAAATCAAGTATAAATTTGTGTACAAAAGTATGGAGATTGGTTTTATTTCATAGACCCCAAAATTAAATTATTTAAAAAGATTTTGTGGGGAAAATATTTCCACATCACACTATAAAAATAAGCAACATTTATGTTTCATTTTAACTGGATGAATGAGAAGTAAACACAGGCGGAATGTTACACTTGGGTTGCTAGGAGACCAGTCGTTTTATGATGCCACAGCTACTCAGGTTGAGAACAATTGTGATGGCCTAGCAGTTTATCTGTGCAGTCCTGCCAAAGCAGCATTTGAAGTTGCAGTGCTCAAAATCATGCAGATTAGAAAAGTAACTGTAGAAAAAGTTATTTGAGATGACACATGTTTCTTCAGAATTTCAAGATGTGTCTCATAAAGATGGACCAACTGTTTCAGGTAACTCTGGTAGATGTCTATTGTGTGATCAAACATTCTCTGAGGACTTGGACTTGAGGTCTGTGATTGAAGAAAATGCTTTTCAGAGTTTGTCTGAAGAATCTTTGATAAAAAGACCATGTTACACACATTGTGTCTCTGAACCAGATGAAGATAATTATTTTCGTTCTCTGACATTTCCAAGAAATCTCTGGAAAATGGCTAGGAGTAACCAATATAAATCCATCTGGTGGGATGATAATGGATCTTCCATCGTGATTGATGAAGATATCTTTAAGAAGGTAGTTTTGGAAAGAAAGGCCTCTTTCAGAATATTTGAAACTGGAAGTATGAAAAGTTTAGTTAGACAGCTTAACCTTTATGGGTTTAGTAAATTGCGGCAGAATTTCAAAGATCTGCTTGTCTAGCTGACTTTCTGGCAGAAGAAAAAGAAGTCTCTGTTTTAAGCAAGGTATTCAGAAATTTTAGTAACCACTTGGTAACATATATGAAAGTTTATGTTGTACATCCATCAATGGTAATATATATTTAAAGCTAGATTTTGAAAATTGAATAAAATTACCAAGTCTTAAATTCTTTATTTTTTTTTTAAAATTGGGGACAGTGCCATAAGTATTCAAGATTCAGAGAAACTTTGCTTGCAATTATGAATCTTATCAGAAATATATATAAAGGTATTTAAAGCTGCTTGTGAAAAGTGGCATTCACCGTTACTGCAAATGGTAACTTCTTTAATTTGATGACTATACTACTTAAATGTGTATTTTACAAATAAGG
The DNA here is from genome assembly GCF_048564905.1 of Vicugna pacos. Classification (NCBI taxonomy): domain Eukaryota; kingdom Metazoa; phylum Chordata; class Mammalia; order Artiodactyla; family Camelidae; genus Vicugna; species Vicugna pacos. The sequence goes on from NW_027328738.1 coordinate 3,408,393, forward strand.
AAATTTAAAAAATAGTCAGCAATGTTCATATTTTGCTGATATTTTCTTTCAATTGTAAACGTGATATCTGATGTTTTATACGTTAGGCTTATTGTAGTCTTGTATTTTGGTTTAAAATATTACTAAAATTTTTCTCTATTTTTGTAGCAGCAGTTCTACCATAATTCAAATTTTAAACGAGTCTTTCCCCAGCTTTTAATCAGAATAAGAAGAAGAGTTGGGATTAAAAATGCCTCTCTGTTATCTTCATTGGCTGAAGATTTCAACAAGAAGCACTTTATAGCAGGGGGTAATGTGGATAAACATAATTCTGCTTTTGTGACTGACACTAGTGGAGAAAGTGCATTTTTACCTGTTGCAAAATTAAATATGCCTCTAATTAGAAAGCCCCCTACTAGACAAATAAATGGTGATAAAAATACCCCGATCAGCGGTGATTTTTCTGCTCCATCATCAAGGTCAGTTAGACCACCAGAACAAATTGCAGTGGATCAGCATGCTATTTTAAATCAGTTGAACCTTGTCCACAGGCACACTCAAAGCAGATACACTGAAGCAAATGACCATATTATGAACTCATTAAAACTACAAATTCTACATCTCAGTACAGCATCTTGTCTCCCATGCAGAGTAATTATTTTGGACTGATGGTGGAGACTTCTGTTTTTCCAAATGGATATCACAACATATCTGCCAAAGAAGGTCGTTCTTCTAAACTTCAACCAGGGAGCAACGCACGGTTTCCAGTGAGAGTGACAGCTGATACATCAGCTACCTCTCTTACAAGGCCAACTCATCAGCCAACTTAACTTTATGAACGTCATCCTAATTACAAGGGATCTACCAGAGGACTACCAGTTTATGCAGGATTACAAAGATTAAAATTGATGTTGGCAAATGTCGACAAATATCTGCAATTTTCTTATTTGAACAAGAAACATAGATGTGTACCTGTATTTACCTTATATTTTTTTAAATTAGGTTAAGTGTTAAATGGGAGACAAAGTTAACATTTACAGTTAAAATGAGATACTTGATATGATCATTTGATGGAACAATATGGGAGTAAATTTAAATACTGTCTTGTAAGGAGGAAGAGAAAATGGAAGAATTTGGAAAAAGACTAAAACATGGAGAGGGGGTAAAGCACTAAGTAGTTTCTTGTTCACCCTGAAAAGTATTAAAAGTGTTGTTAGGATAAGCTGGAACAGGAGATAAATGCAGGAACCGGCCCAGGGATCATGGTCTCTATTATGTCATTCCTGGAATCATGAAGGTCACATGATGTAGTCTCAGATGGCACATTCAGCATGTGGTAGAATTTAAGAAGTAATTTTATCTATGGTCTTCTTTGTGCTGTTTTCAAAGCATTAAAATTGGTACTTTCATTTCCTGCCCTCAAGAGTCTACATTATATTTTCAAGTCAATACTTTATGTTGCTTTTATGTTCAAGCCAAAGACAAGCTTACATCCTCAGGGTGGCACTTAATGCCTTTCCAAATCTAAGCCCACGAATCATCTTGGTTTAGTCATTTCTTTATAAATCTGGCATCTCACTACCTTGGTATATCTTTATGTTTCATTGTATGTGGAAATATATCCAGGAAAACGATTGTCAACTATGTTAGCTTCAACCTCACCACATATACTCCAGCTCATCCTTGGACTTTGGGTGTCCTCCTTTCATCTACTTAGACTTTCCCAGTCTCAGCACAGAAACCACCTCCTCCTGATGTTTTCTGTCTATCCCCCTTTCCTTGTCTAACTTGGATACCAGTACAGTATGCCCAGCACATGTCACAGGATGCATTTTTGTATTAAGTGAATGAAAAACACATGTTGACTTTAAGCAAAATCTACTTTATTGAAACAACAAAACTCTCATGGTTTTCAAACTATTTCATTATGGTCTTTACTCTTCACCGCAAACTAGATCTTTCATATCCCAAGGACTAGTCACTCAAGACAGTAAGTGGAGGTAGGTACAGGAGACAAAGTAATATTTACTTCTTAATTCATGCCTCCAGAGGCATAAAGCAATCCGTTCTCATTTGCTGGAGTTTTTCCTGTCTCTTCATCACCCACCCAACACAAAACAGCTGATTCTCTTCCCCATACCAATAACTATACTGACTTATGATTAATTTACATCTTAGAATGAGAGCTTTGTCCAGAAGAGACAGTGACTTTGCAAACATTTAATGTAGGTTTATACACACTACATAACTTGTGCCCCTTCTAACCTTCACAAAGGAAGTATCTAAGTGGTACTATCCCCTTGGTTGGGGTTCTCGTATTCAGTAACCAAATTGCAATCTAAAATATGTGGACTAGAAGGAGGTGAGGGTGGTGGAATTAAAAATTTGTCCAACTGCAAGAATACCAAATTTATACAGATATTAGGAAGTATAAAATATTCATGGACGTCTTTGATGGTTTCCCATTAATTTAAAATAAAAGGTGAAGCATATTCAGAATGTGAAATACCCTGAAATGCTGGGAAAATAGTAGGCAATTTCAGGGACCCTAAGGCTTCTACTCACAATGATGCAGCTAGTGTCATCTGATAAGACCGTAATGGCAACATTGAGTCCTGAAAATGTGTCTCCATTTGTGAAGAAAGCCTTTGATAATCTGGAGAATGGGCAAATTGACCAGTGTAACCTCTAACAACATCCCATAAATATGACCTTCACCAAGAGAATAAAAGAGCCCAAATGCAGCAGGAGAATTGTGTCTGGACAGCAGTGGTGTTTCCTACAACAGAAACATCAAGTTTTTAAGTTTGTCAGCTCAAATCTGATTGTGGCTATGTTGTTGCTTACATTAGCAGTCTGGGGTTCAGATGGGCTGGTTCAGCAGCTTGTTTCCAGCTCTCTTATCACACAGTGGGTCTTACCGTGATCATCTTAACAAGGTTCTATACTGATAAGTCAAAAGCTACAGTTTACTTTCAAAATTAGAAATTCTAAGGAAGAATATTATTTGTTTGTCCATCTGTAGTTTTCTACCTGGGAAAAGCTAGACTATTGGCAAAAGTACAAAAGTTGGCTGATGCTTTGAAAATTATACTCTGAGCTCTGCCCACTGAATTCTTCCCACTAAATACTACAAATCTCTCTATCACTGTGTGTGTGTGTGTGTGAAGATGGATTGTTAAGCAGTAACTACGTTTGTCTTAGTTGAGTCATCAGTGAATTTTTCCTCTGCACCTGTCAGAATGTCTGTGAATTAAGAGTTTCATTGAGCCACCAGATTTTCTTCAGATTAGGGAGAGGTAGATTATATTTTTCCCTGTATACTAATTGTTACCTGTTCATTGAATCCAGAGCTGATGCAAGGGCCAAGCCACTGAATCCTTGAATTGGACTGAGGCATATACATTCTGCAGTCCCCAGAGCCCAGCACTGGACTGTGTCTTCTTTTTAATTTAAACTTATGTCTAAGTTTTTTTCTTTTAATTCTCATTGTTGACACAACTTACTTTGGCTTTGAACACCCGTTGACTAATTTATAGGGACTGTAACACTGACTTATTCCCGTTCACCTTGAAATTGCAATAAACTTTTTTCTTTGTATTACCTGGAATAGAGTGAGCATAGTCATCATTTTGAGAGCAGTCCTCAGTCCTAATAATGCAGAAATTTGCACTTCTTTGCCCAGCACTTGGGCAAGAATATTTGTTGTGTATCTGAGGGATTATCCTCACATACACTAATGCAACCATGAGAAAACACCACATTGTTATTGAAAATCAAGACTTTGTCAGTATTGCATTCCCATTGCAAAACAGTTAAGAATTGTAGGAGTTATGAGATTTAACCATGCTGAGATTTTTTGCAACCTAGCATGTTCATTTCCTACAGATGCTGTCGGGAAGTTGAGACCATTGGTCACAGACATTGAACTTTATCACTCACAACAAGAGCAGCCAGTTTTAAATTTGTATCCATTCCCTAATCTCAGATGAATACACAGAGTGAAATTTTGATGCCTACAGAAGCAGTGGGCTAAGATGAAGAAAACTTAAAGCATGGTAAGACCCTAATTTTATTAGTATCTTTATGTATAATTTATTTGAATCATTTATTTATTAGTATATTTACCTATGATAAGTATATCTTGACTCAAGTTTTCTTGCTGCAAAACAAATCATGAAAAATGACATGGGAAACCATGATCATTAAATTTCCATTTTTACTAACGCTTTTATTGACATATAATTGGCATAAAAGATTGTGTGAGTTTAGGTGCACAGGATAGGGATTTGATTTATAAGTATTAAGAAATAAATATCATAGCAAGTTTAGGGAGAATTCATTATCTAATTTAGATACAATTTTAAAGAAATACAATTTGTCTTTTGGTTGTGATGAGAAATCTTATGGTCTATCCCCTTACCAACATTCATATAGAACATAAAGCAGTAATAATTGTAATTTTCATGTTTTTACAGGGCATCCCTAGAACAGGTTTATTTTACTGCTGGAGGTTTGTAGCTTTTGAGTGCATTAATCAAATTCTCCTTTCCCAACCACTGCCTCTGTTATGTACAAATCAAATTATTTTTTCTATAAGTGTGTTTGTTTGTTTTTGAAGTGCACTTTAATCTATAACTCTGTGTTAGTTTCTCTTACATAACATAATGTTTGCTATTTTTAATACATGTCAAACTGATCACAACAATAAATATAGTTTTGATAGTTGCTATTTAAAGATAATTCATAGTTATTGACTATTCCCCACATAGTAAATTTCTTGTCCCTGATCTTTTAATTTGCAACTGGATAATTTTCTCTCTTAATTTTCCTCAACTATTTGTTTTTCTTCACCACATTTCCCTCCTTCATGTGAGCAACCTTTTATTTTCTATATATATAACTTCTTTTCTGTTTTGTTATGTTCATTTCTTTAAATTCCAAATATGAGTAAAACTATTCTAAATTTGTCATTCTCTGTCTGACCTTTTTCACCTAACATATTACCCTCTTGTTCTACCCATTTTTTGCAAATGACAAAAACTTATTCTTTTTATAGCTGAGTGATAACCCATTGTAATTTTATGTGTGTGTGTGCATATATATATATATATATATATATATATATGTTTAGTGTGCATATATATATATAAATATAGATAAATCTGTAGTTAATAGATGGGTAGATATATATACTATAAACACACATTTCTTTATCCATCATCTATTGAAAAGCAATTAATTTGCTTCTATAGCCTGGCTATTTTAAATAATGCCACAGTGAATATAGGGGTGAATTTATCTTTTCAAATTTGTGTTTATGTTTTCTTGGGATAAGTATTTAGTTATGGAAATGTTGGTTCATTTTTAATTTTTAGATAAAACTCCATACTCTTTTCCACAGAAGCAGCACAAATTTACATTCACTCAAGCAGTGCAGCAGGGTGCTTTTTCTTACATCCTCAACAATATTTATATTTGTTTCATTTTTGATCATAGGCATTCTGACAGGAGTGACATAATATCTCATTGAGTTATGGTCTTGCTTTTTTCTCATGATTAGTCATGTTGACCATTTTCATGTGTCTTTTGATTACCTTTCCCCCACTGTATGTTCATTTTTTTGTAATGGGCTAAATGACCACAACTGTCTGATTTCATTTTTAGGCATTCTGTTGTGTTCCATTATTCTGTTTGTTTTATGCCACTACCATATTCATTACTGTATCTTTGTATTAAAGTTAAAAATCAGGGAAAGTGTTACATCCTGTTTGTTCTTTGTCAAAGTTGTTTGTGTTTTTAGTTTGTTTGTTATCTTTACTTTTGTTTTTTTTGTGATTTCAACTCTTTTGTGTTTACATGTAAATGTAATAATTATTTTTTAAAAGTGTCTGAAAATGCCATTTTTATTTTGAAAAGCACTGAATTTAATTTGTGTATTTTCTTGGCTAGTATTGTCATTTAAACAATATTTTTCTCCTAATCTATGAACACTGTATATCCTTTCATCTGTTTTCATTATCTTCAATTTCTGTTATAAATATATTATAGTTTTTTGAGTACAGGTTTTTTACCTCCTTTTTTGTATACATTTCTTGATTTTTTTTTGTAATGCAACTGTAAATGAGACAGTTCCCTCACTTTCTGTATCTGTTAACTTGTTGTTAGTGTGTAGAAATGCAAGATTTCTGTATGTTAATTTTACATTCTGAAATTTTACCAAATGCATTGAAAAGCACTCATAGCCTTGTGGTGTCTTTTTTACGATTTCTGTTTAAGTATTTCATCTGCAAACAGATTCTTATACTCCTTTTCAGAAATACCTATATTTTATTCACTTTTATTTTGGATAGCTATGGCTAGAATTTCCAATACTATACTGAATAACAGTGGCAAGTGTGAACATTCTTGTCTTCTTCCTGCTATTACAGTAGATGCTTTCAGCTTTTAATCAGTGAGTGTCATGTTAGCTGAGTTCTTGTCATATGCGACCTTAAATGTGTTGAGGTATGTTTCCTCATACCCTTTTTGAGGAGAAATATAATCATAAATAGATACTGAATTTGTCAAAACATTTTATGACACTTTTGAGGTTACCATATAATTTTTATTTTTCAATTTGTTAGTTTGGTGTATCATATTGATTAATTTCTGGGTGATGAATCACTTTTGCATCAGTGGGATAAAAGGGACTTAATCATACTATATAATTCTTTTAATGTTTTGTTTGCTTTGCTAACATTTATTGATGTTTTTTCATGTATGCTTATCAGTAGTATTTAAACTGTAATTTTATGAGATATTTGTTCCTGTTTTAGTAATAGTGTGATACAGAAAGGTGGGGTAGGAAACCTTCTTTCCTTTGCAAATTTTTTGAATTCTTTGAGAAGTAAATGTGATAACTCTTCTGTATATGTTTGGCAGAAGTCACCTGTGAAACTGTCAAGTCCTGGAATTTTGTTTCTTGGGAGATTTTGTTTAATTACTTATTCAATTTCATTAGAGATAATCAGTTAATATTTTCTATTTCTCATTCCATTTTGGAGATTAGATCTTTCTAGGAAATTGTCCATTTCTTCTAGGGATTCCATTTTAATTGGCATATAATTTGTTGTATCATCTTATGATGCTTTCTTTTCCGTTGACATAAGCTGTAACTTCTCATATATTTTGCAGCTTTTTAACCTGCATTCTCTTTTTTGCTCATGAGTCTCATTAAAGTTTATCAGTTTTATTTATCTTTCAAAGGCCATTATGTAGTTTCTTTAGATATTTCTACTTTTAATCTTTATTTTATGTATTTATGTTCCAAACTATCAGCTTTCTTTCTTTCTACTAACAAGTTTGTTTATTATTTTGCTTCATCTTTTGTTTGTAAGATTATGTTATAAGAGATAGATATTTCTTATTTGTATAAGTGGGATTGTTTTCCTATAAGCATCCCTATTAATACTGCTTTTGCTATATCTCAAGGTCTTTGTTTTTGTTGTTATATTTCTTTTTGTATTTTTTTATTTATGCAGCAATCCATTGCTTGTTTAATGTTGTATGATTTATCCTCCACAATTTACAATTTTTCTCATGTTTTTCTTTTTAGTAAATTGCTATTCTCACAGAATCCATATGTTTCTTCACGAAACAAGGAGAAAAATAATAAAATTTACACTAAATTCTGAAAGGCACAAATTTTCAAAAATTATCCTTGAAAAATGAGCAAAGCTGTGAGTATTATCCTCCCTGACTTTAGAACATACTACAAAGCTACAGTAATCAAAACATCAAAATATGTCACTAATAGAGTCACAAAGATCAATGGAACAAAATAAAGAGCCCTAAAATAAACACACACACATATGGTCAATTAGTCTACAATGAAGGAGGCAAGAGTATACAATGGAAAAAAGGCAGTCTCTTCAACAAGTAGTTTTGGGAAAACTGGAAATTACATGTAAAAGGTAAATGGAAGAGCCCTTCTTTCCATAGAATACAAAATAAAATAGAAATGGATTAATTTCCTAAATGTAAAACTTGAAACTCTACAATCTCTGAAAAAAAACAGGAGCAGAAGTGCCTTTGTGATAAATCTTTGCAATATGTATTTTTGATCTATCTACTAAGTAAAAAAAAAGGAAAACTAACAATAACTTTTTAATTATACTGAGGAAAAAATAGATGTAATATGGGATACAGTGATTCCACTTCTTGTATAATTGTGAAGTGCAAAACCATTTGCAGAGCAAAGGAAACCTTCAGCAGGACTTACGACAATACACAGAATAGAAGGAAGTTTCATACTATGCAACCAACAAGGTGTTAATATCCATTATGTATATATAGCATATTAAACTCATTATTAAAAAAAAACACCACAACTTAAAAACAGTTGAAGGATCTTCATGGAAACTTTTCAAAATCAGACATGTGGATGATTTTCATGTACATAAAAAGAAACATAATGTTGCTATTAATTAAGAAACCATAAATCAATACCAGAATGAATTATAATCTCACAGCAACCAAAATTGCTATTAAAAAAAGTCTTCAAATGACAAACATTAATATGAATGTCAATAAAAGGGAACCGAGGTACACTGTTGGTGGAAATATAAATTGATGCATCCACTATTAAAAAACTGTGGACAGTGCTAAGGAAACTAGAAATAGGAACATTATATGTAGCCACAATTCCAGTTTTTGTTATAAATCTGATAAAAATGAAAACATTAAATTTAAAGGATATATTACCCCCAATGTTCTTAACATCTTTATTTATAATAGCCAAGGATAGAAGCACAAATCAACTGCCCATCAACAGATGATTGACAGAGATAGATGTGAGATATAGATAACATAATAAAAACTTAGTCATTGTCATATCAAAAAATAAAATTCTGCCATTTGGAACAATGTGACTGGACCCAGATAGTGTTGCATATAGCAAAATAAGTCATACAGAGAAAAACACTCTATGTTACCACTTTCATGAGGAAACTAAATGTATAAGAGAAATTATCATAAAAAAACAGAAACAGAATCATATATATATGTGTAGTGTACCAAGTAGTGATTTACACTGGGGACAGGGAAGAAGGATGGGGAATACAGAAATATGCAAGCTACTAATAATAAGTTAGAGAAACAACAGGGTTATATTTACAGCACAGAGAAATATTTTAATAATTTAACTGATTTTAAAGAGATTATAGGCATATATTATACTAAAATGTGCATGCATGTGGGAAAATATTGAAGAAAAAACCGAGGAAAAACAAAGTATTTTGTAGTACTCTGATATTAAGGGAGGTGATTAGTTCACTTTCTTTGCTCTTCTTATAATGTCCTTATTAGAATTTAAGATTTTAAACGTTAAAGTATATTCTTTGAGAAGAGTGTCATAAGTTTCAACTATTTCTGTCTCTCCCCTTAAATCTACAGTCAGTGAAACGATCACATCTCAAGAAAAATAACTACAACACAAAACAATACTCCAGAACACATGTGTACAGCTGAAGTTTGGTGGGCTAAAACACATAAAGGTGGCTGAACTGAGGGAAGAGCAGAGTTTGTGCCTGCAACCATGGTCCACTTACTAGGGTTTCTGAGCCCAGAGTTTCAGAGTTCTCAGTAGAATCAGGGTCTCATTGGTTCACACAGCATCAGCCTCCAACTGCACCAGTACTCATGGTCACAGGTAACTTGGAGGGAGCCAAAATGGAGACAGAATTTCCAACCTTTTGACACTCAGACATTCATGACACTCTCTCTACTTCCCATTCACAGTGGTGGAGACAATGTACCTTGCAACATTGGACATGGCAAAGGCAGTTGCCTGAGTTCAACTACCCATCTGTCTTTACACCTTTCCTCAATGTGTGCACTGTGTCTTAAGGGATATCAGATAAAAGGAAGGGTTCACCGGCCAAGTGACAACGGTGGCATTAACTACCAGAGAAGTCTAAGAAGTGACAATGTAAACAATCTTTTATCCAGACAGTAGCGACTAGAATGTGCCATTTTGAAATATTTTCAGAGGTAGCTCAGTTAAGCAAAACCAAAAATTGTGCAATATTGCAAACTACCAGAAAACAAAAGCAAGGACTCCAAATCCCAATCTGCTTTTTAGTGTCATCAGAGCAATAATTTACCAGGACCATGACCAATCACAGTAACATTATAGGGCACGCACACCCACAGATACACACACACAGACACTGACACAGACAAAGACACACATGCACAGGCAAATGCATACACACACACACACACACGCACACAAACATCAACACTGCAGCAAACAAATTTAAAGTCATGGAATATTGCCGTATAACTAATAGAGAATCCAAAGAGATGCCATACAAAAACTCAATACAAAAAACAAAACTCAGAAAGCAGTTTAGTGAGCTCAGGAATAAAATAAATGTTGATAATGTATACATTACCTAAGAGACTGAAACTATGAAAAACCAAACATTATTGGAGGACCACATGAACTTAATAAGTGATATGAAGAATGCAACAGAAAGTATTGGATGAAGACTCTCTTGTGGAAGAGAGATTAGCAAACTCACCAATACAAAACAAGAAATGATAGGAGAGGGCAGAGATTCAAGATATTAAAAAGTGAGGATATTCTACAATAGCCATCAGACTTCTTCAGGAAGTGCATATTAGAGTGAAATCCTGGAGGGGGAAGAAAGTTAGAAGGCAGTTGATGGTTTATTTAAAGTTGATATAGTTGATAACTTCCTTAACCTGGGTAAGGAACTGATATACAAGTCCGTGAGCCAACAAAACACCAATAACTTTAAGACAATGGGACCTTCTTCAAGATACGTCATATGCAAATTGGCAAGTCAATGACAGAGTAAAATTTTAAAAGCAGCCAAGAAAAGTTATGTTAATCTACATAGAAACCCCCATTAGGCTATCAGCAGTTTGCTGAGCAGAAAACATACGCCGAGGGTAATTATAAAGACATTTTCAAACTACTGAAATAAGAAATCTCCCACCCAAAAATACTCTAACTTGCACAGTTATCACTTATTTGTAAAGTGAAAATAAAGACTTTACCAGACAAAGAAACCTGAATGAGATGTAAAAAACAAAACCTAGACACCTTACAAGAGGTTCAGGAAAGAGCTATTCTAAGAAAAATAAAATGGCAAATATACGCAAAATATTGAACAAAATACTAAGCAAAGACCATGAGAATGTTGCAACTGTTTCCTTAGGTATGTTTTTAAATGCTTCTATTTTATATGATTTAAAGAGAGAAAAATAGTAATTCACTTGCAATAAATATAGGTACATCAATCTGGTAACATGTTCAAAACAGAAATAGAAATAATTTGAGTCAGTATTCATAAAAGGTAAAGACTAAAATTGAAACAATATTAAAGGAAGATGCTATCAGCAGAAAAAGGACTAAATTATACATGAGATGTTTTATTTTTAATTGAAGAACTGTAGATGTACTATATTGTGTAGTTTCTGATGTACAGTATAGTGACTCCAACCACTTTTTAGATTAGATTGCATTATAAATTATTACAATAATTGTAACATACAATTATTTTAAGTTATTGCTTGTAATTCCCTGATCTATACAGATTATCCTTGATGCTTATCTCCTTTTTGTATACTACTTTTTATCTCTCAATGTCCTACCATTAAATTGTCTTTCCCTTCCCCTTTGGTAAATATAAATTATTTCCCATATCTTTCAGTCTTGCCTATCTAATCTCTCTATCTCTCTATGATGTCTCTATCTATCTATCTATCTATCTATCTATCTATCTATCTATCTATCAATCTAACTGTCTAGCTATATGTCTATCTATCATGTGTCTATGTATCTATCCTTCTATGTATCTACTTATCTGTCATCTATCAACAGATATCTATATATAGATGTACACATATATTTGTTATTCTTTAGATTCCACATATATATCATATTATATACTTTTGTCTTTGTCTAAGTTACTTCACTAAGAACAATATTTACTAGGTCCAATCATGATGCTGAAATAGCCATGTGTTATACTTTTTCATGGCTGAGTAATATTCCATTGCATATTTCCAGAATCATCATATCTTCTTAAGTCCATAGTCTACTGTGGACACTTGGATTGCTTCCCTGTCTTGCATATTATAAACAGTACAGTTGTGAACATTGGTTTTACTCATTTAGGGTTTCTTCTCCAGATATTTCCAAGGAGAGGTGTTAGTGTTTCATATGGTAGTTCTGTTTTAGGTGTTAAAAAAATCTGAATATTGTTTTAAAAAAAAGTTGTACAAATTTACATTCCTACCAAGTGTATACAAGTGATTTGTTTCTTCAAAGTCATCTCCAACAGCTTCTATTTTACGACTTTTTGATAATAGCCATTTGACCAGTGTGAAGTGATACCTCATTGTGGTTTTGAACTGCTATTAACTAATAATTAGTAATGTTGAGCATTTTTATCACTAGCATGTTACTTATCTGTAGGTTTGCTTTGGAAAAATATTAACTCAGGTACTCTGCTCTTTTTTTGATTGGGTTTTTCTTTTTCACATTAAGTTGTGTAACCTAAATCCATGTTACATCTATTAACTTGCATCTATTATCCCCTGGTCACTTGCATTATTTGCAAATATGTTCTCCAATTACACAGGCAGTGTTTTCATTTCATTCAAATTTTCCTTATCTGTGCAGAAGTTTTCAAGTTTATTTAGGTCTCACTTGCTTATTTTTGCTTTTATTTCTTTTGCCTTAGGAGACTGAAACAAGAAAATATTCCTGTGATATATATCCTATAGTGTATCACCTATATCCCCTTCTAGAAGTTTTATAGTATCAAGTCTTACATTTAGGTCCTTAATACACTTGGAGTTTATTTTTATATATGATGTCAGGGAATGCTCTCATTTCACTGTTTTACATGTAGACGTCCAGGTTTCCAAACACCATCCATTGACAAGACTGTCTTTTCTCCATTGTGTACTCTTGCCTCATTTATCATTTATTCAGTGCTCATAGGTGTGTGGAATTATTTCTAGGCTCTCTATCTGATTTTATTGATTATACCTCTGTGCCAATGCCATGCAGTTTTTATTACTGTAGCTTTGTACTATAGTAAGGAATCTGGGAGGTTTATTCCTCCAGATTTGTTGTCTTTACTCAAGATCACTTTGACAATTTTTAATGGTTTCATGTAAAACTTAGAGTTATTTATTTTCTGGTTCTGTGGGAAATACTACAGCTTCATAACAGGAATTGCACTAAATCTGTAGGTTTCTTTGTGCAGTTCGGCCATGTTAACAATATTAACTCTTTCAATCCAAGAGCACAAGACATCATTCCATTTTATTGAAACATTTTTAATTTCTTTGTCAATGTTTTTTAATTTTCAGTGTTTAGATCTTTCATATATGTGGTTACATTTATTCCAAGATATTCGGGAGACTGGGATTTTAAATAGTATTGCTTTCAACGTCCATTTTAGGGTATCTCATGATTAACGTGTAGAAATGCAAGAGACAACTTTACATTAATATTGTACCCTGCTCCCTTTTTGAAATAACTTATTGTTGATATTAGTCTGTGTGGAGAACTTAGGACTCAATGTAAATTGTTATGTCATCAGTACTGGTGCCAACTTTGCTCTTTCTTTCCATTTTGCATTTCTTTTTCTTCCCTTTTCCTTTCTTCTTTTACTATGGAACAGAAGTGCTGAGAGTAGGAATCCTTGTCTTATTTCCGAATTTACCCAGAAGGCTTTCAGCTTTTCCCCTAAGTATTATAAATTGTTATAAGTGACCTATAGTATGTTGAGAGATGTTCCCATTATACTCTCTTTCATGAGAGTTCTGATTATGAATGTATGTTGAATTTTGTCTAATGATTTTTCTGTGTGTATTGACATGGTCCTGTGAATTTTGTACTTCCTTTATAAAATATGTGTCATGCTGTTTTACTTGTGTATGTTGAAACATCCCTGTGACTCTGGACGGAGTCCAACTAATCATCGTGTATAATCCTTTCTATGTATTGCTGGATTAATTTGTTGATGTTTTGTTGAGAATTTTTTAATGTATATTCATCAAGGATATTGGCTTTACATTTTCATTTCTTTTTTTGGTAGTGTCTTTGACTGGTTTTGTTATCATGTTATTAGTGGCCTCATAGAATAAATTTGGGAATTTTCCTTCCTAATACATTTTTTGAAATAGTTTAGAGGAAAGAGGTTTTAGTGAAGACATCCAGGCATTTTGTTCAAAGGATGTTTTTAAAACTATAGATTTTATTTAAATTATGTTGATTGCTCTTTTCAAGTTTTCAGTTTTCTTTTTATTCAGTGTTGACAGGCTGTACTTTTAAAGAAATTTGTCCATTTCTTTAAGGTCATCCAGTTAGTTGTCACGTAACTGCTCAGAGTGATTTCATAATCTTTGTTTGCATTTCTGTACTATCAGAAATTATTTCTAACATTTCATTTCTTATTTTGTTTGGGTTGACTCTGTATTTCTTTATAATCCTGGCTAAATGCTTATCAAGTTGTTAATATTTTTAAGAAAAAAACTGTTGATTTTATGAATTTTTATTTAATTTTTAATTTTTATTTTATTTATTTTCAACCTAATCATTAAACTTTACTCACTCTACTGTCTTTGTGTTTTGTTTATTCTTATATCTATTTATTTTGGCTGGTTAACATTTTCCTTTGTGTGAGGTTTTTCTTTTTCCTTGTAGAAGCCCTCAATTTTTCTAAACTTCCTTCTTAGATTTGCTTTGCTGCATCCCATATATTTGATAAAGCTGTGTTTTCATTGTAATTTGTCTTCAGGTATGATTTTATTACCTCTTTGTTTTCATCATTGACCTTGTTTTATTTTATTTTTTAAAGGATGAGGTTTAATCTCATATTTGTGCTTATCTTGTTCTTCTTTCTAGAGTTGATGCATATTTCCATAATTTTATGTATGGAGAAATATTTGCTGTAATCTGTATTTGCTTAAAGTTCCTGAGGCTCAATTTATGACATAATATGTGGTTAATTCCTTAGATAACATCCTGAGCACACTTGAGAAGTTTATGTGTTCTCCTTTTCTGATGCAATGTCCAATACCTGAGTTAGGTTCAAATGATCTAATATGCCATTAATACCTTTGTTTCCTTACAGATATTCTTTTGTGATGATATGGCCATCAGAATAGTGAGTTGTTCAACACATCTACTATTATTGTTTTATAATAAATTAATTCCTTCATGTCTAATATTTCTTTTTATTCTTAGGATCTACGGTGTTGGGTCCATATATAATTTAATGAGTGTAATACTGTATTTTTATATTGATCTCTTTTTTTATATAATCTCATATTTCACTTTCACTGGGGCCCTTATTTTAAAACGTATTTTGTATGAGTTGAGCACTGCAAACTGCACTTTCTTGTCATTTCCATGAAACATCTTTTCCATCTATTTACTGATTGTGTTTAACTTCCACCATAAAGTGAGAATTTTTGGGGGGATGCGAAGATGGTTGAGAAGAATGATGCTTGTAGCTCACCCTTTCCCACAAATTCATCAAGACTCACATCCACAGACCTACTCAACTAACCAGAGAACCTGCAGAACTATGATAGAACATTGTCCTCTTCAAAGATAAAGATGCAAAAAATCTGGTAAAAAAAATGAATTAAGAAGAAAAGGCAAAACAGATTGGGACAGGTCGCAAAAGGTAAAGATGCAAAAAATCTGGAAGAAGACAATGAAGAAAGAAAGAAGAAAAGGCAAAACAGATTGGGACAGGTCCCACAGTGAGGGAGCAGCAAAGAAGGACTGCTGCTCATTCACTGAGTTTCCCCTCTCCAACTGAGAGGTCGGCAGGATGGAGGAGGAGCCTCCAAGAATTGAACCTCTATATGTTATAAGTTGACTGACAGTACTAAGTTAAACAGGCACAGAGGATCCCTATGACACCAAGCCCAAGAGGCAACCTGGCAGCTGGGGGCAGGGCCATGCTGCCCGACCTGGGTGGAAGATGATGATGGTTGCACTGAGGCAGCCCAGGGGAATGGAGGGGGCTGTGTGCCATTTCTGTGGTTGCAAAGGGAAAACAACCTGGGCCCTCCATTAAACAACAAGGCAGACTAGCCCTGTGAGGGGAAAGGTGCATTCCAAATCTCTGAAAATCCACAAAAGTATCTAGGACAAGAGACCTGGGGTTCAGACACAGCCACCATAGCCTCTGGTGCTTTGCACCCTGGCAGCAGCGAGAGCAAAACCTCCATTCACTCCTAAGGACTTAGCAGCCTTAAGCGCCTAATGGGGACTTGTCTACAGTCTGAGACATATAAGATATTACTGTCCTATTCCCTCAGAGAACTTGCTCTGACAATGCAAACAAGGAGCTGGGTTTTGACCCAGACCAGTGACAGGGCACATAGCTGTGGAGAGACTGGCACCCTGAGGGGGCTGATGGCCCGCCAAATTTTGGGCTGTAATGCAGCCCCTGACCATGTGGCTGGGAGAGGGCTTGATGCCCACTACTGCCTGGTCTGTCTGAAACATGTGACTGAGGTATCAGTCAGGGCAGTGACAAGACAGCCCAGAGTAAAGAGAGCTGCTCCGGAACCAGTGTTGGGAGTAGGAGTGTTCTGCTTGTTGACAGACCCTGGAGCTGCACAGATGTGGGCTCCAATGGAGGGCTTCTGGAAAAAGCAAGCTGAGCTTCCAAACCAGGATGAATACAGAAAGAGTTCACATTAACAGTACACAGTATCCAGGACACTCTGACCACCCCCTTGTTTTAATCTGTTTTTACCTATTCCATTTTCTATTATCCTATTAATTATTATTTCTTGGGCACTTGTATATACCCCCCCTTTTAAATCCCAGTTAAATTTATAAAAATAATTTTATTATTATTATCATTTTTCAAAACTCTGTTTCAGCTTGTTCTTCTATTATGTATTATACAATGTTCTCAAACATTTATTACCACTTCTTTAAAATTCTTTGCCTCTCTCTCTCTCTTTTCTCTTTCTTAGTTGTATTACTACATAGGCATTAGGTAGATAAACTCCTTTAGGACCACAGTAGTTAACATATACTCCATAAACCACAGTGTCAGAGAGGTAGGAGCAAGATATAGAAGCAGACAAACCATTCCCAATTAAAAGAACAAGAGAAATCCCCTGAAAGTGTGATCAGTGAAATAGACATCAATATCATACTAGATCAAGATTTCAAAAGAGGAGTGATCAAATTACTGGAGGAAATAAAAGATAGTGTTTAGAGATGTAAAATATGTTAAAAATGAAATGGAAGCTATAAAGAAGAGCCGAGTAGAATAGGAAAACCCGTTGACTGAGATGAGGAATGATCTAAAGGTGTTGCAAAGCTGACTAGATAATGCAGAGGAATGAATTAGTGATCTAGAAGGCAGGAAAATAGAAAGCACCCAATCAGAAGAGCTACATGAGAAACAACAAGAATCAAATTAAAAAAGCACAAGAGACCTATGGGATAATAGAAAGCATGCCAAACTTGGCGTGGTAGAAGTCCCAGAAGAGGAGGGAAGATCAAAGTAGATTGCAAAGGTATTTGAAAAAATCATGACTGAGAACTTCCCAAACTTAAAGAAGGAATCAGATATCCACGTACAGGAAGCTCAGAGTGTCCCAGACAGGAAGAACTCAAACCCACAGCAAGACATATAATAAAGATGGCCAGATTCAAGGATAAATAAATGATTCTAAAGGCAGCAAGTGAATCTCAAACAGAGAGTTACAAGGAAATCCCCATAAGGCTCACAGCTGATTTCACAAAACAAATACTACAGAACAGAAGGGAGTGGCAAGATAAATTCAAAGTCCTGAATGAAAACAATTATATACATTAGGATACTTTAACCATCAAGGCTATACTCTATGATAGAAGAAGACATAAAAGATTTCACAGACAAAAAAAGCTACAAGAGTTTAGCAACACTAAACCCATGCTAAAAGATATATTGAAAGTTCTACTCTAAAAAGAAAAGCAGCAGGATGCTACAGAAATGTGAAACTCACAGCTGGAAAAGAGATAACTCATAAGCTACTAATAAAATAAACACAAAATTTTAAAACAAGACATAGAAATCATTGAGAGTGGGAGAGGAAGGCAGGAAAATAGAGAATTTTTCTGGGGTCTTTCATTTTAAAATATTTTGTTCTTGGTAGGATGGTTTTGAGATCATGTTACTATCAGTTTAATAAAATCAGTTATAGTAATGGTCTAATAGACTGTATAAAAGGGCAAAAACAAGACAAAAACATATTCAGGGAGTCACTAAAACTAAATAAAATTCATGATAATACAAAGGAAAATGACCAAACCAGAAAAGGAAGATTAAACGAACAAAGAGGAAACAACAAATCAACTGGAAAGATAAGGTCAAAATGGCAATAAACACAAACATATCATCGATTATTATAAATGTTAATGGACTAAATGCTCCAGTCAATGTCATTGAGTTGCAGGCTGGATAATAAAGCAAGAACCTTCAATATGCTGCATACAAGGGACCCACTTCAGCGAGAAGGGAACATATGGATTGAGAGTGAAAGGATGGATAAGGGTATTCCATACAAATGGAAAAGCCAAAAAGCAGGTGTTGCAGTACTGAATTCAGACAAAACATTCTAAAACAAAGGTCATAAAGAAAGATAAAGAAGGACATTTTATAATAATTGATGGAGTGATACAAGATGAGGCTAGCACACTCGTTAATACATAGGCAACAAATAGAAGACTACCTAAGTACATGAAATAATTAATGACAGATATAAAGGGGGATAGTGATGGGATTCTAATTATTGTTGGAGATTTCAACACTGCATTAACATCACTGGACAGATCATCGAGATCAAAAATAACTTAAGCAACAGAGAAGTTAAATGATACAACAGAAATATTACACTTGGTGGATATTTTCAGAGCATTGTACCCCCCACAAAATAGTACAAACATTCTTTTCAAGTGCACGTGGAACTTTTCCATGATTCATCATATACTTGGGCATAAAAGAAACCTCAGCAACTTTAAGAAGATAGAAATTACCTCAAGCATCTTTACTGACCAGAATGCCATGAAGCTAGAAATCAACAACAGAGAAACAAAGGAGAACAAAAGGAAAACATGGGGATTAAACAATATGTTATTAAAAAATTATGGGTCAAAAAAGAAATCAAAGCTGAAATGAAAATTTACCATGGGACAAAAGAAAATGAAAGCAAAACCACACAAAATTTATGGGACACAGCAAAAGTAGTGTTGAGAGGGGAGTTTATAGCAATAAAGACCTCAGAAATGAAGAACAACCACAAATAAACAATTTAACCTATCAGGAGAATGAACTAGAAAAAGAAGAAAAAAATACCCAAAGGCAGCAGAAGGAAGGAAATCATAAATATTGGGGAGGAAATAAATAAAATAGAGTTTAAAATGACCATAGGAAAAATTCAACCAATCCAAAGGCTGGTTTGTCTAAAAAGTAAGTAAAAAGGACAAACCTCAGGCCAAACTCAAAAACAAGAAAAGAGAGACAGCACAAATTGCCAAAATATGAAAGGAGAATGTAGAATTTACAACTAATAAAATAGAAATACAGAATATCACATGAGAATATTATGAAAAGTATATTAAACCAAACTTTATAACCTAGAGGAGATGGACAAGTTTCTGGAAACATACTGTGCACCAAGACTGAATCAAGAAGAAACTGACCCCTTGAACAAGCAGAGCACTAGAAATGAAATCAAAATAGCAATATAAAACCTCCCTACAAATAACAATCCAGGACCGGACGGCTTCACTACGGAATTCTACCAAACATGCATAGAAGAACTCATACCTGTCCTTCTCAAACTCTTCCAGAAAATTGAAAAAGAAGGAATACTCCCAAAGTCATTCTATGAAGCCACAATCACCCTGATACCACAACCAGGCAAACACAATACCAAACAAGACAATTATTAGCCAATATCACTGATGAATACAGACGCCAATATCCTCACCAAAATAGTAGTGAAAAGAACCCAAAAACACAGAAAAAATTATACATTATGACCAAGTGGGGATCATGCCAGGGACACAAGGGTGGTCCAACATAGGCAAATTAATCAATGTAATACAGCACGTCAACAAGAGAAAGGACCAAAACCGCATGATCATCTCAATAGATGCAGGAAAAGCATTTGATAAAATTCAACACACACTTATGATAAAAAATCTCACCAAATTGGGCATAGAGGCAACATATCTCTGCATCATAAAAGCTATAGATTACAAACCTACAGCCAGCATTGTACTGAATGGTGAGAAAGTCAAAATCTTCACACTAAAATCTAGGACAGTAAAAGGATGCACACTATCACCATTCTGACTCAAATAGTCTGGGAAGACCTAGCCACAGTAATCAAACAAGAGAAAGAGTTAAAATGATTGCAAATTTGAAAGTAAGTGGTAAAAGTCTCACTATATGCAGAAAATATGTTACTATATATAGAAAACCGTACAAGATCCAGGCAAAAACTACTACAGCTGATCGAAGAATTCAGCAATGTAGCAGGTTACAAGATTAAGTTTCAAAAATCAGTGGCATTTCTTAACGCTAATGATTCAGATAATACTACAGAACTACAGTCAACATGACAGCATTGTATTGGTAGGAAATGATACATACAGTCCAATGGAACAGAATTGAGAGCCAGAAATAATCCCACAAACTTTTGGTCAATTAATCTTTGACAAAGGAGACAAGAAAATACAATGGAAGAGAGACAATCCCTTCAGCAACTGATGTTGGGAAAACTGGACAGCAGCATGTAAATCAATGAACGTAGAACACTCCCAATGAAGCTAGAACACCATACACAAAAATAAACTCAAAATGGATCAAAGACTTATACATAAGACAAGATACAATAAACTTCCTATTGGAAAATATAGGCAAAACAGTATCTGACATACGTCTCATAAATTTTCTTCTAGAAAAAATAAAAGCAAGGATAAACAAATGAGACCTAATGAAACTTACAAGCTTCTGCACAGCAAAGAAACTGGAAGTAAAACAAAAATACAAATTAAGGAATGGGAAAATATCTGAACATGAAACCGACAAAGGCTTGATCTCCAGAGTATATAAGCAGCACATCCAACTGAATAAGAAAACATAAATCACCCAATGCAAAAATTGGCAGAAGACCTAAACAAGCAATTTTCCAAGGAAGACATACAAATGATCAAAAGACACATCAGAAAATGCTCAATATCACTGATTATCAGAGAAATACAAATCAAAACTACAAAGAGGTATCACCTCACACCAATCAGAATGGCCATCATTCTTAAATCACAATGACAAATGCTGGAGTTTCTGTGGAGAATAGGGAATCTTCCTTCACTGCTGGTGGCAATGCAGATTGGTGCAGCCACTGTGGAAAACAGGATGAAGATTCCTCAAAAACCTAGGAATAGGCTTACCATATGACCCAGGAAACCTACTCCTGGCCATAAATCATGAAGGAACCCTAGTTCTGGATGACACCTGTACCCCAATATTTATAGCCAGCACTATTTACAATAGCCAAGACATAGAAACAGCCTAAATATCCATCGACAGTTGACTAGATAAAGAAGAGGTGGTATATTTATACAATGGAATACTGGTCAGCCATATAAAGTGAAAACATTATGCCATTTTCAGCAACATGGATGGTCCAGGAGAAAATCAGTCTAAGTGAAGTAAGCCAGAAAGAGAAAGTAATATACCATATGATATGGCTCATCAGTGGAATCAAAAAAACAAACAAAACAAAACAAAAAAAGCACAAATACAGAACAGAAATAGACATGCAGACGTAGAATACAAGCTTTTGTTAGCCAAGGGGGCGGGGTGTGGGAAGGGATAGACTAGGAGGTCTAAATTTTATAATAGATAAACAGGATTGTACTGTATAGCACAGGGAAATATATAAAAGTTCTTATGGAAGCCCACAGTGGAAAAAATGGGACAAAAAATGTATTTTTGTTCATTGCAACTGCAAAACTGTGCTCTACACTGGGATTGGAGACAATTTTGTAAAATGACAGTAAATCGATGAAAATTTAAAAAAATTTAAAAAAAGATCCTAAATATTACAGGTGTAAATATACATTAGAGACAAAAAGAAAACTATGCAAAAGAGCAGTAAAACCAAAGATTATTTTTGTTTTTTTTAAGATAAGCAAAATAAAAAAAACCTCTAGGTAGGTGCATCATGAAGAATAAAGAGATACCCCAAAGAAATTAAGTAAGGAATAAAAGAAGAGAAATAACAATTGTTACCTCAGATATACAAAAAAGGGATCATTTTGTCAACACTTACATTCGAATAATCTTGACAACTTTGAAGAAATAGACAAATGTCTAGAAAGAGACAGAAATAAGGAGAAACAAATAATTTGAACAAACTATTTTCTAGAAGAAAATATCTGCATTTAAAAAAATCGTTAAATAGAAGTGCAGATTTAAACAAATTGTGTGGAGAACAAAAATACAAAGCATAACTTATACTCTTCAAATTATTCAAAAATAGTGAAGATGTGGGAAACTCCCAAATTAATCCTATGAAGAATTTATCACCCTGATAGCAAAGCCAACAAACAAACTACAGGCAAAGGGAACTTCAAGCCAATAAATTTGACAGATTTTGATGCAAAAATTCTACAAAATATTATTAGCAAACTAAATCCAGCAATGCCAAAAATCAATCATACACCATGGTCAACTTGGACTCATGGCAGGGTCACAAGAGAGGTTCAACATGCACAAATCAATCAGTTTGATACACCACGCTAACAAAAGGAAAAGAGAAAATGATGTGGTCATCTCAAAAAATACATAAAAAGTATTTCAGAAAATTGAACATTTTATTCATTAAAACAGCAACAACAGCAACAACAACAACAACAACAATAGGAACACAACAGAAGCCTCTTACCAAAGTAGGATTCAGGAAACATATCTCAACATAACTAAAGTCATTACTTACAAACCCACAGACAATATAGTATACAAAAGTGAATAACTGAAAGCCAAATTAAGGAATAAGACAAGGATGCCCAATCTCACCATTTCTATTATACACAGTATGGGAAGTCCTAGTAACAGCAATAGGACAAGAAAAAAAGTTATTCAAGTTGAATTGAATGCAGTAAAACTGTTATTATTTTAGATGACATGATAATCTATATAGAGATCCCTAAAGATTCTCCACACCAGAACAACTAAAACTAATAAAGACATTTAGCAAAGTAGCATGATTCATGATTAATATAAAAAACTGTCACATTTCTTTACACTAACAATAAAATATTCCATTATTTTAAAAAATCCATATGAAATCAGGTCAAAACATGAAAAACCTCAGGAAAATCCAACATAATAAAATCTATAGGACACTTATAAAGAAATTTGAAGATGATGCAAAGAAATGGAAAGAAATCTCAAGGTCTTCGTTTAGAGGAATTAATATTGTTAAAATATACATACTACAAAATATGTCTACAGATACAAATTGATTCAGATCGAACTACATGATATTTTCCACAGAACTAAAAACAGTCCTATGATTTGAATGGATCTTAAAAAGGACCAGAACTGCAAAAGAAACAATGAGGAAAAAGAACAAAGTTGGATTCATAACCCATAACCCTTCCAGATCTCAGACTATATTACAAAAATTCAGCAATCAAAACAGCACAATACTGGAAAAGAAACAAACATCTATATCACTGGAAAAGAACACAGATGCAGGAATAAAACATCACAACTATGGTCAACTAAAATATGACAAAGGAAACAAAAATATACAATGCCTTAAAGACAGTCTCCAGCAAGTGATGTTGAGAAAGCTAGACAGCCACATGAAAATCAATGAAATGAGAACAATCCCTCACACTGTACAAGAATAAATTAAAAATGTTTTAAATATATGAATCTAATGTGTGACACAATAAATCTTCTGGAATCAAACATAGGTTAAACAAAACAAAAATTGTAGCAAAATTTACTTATGTCACACTCCCAAGCTGAAAACAATAAAGTTAAAATAAACAAGTAGGTCCTAATTAAACTTAAAACTTCTACACAGAAAAATAAACAGAATCAATAGATGAGCTTCCAAATGGGAGAAAACATTAGGAAACATTGCAATCAACAAGAGGCTAATTTCTAAAATACACAGAATGTTCATGCAACACCGTTTTGAAAATCTACAAACAACTCAGCCAGAAAATGAGCAGAAGACAATTCTCAAAAAGAGAGACACAGATGACAAACAGGAATATAAAAACGTGCTCACAATGTAAATCATTATACAAAGACAAGACAAAAATAAAATAATGTTTTACCTCACACTAGCGAGAAGGGCTGTCATTAAAATGTCTACAAATAATAAAGACTGGGGAAGGTTGTGGAGAAACAGGGACTCTCCAATGCTGTTGGTGGGAAATAAAATTGGTGAAACAACTTTGGAAACAGTATGGAAGTTCCTTTGAATAATAAAAATAGACCTATCATATGACACAGCAATCCCATTCATGGGCACATAAAGCATAAAACATGAAATTAAAGAATCCTAGGGTAAAACATAAGAAGTACACTCTGATATTGGACTTAATTTGATTCTGCATATGCCTCCTCTGTCAAGGAAAGCAGAAATAAAACTAACAAAATATGATTGTGTCACACTAAACAGATTTACACTGCAGAAGAAATGATCAATAAAATTAACAGTCAACCAACACAATGGTAGAATATATTTTTAAGTGATAATTTACAATCAAGTGTTAATATCCAAAATATATGGCAAACTCTTACCCCAAAACAACATAAAAAAGAGCAAACAATCCAATTTAAAAAAAGTCCATAGGAACTAAATAGATAGATCTGAATCAATTTTCTGTAGAAAACATAGAGTAGGCTTTATGACACATAAAAATGTGTTCAGAGTTACAAATTATTAGGAAAGTCATAAACCTAATATGAGACAAGACCTCACACTTTTCAGAAGGCTCTCATCAAAAAGAAAACAAATAGATGTTGGTGAGATTGTGGAGAAAAAGGAACAGCGTGTACACTGTTGATAGGAATGCAAAGTATTGATTCCATTGCATATATACATCAAATTTTCTTCATCCAGTTTTCTGTCAAGGGATGTTGGGTTTGTAGGCCCCTGTCTGAAGGCTCTAGAAAATAAGCCCTTGGGCTGAACTGATAAACAAGCTGTGAGGAATGTCACGTATCCAGGCTGGATAAGTAATGGCCTACTCAATGTATCCAGTATGGAAAGCTGGATAGCCTATGCTGGGTAAGATCGTCAGAGGAGGACAACCTAAGACAGGCAAAGCCGGCTGGATAAGAGATGGCCTACTTAATGAAGATCCGTGGTGAACTTTAAAACAATTCTTGATCATTTAACATCCTGCGCTTACTGCAGGAGCATGGGAACATAAATAGCTTAAGATTATTAACATTGTTATAACCTAGATTATATGTGTGGCATTGTGCATGTCCTATATAAACCCTTCTTCTAAGAATCAAAAAACAGAGAACTGCTTCGCTTCTATCCACACAGTGTTTGTGTGTAAATTATATCGTGCCACTGACAGGGTTAATTTAATTTGTTGGGAGTATCTTAAAAGGATGTTGTATTATATACAATGCTCTTTCCGCACTTATTGTGATGATTGTGTGAGTTTTATTTCTCATTCAATTAGTGTGGCATGTCATCTTTATCGATTTGAATATTTTGAAGTATCCTTAAACCCAGGGATATATACCTTTACTCATATATGTTTATGATACATTAAATGTGTTGTTGAATTCATTTTGCTTGTGTTTTGTTGAGAATTTTGGCACATATGTACATCAGGGATAATATTCTATTTATTGCATATAATGTCCTTTCTAGTTTTGTTAAGCAAATAAAGCTCGCATCATAAAATATGTTTGGAACCTTTCACCCCCTTCAAACTCTTGGAAGATTTGGGGAAGAATTGGTGAAAAATTGTCTTCAAATGTATGACAGAATTCACCAGTAAAGTCGTTTTGTAAATTTTTTCTGGCTTTGGAAGTTAGAATTATTGACTTACTCAAACACATTTTTGCTCTATTATCTTTCTAATTACTTCTTGATTCAGTATTGGAAGACATATGTTTCTGGGTATTTGTCTTTAGTTCTAGGTCATTCAAATCATTGGCTAGTGGTAATTTCTTATGATGCTTTGCATCTCTACAACATCAGTGGTAATATCTTATCTTTTATTTCTAATTTTATTTGAGTCTGTATTTTATTAGCCAACCTAAACATTTGTCCAGTTTATGTTTAAAAGAAACAGACTTAGGTATATTTTTTTCTAGCTTTCCAATTGCATCTCTTGTTATTTGCCATACTCTCATTCATTCAATTTTCTTTTTATTCTTTCTGATTTCTCCTAAATCCATAAGGTGTAAAGTTAAGTAGTGTGAATCTTTGTATTTGATTTATTATTAAATATTTTTTATTTAGTTATTATTTATTTATTTATTTATTTATTTATTTATTTATTTACATGTTTATTCATTTACTTATCATTGAATTATTGCCATTTACAATGTGTCAATCTGTGGTGTATAGCACAGTGTCCCCCTACATGCATATATTTATGTGCCTATTAAACATTACTTCACAATATTTAACTTACTGCCCTGTGTCATAAAGAGAAATTTTGAAAAAATTTACTTTTATATATAGAGGAAAAAATTTATGAATCTACAGCTCCCAAATATATCCTCTCACAGCCCCTTTCCATTGTAATCATATAATTGCTTAGTAGATCTGTGAGTTTCTTTCAATTTTGTAGATGAAATCATAGTGTTCTCATCCAAATTTTTTTTTAAGGTTCCCCATATGTCATGTCATGTATTATTTTTCTTTATTTTTCTGGCTTACTTCAATTAGATGACACTTTTTGGGGACATCCATTTTGCTGCATATGTCATTGTTTTATCATTTTTTATTGCAGAAATGTATTCCATTGTGTAAATACGGGATAACTTCTGAATACTGTTATCTGTTGTTGGACAATTAGGTTGCTTCCATGTCGTGGCTTTTGTATATAGCACTGCAAAGAACATTGGGGTACAGGTGTCTTTTTGAATTTGGGTTCACTTTGGTTTATACCCAGAAGTGTGATTGCTGGATCGTATGTTAAGCCTATTTTTATTCTTTTGAGGAATCCCCACCCTGGTTTTCGCAATGACTGCACCAAACTACATTCTTTCCAACAGTGAAAGAGGGTCATCTTTCTCCACAGATACCCCAGGATTTAATGTTTGTGGAATTTTGAATGATGACCATTGTGACTATTGTGAGGTGATACTTCATTAGAGTTTCGAATTGCCCTTCTCTGATAATGATAGTGAGCAATTTTTTTTTCATATATCTATGTGGCATTTGTATGTCTCTATTGGAGAATTGCTTGTTCAGGGCTTCTGCCCATTTTCAATTTGGGTTTCTTGTTTTTTTTAAGTATTATTATTAGTTTGTATGAACTCTTTATATTTTGGAAATTAAACCTTTGTCAGTTGCACACTTCTACATATTTTCTTTAATACTGCAGGTTGTCATTTTGCTTTGTTTATGGTTCCCTTTGCTGTGCAAAAGCTTATAAGTTTTATTAGGTCCCATTTATTAATTTTATTCTTACATTCATTACCTGGGTAGTCTGTTCTAAGAGATCATTCCTGAGATTTATTTCAAAGTGTTTTGCCAATATTTTCTTCTAGGAGATTTACTGTGTCTTGCCTTACATTTAAGTCTTCAAGCCATTTTGAGTTTATTCTTGTGTATGGAGTGAAGGAGTGTTCTAACTCCATTGCTCTGCATGCTGCTATCCAGATTCCCAAAACCAGTTGGTGAAGAGATGGTCTTTTCTCTGTCATATTCCTGGCTACTCTGTCAAAGATTAATAGAACATAGGCCTGTAAATTTATTCCTAGGCCTTCTATTCTGTTCTTTTGGTCCATATGCCTCTTTCTGTATGAATATCTTGTCATTTTGTTCATTGTGGCTCTGCAATAGTGTATGGAGAACAGGTAGTTTATTCCTCCAGCCTCTTTCTTTTTCATTAATATTGCTTTGGAAATTATGGATCTTTTATGACTCTATGTAAATCTTAGAATCAGTTGTTTCAGTCCCAAAAAGAAAATTTTGGCATAATTTGATAGGAAATCACATTAAGTCTGGGGATTGCCTTGGGCAATATGACCATATTAACAATTTTGTTTCTTCCATTACGAGACCATTGGGCATCTTTCCTATTCTTCATTCTTTTTTGATTTCCTCAATCAATGTTTTCTAGTGCTCCATGTATATTTCATCACCTCCTTGGTCAGAATTTTTCTTAAGCATTTTTTTGCTTTGGGTGCAGTTATAAAAGCGGTTGTCTCTATAATTTGTTTTCCTGTTGATTCAATGGTAGTGTAAAGAAATGTAATTGGTTTTTTTACATTGCTCTGGGTACCATGCCCAGTTCCTTTTTCAGCCTAAGTAATATTTTGTGAAGCTTTTACAGTTTTCTATATATAGTGTCATGTCTTCCTATCATGACAATTTTACCTCTTCTATTCCAGTCTGAATCCTTTTATATATTTTCCTTGCCTGATCATTGTGGCTAGGAATTCCAAGACTATATTGTATTGAAATTGTGAGAATGGGCAACCTTGTCTTGTCTCAGGTTTTTGTGGGAAGGGTTTCAGTTTTTCACCATTGAGTATTTTGCTGGCTATATGTTTGTCATAAATAGCTTTCATTATGTTGAGATATGGTCCCTCTATGCACACTGTTACAAGAACTTTTACTGCAAATAGGTGTTAATTTTTCTCAAATGTTATTTCTGCATATACTGAGATGATCATGTGTTATTTTGTCCTCTCAGTTATTGATATGGTGTATTACAATTGATTTATTTGCATAAGTTAAACCATCCTTGTTTTCCTGGAATGAAGTAACATTACCATGGTGCATAATCTTTTTTTACATGCTGTTGGATTCTGTTTGTTAATACTTTCTTAAGGACATTTACATCTATATTTATCAATGATACTGGACTATAGTTTTCTCTTGGGGTAGTGTCTTTGTCTGGTTTTTGTATCAGGTTGATGTTGGCCTCACAGTGTGAGTTTGGGTGTACTCTTTCCATATCAATCTTTTGGAAGAGTTTGAGGAGGACTGGTATGTATTTTTCTCTGTATGTTTGGTATAATTCCCCAGTGAAGCTAGTTGGGTTTCAATTTGGTTTGCAGATATTTTTTATTTTATTGATAATTCTATTCAATTTCTGGTGATCTGACTGTTCAAATGGTTAATTTCTTCTTGATGCAATATTGGTGGGCTGAATGTTTTCAAAAACTTCTCCATTTATTCCTGGTTATCCATTTTGTTTCCATACTGTTGCTCATGTTATTCACTTATGATAATATGCAAATTTGTTGTACTCTTTTTAGTTTCTCCATTTTCATTTCTTATATTATTTGTGTTCTCTCTCTTTTCTTGTTGGTGAGCCTGTCCAGAGTTTTGTCAATTATGTTTACTATTTCAAACAAGACTTTGATTGTTTTTTTTCTATTTTTTAATGTGTATTTCAATTCTTTCTTCCTTGATCATTCTTATTTCTCTCTTTCTGCTGAGTTTTGGTTTTGTTTGCTCTTCTTTTCATGATTAGTGTACATAGAAACTTTGATTAGTTATTTGAAATTGCTCTTCTACTTTGAGGAGTGTTGTCACAATAAACTTACCTCTTAAGCCTGCTTTAAATGTATTCAATAGATTTTGTGTAGTATTTTGACATATTTCTGAAGATATTTTTTAATTTATTCTTTTACATCTTCACCTCCCCTACTTGTTATAGTACCATGGTGTTTAATTTTCATGCTGTCATTTTTTCACAATGTTTTTCTGTGAAGGATTACTATTTTCATAGTATTATACTCAGAAAAGATGCTTCAAATTGGTTTTATTTTCTTAAATTTGTTGAGGCTTCTTCTGTGCCTGAGGACATAATCTTTTCTAGAAAATATTCCAGGTGAACTGGAAAAGAATGTATATTCTGTTTTGGGGAAGAGTACTGTTTTGAAAATATCACCAACTCTAATTATTTTATCGTATCTTTTTGTATCTTTCTTCCCTTAATAATTTTCTGCCTGAAACACCAGTCTAGTGATGGTAAAGGGGAGATATAGTCTCCGAATGTGATTGTGTTCCCATCCATTTCTCCCTTTTCATCTATTAGTATTTGCTATATGTATTTAGGTGCTCCTATATTGAGTACATATATATTAATGAGTTTAATACCCTCATTTTTTATTGCTCCTTTAATCATTATTTCATGTCCTTGTTTATCTTTCTCTATGACCTTTCTTGTAAAGTCTATTTTGTGTGAAGTCAGTACTGCTAGTCCTGCTTTCTTGTCATGTCCAGTTGCATGCAATATATTTTCCATCTTCTGAGTTTCAATTAATTTGTGTTCCTCTTACAAATGTGGGACTCTTTTATGCTTCATAATGTAGGGTCTCATTATATTATCCCATCTGACAATATATATCTTTTGATTGAAGCACTAAGTCCATTAACATTTATGATAATTATTGATAGACTGGTGTTTATTTCCATTTTGAACTTCATTTTCCAGTTGATTTGGTATTTCCTTTTTGTTCATTTCATTTTCTTTCTGTTGCTTGATAAGTTTTCTTTTATTATCTTGGTTTCTTTTTGGCTTTGTTACTTCATTGTAAGTTTTGACTTATGGCCACCCTGTCTTGTATGTATATTGACACATTACTATATCTTTTTCTTTTAACTGATAAGAATAGAAATTCTAACCC
This sequence comes from Vicugna pacos, assembly GCF_048564905.1. Lineage (NCBI taxonomy): Eukaryota > Metazoa > Chordata > Mammalia > Artiodactyla > Camelidae > Vicugna > Vicugna pacos. Next base: position 3,439,310 of record NW_027328738.1, read on the forward strand.
CTCCTATAGAGAACAGAAACAAGAAGAAAATACTCTGTATTGTCCTGTTTCACTCACTGACTCTTAAAATTTTTGATGTACTGTACTGCAACATCATGTTTATTCTATTGTAAGACATTGTAGCTATTGCCTTTCTAATTATGCCTTTCTCCTTTCTATAGAATCCTGCTTCTTTTTTTTTTAGAGTCGATTTACATTATTTCTTTTTCTGTTGCTAAATTCTTTTAGTACTTGCTTTAGTGGAAGTTATTTATCTCTCCTTCTATTCTAAAGAATAGCCTTGCTTGATAAATTATCTTAGATTACAGCTTTCTTTCCTTCAGAACTTTGAATATGTCATGCCACTGTCTTCTGACTGTTGTATTTGTGTAGGAAACATGTTTACAAATATAATATATATAATTACATATATATGAATAGAATACATAGAAATGAAGTTAGGAAATAAGGAGAAAACCTATACGTTAAATAATAGAAAACATTGATGAAGGAAATTAAAACTGATCCAAAGAAATGAAAATTTCTCTTATGTTAATGATGTGATACAATGTGGTTGAAACAAACATACTACACAAAGCAATCTACATTTAGTGTGATTCATGTCAAAGTAACCATGAGATTTTTCCATTTAATAGAACAGGTAATTTCAAAATCTTTATGTAACCACATAGACCATGAGTTGCAAAAATAATCTTGAAAAAGTGTATTAAATCTAATAGTGTATAGTTCTCTGAAGTTAAACAGTCCAACAAAGCTTTAGTAATTTAAACAACATGAAACTAGCTCAAAAACAGACACCAATCAATAGAAGAGGATAGAGCAACCAGATATAATCCCTCACACCTATGATCAATTAACCCATGAAAAAGGAAGCAAGAGTATAAAATGAAAATAGACATTCTCCTCAATAATTAGTGCAAGGGAGATTGAACATAAAAAAGATTGATTAGAATAGATCCTCACATTGTTTACAATCCATAAGCAGAGAATATCTTTCTATTTATTTGGTTTACTTTTATTTCTTGCACCTGTAATTTATAGATCTATATTTAGATCTTTTATTTCACTTATCAAATGTATTCCTAGTTTATTCTTTTTGGTATAAATATATACACAATTGTTATCCTAATTTCTCTTGCTGATAATTTGTTCTTAATATATAAAAATGCAACGGATATTTGTATATTGATTTTGTATTCTGCAAGTTTATTAAGTTTGTTCATTATTTCTAACAGTCACTGGAGGAGTCTATGGAGTTTTCTATCTATGCATAATTATGCCATTTCTAAAAATTTTACTGCTTTTTTACAAGTTATATGCCTTTTATATTTTTTTCTTGACTAGTTGTTCTGGCTAGGTCTTCAAATAGTGTAATTTAGTACTTGTGAGAATGGGCTACCTTTTCTTATTAGTGGACCAGAGGAAAAGTTTCCTGTATGTTAACATTGAACTTGATGTTAGTCATGGGCTTTTCATATATGACTTTTATTATGTTTAGTTGAAATGTATTAAAAGTGAATTTGTTAAGAATATTTTTATAAAATGTAAAGATCAGATCGGTCAATAAATTTCCTACAATTTTTGAGATTGATGTTTTTGAATTCTCTGCTATTTAAGGGATTGTATCACATATATTGATTTGAATTTGATAAGTAATATTTATGAATCAGGACTAAATCCCTCTAAACTATAGTTTATAATACTTGTAATATGTAATGAATTCAGGTTGCTAGTGTTTATTTAGAATGGAATGTTCACATACTGAAAGAAAAATTTACATTACAGCTTGAGTTTACATTTATTTATTTAAAAAATTTATCCCTCATTTTGAATTTGGCTTATGTTTAATGGAATTTATTTTTAAATAAAGAATATAATTTTGGTAGAACTGGATTTACTACAGTTTACTGATACAGAACATAGCTATTATTTACATTTAGTGAACAAAACACTTGCCTTAAAATGCCGTATTTTACTAACAATGTCAACTGTTTCAGGACTGAGATACATATTCCTTCCAAAAATGCATTACCTGGCCTTTTCCACCCCAAATCACATATAGTGTTATTTCTTTGTTTTTTGATTGTTTGTTTGTTTGACCCTTAATGGAGACACTGCTTATTGAACCCAGGATCTTGTGCATAATTGTACTTATCAACATCATTTTGGAACACTTAACAGAAGACACAAGTGAATGGATTATAAAGATGTAAAGAAAATTTATTGCTTCTAGGGAATGAAAAACCTCTGATTGAAAGAATGGCAAAAATAAACATTTGTAAATATACAATAAGATTTTCTCTTATGTAATTTTAGAGTAGATTATTAAATTAAATTTGTTTTACTTATAGAAATGAATTACAATTTAAAACAAAAATTCCGCCTTATGGGATTTCTTAATTTGATGCATTATTTTATCTTATTTTATTTCATAATTATTAAACATTTATTTATATACAAAACAAATAAACTGACATTTAATCTGCTCATGTTTTGAATATTGAATTACTTCTTATATAGTACACAGATAAATACGTATTTCAATTTCCTAATCAAATTATGTTTCACTTTAATTACAAATGATATAGAAATAGATATATATTCTCTGTACATGTTTTACACGAATTTCACTTTAAATTCCAAAACTTTAAAATTATTCTATATATTTTGTGCAATATTTATACTCTGTTCACAAATCTGGTATAAATTTTAATACAAAAGGATGGAGATTGGTTTTATTTCATAGACCCCAAAATTAAATTATTTAAAAAGATTTTGTTGGGATAATATTTGCAAATCACACTTTAAAAATAAGCATCATATATGTTTCATTTTAACTGGATGAATGACAAGTAAACACTGGCTGAATGTTACACTTGAGTTGCTAGGATACCAGTCGTTTTGTGATGTCACAGCTACTCAGGTTGAGAACCATTTTGAAGGCCTAGCAGTTTATCTGTGCAGGCCTGCCAAAGCAGCATATGAAGCTGCAGTGGTCAAAATCATGCAGATTAGAAAAGGAGCTGTAGAAAAAGTTATTTGAGATGGCACATGTTTCTTCAGAAATTCAAGATGTGTCTCATAAAGATGGACCAAGTGGCTCAGGAAACTCCAGTAGATCTCTATTGTGTGATCAAACATTCTCTGGGGATTTGGACATGAGTTTTATGATTGAAGAAAATGCTTTCAGACTTTGTCTGAAGAATCCTTGATAAAAACACCATGTTACACATATTGTGTCTCTGAACCAGAAGAAGATAATGATTTTCGTTCTCTGACATTTCCAAGAAAACTCTGGAAAATAGATTGGAGTGACCAATTTAAATCCATCTGGTGGGGTGTTCATGGGGTCTTCCGTAGTGATTGATGAAGATGTCTTGAAGAAGGAAGTTTTGGAAAGAAAGGCCCCTTTCAGAATATTTGAAACTGGAAGCATGAAAAGTTTACTTAGACAGCTTAACTTTTATGGGTTTAGGAAAGTGAGGCAGAATTTTCAAATGTGTGCTTGTCTAGCTGACTTTCCAGCAGAAGAAAAAGAAGTGTCTGTATTAAGAAAGATATAAAAAATTTTAGTTACCTCTTGGTAACTTATATATAAAATTTTATTTTGCACATCAATCAATGGTAATATAAAAGTAAAGCAAGATTTTGAAAATTGTATTAAACTATTAAGTCTAAAATTCTTTATTTATTCTAAAAAATGAGGACAGTGACTTAAGTATTCAAGATTATGAGAAACTTTGCTTACAACTATGAATCATTCCAGAAATCCATATAAAGGTAATAAAGCTGCTTTTCAAAAGTGTCATTCACCGTTACCGCAAATGCTAACATTTAAATTTGATGACTATAATATTTAAATGTGTATTTTCCAAATAAGGAACTTCAAAATATTGTTAGCAATGTTCATATTTTGATGATATTATCCTTACATAGTAAACGTGGAATCAGGTTTTATACTTTAGGCTTATTGTAGTCTTGTATTTTGGTATAAATATTACTAAAATGTTTCTCCTTTGGTTGTAGCTGCACTTTTATCATAATCCAAATTTTAAACGAGGCTGTCCCCAGCTTTTAGTGAGAATAAAAAGAAGAGTTGGGATTAAAAATGCCTCTCTGGTGTCTTCATTGGCTGAAGACTTCAAAGAGCAGCACTTTAAAGCAGGGTATAATGTGGATAATAATAATTCTGGATTTGTGGCTGACACTATTGGAGAAAGTCCATGATTACCTTCTGCAAATTTCTAAAAAGAAAGCCCTCTACTAGCCACATAATTGGTGATACAACTACCCCGATCAGAGGTGATTTTTCTCCTCCATCATCAATGTCAGACCACCAGAACAAATTGCAGTGGGTCAACGAGCTATTCTAAATAAGTTGACCACTCTCCACTGGCACTCTCAAAGCAGTTACAATGAAACAAATGGCCGTGTTGTGAACTCCATTTAAACTACAACTTCTATTTCTCAGTAGAGTATCTTATCTCCCATACAGGGCAATTATTATGGACTGATGCTGGAGCCTTCTACTTTTCCAAATACATATCACAACATATCTGCAAATGAAGGTCGTTTTCCTAAACTTCAACCAGGGTGCAACCCACGCTTTCCAGTGCCAGTGATAGCTGATACATCAGCTAACTCTCTTTCAAGGCCAACTCATCAGCCATCTTCAGTTTATGAATGTCATCCTAATTACAACTGATCTACCAGAGAACTACCAGATTATGTAGGAAACAAAAATTATAAATGATGTTGGCAAATGTCGACAACTATCTGCTATTTTCTTATTTGAACAATAAACATAGATGTGTACCTGTATTTTCCTTAATATTTCTTAATAGAGTTAAGATTTAAACAGGAGACTAACTTGCCATTTAAAAAAAAGAGATATTTGATTGATAAAATCTTTTGATGGAACAATATGGGAGTAAATTTAAATAATTTCTTGTAAGGAAGAAGAAAAAAATGGAAGAATTTGGAAAAATAATAAAACATGGAGAGAGGGAAAAGTAATAAGTGGTTTTTGGTTCTTCCTGGAAAGTATAAAATGTGTTAAGTTAGGATAGTTTGGAACAGGAGATACATGCAGGAACCACCCACGGATCATGTTCTCTAATATGTCATCCCTGGAATCAAAAAGGTCACATGATGTAGTCTCAGATGGCACATTCAGCATGTGGTAGAATTTAAGTAGTAATTTATCTATGGTGTTCTTTGTGCTGTTCTCAAAGCATTCCAGTTGGTGCTTTCATTTCCTGCCCTCAACAGTCTACACTATATTTTCTAGTTAATAATTTATGTTGCTATTATCTTCCAGCCAAAGAAAAGCTTACGTTCTCAGGATGGCACTTAATGCATTTCCAACTCTAATCACACAAAATTAACTCAATTTAGTTTAGTCATTTCTTTATAAATCTGGCATCTGACTACCTTGGCATATCTTTATGTTTCACTGTATCTGGATATATATCCAGCCAAATGTTTCTCAACAATGTTAGCTCCAAACTCAACAGTTTTATTCCAGCTCATCCTTGGACGTTGGGTGTCCTCCTTTTACCTACTTAGACTATCCTCCTCTCAGCACAGAAACCACCTCCTCCAGATGTTTTATGTCTATCCCGCTTTCCTTGTCGGCCTTGGATACCAGCACAGTAAGCACAGCACATGCCACAGGATGCATTTTAGTATTTAGTGAATGAAAAATACATGTTGACTTTAAGCAAAATCTACTTTCCTGAAAGATCAAAACTGTCATGGTTTTCAAACTATTTCGTTATGGTCTTTACTCTATACCACAAACTAGCTCTTTTCACAGCGCAAGGACTAGTCACTCAAGACAGTAATTGGAGGTAGGTACAGAAGACAAAGTATCATTGTCTTCTCAATTCATACTTCCATAAGTCTAAATCATTCCTTTCTCATTTGCTGGATATTTTCCTGTCTTTTCATCACCCACCCATCCCAAAATAGCTGATTCTCTTCCCCATACCAATAACTATACTGACTCCAAATTAATTTACTTCTTAGAATCAGAGCTTTTTCCAGAAGAGACAGTGCCATTGCAAACATTTAATGTAGGTTTATATACCCCACATAACATTTACCCCTTCTTACCTTCACACGGGAAATTTCTAAGATGTACTAGACCCTTGGATGGGGTGGTGGTATTCAGTAATCAAATTGCGATGTAAAATGTATGGACTAGAAGGAGGTGAGGGTAATAGAATTAAAAATTTGTCCAACTGCAAGAATACCAAATTTCTGCAGATATTAGGAAATTTAAAATATTCATGGAAGTCTTTGACTCTTTCCCATTAATTTAAAAAAAAACACGAAGCATTTTCAGAATGTGAAATGCCCTGAATTACTGGAAAATTGTAGGTAAGGTCAGGGACCCTAAGACTTCTACTCATGATGATGCAGCCAGTGTCAGCTGATAAGTCTAGAATGGCAGAATTGTGTACTGAAAATTTGTCACCTGTTGTGAAGAAAGCTTTTGATATTCTGGAGAATGGGCAAATGGGCCAGGGTGAACTCTAGCAACATCTCACCAATATGACCTATACCAAGAGAACAATAGAGACCACTTGCAGCTGGAGAACTGTGTCTGGACAGCCGTGGTTCTTCCTACAACAGATACATCAAGCTTTTAAGTTTGTCTGCTGATCTCTGATGGTGGCTATGTTGTTGCTTACATTAGTCGTCTGGGGTTCAGATGGGCTGGTTGAGCAGCTAGTTTCCAGCTCACTTATAAGACAGTGGGTCTTACCGTGATCATCTTAACAAGGTTCTATACTGATAAGTTAAAAGCTACAGTATACATTCAAAATTAGATATCGTAAAGAAGAATATTGTTTGTTTGTCCATCTGTAGTTTTCTACCTGGGAAAATTAGAGTTTTGATCAAAGTACAAAAGTTTGCTGTTGCTATGAAATCTATTCTCTGAGCTCTGCCCATTGAATTCTTCCCACAAAATACTACAAATCTCTCAAACACTGTGTGTGTGTGTGTGAAGATGGATTGTTAAGCAGTAACTAAGTTTGTCTTAGTTGAGTCATCAGTGAATTTTTCCTCTGCATCTGTCAGAATCTCTCTGAATTAAGACTTTCATTGAGCCACCAGATTTTCTTCCGATCAGGGAGAGGTAGATTATATTTCTCCCAGTATACTAATTGATATCTGCTCATTGAATCCCGAGCTGATGTTAGGGCCATGCCTCTGAACCCTTGAATGGGATTGAGGCATACATATTCTCCAGTCCCCAGAGCCCAGCACAGGACTGTATCACCTTTTTAATTTAAGCTTATGTCTAACTTTTTTTCTTTTAATTCTCATTGTTTACACAACATATTTTGGCTTTGAACACACGTTGAATACTTTGTAGAGTCCCAACCACTGAATTATTCCCGTTCACACAGAAATTGCAATAACTTTTCTTCCCTTGGACTACCTGGAATAGAGTGAGCATAGTCATCATTTTGAAAGCAGTCCTCAGTCCTAATAATGCAGAAGTTTTACACTTCTTTGCCCAGCACTTGAGCAAGAATATTTGTTGTGGATCTCAGGGATTATCCTCACATTCCGTAATGCAACCATGAGAAAACACCACATTGTTATCCAAAATCAAGTCTTTGTCAGTATTGCATTCCCATTGCAAAACAGTTAAGAATTGTAGGAGTTCTGAGATTTAACCATGCTGAGATTTTTAGCAACCTAGCATGTTCATTTCTTACAGATGCTGTCGGGGAGATGAGACCATCGGTCAGAGACAGTGAACTTTATCACTCACAGCAAGAGCAGCCAGTTTAAAATTTGTATCCATTCCCTAATCTCAGATGAATACACAAATTGAAATTTTGATGCCTACAGAAGCAGTGGGCTGTTAAAATGAAGAAAGTTTAGGCATAGTAAAACACTAATTTTATTACTATCTTTATTTATAACTTATTAGAATCACCTATTTATTAGTATCATTATCTAGGATAAGTATATCATGACATAAGTTTACTTGCTGCAAATACGAACATGAGAAATGACATGGGAAAAATTACCATTGAATTTCCATTTTTCCTTCTGCTTTTATTGAGATATAATTGGCATAAAAAATTGTGTAAGTTTAGGTGCACAGGATAGTGATTTGATATACAACTATCATGTAATAAATTTCATAGCAACTTTAGGGAGAATTCATTATCTTATTTAGATACAATTTTAAAGAAATATAATTTGTCTTTGGTTGTGATGTGAAATCTTATGGTCTACTCTCTTAACAACATTTATATTGAACATAAATCAGTATTGCTTGTAATTTTCAAGTTAATATGGGGCATCCCTAGAACACGATTATTTTACGGCTGGAGGTTTGTAGCTTTTGAGTGCATTAATCAAATTCTCCTTTTCCAACCCCTGCCTTTGTTAATTGGAAATCTATTTTCATTTACCGTAAGCATGTTTGTTTGTTTTTGAAGTGTACTTTAATCTATAACACTGCGTTAGTTTCCCCTACACAACATACTGTTCACTATTTTTAATACATTTCAAACTGTTCTCCAGAATATATGTAGTTATGATTTGTTGCTATTTAAAGATATTTCATAGTTATTGACTATTCCCCATACAGTATATTTCTTGTCCGTGTTTCATTTAATTTGCAACTGGAAAAATTTCTCTCTTAATTTTCCTCAACTTTTTCTTTTCCTTACCCCATTTCCCTCCTTCTTGTGAACAAACTCTTTCTTTCTATATGTATAACTCCTTTTCTGTGTTGTTAAGTTCATTTGTTTAAAATTCCAAATGTGAATAACATCATTCAGTATTTGTAATTCTCTTTCTGACTTATTTCACTTAGCATATTACACTCTTGGTCTACCCATTTGCTGCAAATGACAAAAACTTAATCTATTTGGAGTTGAATAATAACCCATTGTATTTTTATGTGTGTGTGTATATATATATATATATATATATATAGGTAAATCTGTAGTTAAATGGATAGATACATATTTTATAAACTCATATCTTCTTTATCCATCATCTATTGAGCAATTAATTTGCTTGTATATCCTGTCTTTTGTGAATAATGCTGCAGTGAATATATGGTTGAATTAATCTCTTCTAATTAGTATCTTTATTTTCTTGGAATTAGTATCCAGATATTTAAATGTAGAATTATATTTCATTTTTTATTTTTAGATAAATCTCCATGTTGATTTCCACAGTGGCAGCATATATTTCCATTCACTCCAGCAGTGCATCAGGATTGTTTTTCTTAAATCCTCACCAATATTTACGTTTGTTATCTTTTTGATAATAGTCATTCTGACAGGAGTGACATAAAATCTCATTGGTTTTTGGACTTGCATTTTTCTGATGGTTAGTGATGTTGATCGGTTTCATGTGCCTGTTGGTTTCCTTTCCCCCACTGTATATTCATTTTTTGTAATGGGCTAAATAACCATAAGTGTCTGTTTCCAATTTCAGGCATTTTTGTGTTCTATTATTCTGTTTGTTCTGTGCCACTACCATATTCTTTTCATTACTGTAGCTTTGTATTATAGTTTAAAATGAGGGACAGTGATATATCCTCTTTGTTCTTTGTTAAAGTTGTTTCTGTTTTCAGTCTGTTTGTATTCTTTTCTTTCTTTTTTTTAGTGATTTCAATTCTTCTGTGTTTACATGTAAATTTTAGAATTATTTATTTTAAGTGTCTGAAAATGCCCTTGGTATTTTGATAGGCACTGAATTTAATTTGTGCATTTTCTTGGCTTATGCTGTCATTTAAAAACTATATTTTTCCTCATCTATGAACACACTATATCCTTTCATCTGTTTGCATTACCTTCAATTTCTGTTATAAATATTTTATAGTTTTCTGAGTACAGGTCTTTTACCTCCTTGGTTGGATACATTTTTTGATTTTTTTTGTAATGCAACTGTAAATGAGACAGTTCCCTCACTTTCTGTATCATTTAGCTTCTTGTTAGTGTGTAGAAATGCAAGATTTCTGTAAGTTAATTTTACATTTGAAAATTTTACCAAATGCATTGATAAGCCCTAGTAGTATTGTGGCACCCTTTTTAGGATTTCTGTTTAAAGTATGTCATCTTCAAACAGATACTTTTACTCCTTTTCTTAATTAGCTAAATTTTATTTACTTTTATTTTGGATAGCTATGGCTAGAATTTCCATACTATACTGAATAAAAGTGGTAAGAGTCAGCATTCTTGTCTTCCTCCTGCTCTTATTGGAGATGCTTTCTGCTTTTAATCAGTGAGTGTCATGTTAGATGAGTTCTTGTCATATAAGACCGTAACTGTGTTGAGGTATGTTTCCTCATGCCCACTTTGAAGAGAAATGTAATCTTAAATAGATACTGAATTTGTCAAAACACTTTATGAGTCTATTGAGGTGACCATATAATTTTTATTCTTCAGGTTGTTTGTGTGGTGTATCATACTGATTAATTTTTGGGTATTCAATCACTTTTGCATCCCTGGAATAAAGTGGACTTAATCATAATGTATAATCTTCTTAATGTATTGTTTGATTTGCTAACAATTTAGTGGGGATTTTTGCATCTATGCTTATCAGTAGTATTTAACCTGTAATTTTTTGAGGTATTTGTTCCAGCTGTAGTAGCAATGTGATACAGAAATGTCCGGTAGAAAGCCTCCCTTCCTCTCGAAATTTTTGGAATTCTCTGAGATATATAGATGATAGCTCTTCTTTAAATGTTTGGGAGAAATCACCTGTGAAGCTGTTAGGCCTGGTATTTTGTTTCTTGGGAGATTTTGTTTAAATACTTATTCAATTTCATTAGTGATAATCTGTTCATATTTTATTTATCATTCCATTCTGGAGATTAAGTCTTTCTAAGAATTTGTCCATTTCTTCTAGGGTTTCCATTTTATTGGCATATAATTTGTTGTATCATCTTATGATGCTTTGTATTTCTTTGATATAAGCTCTAACTCCTCATTTATTTCTCAGCTTATTTATCTGTAACTCTCTTTTTTGGTCATGTGTCTGGTTAAACTGTACCAACATTATTTATCTTTCAAAAGCCATTATTTAGATTGATCAAATATTTATATTTTTAATCCGTATTTTATTTAATTATGTTCTGTCCTTTCAGCTGTCTTTCCTTCTACTAACAAGTTTTTTTTTATTATTATGTGACATCTTTTGGTTGTAAGAATATAAGAGAGAAATTGTTCTTATTTGTATAAGTGGGATTATTTTGCTATAAGCATCCCTTCTAATACTGCTTTTGTTATACCCCATGAATTTTGTTTTTGTTGTCATTTTTCTTTATATATTTTCTTTGATTTATACAGCAATCCAGTTGTTGTTAATATTGAATAATTTATCCTCTACAATTTAGTATTTTTCTCAGGTTTTTTCTTTTAGTAAATTTCTATTCTCACAGAATCCATAAGTTTTTTCACCAAACAAGGAGAAAAATAATAAAATTTATACATATATCTGAAAGATCCAAATTTTCCAAAATTATTTTAAAAAATAAACAAAGCTGTGGGTAATACCCTCCCTGAATTTAGAACATAATACAAAGCTACAGTAATCAATACATCAAAATATGGCAATTAAAGAAACACATAGATCAATGGAACAAAATAAAGTGTCAGAAAATAAACCCACAAAAATATGGTGAATTAGTGTACAAAGAAGGAGGCAAGAGTATACAATGGAAAAAAGACAGTCTCTTCAAAAAGTCGTTCTGAGATAACAGGACAGTACATGTAATTGGTAGATGTAAGAGCACTTCCTTCCATAGTATAAAAAATGAGATAGAAATGGATTAATTTCCTAAATGTAAAGCCTGAAAATTTACAATTTTTGACCAAGAACATGAGCAGAACAGACTTTGAGATAAATCATAGCAATCTTTATTTTTGATCTGTCTCCAAATTAAAGAAAAAAACACTAATAGTTACAATTTTTAGTTTACTGAGGAAAAAATAGATGTACTATGCGATACAGGGATTCTATTTCTTGTATTAGTGTGAAGCGCAAAATCTTTTGCAGAGCAAAGGAAACCTTCAACAAGACATATAACAGACAGAATAGAAGGAAGAATTTCACACAATGGGACCAACAAGATGTTAATATCAATAATATATATATATATATATATATATAGCATATTAGACTCGATATTTAAAAATAAAGACCACAAAGCAAAAACAGTTAAACAATCTTTATGGAAACTTTACAAAAACAGACATGTGGATGATTTTCATGCTCATAAAAAGAAACACAACATTGCTATTAATTAGGAAACATAAATCCAAACCAGAATGAAACATAATTTTACAGCAACCTAAATGGAAATTAACAAAATGTCTACAAATGACAAACATTAATAAGAATGTCGATAAGAGGGAACCCAGGTACACTGATTGTGAATACATAAATTGATGCATTCACTATTATAAAACTGTGGACAGTGCTCAGAAAACTAGAAATATAAGCATTATCTGTTGCAGCAATTCCTGTTTTCAATATAAATCTGAGAAAAAAATGAAAAGATTATCTTAAAAGATATATTACCCCAAATGTTTTAACATCATCATTTATAGTAGCCAAGGGTAGAAGCACAACTCAACTGCCCATCAACAGATGATAGACTGAAATAGATGTGAGATATTGATAACATAATAAATACTTCATCATTGTATATTAAAAAGTAAAATTCTGCCATTTGAAACAATGTGACTGGACCCAGAAATTGTTGCATATAGGAAAATAAGTCATACAGAGGAAAACACTCTATGTTGTCACTTAAATGAGGAAAATAAAGATATAAGAGAATAATCATAAAAAAACAGAAAAAGAATGACATATATATGTGTAGTGTAACAAATAGTGGTTTCCTGTGGGGAAAGGGAAGAAGGATGGAGAAGACAGAAATGTGCAAGGTACAAATAATAAATTAGAGAACCAAAAGGGCTATATTTGCAGCACAGAGAATTATTTTAATAATTTAATTGATTTTAAAGAGATTATAGGGATATATTTTAGTAAAATGTGCATGTAGGTGGGAAAAACATTGAAGAAAAAACCCAGGAAAATCAAAATATTTTGTAGTACTATGATATTAAGGGAGGTGTTTTGTTCACTTTATTTAGTGTTCTTATAATGTACTAATTAGAATTTAAGCTTTTAATTGAAAAGGTATATACTTTTAAAACTGACATAAGTTTAAACTATTTTTGACTCTCCCCTTACATCTACAGTCAGTAAAACATTGACATCTGAACAAAAATAACTACAACACAAAAAAATACTCCACAACGCATGTGAACAGGTGAAGTTTGGTGGACTAAAACACACATTGGAAGCTGAACTGAGGAAAGATCAGTGTTGGTGTCTGCAACCAAGGCCACCAGAGCAGGATATCTGAGTCCACAAGTTCATAGAACCCAGTAGAAACAGAGTCTCAGTGGCTCACAGAGTTTCGGCCTCCAACTGTACCAGTATCATGATCACTGGTAACTAGGAGGGAGCCACATTGGAGACAGAATTTCCATCCTTCAGACACTCAGACATTCATGAAACTGTCCCTACTCCCCATTCACAGTGGTGGAGACAAGTTATCATGCAACACTGGACATGGCAAAGGCACTTGTCTGATTCCAAATACCCACCTGTTTTTACACATTTCCTCAATGTGTACACTGATTCTCAAGGGATATCAGATAAAAGGAAGGGTTCACAGGCCCCGTGACAACAGAGGCATTAACTACCAGAGAATTCTAAGAAGTGACAATGGAAGCACATCTTTTATCCAGACAGTAGCGACTGGAAAGTGCCATTTTGAAATATTATCAGAGGTAGCTCAGGTAAATAAAACGAAAAAGTGTGCAAGCTACCAGAAAACATAACCAAGGACTCCAACTCCCAATCTGTTATTAAGTGCCATCAGAGCAATAATTTATCAAGATCATGACCAATCACAGTAACATTATAGGGCATGCTAACACACAGATAGACACACACAGACACTGAGACAGACACAGACACACATGAACACAGACACACACCTGCACACACACACACACAATGACAACCCTGCAGCAAACAAACTTAAAGCCATGGTATATTGCCATAAAACTAGTAGAGAATCCAAATAGATGTCATACAGAAACTCAATACAAAATACATAACTGAGAAAGCAGTTTAGTGAGCTCAGGAATAAATGAAATGATGATAAGGAATACATTACCTAAGAGACTGAAACTATAAAATAACCAAACATTACTGGAGGACAAGGAGAACTTAATAAATGAGATGAAGTGTACAACAGAAAGCATTGGATGTAGACTGTCTTTGTGGAAGAGAGATTAGCAAACTCACCATTACAAAACTAGAAATTATAGGAGAGGGCAGAGATTCAAGATATTAAAAAGTGAGGAAATTCTACAGTAGCCATCAGACTTCCTCAGGAAGTGCACTTTAGACTGTAACCCTAGAGGGAGAAGACAGTTAGAAGGCAGCTGATGGTTTATTTAAAGAAGTAATTGTCGATAACTTCCTGAACCTGTGTAAGGAACTGATATACAAGTCTGTGAGCCAAAAAAACACCAATAACTTTAAGACAAAGGGACCTCCTTCAAGATACGTCATATGCAAATTGGCAAGTCAATGAAAGAGTAAAATTTTAAAGGCATCCAGGAAAAGATATGATAATCTACAAAGGAACCACCATTAGATTTTCGGCAGAATTCTGAGCAGAAAACATATGCCAAGGGTAAATAAAATTGCATTTTCAAACTACAGAAATAAGAAATCACTCACACAATAATACTTACACAGTTATCTCTTAGATATAAAGTGAAAGTAAAGACTTTAACAGACAAACAAAACCTGAATGAGATGAAAAAACAAAACCGAGACACCCTATAAGAGGTGTAGAAAAGAAGTCTTCTAAGAAATATAAAATGGCAGAAATATGCAAAACATTGACCAAAATTCTAAGAAGAGACCATGAGAAAGTTGCAACTTTTTCTTTGGTTATGTTATTAAATGCTACTATACTATATGGATTAAAGAGAGAAAAATAAGAATTAGGGGCAATAAATATAGATACTTCAAACTGGTATCATGTTTAGAAGTTTAAAAGAAATAATTTGAAACAGTAATCATTAAAAGCAAAGAGTGAAATAAAACAATATTAAAGGAAGATTCTATCAATGGAGAAAGGACTAAATTATATATGATATGTTTTATTTTTTATTGAAGTACAGTAGATGTATAATATTGCATAGTTTCAGATGTATAGCATAATGATTCCAGCCAATTTGTAGATTATATTGCAATATGAATTATTACAATAATTGTAACATAAAATGATTTTAAGCTATTGTGTATAATTCCCTAATCTATACAGATTATCGTTGTTGCTTCTCTACTTAATATATACTACTTTGCATCTGTCAATCTCCTACCATTAAATTCTCTTTCCCTTCCACTTTGGTAAATATAAATTCTTCCCATATCTTAGAGTCTGCTTAAGTCTTGTCTATCTAATCTCTTTACCTCTCCATCATGTCTCTATCTATCTCTCTATAGCTCTATCTACCTATCTATCTATCTATCTATCTACCTATCTATCTATCTATTTATCATTTATCTATATATCTATCTATCATGTATGTATATATCTATACTTCTAACTATTTATCTGTCATATATCAATAAATAGCTATAGATAGATGTACACAGATATTTGTTATTCTTTAGATTCCACAGATAAATTAAATTATACACTTTTGTCTTTGTCTAAGTTAATTCACTAAGCACAATATTTACTAAGTCCTTTCATGATGCTGAAATAGCAATGTGTTATATTTTTCCATGGCTGGGTATTATTCCATCATTTATTTATAGAAACATCATATCTTCTTAAGTCCATAGTCTACAGTACACTTTTGGATTGCTTCCCTGTCTTGCATATTATAAACAGTGCAGTTGTGAACATTGGTTCTTCTCAATTTAGGGGGTTTTCCCCAGATTTTTCCTAGAAGAGTTATTACTGGATCATATGGTAGTAAACATTTTAGTTTTTACACAAATCTGAATACTGTTTTCCTTAGAAGTTGTACAAATTTACATTCCTACCAAGAGTATACAAGAGATTTCTTACCTCCACATCGTCTCCAACACTTACTATTTGTAGACTTTTTGATAATAGCCGTTTGACCAGAGTGAAGTGATACCTCATTGTTGTTTTGATATGCAATTATGTAATAATTTGTAATGTGAAATTTTATCACTTTCCTGTTACTCATCTGAATGTTTTCTTTGGAAAAATATTAACTCAGGTACTCTACTTTGGTTTTTGATTGGGTTTTTGTTTTTCATCTTGAGCTGTGTAACCTAAATCCATGTTATATCTATTAACCTACATTTATTAACCCCTGGTCACTTGCATTGTTTGCAAATATGTTCTCCAATTACATAGGCAGTGTTTTCATTTCATTGATAGTGTCCTTAGCTGTGCAGAAATTTTCTAGTTTGTTTAGGTTCCACTTGCTTATTTTTGCTTTTATTTCTTTTACCTTAGGAGACTGATATAAGAAAATATTCCTATGATGTATATCCTAAAGTGTATCACCTATACTCCCTTCTAGCAGTTTTATAGTATCAGGTCTTACATGTAGGTCCTTAATACACTTGGAGTTTATTTTTGTATATGATGTCAGGGAAAGCTTTCATTTCACTGTTTTACATGTAAATGTCCAGATTTCCCAACACCATCCATTGACGAGACTTGTCTTTTCTCCAGTGTGAACTCTTGCCTCTTTTATCATAGATTCATTGCTCATAGGAGTTTGGAATTATTTCTAGGGTCTCTATCTGTTTTTACTGATTATATCTCTGTGCCAATGCCATAGTGTTTTTATTACTGTAAGTTTTTAGTAGGGTAATGTATCCAGGAGGTTTATACCTCGAGATTTGTTGTTTATTCTCAAGATCATTTTGGCAATTTTTAATGGTTTCATGTAAAACTTAGAGGTATTTATTTTCTTCTTATGTGGAAAATACAGCTTCGTAACAATAATTGCACTAAATCCTTATGTTTCTTTGTGTAGTACTGTCTTGTTAACAATATGAACTCTTTCAATCCAAGAGCACAAGACATCTTTCCATTTCTTTGAATAATTTTTAATTTCTTTGTCAATGTTTAATAATTTTCAGTGTGTAGATCTTTCACATATGTGATTACATTTATTTTAAGATATTCAGGGGAATGGGGTTTTAAATGTTTTTGCTTTCAAAGTCCAATTTATGGTATCTCATGATTAATGTGGACAAATGCAAGAGACGTCTTTACATTAATCTTGTACTCTGCTCCCTTGATGAAATTATTTTTTGTTCATAATAGTCAGTGTGGAGCCCTTAGGACTCTCTGTGTAGATTTTTATGACTTCAGTACTGGTGACGATTTTACCTCTTTCATTCAATTTTGTGTTTCTGTTACTTCTTTTTCTTTCCCTTTTCCTTTCTTCTATTACAATTGAACAGATGTGGTGAGAGTAGGAATCCTTGTCTTGTTCCCGAATTTACACAGAAGGCTTTCTGCCTTTCCCCTGAATATTATAAATTGTTATAAATGTCCTTTAGTATGTTGAGAAATGTTCCCATTGTACACATTTTCATGAGAGTTCTGATGATTAATGTATGTTGAATTTTGTCAAATGCTTTTTCTTTGTGTATTGACATGGTTTTGTGAATTTTGTCCTTCTTTTATTAGATATGTGTCATGCTGCTTGACTTGTGTATGTTGAACCGTCCTTGTGAATCTGGAAGGAATCCATCTGATCATCATGTATAATCCTTTATATGAATTGCTGGATTAATTTGTTGAAATTTTTCGAGGATTTTTGAATCTCTATTCATCAATGGTATTGGATTTTCATTTTCATTTTTATTTTTGGGGGGATTGTCTTTGAGTTGTTTTGTTATAAGGGTAATGGTGGCCTCATGGAATAACATTGGGAAATGTCCTTACTCCTTCATTTGTTAAACTAGTTAGGGGGAAAGGGGTTTTAGTGAAGGAATCCAGGCATTTTGTTCAAAGGGTGTTTTTAAAATTATAAATTTTATTTAACTTATACTGATTGCTCTACTCAAGTTCTCAGTTTTCTCTATTCAGTCTTGGCAGGCTGTACGTTTTTATAAATTTGTCCATTTCTTTTAGGTCATCCAGTTGGTTGTCATGTAACAGCTTATAGTGCTTTCATAATCTTTTTTTGTATTTCTATAATATCAGATATTATTTCTACTGTTTAATTACTCATTTTGTTTGGGTGCAGTCTCTGTATTTCTTGATAAGCCTGGCTAAATGCTTTCCTGTATGTTAACATTTTAAGAAAAATTAAAGCTGTTGGTTTTATGATTTGTAATTTATTTTTCAACTTTTTATTTATTTTCGACCTAATCATTAAAGATTTCTCATTCTACTGCCTTTGGGTTTTGTTTGTTCTTATTTCTTGTGGTTTTGGGTGGTATGCTTGGACTTTTGTATGGGGTTTTTCTTATTCCTTGTAGAAGGCTTGATTTGTTCTCAGCTTACCTCTTAGATTTGTCTTTGATGCATCCCAAATGTTTTATGTAGCTGTGTTTTCATTGTAATTTGTCTCCAGGTATGAATTTATTTCCCCTTTGATTTCACCATTGAACTTGTTTTATTGTATTTTTTTAAAAGATGTGGTTTTACCTCATGTTTGTGTTTTCCTATTCTTCTTTCTAGAGTTGATGCATAGCTTCATACTTTTGTGTATGGAAAAATACTTGATATAATCTATAATTGCTTAAAATTTCTGAGGCTTATATCATGTCCTAATATGTGGTTAATTCCTTAGATAAAATCCTGTGCTTACTTGAAAAGTTTATATGTTCTGCTTTTCTGATGCAGTGTCCAATAGCTCAGTTAGGTTCAAATGATTTAATATGCAATTAAGACCTCTGTTTTCTAACAGATATTCTTTCTGAATGATCTGATCATCAGAAGAGTGAGGTGTTAAACTCATCTACTATTATTGTTTTATAATGAATTAATTCTTTCATGTCTACTAAAATTTCTTTTTATATTTAGGATCTATGCTGTTGGGCCATATATAATTTACTGAACGTAATTCCCAAATTTTTTTCTTGATGTAAGTTTCTTTATATTATCTCATATCTCTTTCATTTTGGCCCTTATTTTAAAATGTATTTTGTATGATTTGAGCATTGCTATCTGCACTTTCTTGTCAATTCCATGGTATACCTTTTCCATTTATTTCCAGACTATGTTTATCTTCCACCATAAAGTGAGAATTTTTTGGGGGGAGGCAAAGATGGTGGAGCAAAAAGATGCTCTTAGCTCACCCTTTCCCACAAATGCACCAAGACTCACATCCACAGACCCACTAAGCTAACAAGAGAACCTGCAGAACTCTGACAGTACATTGTCCTCTTCAATAGATAAAGATGCAAAAAATCTGGCAGTAGAAAAGTAAGAAAGAAAGAAGAAAAGGCAAAACAGAGTGGGACAGGTACCTCGGGGAGGGAGAAGCAAAGAAGGACTGGTGCTCATTCACTAAGTCTCCTCTCTAGAACTGAGATTTCGGTAGGATGGAGGGGGAGCATTCAAGTCTTGGACCTGTACAAAGTATAAGTTGACTAACAGAACTATGATAAACAGTCACAGAGGATCCCTGTGAGGCCCAGCAAATGATGTAGCCTGGAAACTGAGGACAGGGCCATGCTGCCCGAGCTGGGTGGTAGATGGGGATGGCTGCACTGTGGCAGCCTGGGGGAATGGTGTGGGCTTTGTGCCATGGTTGTGGGTGCACAGGGCAGAACAACCTGGGCCGTCCATAAAACAACAGCACAGATGTGCCCTGTGGGGGGAAGGTTGCATTCCCCATCTCTGAAAATCCACAAACGTTTCTAGGTGAAGAGAGCTGGGGCTCAGACACAGTCTCCATAGCCTCTGGTGCTTTGCGCCCAGGCAGCAGTGTGGCAAAAACTGCATCTACACCTAAGGAATTAGAAGCCGCAAGTGTCAGACGGAGATTTGTCTATACCATGAGGCACATAGGATCCTACTGTAATGGTTCCTCAGGGAACTTGTCTGCCAAGAAAACAAGGAGCTGGATTTTGGCCCAGACCATGGACAGGGCAGTCCCTCAGTCTTCCCTCAGCCCACTTCTGTTGTGCAAACCCAAGGCAGAGCGTACAGTGTCACAGAGCTTCAGAGTGGTTGGCACACTGAGGGGGCGGGTGGCCCCCACATTTTCTGCTGGAATGCAGCCTCTGATGATGGTGCTGGGAGAGGGC
Organism: Vicugna pacos; assembly: GCF_048564905.1. Taxonomy (NCBI): domain Eukaryota; kingdom Metazoa; phylum Chordata; class Mammalia; order Artiodactyla; family Camelidae; genus Vicugna; species Vicugna pacos. The sequence continues at coordinate 3,459,662 of NW_027328738.1, forward strand.
GTGATGCCCAATCCTTACTGGTCAGTGTGCAACATCTGACTGCAGCATCAGGCAGGGCAGTGACAAGACAGCCCAGAGTAAAGAGAGCTGCACCTGACCCAGTGTTGGGTTTAGGAGCGACCTGCTTGCCAACATGCCCTGGGAGCAGCACAGATAAGGGCTCCAATGGAGGGCCTCTGGAACAGGAAGATGAGCTTCCAAAACAGGATGAATACAGAAAGACTTCACATTAAAAGTACACAGTCACCAGGAGGACACTGACAACCCTCTTGTTTAAATCAGTTTTTACAGGTTCCATTTTCTATTACTCTCCTAATTTCTAATTCTTATACAATTATATATACCCCCATTATAATCCTATGAAATAATTAAAAATATTTTAATTATTAATATTTTTCAAATCTCTGTTTCAGCTTGCTTTTCTATTATTCATTATACAATGTCTTCAAACATTTATTTATCCCTTCTTTAAAATTCTTTATCTCTCTCTCTCTGTTTTCTCTTTTCTAACATGTATTATTACATAGGCATTAGGTAGATAAACTCCTTTAGGACCACACTAGTTAACTGATACTCCAAAAACCACATTGCCAGAGAGGTAGGAGCAAGACGAAGGAGCAGAGAAACCATTCCCAATTAAAAGAACAGTAGAAATCCCAAGAAAGTATGATCAGTAAATAGACACTGATATCCTAGTAGATCAATATTTCAAAAAAGAAGTGATTAAAGTACTGAAGGAAATAAAAGAGATAGTGTTTAGAGATAAAAATATGTCAAAAATGAAATGGAAGCAATAAGGAAGAGCCGAGTAGAATAGATAAACTCGTTCACTGAGATGAGGAATGCTCTAAAGGAGTCACAAAGCTGACTAGATAACACAGAGGAATGAATTAGTGACTAAGAAGACAGGACAATATAAAGCACCCAATTAGAAGATCTACAAGAGAAACAAAGAGAAACAAATGAAAAAAGCAGAAGAGACCTATGGGATAATAGAAAGCATGCCAAACTTGGCGTGGTAGAAGTCCCAGAAGGGGAGGGGAGATCAAAGGGGATTGTAAAGGTGTTTGAAAAATTCATGACTGAGAACTTTCCAAACTTAAAGAAGGAATCAGATATACAAGTACAGGAAGCTCAGTGTCCCAAACAAGAAGAACCCAAGCACACCCACAGGAAGACATATAATTAAGATGGCCAGAGTCAAGGATAAAGAAATGATCCTAAAGGCAACAAGGTCATATCAAATAGTGAGTTACAAGGAAATGCTCAGAAGGCTTCCAGCTGATTTCACTACACAATTTCTACAGGTCAGAAGGGAGTGACAAGATATACTCAAAATCCTGAATGAAAAAAATGATACACCATAGGATACTTTAACCAGCAAGGCTATCCTTTATGGTAGAAGGAGACATAAAGAATTTCACAGACAAGAAAAAGCTACAAGAGATTAGCAACACTAGACCCATGCTAAAGGAAATATTGAAAGGTCTCCTCTAAAAAGAAAAGAAGCAGAATGCTACAGAAATGTGAAACTCACAGCTAGAAAGGTGACAACTCATGAATTACAAATAAAATAAACACAAAATTTTAAAACAAGACATACAAATCATTGAGAGTGGGAGAGGGAGGAAGGAAAATAGAGAATTTTTTTCTTTCTTTTTAAAATTTTTTGTTCTTGGTAAGATGGGTTTGAGATCATGTTACTATCAGTTTAATAAAAGCAGTTATAATAATGGTCTAAAAGACTTATAAAAAAGAGTAACAAGAAAGCAAAACTTATCAGGGAGTCACTAAAACTAAATAAAATTCATGATAATACAAAGGAAAATTACCTAACCATAAAAGGAAGATGAAAGGAACAAAGAGGAAATACTAAATAACCTGGAAAATAAGTTGAAAATGGCAATAAACTCAAACCTATCATCAACTAAAATAAATGTTAATGGACTAAAGGCTCCAGTTGAAAGTCATAGAGTGGCATGTTGGATAAGAAAGCAAAAACCTTCAATATGCTGCATACAGGAGACCCACTTCAGAGAGAAGGACACATATAGATTGAGAGTGAAATGATGGAAAAGTGTATTCCATAAAATTGGAAAAGCCAAACAAGCAGGTGTTGCAGTACTGATTGCAGACAAAATACTCTTTAAAACAAAGGCCATAAAGTAAGATAAAGAAGGACATTTTATAGTGATTGAAGGAGTGATACAATATGACGATAGCACACTCGTTAATACATATGCACCAAATAGAGGAGCAAATAAGTACATAAAATAATTACTAACAGATTTAATTATTAATTAACAGATTATTAATATTATATGGACATAAACTGTATAACCTACAGGAGATGGACAACTTTCTGGAAACATACTGTCCACCAAGACTGAATCAAGAAGAAACTGACCCCTTGAACAAGCATTGCACTAGAAATGAAATCAAAATAGTAATGTAAAACCTCCCTAAAAATAGCAGTCCAGGACCGCACGGATTCACTGAAGAATTCTACAAAACTTACAAAGAAGAACTCATACCATTCCTTCTCAAACTCTTCCAGAAGATTGAAAAGGAAGGAACACTCCCAAAGTCATTCTATGAAGCCACAATCACCCAGATACCACAACCAGGCAAAGACACTACCGAAAAAGGGGATTATAGGCCAATATCACTGATGAGCACAGACGCCAATATCCTCACCAAAATAGTAGCAAATAGAATCCAACAACACAGATAAAAGATTATACTTCATGACCAATTGGGGATTATGCCAGGGACAGAGGGGTGGTTCAACATATAGAAATTAAGCAGTGTAATACATCACATCAACAAGAGAAAGGACCAAAATCACATGATCCTCTCAATATAAGCAGGAAAAGCATTTGGTAAAATTCAACACCCACATATGATAAAAAATCTCACCAAACAAGGCATAGAGGGAACTTATTTCAGCATCATGAAAGCAATAGAAAACAGAACTACAGCCAACGTAGTACTCAACGGTGAGAAAGACAAAATTTTCCAACTAAAATCTGGGACAAGACAAGGATGCACACTATCACCACTCCAACTCAATATAATCTTGGAAGTCCAAGGCCCAGCAATCAAACAAGGGAGAGAATTTATAGGAATGCAAATTGGAAAGAAGAGATAAAAGTCTCACTATATGCAGAAAATATGTTACTACATATAGAAAACCCGGCAAGATCCAGACAAAATATACTACAGCTGATCAAAGAATTCAGCAAGGTAGCAGGTTACAAGATTAAGGTTCAAAAATCATTGGCATATGATTATGCTAATGATTCAGATAATACTATAGAGCTACAGTCACCATGACAGCACTTTATTGGTAGGAAAACCCACATATAATTCAATGGAACAGAATAGAGACACCAGAAATGAACCCACAAACTTTTGGTCAATTAATCTTTGATAAAGTAGGCAAGAAAACACAATGGAATTGAGACAGTCCCTTCAGCAAATTCTGTTGGGAAAACTGGACAGCAGCATGTAAATCAATGAAGCTAGAACACTCCCAATGAATCTAGAACACCATAAACAAAAATAAACTCAGAATGGATCAAAGACTTAAACATAAGGCAAGATACAATAAACTTCCTTTAGGAAGATATAGGCAAAACGTTATCTGGCATAAGTCTCAAAAATCGTCTTGTAGAAGAAATAAAAGCCAGAATAAACAATTGAGACGTAATGAAACATACAAGCCTCTGCACAGTATAGAAATCAGAAGTAAAACAAAAAGACAACCTACGGAATGGGAAAATAATTTGCATATGAAACCAACAAAGGCTTGATCTTCAGAGTATATAAGCAGCTCATCCAACTGAATAAGAAAAAATAAACAACGCAATCCAAAAATGGGCAGAAAACCTAAACAAGCGATTCTCCTAGGAAGACATACAAATGATCAAAAGACACATCAGAAAGTGCTCAATATCACTGATTATCAGAGAAATGCAAATCAAAACTACAGTGAGGTATCACCTCACAGCAGTCAGAATGGCCATCATTCAAAAATCCACAAATGATAAATGCTGGAGAGGCTGTGGAGGAAAGGGAACCGTCTTCACTTCTGGTGGCAATGCAGTCTGGTGCAGCCACTGTGGAAAACAGAATGGAGATTCTTCAAAAGCCTAGGAATAGACATATCATAAGAAACAGGAATTCCACTCCTGGGCATAAATCCAGAAGGAACCCTATTTCAGGATGACACTTGAACCCCAATGTTCATAGCCAGCACAATTTACAATAGCCAAGACATGGAAACAGCCTAACTGTCCATCGAGAGTTGACTGAATAAAGAATAGGTGTTATATTTATACAATGGAATACAATTCAGCCATATACACCGACAACATAATGCCATTTTCAGCAACATGGATGCTCCTGGAGAAAATCAGTCTAAGTGAAGTAAACCACAAATAGAAAGAAAAATACCATATGAGATGGCTTATCAGTGGAATCTAAAAACAAAACAAACAAATCAAAAAAAGCACATACTCAAAAAAGAAATAAACTCACAGACATAGAATACAATGTTTAGGTTGCCCACGGGTCGGAGGGTGGGGAGAGATAGACTTGGAGGTCAAAATTATAGAATAGATAAACAGGATTGTAGTGTATAAGACATGGAAATATATAAAAGATCTTGCGGCAGCTCACAGAAGAAAAAATGGGACAACAAATTTATCTATATTCATTGTAACTGAAAAATTGTGCTCTATGCTGGAATTGGTGACAACTTTGTAAAAAGACTTAAAACCAATAAAAAAAAAGTAAAAAAAAAAGAAAAAAACATGATCCTAAATATTACAGGTGCATATATAAATTATAGAGGAAAAGTAACTCTGCAACGTGTAGTAAAACCAATCATTTTGTTTTATGTTTTCTTTTTAAGATGAACAAAATCATAAAACCTCTAGCCAGGTGCATCATGAACAAAAGAGAAAAGCACCAAAGAAATAAAGTCAGAAATAAAAGAAGAGAAAAAACAATTGTTCCCTCAGATATACAAATAAGTGTTCATTTTGTCAACAATTATATGCCAATAACATATGCCAATGACAACTTAGAAGAAATAGACAAATGTCTAGAAAGAGACAGAGATAAGGAGAAACAAATAATTTGAACAAACTGATTACTAGAAGAAAGAAATATTCTGCATTTAAAAAAATCATTAAATATTAGTTCAGATTTAAACAGCTCCCGTGGAGAACTGTACAAAAATAAAAAGCAGGGCTTATACTCTTCAAACTATTCAAAAATATTGAAGATGTGGGAAACCCCCAAATTAATTCTATGAAGATTTCAACACCCTTATAGCAAAACCAACAAACGAAGTATGGGCAAAGACAAATTTAAGCCAATATATTTGATAGATTTAGATGCAAGTATTCTACAAAATATTACTAGCAAACTAAATCCAGCAATACCAAAAATGAATCATACACCATGATCAACTTGGATTTATTGCAGGGTTACAAGAGAAGTTCAACATTCACAAATCAATCAGTTTGATACACCACATTAACAAAACTAAAAGAGAAAATGACGTGGTTATTCCAATAAATCCATCAAAAGCATTTCACAAATTTCAAAATTTATTCATTAGAACAGCAACAACAGCAACAACAACAACAACAACAACAAAAACAGCAATACAAACTCTTAACATAGTAGGATTCAGAAAATATATCTCAACATATCTAAAGTCATTTATTACAGAACCACAGACAACATAATATGAAAACGTGAAAAAAATCAAGCCAAATTAAGAAATACTACCAGGATGCCATTCTCACCATTTCTATTAAACACAGTATGGGAAGTCCTAGCAACAGCAATCAGAAGAGAAAAAAATTATTCAAGTTGGATTGAATGAACTACAACTGTTATTATTTTAGAGGACATAAAAATCTATATAGAGAACCCTAAAGATTCTCCACAGCAAAACAACAAAAACAAATAAAGACATTTAACAGACTTGCATGATTCATGATTGATATACAAAAACTGTCACATTTTTTTACACTAACAATGAAATATTCCAAATTTAAAAAAATCCATATGAAATCAGATCAAAAAATGAAAAACCTATGAAAAAAACAAGATAATAAAATCGAAAGGGCACTGAAAAATAAATTTGAAGATGATGCAAAGAAATGGAAAGAAATCTCAAGGTCTTAGTTTAGAGCAATTAATATTGTTAAACATACATACTACAAAAGATGTCTTCAGATATAAAGTGATTCAGAACGAAATACGTGATATTTTCCACAGAAATTAAAACAGTCCTAAGATTTGTAATTAAGTGCAAAAGATCCAGAACTGCAAAAGGAACAATCAAGAAAAAGAACAAAGTTGGAGGCATAATCCATAACCCTCCCAGATCTCAGATTTTATTACAATAATACAGTAATCAAAACAGCAAAGTTCTGGAAAACAAACAAACATTTATATCACTGGAACAGAACACAGAGGCAGAAATAAAACATCACACCTATGGTCAACTAAATAATGACAAAGGAAAAAATATACAATGATTAAAAGACAGCATTCAGCAAGTGATGTTGAGAAAGCTAGACATCTACATGTAAATCAATGAAATTAGAACACTCCTACACACTGTACAAAAATAAAGTCAAAATGTTTTAAAATCTGAATCTAATACATGACACAATAAAACTCCTGGAAACTAACATAGGAAAAAAATAGATAAATTGTAGTAAAACTTTCCTATGTCACTGTCCCAAGCTGAAAACAATAAAAGCAAAATGATCAAATAGGTCCTAATTAAACATAAATCCTTCTACACAACAAAATAAACAGAATGAGAAGATGAACTTCCAAATGGGAGAAAACATTAGGAAACAATGCAATCAAAAAGAGGATAATTTCTAAAATACCCACATCGTTCATACATCTCCATTTCAAAAATCTACAAACAGATCAGCCAGAAAATGAGCAGAAGACAGTTCTCTAAAAAAGACACACAGATGACAAACAAGAACATAAAAACAAGCTCACATTGCTAATCATTATACAAAGGCAAGATAAACATAAGATAATGTTTTACCTCACATTAGTTAGAAGGGTTGTCATCAAAATGTCTACAAATAATAAAGACTGTGGAGGTTGTTGAGAAAAAGGGACACTCCAACGCTGTTGTTGGGAATGAAAATTGGTGCAACCACTTTGGAAACAGTATGGAAGTTCCTTTAAATAATAAAAATAGACCTATCATATGACACAGCAATCCCACTCCTGGGCATATAAAACATAAAACCTGAAAACAAAGAATCTTAGGGTAAATATAAGAAGTACACTTGACTTAATTTGATTCTTCAAATGTCTCCTCTGGCAAAGGAAGCAGAAGCAAAACTAACAAAATATGATTGTATCAGTCTAAACAGATTTACACTGCAGAAGAAATGTTCAATAAAATGAAAAGTCAACCAACACAATGGGAGAATATATTTGCAAGTGATATTTTCCTATCAAGTGTTAATATCTAAATATATGTTAAACTCATACACAACAATGAAAAAGACCAAACAATCCAATTAAAAAAATGCCATAGGAACTAAATATATAGATCTGAATCAATTTTCTGTAGAAAACATACAGTTGGCTAAATGACACATGAAAATATGTTCAGAGTTATAAATTATTAGGAAAGTCATAAACCAAAAATGAGACAATACCTCACACAAGTCAGAAGGCTCTCATTAATAAGAAAACTAATAGATGTCAGTGAGATTGTGGGGAAAATGAAACACCGTGGACACTGTTGATAGGAATGCAAAGTATTGATTCCATTGCATATAAACATCAAATTTTCTTCATACATTTTTCTGTCAAGGGATGTTGTGTTTGTAGGACCCTGTCTGAATGCTCTAGAGAATAAGCCCATGGGCTGAATTGACAAACAAGCTCTGAGGAATGTCACATATCCAGGCTGGATAAGAAATGGCCTACTCAATGTATCAATTATGGATGGATGGAGAGCCTATGCTGAGTAAGATCCTCAGAGGACGACAACCTTAGACATGCACAGCCAGCTGGATAAGAGATGGCCTACTTAATGTAGTTCCGTGATGAACTTTAAAACAATCCTTGATCATCTAACATTCTGTGATTACTGTGGGAGCATGGGGACATAAATAGCTTAAGATTATTAACATAGTTGTAACTTAGATGATATGTGAGGCATTGTGCATGTGCCATATATACCCTTTTTCTAAGAATCAATAAACAGAGAACTGCTCCACTTCTGTCCACACAGTGTTTGTGTGTATATGATATCCTGCTACTGACTGTTAATTTAATTTGTTAGGATTATGTTAAAAGGATGTTGCATTATATACAATGCTCTTTCTGCACCTATTGAGATGATTATGTGAGTTTTATTTCTCATTCTATTAGTGTGGCATGTCACCTTTATTGATTTGAATATTTTGAAGTATCCTTAAACACAGGGAAAAATCCCTTTACTCATGTATGTGTATGATACATTAAATGTGTTGTTGAATTCATTTTGCTTGTATTTTGCTGAGAAATTTGGCACATACATCAGGAATAATATTCTATATTTTGCATATAATGTCCTTTATAGTATTGTTATGCAAATAAAGCTGGCATCATAAAACAAGTTTGGATACTTTCACACCCTTCAAATTCTTGGATGGTTTGGGGAAGAATTGTTGAGAAATTTTCTTCAAATGTATCACAGAATTCACCAGTGAAGTCATCTTGTAAATATTTTCTGGTTTGGGAGGTTTGGATTACTTATTTACTCATACACATTTTTGCTCTATTTAACTTTCTAATTTCTTCTTGATTCAGTATTGGAAGACATATGTTTCTGGGAATTTGTCTTTTGTTCTAGGTCATTCAAATTGTTGGCTTGTGGTAATTTCTTATGATGCTATGCATCTCTACATCAGTTGTAATATCTTCTCTTTTATTTATAATTTCATTTGAGTCTTTATTTTATTCACCAAACTATAAGTTTGTCCACATTATGTTTAAAACAAACAGACTTAGGAATTTTTTCTATCTTTTCAAATGTTTCTCTTGTTATTAGCCTTAATCTCATTCATTCAATTTTCATCTTTATTCTTTCTGTTTTCTCCTAGATTCTTGATGTTTAAAGTTAAGTAGTGTGAATATTTGTATTTCTAATATAATTAAATATTATTTATTTATTTATTTATTTACTTTCTTTCTTACTTTCTGATTTACTTATTTATTCATTTATTTATCATTGAATTACTGCCACTTACAATGTGTCAAACTGTGGTGTATAGCACAGTGTAAAACTTCATGCGTATACTTGTGTGCCTATTAAAGTTAACTTCACAATATTTAACATACTGCCATGTGTCATACAAAAGAAATTTTGAAAATATCTATTTTTATATATAGCGGAAAACATTTATAAATCTACAGCTCCCAAATATATCCTCTACTATCCCCTTTCAGAAGTAACCATAAGATTATTAATTAGATCTGCAAGTGTGTTTCAGTTTTGTAGATGAAATCATAGTGTTCTCATTCAAATTTTTTTTAAGGTTCTACATATATCATGTCATGTATTATTTTTCTTTCTCTTTCTGGCTTACTTCAATTAGAATGACACTTATTGGTGACATTCATTTTGCTGCAAATATCATTGTTTTATCATTTTTTATGGCACAATATTTTTCCATTGCATAAATATGGCATAAATCCTGTATACTGTTATCTATTGTTGGACAATTAGGGTGCTTCCATGTCGTGGCTGTTGTATATAGCACTGCTAAGAACATTGGGGTGCAGATGACATTTTGAATTAGGGTTCTCTTTGATATATACCCAGAAGTGAGATTGCTGGATCATATGTTAAGTCTATTTTTATTCTTTTGAGGAATCCCCATCCTGTTTTCCACAGTTACTGCACCAAACTACATTCCTAACAACAGTGTAGGAGGTTTCCCTTTCTCCACAGCTTCCCAAGCATTTATTGTCTGTGGACTTTTGAATGATGGCCATTGTGAATATTGTGAGGTGATACTTCATTATAGTTTTGAATTGCCCTTCTCTGATATTTATTGTGAACAATTTTTTCTTTCATATATCTGTGTGGCATTTGTATGTCTCTAACGGAGAATAGCTTGTTTAGGGCTTCTGCCCATTTTCAAATTGGGTTTCTTGTTTTTTTAATGTATTATTATTAGTTTGTATGAACTCTTTATATTTTGGAAATTTAGCCTTTGTCAGTTGCATCAATTCTAAATATTTTCTTTAATTCTGTAGGTTGTCATTTTGCTTTGTTTATGGTTCCCTTTGCTGTGCAAAAGCTTATAAGTTTAATTAGGTTCTATTTATTAATTTTGCTCTTACATCCATTACCTGGGTAGGCTGTTCTAGCGGATCATTGCTGCGATTTGTCTCAGAGTGTTTTGCGTATATTTTCTTCTAGGAGATTTACTTTGTCTTCTCTTACATTTAAGTCTTCAAGTCATTTTGAGTTTATTCTTGTGTATGGAGTGAAGGATTGTTCTAACTCCATTGCTCTGCATGCCGCTATCCAGCTTTCGCAACATCAGTTGGTGAAGAGATGGTCTTTTGTCTGTCATATTCTTGGCTACTCTGTCAAAGATTAATTCAACATAGACCTGTAGATTTATTCCTAGGCCCTCTATTCTGTTCCATTGGACCATATGCCTGTTTCTGTACGTGTATCATGACATTTTGATTATTGTAGCTCTGCAATAGTTTATGGAGACCAGGCAGGTTATTCCTCCAGCCTCTTAATTTGTCTTCAATATTCTTTTGGAAATTATGGATCTTTATTGTATCTATATAAATCTTATGATCATTTGTTTCAGTCCTAAAAAGAAATGTTATGAATAATTTGATAGGAACTCAGATTTAATCTGTGGATTGCCTTGGGTAGTATGGCCATTTTAACAATATTATTTCTTCCATTACGAGACCATTGGGGATCTTTTCAATTCTTCAAATCTTTCTTGATTTCCTCAATCAGTGTTTTCTTTTTCTCCATGTACAAGTCATTCACCAACTTAGTCAGAGTTATTCTTAAGCATTTTAAAATTTTGGGTGCAGTTATAAAAGGGGTGGTTTCTATAATTTCTTTTCCCCTTGATTCAATGTTAGTGTAAAGAAATGTAATTGGTTTTTGTACATTAATCTGGCTACCTTGCCCAGTTCCTTTTTAGCCTAAGTATATTTTTGTGAAGCTTTTACAGTTTTCTATATATAGTGTCATGTTTGCATATTGTGACAATTTTACCTTTTCTTTTCCAGTCTGAATACTTTTATTCCTTTTTCTTACCTGATCGTTGTGGCTAGTAATTCCAAGACTATATAGAATTGTAATTGTGAGAACGGGCATCCTTGTCTTCTCTCAGGTTTTTGTGGGAAGATTTCCAGTTTTTCACCATTGAGTATTATGCTGTCTATATGTTTGTTGTAAATAGCTTTCATTATGTTGAGATATGGTTGTACTCTGCCTACTGTGATAAGAACTTTTATTGCAAATAGGTGTTAAATTTTATCAAATGCTTTTTCTGCATCTACTGAGATGATCATATCTTTTTTGTCTTCTCTTTTGTTGATACGGTGTATCACAATTGATAGATCGATTTGCATATGTTCAACCATCCGTGTGTTCCTGGGATGAACCTAACTTGTCCATGGTTCATGATCTTTTTTTACATGCTTTTGCATTCGGTTTGTTAATAATTTCTCAAGGACTTTTACTTCTTTGTTTATCAAAGATATTGGCCTATAGATTTCTTTTTGGGGTAGTGTGTTATTGTGGTTTTGGTATCAGGTTGATGTTGACCTTATGGTGAGACTTTGGGAGTACTCTCTCCATATCAATCTTTTGGAAAAGTTTGAGGAGGACAGGTATGGATTTTTCTTTGTATGTTTGGTCAAATTCCCCAGTGAAGCTATTTGGTTTTGAAATTTTTTTGCAGAGGTTTTTTATTTTATTGATGATTCTATTCCATTTCTTGTGATCTGTCTGTTCAAATGGCTAATTTCTCCTTGATGCAATATTGGTGGGCTGAATGTTTCCAAAAACTCCATTTCTTCCTGGTTATCCAGTTTGTTTCCATAAAGTTACTCATGGTATTCCCTTATGATATTTGGTAAATTTCTTGTACTCTTTGTAGTTTCTCCATTTTCATTTCTAATATTATATGTGTTTTCACTTCTTGTTGGTGAGCCTGTCCAGAGATTTGTCAATTTTGTTTACAATTTCAAAAAAGAGATTGATTAATTTTTTTCTTTTTTTAATCTCTATTTTAATTATTTCTCCCTTGATCTTTATTTTTTCCCTCTTTCTGTGGACTTTTGGTTTTGTTCGCACTTCTTTTCTTTATTAGTTTACATTGAATGTTAGATTATATTTTGAAATTGTTCTGCTACTTTGAGGAGGGCCTTGTCACTATGAACTTCCCTCTTGAGCCTGCTTTCACTGTATTCCATAGACTTTGTGTAGTGTTTTGTGATATTTCTCAAGATATTTTTTAATTTCTTCTTTTACTTCATCACCTCCACCCCTTGTTTTAGTACCATATTTTTTAATCTGGATGCTGTCTTTTTTTCTCCCAGTTTTTCTGTGATTGATTTCTAGTTTCATGGTATTATACTCAGAAAAGATGCTTAAAATAATTTTTATCTTCTTAAATTTTTTGAGGCTTCTTCTGTGCCTGATTACATAACCTTTCATAGAAAACATACCTTGTGCACAGGAAAAGAATTTATATTCTGTTTTGGGAATAAGCACTCTTTTGAATATATCAAGCATCTCCTATTATTTTATAATGTACTTTAGTATCTTTGTTCCCTTATTAATTTTCTCTGTGAAAGACCAGTCCAGTGATGGTAATGGGAAATTATAGTCTCCTACTTTGATTGTGTTCCCAGGGATTTCTCTTTTTTTATCTATTAGTGTTTGCTTTATATATTAAAGTGCTCCTATATTGAGGGAATATATCTTAATGAGTATAATATCCTCATTTTGATTTGCTTCTTTAATCATTTTATCATGTCCGCGTTTTTCTTTTTCTTTGGCCTTTTTTGTAAAGTCTCTTTGAGTGAAGTCTATACTGCTAGTCCTGCTTTATTGTCATGTGCATTTGCATGGAATATATTTTTCCACCTTCTGACTTTCAATTGATGCGTGTTCCTCTTACTAAAGTGGGTCTCTTCTATGCTTCATAATATACGTTCTTGTTATATTATTCCATCTTATAATATATATCTTTTGATTATATTGATAAGTCATTAACATTTGCGATAATTATTGCTAGACTAGTGTTTATTTCCATATTGAACTTCATTCTCCAGTTGATTTGGTATATTCTTTTTGTTCATTTCTTTTTGTTTTTGTGGCTTGATAAGTTTTCTTTTATTATCTTGGTTTCTTTTTGGCTTTGTGACTTCATTGTATGCTTTTGACTTATGGTTACTTTGTTTTGTATGTATATTGACCCGTACTATATTTATTTATTTTATCTGATAAGAATACAAACTCAAACCCATCCTAAAGAGAACAGAAACAAGAGGAAAACACTCTGTATTTTCCTGCTTCACTCTGTGACTCTTAAAAATTTTGATGTCCTCTAATACAACATCATATTTATTCTGTTGTAAGTCAATGTAGATATTGCCTTTCTAATTATGCCTTTCTCTTTTCTATAGCATCCTGCTTCTGTTTATTTAGAGTATATCTTTCTATATTTCATCTTCTCTTGCTAAATTCTTAAGTATTTACTTGTGTGGAAGTTATTTATCTCTCCTACTCTTCTAAAAGTTAGCCTTGTTTGATAAAGTATCTTAGATTACAGCTTTCTTTCCTTCAGGACTTTGAATATGTCTTGCCACTGCCTTCTGCCTGCTGTATTTATGTAGGAATCGAGTTTATGTGTATAATGTATATAATAATATATATATGTAAAGAACACATACAAATGAAGTTAACAAATATGGTGAAAACCTATACATTAAAAAACAGGAAACATTGATAAAGGAAATAAAAACTGATCCAAAGAAATTAAATGATCTCTTACATTGAAGATGTGAAACAATGTGTTTGAAACAACCATACTACACAAAGGAATCTACATTTAGTGTGATTCATGTGAAAATACCCATGAAATTTTTCCAATAAATAGAACAAATAATTTTAAAATGTATATGTAGCCACAAAGAGCATGAGTTGCCAAAATAATCTTGAAAAGGGGTATTAAATGTAATGGTGTAAAGTTCTCTGGTGTTAAGCAGTCCTACAAAGCTTTACTAATTAAAACAACATGATACCGGCTTAAAAACAGACACCAATCAATGGAAGAGAATAGAGCAACCAGATATAATTCCTCACACATATGATCAATTAACCCATGAAAAAGGAAGCAAGAGTATAAAATTAAGAAAAGACATTCACCTCAATAATTACTGCTGGGGAGATTGAAAATGTAAAATATAGATTAGTTTATTTCCTCACATTGTTTACAATCCGTGAGCTCAGAATATCTTTCTATTTATTTCATTTACTTATATTTCTTGCACCTGTAATACATAGATCTATGTTTAGAACTTAAATTTCACTTATCAAATTTATTCCTATTATATTCTATTTGGTATAAATTTACACACAATAGTTTTCATAATTTTTATTTCTGATAATGTGTTGTTATTATACAAAAATGCAATGGATTTTTGTATATTGATTTTGTATTCTGCAAGCTTACTAAGTTTGTTCATTAATTGTAACAGCCACTGCAGGAGTCTATGGAGTTTTCTATCTATGCCTAATTATGTCATCTGTAAAAACTTCACTACTTTATTACAAGTTGGATGAATTTTATATTTTTTCTTGACTAGTTGTTCTGGCTAGGACTTCTAGTAGTGTAATTTAGGACTTGTGAAAATGAGCTACTTTTTCTTATTACTGGACCAGAGGAAAACCTTCCTGTATGTTAACATTGAGCTTGACGTAAGCCATGGGTTTTTCATATATGGCTTTTATTATGTTTTGTTACATTCTATCTAGAGCGAATTTAAGAATATTTTAATATTAAAGTTAAGATCAGATCTGTCAATAATTTTCCTACATATTTTGAGATTGTTATTTTTGAATTCTTTGTGTTTTAAAGGGATGTTATCTCATATATTCATTTGTATATGTTAAATAATATTTATGAATCAGAACTAAGTCCAACTTAACTATAGTTTATAATACTTAAAATATGCCATGATTTCAGGTTGCTAATATTTATTTAAAATGGAAATTACAGATACTGAAGGAAAAATTTACATTGTAGTTTGAGGGTACATTTATATATTTAAAAATTTTATCTCTTATTTTGAATTTGGCTTATGTTTAATGGATTTTATTTCTAAATAAATAATATAACTTTTGGTTGAACTGGATTTACTGCCGTTTACTGATACAGAACATAGGTATTATTTACAATTAGTGCACAAGACACTTGCCTTAAAATGCCATATTATACTAACAATGCCAACTGTTTCAGGACTGAGAAATGTATTGTTTCCTAAAATGCATTACCTGGTCTTTTCCACCCCAACTGACATAAACTGTTATATCTTTGTTTTTTGAATGTTTGTTTGTTTGCCCCTTAATGGAGGCACTGCTTATTGAACCCAGGATCTTGTGCATAAGTGTATTTATCAACATAATTTTGGAACATTTAACAGAAGCCCTAAGAGTATGGATTAGAAAGATGACAAGAAAATTTATTACTTCTAGGGACTGAAAAACCTCTGAGTGAAAGAATGGCAAAAATAAACATTTGTAAATATACAATAAGATTGTCTCTTTTGCAATTTTAATGTAGAATATTAAATTACATTAGTTTCAATTATAGCACTGAATTACAATTTAAAACAAAAATTCCCCCTTTCTGATTTCTTAAATTTGATTGATTACTTTAGTCTAATTTTATTTCATAAATATTAACAATTTATTTATAAACATACCAAATAAACTGATATTTATTCTACTCATATTTAGAATATAGTGCTAGTTATTGTAAAGTACACAGATAAATACCAACTTCCATTTCCAAATCAAATTATGTATCACTTTAATTACAAATGATGATGAAATAGTTATACCTATTCTGTACAGGTTTTATACAAATTTCACTTTAAATTCCTAAACTTTAAAATTATTTTATATATTTTCTGCAGTATTTATACTCTGTTCACTAATCTGTCATAAATTTGTGTACAAAAGGATGGAGTTTGGTTTTATTAAAAAGACCCCAAAATTAAATTCTTTAAAAATATTTTGTGCAGATAATATTTGCAGATCACACTATAAAAATAAGCATCCTATATGTTTCATTTTTACTGGATAAATGAGAACTAAACACTGGCTAAATGGTACACCTGGGTTGCTAGGAGACCAGTCGTTTTGTGATGTGACATATACTCAGATCGAGAATGACTGTGATGGCCTAGCAGTTTATCTGTGCAGTCCTGCCAAAGCACCATTTGAAGCTGCAGTGCTCAAAATCATGCAGATTAGAATAGTAGCTGTAGAAAAATTTATATGAAGTGGCACATGTTTCTTCAGAAAATCAAGATGTGTCTCGTAAAGATGGACCTACTGGTTCAGGAAACTCTGGTAGAACTCTATTGTGTGATCAAACATTCTCTGGGGACTTGGACTTGAGGTCTATGACTGAAGAAAATGCTTTTCACACTTTGTCTGAAGGATCCTTAATTAAAAGGCCATGTTACACACATTGTGTCTCTGAACCAGAGAAAGATAATGAGTTTCGTTCTCTGACATTCCCAAGAAAACTCTGGAAAATGGCAGGGAGTGACCAGTTTAAATCCATCTGTTGGGATGATAATGGAACTTCCATAGTGATTGATGAAGATGTCTTTAAGAAGGAAATTTTGGAAAGATAGGCCCTCTCAGAATATTTGAAACTAGAAGCATGAAAAGGTTACTTAGACAGCTTAAACTTTATGGGTTTAGGAAAGTGCAGCAGAATTTTCAAAGATCTGCATTTCTACCAGACTTACTGGCAGAAGAAAAAGAAGTCTCTTTTTTAAGCAAGGTATTCAGAAACTTTGGTTACCACTTGGTAACTTATATATAAAATTTTATTTTGTACATCAATCTATGGTAATATAAATGTAAAGCTAGATTTTGAAAATTGTATAAAACTACTACGGCTAAAATCCTTTATTTTTTCTAAAAAATAAGGACAGTGTATAAACTATACTGATTATAAGAAACTTTGATGGCAACTATGAATCTTACCAGAAATCTAAATAAAGGTATTTAAGCTGCTTTTAAAAAGTGGCATTCACCATTACTGCAAATGCTAACTTCTTATATTTGATGACTATACTATATAAATGTGTATTTTCGAAACAAGGAAATTCAAAATGTCATCAGCAATGTTCTTATTTTGATGATATTATCTTTGCATAGTAAACGTGAAGTCTGAGGTTTTATAGGTTAGGCTTATTATAGTGTTGTATTTTGGTTTAAATTATTACTAAAATCTTTCAACTTTGGTTGTAGCTGCAGTTCTATCATAACCCAAATGTTAAACGAGGCTGTCCCCAGCTTTTAGTGAGAATAAAAAGAAGAGTGGTATTAAAACTGCCTCTCTGTTACCTTCATTGGATGAAGATTTCAACAAGAAGCTCTATAATGCAGTGGGTAATTTGGATAATAATAATTCTTTTTTTGTGGGTTACAGTAGTGGAGAAAGTGCATTTTTACCTTCTGTAAATTTAAACATGCCACTAATAAGAAAGCCCTCTACTAGCCACATAATTGGTGATACAACTATCCCGATCAGAGGTGATTTTTCTCCTCCATCATAAATGTCAGTTAGACAACCAGAAAATATTACAGTGGATCAACGTGCTATTTTAAGTCAGTTGACCACTCTCCACGGGCACTCTCAAAGCAGCAGCATTGAAGCAAATGGCCGTGTTGTGAACTTCATTACAACTACAACATGTATTTCTCAGTACAGCAACTTGTCTCCCTTGCAGAGGAATTATTTTGGACAGATGGTGGAGACTTCTATTTTTCCAAATAGATATCTCAACATATCTGCCAATGAAGGTCGTTTTTCTAAACTTCAACCAGGGATCAACCCACGGTCTCCAGCGCCAGTGATAGCTGATGCATCAGCTATCTCTCTTTCAAGGCCAACTCATCAGATATCTTCAGTTTATGAAAGTCATCCTAATCAAAACTGATCTACCAGAGGACTACCAGATTATGCAGGATAACAAGATTAAAATTGATGTCGGCAAATGTCGACAAATATCTCCAATTTTCTTATTTGAACAATAAACATAGATGTGTACCTGTATTTACCTATTTTTATTTTAATTGAGTTAAGAGTTAAATGGGAGACTAAATTAACATTTAAACAAAAAAATATATTTGTTTGATATGATCATTTGATAGAACAATATGGGAGTTAATATAAATAATGTTTTGTAAGGAATAAGAGAAAATGGAAGAATTTGGGGAAAGACTAAAACATGAAGAGACGGAAAAGTACTAAGTGGTTTCTGGTTCATCCTGGAAAGTATTCAAAGTGTTAAGTTAGGATAGGTTGGAACAGGAGTTAAAGGCAGGAACCGGCCCAGGGGTAATGGTCTCTACTATATCATTCCTAGTATCATAACAGTCCCATGATGTAGTCTCAGAAGGCACATTCAGCATGTGGTAGAATTTAAGAAGTAATTTTATCTATGGTGTTCTTTGTGCTGTTCTCAAAGCATTACAATTGGTGCTTTCATTTCCTGCCCTCAAGAGTCTACACTATATTTTCTAGTCGATACTTTATGTTGCTTTTATGTTCCAGCCAAAGAAAAGCTTACGTCCTCAGGGTGGCACTTAATGCCTTTCCAACTCTAAGCACACAAACTCAACTTAGTTTAGTCATTTCTTTATAAATCTGGCATCTGACTACCTTGGCATGTCTTTATGTTTCTCTGTATCTGGAGATACATCCAGGCAAATTCTGGTCAACTGTGTTAGATGAAACCTCACCAATTTTGCTCCAGCTCATCCTTGGATTTTGGGTGTCCTCCTTTTTCAAACTTAGACTTTCCCAGTCTCAGCACAGATACCACCTCATCCAGATGTTTTTGGTCTATCCCCCTTTCCTTGTCTAACTTGGATACCAGCACAGTAAGCACAGCACATGCCACAGGATGCATTTTAGTATTTATTGAAAGAAAAATGCTTGTTGACTTTAAGCAAAATCTACTTTCCTGTAACAACAAAACTCTCATGGTTTTCAAACTATTTCGTTATTGTCTTTACTCTTCACAACAAACTAGCTCTTTTCATAACCCATGGACTAGCCACTCAAGACAGTAATTGGAGGTAGGTACAGAAGACAAAGTATTATTTTCTACTTAATTCACGCCTCCAGAGGCCTAAAGCATTTCATTCCCATTTGCTGGATTTTTTTCTGACACTTCATCCCCCACCCACCCCAAAATAGCTGATTCTCTTCCCCATACTAATAACTATACTGCCTTATTATTAATTTACTTATTAGAATCAGAGCCTTTACCAGAGGAGAGAGTGATACTGCAAATATTTAATGTAGGTTTATGCACACTACATAACTTCTGCCCCTTCTAACCTTCACACAGGAAGTATCAAAGAGGTAATAGCCCCTTGGTTGGGGTGGTCATATACAGTAACCGAACTGCAATCTAAATTGTGTGGACTAGAAGGAGGTGAGGGTGGTTGAATTAAAAATTTGTCCAACTGCATGAGTAACAATTTTCTGCAGATATTAGGAAATATAAAATATTCATGGAAGACTTTGACTATTTCCCATTATTTTAAAATAAAAGGTGAAGCATTTACAGAATGTGAAATGCCCTGAAATGCTGGAAAAATTGTAGGCAAGGTCAGGGTTTCTAAGGCTTCTGCTCATAATCATGCAGCCAGTGTCAGCTGATAAGACTGGAATGGCAAAATTGAGTCCTGAAATATGTCACCTGTTGTGAAGAGAGTCTTTGATAATCTGGAGAAAGAGCAAATGCGCCAGGGTAATCTTTTGCATATCCCACCAATATGACCATTACCAAGAGAAGAAAAGAGCCCACTTGCAGTAGGAGATCTGTGTCTGAACAACAGTGGTTTTTCCTACAACAGAAACATCAAGCTTTAAACTTGTCAGCTGAATTATGATGGTGACTATTTTGTTGCTTATATTAGCAGTCTGGGGTTGAGATCGGCTGCTTCAGCAGCTAATTTCCAGCTCCCTTATCAGACACTGGGTCTTACCGTGATCATCTTAACTAGGTTCTATACTGATTAGTCAAAAGCTTCAGTTTACTTTTAAAATCAGAAATCCTAAAGAAGAATATTGTTGGTTACTCCATCTCTAATTTTCTACCTGGGAAACCTCGACTATTGGCAAAAGTACAAAAGTTGGCTGGTGATTTGAATACTATTCTCTGAGCTCTGCCCACAGAACTCTTCCCACTAACTACTATAAATCTGTCTACCACTGTTTGTGTGTATGCAAATGCATTGTCAAGCAGTAACTAAGTTTGTCTTAGTTGGGTCATCAGTGAATTCTTCTTCTACATCTGGCAGTATCTCTCTGAGTTAAGAGTTTCATTGAGCCACCAAATTTTCTTCTGATCAGGGAGAGGTAGATTATATTTCACCCAGTATACTAATTGTTAACTTTTCATTGAACCCCGAGCTGATGCTAGGGCCAAGCCACTGAACCCTTGAATTGGACTGAGGCATATTCATTCTCCAGTCCCTAGAGCCCAGCAAAGGACTGTGTCTCCTTTTTAATTTAAGCCTATGTCTAATTTCTTTTTCCTTCTAATTCTCATTGTTGACACAATTTATCTTGGCTTTGATCACCCCTTGACAAATTTATAGAGACTGAACCACTGACTTATTCCCGTTCACCTAGAAATTGCAAAAACATTTCTTTCCTTGGACTACCTGGAATAAAGTGAGAATAGTCATCATTTTGAAAGCAGTCCTCAGTACTAATAATGCAGAACCTTTACACTTCTTTGCCTAGCATTTGAGCAGGAATGTTTGTTGTGGATCTGAGGAATTATCCTCACAACCCCTAATGCAACCATGAGAAAACACCACATTGTTATGCAAAATCAAGTATTTATCAATATTGCATTCCCATTGCAAAACAGTTAAGAATTGTAGGAGTTCTGAGATTTTACCATGCTGAGATTTTTAGCAACCTAACATGTCATTTCTTACAGAATCTGTTTTGGAGTTGAGACCATCGGTCAGAGACAGTGAACTTTATCACTCACAGCAAGAGCAGCCAGTTTTAAATTTGTATCCATTCCCTAATCTCAGATGAATACACAGAGTGAAATTTTGATGCCTACAGAAGCAGTGGGCTGTTAACATGAAGAAAGTTAAAGGCACGGTAAAGCACTAATTTTATTAGTATCTTTATGTATTATTTATTGGAATCACTCTATTAATATCTTTACCTAGGTTAAGTATATCATGGTTCAAGTTTACTTGCTGCAGAAACAATCATGAGAAATGACTTGGGAATAAGTGAATATTGACTTTCCATATTTCCTTCCACTTTTATTGAGATATAATTGGCATAAAACATTGTATAAGTTTAGGTGCACAGGAAACTGATTTGATATACAAGTATCATTAAATAAATATCATAACAACTTTACGGAGAATTCATTATCTCATTTAGATACAATATTAAAGAGATACAATTTGCCTTTTGGTTGTGATGAGAAAACTTAGGGTCTACTCCCTTAAGAACATTCATATATAACATAAAGCAGTATTAATTTTAATTTTCATGTTACTATGGGGCATCCCTAGGACACATTTATTTTACGGCTGGTGGTTTGTAGCTTTTAAGTGCATTAAACAAATCGTCCTTTCCCAACCCCTGCCTCTGTTAACTACAAATCTAATATTTTTCTATAAGTGTGTTTGTTTTTGAAATGTACTTTAATCCATAAACTGTGTTAGTTCCTCTTACACAACGTACTGTTTGATATTTTTAGTACATTTCAACCTGATCTCCAGAATATATCTAGTTATTATATGTTGCTATTTAAAGATATTTCATAGTTATTTACTATTCCCAATACAGCACATTTCTTGCCCCTGACTCATTTAATTTGCAAGCGGAAAATTTTCTCTCTTTATTGTCAAATATTTCTTTTTCCTCACACAATTACCCTCCTTCTTCTGAACAAGCTGTTACTTTTTATACCTATATCTCATTTTGTGTTGTGTTATGCTCATTTCTTTTAAATTCCTAATATGAGTAAAATCATACAGCATTTGTCATTCTATTTGTGACTTTTTTCACTTAGCATATTACCCTCTTGGTCTAACTATTGTTTGCAAATGAAGAAGTTATTCTTTTTATAGCTGAGTAATAACCCATTGTATTTTTATCTGTTTGTGTACATATAGATAGATAGATAGATAGATAGATAGATAGATAGATAGATAGATAAATCTATAAAATATAAAAATAAAAAATATAGATGGGTAGATATATATACTATAAACACACATTTTCTTTATCCATCATCTATTGTTGAACAATTAACTTGCTTCTATATCCTCTCTATTGTAAATAATGCTGCAGTGAATATAGGTTTGAATTTATCTTTTCTAGTTTATGTTTTTATTTTCTTGGAATAAGTATCCAGATATGGAAATGTTGGATTATATTTCATTTTTAATTTTTAAATAAAACTGCATACTGTTTTCCAAAGTGGCAGCACAAATTTACATTCACTCCAGCAGTGCATCAGTGTTGTTTCACTTACATCATCACCAACAATTATATTTGATATCTTTTTGATAATATTCATTCTGACAGGACTGACATACAATCTTTTTGTGTTTTAGGCTTGCATTTTTTTGATGGTTAGTGATGTTGATCGGTTTCATATGCCTGTTGATTACCTTTCACCCACTGTATATTCATTTCTTTTGTAATGGGCTAAATGACCACAACTATCTGATTTCATTCTCAGGCATTCTTTGTGTTCAATTATTTTCTTTTTTCTGTGCCACTACCATATTATTTTTATTACTGAAGCTTTGAATTATAGTTTTAAATCAGGGAAAGTGATACCTCCTCTTTTTTCTTTGTCAAATATGTTTGTGTTTATTGTTTGTATCCTTTTCATTTTTTTTTAGTAATTTCAATTCTTTTGTGTTTACATGTAAATTTTAGTATTATTTATTGTAAATTCTGAAAATGCCCATGGTATTTTTATAGGCAATGAATTTATTTAATGTATTTTCTTGGCTAGTACCATCATTTAAACAATAATTTTTCCTCATCAATGAACACAGTATATCCTTTTGTCTGTTTAATTTATCTTCAATTTCTGTTATAAATATTTTATAGTTTTCTGTGTACAGGTCTTTTACCTCCTTGGTTAGATATATTTCGTTTTTTTTTTTTTTTAATGCAACTGTAAATGAGACTATTCCTTCACTTTCTCTATCTGTTAGCTTGTTGTTAGTGTGCAGAAATGCAATATTTCTGTATGTTAATTGTACATTCTGAAATTTTACCAAATGCATTCATAAGTCCTAGTAGTTTTGAGGTGCCATCTATAGGATTTCTGTTTAAAGTATGTCCTGTGCAAACAGATACTTTTACCCCTATTCTTAATTAGCTATAATATATTTCCATTTATTTTGGATAGCTATGGCTAGAATTTCCAATACTATACTAAATAAAAGCGGTAAGAGTGTTCATTCTTGTCTTCTCCCTGCTCTTACAGGAGATGCTTTCAGCTTTAAATCAGTGAGTGTCATGTTCGCTGAGTTCTTGTCATATATGACCTTAACTGTGTTGTATGATTCCTCATGTCCACTTTGAGGAGAAATCTAATCTTAAATAGTTAATGAATTGTCAAAATATTTTATGACACTATTGATGCGACTATATAATTTTTATTCTTTAATTTCTTTCTGTGGTGTATCTTATTGATTAACTTGTAGGAAATGAATCACTTTTAATTTCTTACTGTGGTGTATCTTATTGATTAACTTGTAGGAAATGAATCACTTTTGTAGCCCTGGATTAAAATGGACTTAATGATAATATATAATCCTGTTAATGTATTTTTTGCTTTGCAAACATTTAGTGATGAGCTTTTCATCAATGTTTATCAGTAGTATTTAACCTGTAATTTTCTGAGGTATTTGTTCCAGTTTTAGTAGTAGTGTGATAAAGAAAGTTGGGGTAGGAAGCCTTTTCTCCACTGCAAATTTTTGGAATTCTTTGAGAAGAATAGGTGATAGCTCTTCTCAAAATGTTTGGCAGAATTCACCTGTGAAGATATCTAGGCCTGGAATTTTGTTTCATGGGAAATTTGTTTAATTACTTATTCAATTTCATTAGTGGTAATCTGTTCATATTTTCTGTTGCTCATTCCTGTATCTTCTTATGATGCTTTGTATTTCTTTGATATAAACTGTAACTTCTCATTTATTTCTGAGCATATTAATCTGTACTCTTTTTTTCTCATGAGTCTGGTTAAAGTTTATCTATTTTATTTATCTTTCAAAAGCCATTATTTAGTTTGATTGAATGTTTCTATTTTTAATCTTCATTTTAATTATGTTCTGACCTTTCAGATTTCTTTTCTTCTACTAACAATTTATTTCTTATTTTGCTACATCTTTTGTTTGTAAGATTATATTATAAGAGAGAGATGTTTCTTATTTTTATAAGTGGGATTATTTTGCTATAAGTATCCCTATTAATTCTGCTTTTGCTAAACCCCATGGACGTTGTTTTTGTTGTCCTTTTTCTTTATATATATTTCCTTTGATTTTTACAGCAATCCACAGGTTGTTTAATATTGTATGATTTATCCTCCAAATTTTACTATTTTTCTTAAGTTTTTACTTTTAATAAATTTCTATTCTCACAAAATCCATATGTTTCTTCTCTAAACAAGGTGAAAAACAATAAAATTTAAACAAAAATAGGAAAGACCCAAATTTTCTAGAATTATCTTTGAAAAATGAACAAAGATGTGGGTATTATCCTCCCTGAATTTATAACGTACTACAAAGCTACAGTAATCAAAACATCAAAATATATCCCTGAAAGAGACACGTAGATCAATGGAACAAGTAAAGATTACAAAAATAATCCCACACACATAAGGTCAATTAGTCTACAATGAAGGAGGCTAGAGTATACAATGGAAAAAAGGCAGTCTCTTCACCAAGTAGTTCTGGGAAAACTGGACAGTACATGTAAAAGGAAGATTTATGAGCACTTCCTTTCATAGAATACAAAATAAGATAAAAATGGAATAATTTCCTAAATGTAAAACCTGAAACTGTACAATTTCTGACCAAAAACATGAGGAGAACTGACTTTGAGTTAAATCATAGCAATATTAATTGGTGATCTGTCTCTTAATTAAAAAAAAAAGAAAAATTATCAATAATAGTTTTAAATTTATGTAGGAAAAATTAGATGTACTTAGGGATACAGGGATTCTACTTCTTGTATAAGTGTGAAGTGTGAAACCATTTGAACAGCAAAGGAAACATTCTACAAGACATATGACAACACACAGAATAAATGGAAAAATTTCAGACAATGAGATCAACAAGGTGTTAATATCCATAGTATATATGTAGCATATTAGAGTCAATATTTTAAAACACAGGCCCCAACTATAAACAGTTTAAGGATCTTCATGGAAACTTTTCAAAAACAGATATGTGGGTGATTTTCATTTACGTAAAGAGAAACATAACATTGCTATTCATTAGGAAATCTTAAATAAAAACCAGAATGAAATATAATCTCACAGCAAACAAAATGGCTATTAAAAAAGTCTTCAAATGACAAACATTAATAAGAATGTTGATAAAAGGGAACCCAGGTGCATGTTGGTGGAAACATTAATTGATTCATCCACTAATATAAAAGTGTAAACAGTGCACAGAAAACTAGAAATAGTAGTATTATATGTTACAGCAATTCCAGTTTTTGACATAAATCTGTAAAAACATGAAAACATTGACTTTAAAGGATATATTACCCCCAATGTTCTTAACATCATCATTTAAAGTAGCCTAGGATAAATACACAACTCAACTGCCCATCAACAGATGATTGGCTGAAGTAGATGTGAGATATAGATAACATAATAAATACTTAGTCATTGTCATATCAAAAAAATAAAATTCTTTCGTTTGGAAAAATGTGACTGGAATCATAGAGTGTTTTACATATGAAAATAAATCATACTGAGAAAAATACTCTAAGTTATCACTTATATGAGGAAACTAAAGATATAAGGGAAATAATCAAAAAGAAACAGGAACAGAATCACATATATATGTGTAGTGTAGCAAGTAGTGTTTTCCTTTGGGGACAGACAAGAAGGATGGTGAAGACAGAAATGTGCAAGTTACCAGTTATAAATTAGAGAAGCAACAGTGTTATATTTACAGCACAGAGATATATTTTAATAATTTAAATGATTTTAAAGAGATTATAGGCATATATTTTAGTAAAATGTGCATGTATGTGGGAAAAACAATGAAGAAAATAACCCAGGAAACTCAGAATATTTTGTAGTACTATGACCTTAAGGGAGGTGATTTGTTCAATTTCTTTACTGTTCTTATAATGTCCTAATTAGAATTTAAGCTTTTAAATGAAAATGTATATTCTTTGAAAAAAGTGACATAAGTTTAAACTATTTTTATCTCTCCCCTTACAACTTCAGTTCACATCTCAACAAAAATGACTACATCACAAAACAATACTCCAGAACGCATGTGTAAAGCTGAAGTTTGGTGGGCTAAAACACATAAAGGAGGCTCAGCTGAGGGAAGAGCAATTTCGGTGCCTGTAACCAAGGCCTACTTACTAGGGTATCTGAGTCCACAGGCTCAGAGATCCCAGAAGAAACTGCATCTCAGTGGTTCACACAGCTTCGGCCTCCAACTGCACCAGTACTCATGGTCACAGATAACTAGGAGGGAGCCACAATGGAGACAGAAATTCCATCCTTCAGACACTTAGACATTCATGACACTGTCCTAATTCCCCATTCACATTGGTGGAGACAAGTTACCTTGCAAAACTGGACATGGGAAAGGCACTTGCCTGATTCCAAATACCCACCTGTCTTTACACATTTCCTCAATGTGTAAACTGAGTCTCAAGGGATATCAGATAAAAGAAAGGGTTCACTATACCAGTGACAACAGTGGCATTAACTACCAGAGAAGTCTAAGAAGTGACAATGAAAGCATATCTTTATCCAGACAGTAGCAACTGGAAATGACATTTTGAAATATTATCAGAGGAAGCTTAGGTAAGTACAACCAAAAATTGTGCAATATTGCAAACTACCAGAAAACAAAAGCAAGGGCTCCAACTCCAGAAGTGTTATTTAGTGTCATCAGA
Source organism: Vicugna pacos (assembly GCF_048564905.1). Taxonomy (NCBI): domain Eukaryota; kingdom Metazoa; phylum Chordata; class Mammalia; order Artiodactyla; family Camelidae; genus Vicugna; species Vicugna pacos. The sequence continues at coordinate 3,487,198 of NW_027328738.1, forward strand.
GCAATAATTTACCAAGATCATGACCAATCACTGTAACATTATAGTGCACGTACACACACAGTTACACAGCCACAGACACCAAAACAGACACAGACACACATGAATAAGCACACGCACACAGACACACAATGTCAACCGTGCAGAAAACAAACCAAAGTCATGGTATATTGCCATATAACTAATAGAGAATCCAAATAGGTGTCATAAAGAAACTCAATACAAAAAACAAAACTCAGATAGCAGTTTAGTGAGCTTAGGAATAAATCAAATGATGATAAGGAATACATTACCAAAGAGACTGAAACTAAAAAATAACCAAATATTATTGGAGGACCAAGTGAACTTAATAACTGAGATGAAGAATGCAACAGAAAGCATTGGGAGCAGACTGCTTTTGTGGAAGAGACTTTAGCAAACTCACCAATACAAAACTTGAAATGATGGAGGAGCGCAGGGATACAAGATATTAAAAAGTGAGGAAATTCTACACTAGCCAACAGACTTCTTCAGGAAGTGCACTTTAGAGTGAAATCCTGGAGGGAGAAGAAAGTTAGAAGGTAGCTGATGATTTAAAGAAGTAATAGTTGATAACTTTCTGAACCTGTGTAAGGAATTGATATACAAGTCCGTGAGCCAAAAAACACCAATAAGTTTAAGGCAAAGAGAACTCCTTCAATATACATCATATGCAAGTTGGCTAGTCAATGACAGAGGAAAATTTTAAAGGTAGCCAAAAAATGTTATGATAATCTACAAAGGAACCCCCATTAGACTTTCAGCAGATTTCTAAGCAGGAAACATAGGCCAAGTTTAAATTAAATGGCATTTTCAGACTACTGAAATAAGAAATCTCTCACCCAAGTATACTCTACCTTGCACAGTTATCACTTAGATATAAAGTGAAAATAAAGACTTTACCAGATAAACAAAACATGAATGAGATGAAAAATACAAAACTGAGACACCTTACATTGGGTACAGAAAAGAGCTCTTCTGAGAAAAATATAATGGCAAAAATATGCATAACATTGAACAAAATGCTAAGCAGACACGAGAAATTTACAACTGTTTCTTTGGGTATGTTCTTAAATGCTATTATAATATATGGATTAATGAGAGAAAAATAGGATATCAGGGGCAATATATATATATATACATCAATCTGGTAACATGTTCACAAGAGTAATAGAAATTATTTGAGACAGAAATCATAAAAGGTAAAGAGTAAAAATATATCAATATTAAAGGAAGCGTCTATCAGTGGAAAAATTACTAAATTATACATGAGATGTTTTATTTTTAATTGAAGTAGAGTAAATGTATTATATTGTGTAGTTTCAGATGTACAGCATAAAGTTTCCAAACTCTTTGTGGATTATATTGCATTATAAATTATTAGAATACCTTTAACATTCAATTATTATAAGTTATTATGTATAATTCCCTGATCTATACAGATTATCCTTGTTGCTTCTCTCGTTTATGTATACTACTTTATATGTCTCAATATAGTACCATAAAATTGTCCTTCCCTTCCACTTTGGTAATCATAAATTTTTTCCCATATCTTTCAGTCTGTTTCAGTCTTGCCTATCTAATCTCTCTCCCTTTACCCTGTCTCTATCAATCAATCTATCTATCTATCTATCTTTCTATCTATCTATCTATCTACCATGTATCTATGTGTCTATCCTTCTATTTATCTGTCATCTATCAATAGATACCTATAGATAGATGTACATAGATATTTGTTATTCTTTAGATTCAACATATTAATTATATTAGATACTTTTGTCGTTGTCTAATTTTCTTCACTAAGCACAAAATTTACTAGGTCCATTCAGGATGCTGAAATAGCAATGTGTTGTACTTTTTAATGTCTGATTAATATTCCATTGCATATTCATAGAATCATGATATCTTCTTAAGTCCATACTCTACTATGGACTCTTGGATTGCCTCCCAGTCTTTCATGTTAAAAACAGTGCTATTGTGAACATTGTTTCTTCTCAATTTAGGGTTCTTTCCCCAGATTTTTCCTAGGAGAGGTATTTCTGTTTCATATGGTAGTTCTGTTTTAGGTTTTAAAGAAATCTGAATACTGTTTTCCATAGAAGCTGTACCAATTTACATTTCTACCAATTGTATACAAGAGATTTCTTACCTCCACATCGTCTCCAACACTTTCCATTTGTAGACTATTTGATAATAGCCATTTTACCAGTGTGAAGTGATACCTCATTGTGGTTTTGATTTGCAATTACCTAATAATTAGTAAAGTTGAGCAATTTTATCACCTGCCCATTACTCATCTGTAAGTTTTCTTTGGAAAAATATTAACTCAGTTACTCTGCTCTTGTCTTTGATTGGGTTTTTGCTTTTCACAATGAGTTGTGTAAACTAAATCCATGTTACTTCTATTAAAACCTGGTCACTTGAATTATTTGCCAAAATGTTCTCCAATTAACAGACAGTGTTTTCATTTCATTCATTGTTTCCTTAGCTGTGCAGAAGTTTTGAAGTTTGTTTCGGTCTCACTTGCTTATTTTTGCTTTTATTTCTTTTGCATTAGGAGACTGATATAAGAAAATATTCCTATGATATTTTACCAATATGGTATCACCTATATTCCCTTCTATCAGTTTTATATGATCAGGTCTTACATTTAAGTCCTTAATACACTTGGAGTTTATTTTTGTATATGATGTCAGGGAATGCTTTCATTTCACTGTTTTACATGTATATGTCCAGCTTTCCCAACACCAAACATTGACGAGACTGTCTTTATCCATTGTATACTTTTGCCTCTTTTATCATAGATTCATTGCTCATAGGTGTGTGGAAATGTTTCTAGGCTCTCTGTTTTTATTGATTATGTCTCTGTTTCAATGTCATGCTGATTTTATTACAGTAGGATTTTAGTATAGTAAGGTATCTGGGAGGGTTGTATCTCCAGATTTGTTGTTTTCTCTCAAGATCAATTGGACTATTTTTAATGGTTTCATGTAAAACTTAGAGTTATTTTTTTCTGCTTCTTTGGAAAATTCTACAGCTTCATAACATTAATTTCACTAAATCTGTAGGTTTCTTTCTGTGTTACGGCCATGTAAACAATATGAACTCTTTCAATCCAAGGGCACAAGACATCTTTCCATTTCTTTGAATCATTTTTATATACTTTGTCAATGTTTTATTATTTTCAGTGTGTAGATCTTTCACATATGTGGTTACATTTATTCCAAGATATTCCATGGAATGGGATTTTAAATAGTATTGCTTTAAATGTCAGTTTTAGGGTATTTCATGATTAATGTGTAGAAATGCAAGAGACTTCTTTACTTTAAACTTGTACCCTGCTCCCTTACTGAAATTATTTATTATTCATAACAGTCAGTGTGGAGCCTTTAGGACTATCTGTGTAGATGATTATGCCATTAGTACTGGTGACAATTTTGCTTCTTTCTTTCCATTTTGTGTTTCTTTTACTTCTTTTTCTTTTCCTTTTCCTTCTTTGTATTACTATGGAACAGAAGTGGTGAGAGTTGGAGTCCTTGCCTTCTTCCCGAATTTACCCAGAAGGCTTTCAGCTTTTCCCTCTGAGTAGTATAAATTGTTATAAATGGCCTTTACTATGCTGCAAGATGTTCCCATTATACACACTTTCATGAGAGTTCTGGTCATGAATGTATGTTGAATTTTGTCAAATCCTTTTTCTGTGTGTATTGACCTGGTCCTGTGAATTTTGTCTTTCCTTTATTAGATATGTGTCATGCTGATTGACTTGTGTATTTTGAACCATCCTTGTGACTCTGAAAGAAATCCAACTGATCATCATGTATAATCGTTTCTATGTATTGCTGGATTGATTTGTTGATGTTCTTTTGAGGATTTTCAATGTATATTCATCTAGGATATTGGATTTTCATTTTCTTTTTTTTTTTTTGGTAATGTCTTTGGTTTTGTTATCAGGGTAATGGTGGCCTAATGGAATAACTTTGGGAATTGTCCTTCCTCATTCATTTTTTAAACTAGTTGGGGGGAAAGAGGTTAAGTGAAGGCATTCAGGCATTTTGTTCAAGGGGTGTTTTCAAAATTATACATTTTATTTAGCTTATACTGATTGCCCTTTTCAAGTTTTCTGTTTTCTCTTTATTCAGTGTTGGTAGGCTGCACGTATCTAGAAATGTGTCCAATAGATTTCGGTCGCCCAAGTTGTGGTCACGTAACAGCTCATAGTGTTTTCATAATCTTTTTTGCATTTCTGTAATATCAGATGTTATTTCTGCTCTTTCATTTCTTATTTTGTTTGGGTCCACTCTGTGTATTTCTTGATAAGCAGGGCTAAATGCTTACCAGTTCGTTAATATTTTTAAGAAAATAATTGCTCATGACTTTAGGATATTTAACTTATTTTTTGATTTTTATTTCATTTATTTTAAACCTACTAATTAAAGATTTCTCATTCAAATGCCTTTGGGTTTTGTTCTTATTTCTAGTTATTTTGTGTGGTATGCTTGGTCCTTTGTGTGAGGTTTTTCTTGTTCCTTGTAGAAGGCATTAATTGTCCTAAATTTCTCTCATAGATTTGTCTTTGCTGCATCCCATACATTTTATGAAGCTATGTTTTCATTGTAATTTGTCTATAAGTATGATATTATTACCACTTTGATTTCATCTTTGACCTTGTTTTATTTTATTTTTTTAAAGAATGTTGTTTAATCGCATGTTTGGGCTTTTCTTGTTGTTTCTAGAGTTGATGCATTGTTTCATATTTATGTGTATGGAAAAATACTTGCTGTAATCTATACTTGCTTAAAGATCCTGAGGCACATTTCATGACATAATTTGTGGTTATTTCCTTAGATAACATCCTGTGCACACTTGAAAAGTTTATGTGTTCTGCTTTTCTGATTCAGTGTCCAATAACCCAGTTAGGTTTAAATGATCTAATATATTATTAAGACCTCTATTTCCTTACAGATATTCTTTCTGGATGATCTGGCTATCAGAATATTGAGGTGTTAAATTCATCTATTATTATTGCTTTATAATCAATTAATTCCTTCATGTCTACTAATATTTCTTTATATACTTAGAATCTATGGTGTTGGGTCCATATATAATTGAATGAGTGTAAACCCTATTTTAATATTGATCTCTTTTTCATTATATAATCTCAGATGTATCTTTCACTGTGGCCCTTACTTTGAAATGTATTTTGTATGACTTGAGCATTGCAATTTGCACTTTCTTATCATTTCCATGAAATGTCTCTTCCATCTACTTCCAGGCTGTGTTTATCTTCCACCATAAAGTGAGCCATTTTGGGGGTGGTGGCCAAAGTGGTGGAGTAGAAGGATGCTCGATACTCACCCTTTCCCACAAATGAACCAAGACTCACATCCACAGACTCACTCAGCTAACCAGAGATCCTGCAGAAATCTGGCAGAACATTGTCCACTTCAAAAGGTAAAGATGCATAAAATCTGGTAGGAGAAAAGGAAGAAAGAAAGAAGAAAAGGCAAAACAGAGTGGGACAGGTCCCTTGGGGAGGAAGCTGCAAAGATGGACTGGCACTCATTCACTCGGTCTCCCCTCTCCAACTGAGAGTTTGGCAGGATGGAGGGGGAGCCTCCAAGTCTTGGATCTTTACAGAGTATATGTTGACTGACAGAACTAAGTTAAACAGGCACAGACACCCAGCCCAAGATTCAGCCCCGAAGATGAGGGCTGGGTCATGCTGCCTGAACTGGGTGGTGATGGGGATGGCTGCACTGCAGCAGCCCAGCAGAATTGAGTGGGTTTTGAGCCTTGGCTGTGGGTGCACAGGGCAGAACAACATGGGCCCTCCATAAAACAACAGGGTAGATGTGCCCTGTTGGGGGAAGGGTGCAATCCCCATCTCTGAAACTCCACAAAAGTTTCTAGGTAAAGAGAGCTGGGGCTCAGACACAGCCACCATAGCCTCAGGTGCTTTGCACCCAGGCAGCAGTGGGGGCAAAACCTGCATCTACACCTAAGGACTTAGCAGCATCGAGGGCCAGACTGAGACTTGTCAACAGCATGAAGCAAATATGACCATTCTGTCCTGGTTCCTCAGAGAACATGTCTGCCAAGACAAACAAGGTGGTGGATTTTGGCCCAGACCAGGTACAGGGCTGTTCCTCAGTCTTCCCTGAGCCCACTTCTGATTTGCAGACCTGAGGCAGAGCGCATACTGGCACAGAGCAGCAGAGCGATCGGCAACATGAGGGCGCGGGTGGCCCCTCAACTTTTGAGCTGGAATGCAGCCCCTGACCATGGTGCTGGGAGAGGGCGTGATGCACAATCCAGCCTGGTCAGTCTGCAACATCTGACTGCAGCATCGAGCAGGGCAGTGACAAGCCAGCCCACAGTAAAATGAGCTGAACTTGACCCAGTGTTGGGTGTAGGAGCGATCTGCTTGACAACATGCCCTGAGAGCAGCAAAGATGAGGGCTCCAATGGAGGGCCTTTGGAAACAGCAAGCTGAGCTTCCAAAACAGGATGAATATAGAAAGACTTCACATTAAAAGTACACAGTCTCCAGGAGGACACAACCACCATCTTGTTTTAATCTGTTTTTACCGGTTCCATTTTCTATTACCCTCTTAATTTTTATTTCTTAGGCAATTATATATACCCCCATTTCAATCTTTGAAATTTTTTAAAATATTTTTATTATTATTATTTTTCAAAACTCTGCTTCAACTTGTTTTAATATTATTCAGTATACAACGTCTTCAAAGCTTTATCTCTCCCTTCTTTAAAATTCTTATTGTCTCTCTCTCTTTTTTCTATTTTCTAAGTTGTATTACTACCTAGGCATTAGGTAGATATTCTCATTTAGGACCACAGTAGATAACTGATACTCCATAAACCACAGTGCCAGAGAGGTAGAAGAAAGATGAAGAAACAGAGAAACCATTCCCAATTAAAAGAATAAGAGAAATCCCCTGAAAGAACGATCAGTGAAATAGACATCGATATCCTACTAGATGAAGATTTCAAAAATGGAGACATCTAAATACTGAAGGAAAGAAAATAGATAGTGTTTAGAGATACAAAATATGTCAAAAATGAAATGGAAGCTATAAAGAAGAGCCGAGTAGAATAGGTAAACCCATTGACTGAGATGAGGAATGATCTAAAGGGTTCACAATGCTGACTAGATAATGCGGAGTAACAAATTTGTGACTTAGAAGACAGGACAATAGAAAGCACCCAATCAGTAGGGTGACAAGAGAAACAATGAGAAACAAATGGAAAAAGCGTAAGGGACCTATGGGATAATAGAAAGCATGCAAAACTTAGCATAATAAAAGTCCCAGAAGGGAAAGAAAGATCAAGGTGGATTGCAAAAGTTTTTGTTGAAATCATGACTGAAAACTTTCGAAACTTAAAGAAGGAATCAGATATCCAATACAGGAAGCTCAGGGTGTCCCAAACAGGGAGAAGACAAATACACCCATAACAAGACATATAATTAAGGTGGCCAGAGTCAATGATAAAGATATGATCCTAAAGACAGCTAGAGAATAGCAAAGAGTGAGTTACAACGGAATCCCAATAAGGCTCCCAGCTGATTTCACTACACAAATACTACAGGACAGAAGACAGTGGCAAGATATATTTAAAGTCCTGAATGATAAAAATGTTATATCCTAGGATACTTTAACAGCAAGACTATCGTTTCTGGTAGAAGGAGACATAAAGTATTTTACAGACAAGAAAAAGCTTCAAAAGTTCAGCAAAACTAGACCCATGCAAAAAGAATTATTGAAATGTCTTCTTTAAAAAGAAAAGCAGCAGGATGCTACAGAAATGTGAAACTCACAGCTAGAAAGGTGATAACTCATGAATTACAAATAAAATAAACAGAAAATTTGAAAACAAGACATACAAAACATTGAGAGTGGGAGAGGGAGACAGGAAAATAGAGAATTTTTTTATCTTTCTTTTTAAAATGTTTTGTTATCGGTAGGATGGGTTTGAGATCATGTTACTATCCATTTAATAAAAGCAGTTATAGTAATGGTATAATGGACTTTTAAAAAAGGGTAACAAGTAGAAAAAAACTTATCAGGGAGTCACTAAACTAAAGAAAATTCATGACAATATAAAGGAAAATTACCAAACCATAAAAGGAAGATGAAAGAAACAAAGAGGAAATACCAAATCAACTGCAAAGATAAGGTCAAATTGGCAATAAACATAAGCCTATCATCAACTAATGTAAATGTTATTGGACTAAACGCTCCAGTCGAAAATCATAGAGTGGCAGGATGGATAATAAAGCAAGAACCTTCAAATGCTGCATACAAGAGACCCACTTCAGAGAGAAGGACACATAAAAATTGAGAGTGAAAGGATGGAAAAGGGTATTCCATAAAATTTGAAAAGCCAAAAAGCAGGTGTTGCAGAACTGATTTCAGACAAAATAGTCTTTAAAATAAAGGCCATAAAGAAAATAAAGAAGGACGTTTTATAATGATTTAAGGAGTGATAGAATATGAGGATAGCACACTCGTTAATACATATGCACCAAATACAGGAGAACATAAGTACATAAAATAATTACTAACACATTTAAAGTGGGATTCATATTTGGAGATTTCAGCACTGCATTAACATCACTGGACAGATCATTGAGACAGAAAATAAATTAGGCAACAGAGAAGTTAAATAATACAATAGAATTATTAGACTTGGTGGATATTTTCAGAGCATTGCACCCCCCACAAAATAGGATATACATTCTTTTCAAGTGCACGTGGAACATTTTCCAGGATTCATGATGGACATGGGCACAAAAGAAACCTCAGCAATTTTAAGAAGATAGAATTTACCTAAAGCATGTTTACTGAACACAATGCCATGAAGCTAGAAATCAACACAGAGAAACAAAGGCGAACAAATGGAAAACATGGGGATTAAAAAATATGTTATTAAAAAATAAATGGGTCAATGAAGAAATCAAAGCTGAAAAAATAAAGTTCCTTGAGACAAAAGAAAATGAAAACAAAACCCCACAAAGTTTATGGGACACAGCAAAAGCATTGCTGAGAGGGGTGTTTATAGTGATACAAGCCTTCCTCAAAAGAGAAGAACAATCAGAATTAAACAATTTAACCCATCAACAGAATGAACTAGGAAAAGAAGAACAAAAACACCCAAAAGTCAGCGGAAGGAATGAAACCTAAAATATTGGGGAGGAAATAAATAAAATAGAGATTAAAAAGACCATATGAAAATATCAACCAATTCAAAAGCTGGTTTTTCCAAAAAGTGAGAAAATCCAAAAAACCTCTGGCCAAACTCAAAAAGAAGAAAAGACAGGGAGCACAAATTACCAAGATAAGAAAGGAGTATGTAGAAAATACCATAAAAAATTAGAAATACAGAATATCTTATGAGAATATTATGAAAATTATATTGAACCAAAAGTATAACCTAGAGGAGTTGGACAAGTTTCTGGAAACATACTGTCCACCAAGCCTGAATCAATATATAACTAACCCATGGAAAAAGCAGAGCACTAGAAATGAAATCAAAATAGCAATATAAAACCTCCCTACAAATAGCAGTTCAGGACTGGATGGATTCACTGAGGAATTCAACCAAACATAAAAGAAGAATTCATAACAGTCCTTCTCAAAATCCCCAGATGATTGAAAAGGAAGGAATACTCCCAAAGTCATTCTATGAAACCACAATCACCCTGATACCACAACCAGGCAAAGACACTACCAAAAAAGAGGATTATAGGCCAATATCACTGATGAACCCAGACGCCAAAATCCTCACCAAAATAGTAGCAAATAGAATCCAACAACACAGAATAAAGATTATACACCATGACCAAGTAGGGATGATGCCAGTGACACAGGGGTGGTTCAACATATGCAAATCAATCAAAGTAATACAGCACATCAACAAGAGAAAGAACCAAAACCACATGATCATCTCAAAAGGTGCAGGACAAGCATTTGATAAAATTCAACACCAACGTATTATAAAATCTCTCACCAAAGTGGGCATAGAGGGAATATATCTCAGCATCTTGAAAGCTATAGATAACAAACCTACAGCAAGAATAGTACTCAATGGTGAGAAAGTCAAACCCGTCCCACTAAAATCTGGATCAAGACAAGGATGCACACAATCACGACTGCTACTCAAGATAGTCTTGGAAGTCCTAGCCACAGCAATCAAACAAGAGAGAGAAGTAAAAGGGATGTAAATTGGAAGGAAGAGGTAAAAGTCTCAGTATATGCAGAGAATATCTTACTATATATAGAAAACCCTGCAAGATCCGGACAAAATTTACTACAGCTGATCAAAGAATTAAACAAGGTAGAAGGTTACAAGATTAAGGTTCAAATATCAGTGGCATTTCTTTACGCTAACGATTTAGATAATACTATAGAGCTATAGTCAACATGACAGCACTGTATTGGTAGAAAAACATACATATAGGTCAATGCAACAGAATAGGGAGCCCAGAAAAGAACCCACAATCGTTTGGTCAATTAATCTTCGACAAAGGAGGCAAGAATATACAATGGAATAAAGACAGTCTCTTCAGCAACTTGTGTTGGGAAAACTGGACAGCAGCATGTAATTCAATGAAGCTAGAAAACTCCCATGAAACTAGAGCACCATACAAAAAAATAAACTCAAAATAGATAAAGCACTTTAACATAAGACAAGATACAATAAACCTCCAGGAGGAAAATATAGGCAAAACGTTATCTGACATAAGTCTGGAAAATTTTCTCATAGAAGAAATAAAATCAAGAATAAACAAATAAGACTTAATGAAACTTACAAGCTTCTGAACAGTAAAGAAACTGAAAGTAAAACAAAAAGACAAACAACGGAATGGGAAAAAAATTTGCATATGAAACCGTCAAAGGCTTGATCTCCAGAGTATACAAGCAGATCATCCAACTGAATAAGAAAAAATAAACTACCTAATCCAAAATTGGACAGAAGACCTAAACAAGCAATTCTCCAAGGAAGACATACAAATGATCAAAAGGCACATCAGAAAATGCTCAATATCACTGATTATCAGAGAAATGCAAATCAAAACTGCAATGAGATATCACCTCACACCAGTCAGAATGGCCATCATTCAAATATCCACAATTTGACAAATGCTGGAGAGGCTGTGGATTTAAGGGAACTGTCCTTCACTGCTGGTGGCAATGCAGGTTGGTGAATCCACTGTGGAAAACAGGATGGAGATTCCTCAAAAGCCTAGGAATAGTCATACCATGTAACCCAAGATTCCCGCTTCTGGGCATAAATCCAGAAGGAACCCTACTCAGGTAGACACCTGCACCCCAATGTTCATAGCCAGCAATATTTACAATAGCCAAGACAAGGAAACAGCCTAAATGTCCATCAACAGTTGACTGGATAAAGAAGTTGTGGTATATTTATAGAATGGAATAGAAGTTATTCTTATAAACTGACAACATAATGCGATTTTCAGCAACATGGATGGTCCAGGAGAAAATCAGTCTAAGTGAAGTAAGCCAAAAAGAGATAGAAAAATACCATATGAGATGGCTCATGAGTGGAATCTAAAAACAAAACCAAACCAAACTAAAAACGCATAAATACAAAACAGAAATGCACTCACAGGCAGAGAATACAAAGTTTAGGTTACCAAAGTTTGGGGTTGGTAAGAGATAAACTGGGAGGTCACAACTGTAGAATAGATAAACATGATTCTACTGTACAGCACAGGGAAATATATAAAAGATCTCACGGCAGCCCACAGTGGAAAAAATGGGACAACAAATGTATATATGTTAATTGTACCTAAAAAATTATGCTCTACATTGGAATTTGAGACAACTTTGTAAAATAAATAAAAATCAATTTAAAAAATATTAAAATAAAGAAAAAACATAATCCTAAATATTGCAAGTGTAAATATAAATTAGAGAGTAAAAACAACTATGCAAAAGCGTAATAAAACCAAAGATTTTGTTTTTTGTTTCTTTTTAAGATAAGCAATATCAAAAAACCTCTAGCCAGGTGAAACATGAAGAAAAGGGAGACGCTCCAAAAAAATAAATTCAGAAATAAATTTGTACAAATAACAATTGTTCCCTCAGATATACAAAAAAGGGATCATTTGGTCAACTCTTAAATGCCAATAAACTGGACAACTTAGAAGAAATAGACAAATGTCTAGAAATAGACAGGGATAAGGAGAAACAAATTATTTGAACAAACTGATTACAAGAAGAAAGATAGAATCTGCATTTAAAAAAATCTTGAAATATTAGGGCAGATATAAACAGCTCACGTGGAGAACTGTACAAAAATAAAAAGCAGAACTTATACTCTTCAAACTGTTCAAAAATAGTGAAGATGTGTGAAACTCCCAAATTAAATCTATGAAGCTTTCATTACCCTGAAAGCAAAGCCAACAATCAAAATACAAGCAAAGAGAATTTCAAGCCAATATCTTTGATTGATATAGAAAAAAAAGTCAAAAAATATTATTAGAAAACTAAATCCAGCAATACTTAAAGTGAAACATACAACATGATCAACTTTAATTCATTGCAGGGTCATAAGAGGGGTTGAAATTGCATGAAATCAATCAGTTGATTCACCACATTAACAAAAGCAAAAGGGAAAATGAAGTGGTCATCCCAATAAATCGATAAAAAGCATTTCACAAACTTCAACTTTTAGTCATTAAAACAGCAGCAACAACAACAACAAGAAAAACAGAATCAACAAAAACAGAAACCTCTTACCAAATTAGGATACAGGAAATATATCTCAACATAAATAAAGTCATTAATTACAGACAGACAACATAATATGCAAAAGTGAATAACTCAAAGCCAAATTAAGGAATAAATCAAGGATGCCCACTCTCACCATTTCTCTTAAACACATTATGGGAATTCCTACCAACAGTAATCGGACAAGAAAAAAAGTTATTCAAGTTAGATTGAATGAAATAAAACTGTTATTATTTTAGATGACATGATAATCTATATAGAGAACCCTAAAGATTCTCCACACCAGAACAATTAAAATTAATAAAGACCTTTAGCAAAGTAGGATGATTCATGATTAATATACAAATACTGTCACATTTCTTTACACTAACAGTGAAATATCCCATAATTTTAATAATTCCATATGAAATCAGATCAAATGAAAAACCTATGAAAAATCCAAAATAATAAAATGAATAGGACACTGATAAATAAATTTGAAGATGATGCAAAGAAATGGAAAGGAATCTCAAGGTCTTAGTTTAGAGGAATTAATATTAAAATATACATACTACAAAAGATGTCTACAGATATAAAGTGATTCAGATCAACCTACAAGTTATTTTCCACGGAGCTTAAATCTGTCCTAAGATTTGTATGGAACAGCAAAAGAACCAGAACTGCAAAAGAAACAATGAGGAAAAAGAACAAAGTTGGAGGCATAACCCATATCCCTCCCAGATCTCAGACTATATTACAAAAACAGTAATCGAAACAGCACAATGCTGGAAAACAAGCAAACATCTATATCACTGGAAACGAACACAGAGGCAGAAATAAAACATCACACCTATGGTCAACTAAACTATGACAAAGGAACCAAAAATATACAATGCCGAAAGACAGTCTTCAGCAAGTGATGTTGAGAAAGCTAGACAGCTACATGTAAATCAATGAAATTAGAACACTCCCTCACACTGTACAAATATAAACTAAAAATGCTTTAAGTATCTGAATCTAATGCATGACACAATAAATGTCCTGGAAACTAACATAGGCAAAACAAGACATAAATTGTAGCGAAATTTTCTTATGTCACACTACCAAGCTGAAAACAAAAAAAAGCAAAATAATCAAACAGATCCAAATTAAAGTTAAAAGCTTCTCTACACCAAAATAAACAGAATGAAAAGATAAAATTCCAAATTGGAGAAAACATTTGGAAACAGTGCAATCAATAAGAGGCTAATTTCTAAAATACACACATCATTCATAAAACTCCATTTCAAAAATCTACAGCAACACAGCCAGAAAATGAGCAAAAGACAATTCCCTCAAGAAGACGCACAGACGACAAACAGGAGCATAAATACTTGCTCACATAGCTAATCATTATAAAAAGGCAAGACAAAAATATAATAATGTTTTAACTCACACTAGTGAGAAGGGCTGTCATCCAAATGTCTACAAATAATAAGTACTCGGGAGGTTGTGGAGAAAAAGGGACTCTCCAATGCTGTTGGTGGGATAAAAATAGGTGCAACCACTTTGGAAACAGTATGGAAGTTCCTTTAAATAATAAAAATAGCCCTATCATATGACACAGCAATCCCACTCCTGGGCATATAAAACATAAAACCTGAAAACAAAGAATCCTTGTGTAAAATATAAGAAGTACACTCTGACATTGGACTTAATTTGATTCTACATATGTCTCCTCTGGCAAGGGAAGCAGAAGCAAAACTAACAAAATATGATTGTATCACTCTAAACAGATTTACACTGCAGAAGAAATGAAAAATACAATGAAAAGTCAACCAACACAATGGGAGAAGTGATATTTTCCAATCAAGTGTTAATATGCAACTACATGGCAAAATCATACACCACCACAACAAAAATGACCAAACAATCCAATTAAAAAAAATATACGCAGGAACTGGATAGATAGATCTGAATCAATTTTTTGTAGAAAACATACAGTTGACTAAATGACACATGAAAATATGTTCAGAGTTATAAATTATTAGGAAAGTCATAAGCCAAAAATGAGACAAGACCTCACACTTGTCAGAAGGCTCTCATCAAAAAGAAAATATATAGATGTTGGTGAGATTGTGGAGAAAAAGTAACACCATGGACACTGTTGTTAGGAATGCAAAGTATTGATTACACTGCATATATACATAAAATTTTCTTCATCAGTTTTCTGTCAAGGGATGTTTGGTTTGTAGGCCCCTGTCTGCACTAGAGAATAAGCCCATGGGCTGAACTGATAAACAAGGTGTGAGGAATGTCACATATAAAGTCTGGGTAGCAAATGGTCTTCTCAATATATCAAGTATGATTGGCTGGATATCCTATTCTGGGTAAGATCCTCAGAGGAGGGCTACCTAAGACAGGCACAGCCATCTGAATAAGAAATGATCTACTTAATGAAGTTCCGTGATGAACTTTAAAACAATCCTTGATCATTTAACATCCTGTGCTTACTGCAGGAGCATGGGGACATAAATAGTTTAAGATTATTAACATTGTTATAACTTAGATGATATGTGAGGCACTGTGCATGTCCTATATAAACCCTTTTTCTAAGAATCACTAAACAGTGAACTGCTTCGCTTCTGTCCACACAGTGTTTGTGTATATATGATATCGTGCCACTGACAGGGTAAATTTAATTTGTTGAGAGTTTCTTAAATGGATGTTGCATTATATATAATGCTCTTTCTGCACCTATTGAGATGATTATGTGTGTTTTATTTCTCATTCTATTAGTGTGGCAGGTCACTTTTATTGATTTGAATATTTTGACTTATCCTTAAACCCAGGGATAAATCCCTTTACATATGTATGTGTATGATACATTAAATGTGTTGTTGAATTCATTTTCCTTGTGTTATGTTGAGATTTTGGCACATAGGTTCATCAGGGATAATGTTCTATATTTTGCATCTAATGTCCTTTTTTATGCAAATAAAGATAGCATCATTAAACAACTTTGGAATCTTTCACCCCCTTCAAATTCTTGAAAGTTTTGGGGAAGAATTGGTGAAAAATTGTCTACAAATGTATGGCAGAATTCACCAGTAAAGTCATCTTGTAAACTTTTTCTAGTTTGGGAGGTTTGGATTACTGATTTACTCATACACACTTTTGATGTATTTAACTTTCTAATTTCTTCTTGATTCAGTGTTGGAAGACATATGTTTCTGGGGATCTGTCTTTTGTTCTAGGTCATTCAAATCGTTGGCTAGTGGTAATCTTTTATGATGCTATGCACCTCTACAACATCAGGAGTAATATCTTCTCTTTTATTTCTAATTATATTTGAGTCTTTATTTTCTTAGCCAATCAAAACATTTGTCCACTTTATGTTGAAATGAAACAGACTTAGGTATAATTTTTTTATCTTTTCAATTGTTTCTCTTGTTATTTTCTTTGCTCCCATTCATTCAAATTTCTTCTT
This sequence comes from Vicugna pacos, assembly GCF_048564905.1. Classification (NCBI taxonomy): domain Eukaryota; kingdom Metazoa; phylum Chordata; class Mammalia; order Artiodactyla; family Camelidae; genus Vicugna; species Vicugna pacos. The sequence continues at coordinate 3,503,443 of NW_027328738.1, forward strand.
TATTCTTTATGTTTTCTCCTAGATTTTTGATGTGTAAAGTTATGTAGTGTGAATCTTTGTATTTCTTTTATTATTAAATATTATTTATTTACTTATTTATTTCTTTATTTACATATTTATTCATTTATTTATCATTGAATTATGCCATTAACAATGTGTCAATCTGTGGTGTATTGCACAGTGTCCCCGTACAAGCATATATTTCTGTGCCTCTTAAACGTTATTTCACGATATTTAACTTACTGCCCTGTGTCATACAAAAGAAATTTTGAAAACATCTATTTTTGTATATAGTGGATAAAATTTATAAATATACAGCTCCCAAATATATCCTCTACCAGTCACTTTCTGCAGTAAACATAAGATTATTAAGTAAATCTGCAAGTGTGTTTCAGTTTTGTAGATGAAATCATAGTGTTCACATCCAAATTTTTTTTTTAAGTTCTACATATATCATGTCATGTGTTATTTTTCTTTCTGTTTCTGGCTATCTTCAATTACAATGACACTTATTGGAGCATCCATTTTGCTGCAAATGTCATTGTTTTATCATTTTTTATTGCAGAATATTATTCCATTGTGTAAATACAGCATAACTTCTGTATACTGTTATCTGTTGTTGGACAATTAGGTTGCTTCCATGTCGTGGCTGTTGTATATAGCACTGCTAAGAACATTGGGGTGCAGGTTTCTTTTTGAAATAAGGTTCCCTTTGATATATACCCAGAAGTGGGATTGCTGGATCATTTGTTAAGTTTATTTTTATACTTTAGAAGTATCCCCATCATGTTTTCCACAGTGACTGCACCAAACTACATTCCTACCATCAGTGTAGGAGGGATAACTTTCTCCAGAGCTTCCCCAGCATTTATTGTTTGTGGACTTTTGAATGATGGCCATTGTGACTATTGGGAAGTGATACTTCATTAGAGTTTTGAATTGTCCTTCTCTGATAATGATAGTGAGCAATTTTTTTCATATATCTGTGTGTCATTTGTATGTCTCTATTTGAGAATTGATTGTTTAGTTCTTCTGCCCATTTTCATATTGTGTTTCTTGTTTTTTTATGTATTATTATTATTAGGTTGTATGAACTCTTTATATTTTGGAAACTTAGCCTTTGTCAGTTGCATCAATTCAAAATATTTTCTTTAAAACTCTAGGTTGTCTTTTTGCTTTGTTTGTGGTTCCATTTGCTGTGCAAAAGCTTATAAGTTTAATTAGGTCCCATTTATTAATTTTGCTCTTATATCCCTTACCTGGGTAGTCTATTCTAGGAGATCATTGCTGAAATTTATGTCAGAGTGTTTTGCCTATATTTTCTCCTAGGAGATTTACTGTGTCTTGCCTTACCTTGTAGTCTTCAAGCCATTTTGAGTTTATTCTTGTGTATGGAGTGAATGATTTTTCTAGCTCCATTACTCTGATGCTGATATCCTGTTTTCCCAACACCTGTTGGTGAAGAGATGGTCTTTTCTCTGTCATATTCTTGGCTACTCTGTCAAAGATTAGTTCAACATAGGCATTTAGATTTATTCCTAGGCTCTCTATTCTGTTCCATTGGTCCATATGCCTGTTTCTGTACCAATATCATGTCATTTTGATTATTGTAGCTTTACAATAGTGTATGGAGACCTGGTGGTTTATTCCTCCAGCCTCTTTCTTTTTCTTTAATATTTCTTTGGAAATTATGGATCTTTTATGACCCTATGTAAATCTTAGGATCATTTGTTACAGTCCCAAAAAGAAAAGTTTTGCATAATTTGATAGGAAATCCCATTAAGTCTGGGGATTGCCTTTGGATGTATGACCATTTTAACCATTTTGTTTCTTCCATTATGAGATCATTGGGTATCTTTTCAATTCTTTTTTGATTTCCTCAATCAAAGTTTTCTAGTTCTCCATGTATAATTCATTCACCTACATGGTCAGATTTATTCTTAAGCATTTTATAGTTTTGGGTGCAGTTATAAAAGTGGTTGTCTCTATAATTTGTTTTCCTGTTGATTCAAAGGTAGTGTAAAGAAATGTGTCGGAGCCAGCCGACAATCGATCAGGTCCAGAAACCTGTGCTGCAGGACTGAGAAAAGAAAGACAAGACTAAAGACAAGACTAAAAGGTGGGGCTGAGAGGGTCTCACTCTAGCCCGCAAGATGCTAGGTCAAGAGTGGACCTCGAGTTTATTTCCAGCAGTTAATTTATATGCTTTTAACCCATAGGCAACGGTATCATAGGCAACGGTATTGTTTTTATGATCTATTAACCATAGGCAATGGTATCGTAGGCAACGGTATTGTTTTTATGATCTATTAACAATGTGTACTAAAATCACTAACTTGTGTATTGTTACATGCACCATTATTGTTTATAGTTCTCATCAATCAAGACTAACCGTTCCCCAAGAGCCAACATCATTAATTACGGTTATTGTTCCTCTAGGCTAACATCGTGACTTGTGTATTGGTAACTCAGGTGATTGTTACTAAGATCACTAACTTGTGTGACTTGTGTATTAGTAACTCAGGTGATTGTTACTAAGATCACTAACTTGTGTGACTTGTATCTCTCTTTCCAGAAGCCCCTGTTCTTAATAACTCAATGGCACCTGAGAGCCTGACGCCCCGCACTCTGGGAGTTTAGGCCCAGTTTCTGTGCTCGGCAGCCCTCAGGTCATGAGTGGCCCCCCGCAGAAATGCAATTGGTTTTTTGTACATTACTCTGAGTACCTTGCCCAGTTCCATTTTTAGCCTAAGTTTTTTTTGTGAAGCTTTTACAGTTTTCTCCATATGGTGTCATGTCTGCCTATCATGACAACTTTACCTCTTCTTTTCCAGTCTGTATCCTTTTATTTCTGTTCCTAGCCTGATTGCTGTGACTAGGAATTTCAAGACTATATTGAATTGAAATTGTGAGAATGGGCAACTTTGTCTTGTCTCAGGTTTTTGTGAGAAGTGTTTCAGTTTTTCACCATTGAGTATTTTGCTGGCTATATGTTTGTCATAAATAGCTTTCATTATGTTGAGATATGGTCCCTCTATGCACACTGTGATAAGAATTTTATTGCAAATAGGTGTTAATTTTTATCAAATGCTTTCTCTGCATCTACTGAGGTGATCATGTGGTTTTTTGTCCTCTCTGTTATTGATATGGTTTATCACAATTTATTGATTGATTTGCATAAGTTTAACCACCCTTGTGTTCCTGGGATGAACCTAACTTGACCATGGTGTATGATCTTTTTTACATGTTGTTGGATTCTGTTTGTTAATACTATCTTAAGGGAATTTACATCTATGTTTATCAATGATATTGGCCTGTAGGTTTCTCTTGGGGTAGTGTCTTTGTCTGGTTTTGGTATCAGGTTGATGGCCTCACGGTGTGAGGTTGGGTGTACTCTCTCCATATCAATCTTTTGGATGAGTTTGAGGAGGACTGGTATGGATTTTTCTTTGTATGTTTGGTCAAATTTCCCAATGAAGCTATTTGGGTCTGAATTTTTGTTTGCAGAATTTTTTTATTTTTTTAATACTTCTATTCCATTTCTCGTAATCTGTATCTTCAAATGTTTAATTTGCTCTTGATGTAATACTGTTGGGCTGAATGTTTCCAAAATCTTGTCCATTTCTTCCTTGTTATCCACTTTGTTTCCATACAGTTGTTGATGGTATTCAGTTATGATACTATGCAAAATTGTTTTGCTCTTTTTAGTTTCTCCATTTTCATTTCTTATGTTATTTGTGTTCTCTCCATTTTCTTGTTGTTGAGACTGATCAGAGTTTTGTCAATTATGTTTACTATTTCAAAAAATAGTTTGATTGATTTTTTCTTTTTTTTAATGTGTATTTCAATTCTTTCTTCTTTGATCTTTCTAATTTCTCTCTTTCTGCTGACTTTTGGTTTTCTTTGCTCTTCTTTTCATGATTAGTTTACATAGAATGTTAGATCATTTATTTGAAATTGATTTTCTACATTGAGGAGGGCCTTGTCACTATGAACTTCCTTCTTAAGCATTCTTTTACTGTATTCCATAGACTTTGTGTAGTGTTTTGACATATTTCTCAAGATATTTTTTAATTTCTTCTTTTACTTCTTCATCTCCCCGACTTGTTATAGTACCATGGTGTTTAATTTATATGCTGTAATTTTTTCTCCCTTTTTATCTGTGAAGGATTTCTAGTTTCATGCTATTATACTCAGAATAGTTGCTTGAAATAACTTTTATCTTCTTAAATTTGTTGAAGCTTCTTCTGTGCCTGTGTACATAATCTTTCCTAGAAAATATTCCATCTGAACTGGAAAAGAATGTATATTCTCTTTGGGGAGGAGTTCTGTTTTGAAAATATCAACGAACTCCAATTATTTTATCATATATTTTTGTATCTTGGTTTCCTTATTAATTTTCTGTCTGAAAGACAAGTCTATTGATGTTAATGGGGAGTTATATTCTCCGACTGTGATTGTGTTCCTATCCATTTCTCCCTTTTATCTATTAGTATTTGTTTATGTATTTAGGTGCTCCTATTTTGAGTGCATATATCTTAATGAGTTTAATAACTTCATATTTTATTGCTCCTTTAATCATTGTGTCATGTCCTTGTCTATCTTTCTCTGCGGCCTTTGTTGTAAAGTCTATTTTGTGTGAAGTCAGTACTGCTAGTCCTGCTTTCTTGTCATGTCCCTTTGCATGGAATATACTTTCCCATCTTCTGAATTTCAATTAATCTGTGTTCCTTTTACTAAAGTGAGTCTCTTCTCTGCATCATAATGTAGAGTGTGTTATATTATCCCATCTGACAATATATATCTTTTGATTGAAGTGCTAAGTCCATTAATAATTGTGATAATTATTGATAGACTGGTGTTTATTTACATTTTGAACTTCATTTCCCAGTTGATTTGATATTTCCTTTTTGTTCATTTCTTTTTCTTTTTGTGGCTTGATAAGTTTTCTGTTATTATCTTGGTTTCTTTTTGGCTTTGTGACTTCATTGTAAGATTTTGAATTATGGTTACTCTGTTTTGTATGTATATTGACATATTACTATATCTTTTTATTTTAACTGATAGGAATAGAAATTCTAACCCCTCCTATAGAGAACAGAAACAAGAAGAAAATTCTCTGTATTGTTCTGTTTCACTCTCTGACCCATAAAAATTTTGATGTCCTGTTTTACAACATCATGTTTATTCTATTGTAATACATTGTAGATATTGCCAGTCTAATTATGCCTTTCTCCTTTCCACAGCATCCTGCTTTTTGTTTCAGAGTAAATATTACATTATTTTTTTGTTGTTGCTAAATTCTTTTAGTATTTGCTTTTGTGGAAGTTATTTATCTCTCCTTCTAATCTAAAGGATATCCTTGCTTGATAAATTATCTTAGATTACAGGTTTCTTTCATTCAGGATTTTGAATACGTCTTGCCACTGCCTTCTGCCTGTTGTATTTGTGTAAGAAATGTGTTTCCAAATATAATATATATAATTATATATATATATGAATAGAATATATAAAAATGAATTTAAGAAGTAAGGGGAAAATGTATACGTTAAAAAATAGAAAATATTGATGAAGGAAATTAAAACTGATCCAAAGAAATGAAAAGATCTCTTATGTTAATGATGTGAAACAATGTGGTTGAAAGAACCATACTACACAAAGCAATCTAATTTAGTGTGATTCATGTAAAAGTACCCATGAGATTTTTCCATTAAATAGAACAGATAATTTCAAAATTTATATGTAACCACATAGATCATGAGTTGCCAAGATAATCTTGAAAAAGTGTATTAAATCTAATAGTGACTAGTTCTCTGATGTTAAACAGTCCAACAAAGTTTTAGTAATTTAAATAACATGATACTGGCTCAAAAACAGACACCAATCAATAGAAGAGGATAGAGCAACCAGATATAATCCCTCACACCTATGATCAATTAACCCATGAAAAGGGAAGCAAGAGTATAAAATGAAGAATAGACATCTATTCAATAAGTAATGCAGGGGAGACTGAACATGTAAATGATAGATTAGAATAGTTCCTCAAATTGTATACAATCCATAAGCAGCGAATATCTTTCTATTTATTTTGTTTACTTATATTTCTTGCACCTGCAATTTATAGGTCTATATTTAGTCCTTTTATTTCACTTAGCAAATGTATTCCTAGTTTATTCCTTGTGGTATATATATACACACAATATTTTTCCTAATATCACTTTCTGATAATTTGTTCTTACTATATAAAAATGCAACAGATATTTGCATATTGATTTTGTATTCTGCCAGTATACTAAGTTTGTTCATTATTTGAAACAGCCACTGGAGGAGTCTATGGTTTTCTGTCTATGCCTAATTATGTCATCTGTAAAAATTTTACTGCTTTTTTACAAGTTGAATGCCTTTTATAATTTTTCTTGACTAGTTGTTCTGGCTAGGACTTCAAGTAGTGTAATTTAGTACTTGTGAGAATGAGCTACATTTTCTTATTAATGGACCGACCAGGGAAAAACCTTCCTGTATGTTAACATTGAAGTTGATGTTAGTCATGGATTTTTCATATATGGCTTTTATTATGTTTAGTAACATTCTATTTAAAGTGAATTTGTTAAGAATATTTTTATAAAAAAGTAAAGATCAGATCTGTGAATAATTTTCCTACTATTTTGAGAAAGTTGTTTTTGAATTCTCTGCTTTTTAAGGGATTGTATCACATATATTGATTTGCATTTGATAAGTAATATTTATGAATTAGGACTAAACCCAGCTAAACTATAGTTTACAGTACTTATAATATGCAATTAATTCTGGTTGCTAATGTTTAGTTAGAATGGAATGTACACATAATGAAAGAAAAATTTACATTGTAAATTGAGTGTACATTTATTTATTTAAAATTTTTTTCCCTCATTTTGAATTTGGCTTATGTTTAATGGAATTTATTTCTAAATAAAGAATATAACTTTTGGTAGAACTGGATCTTCTACGGTTTACTGATACACAACGTAACTATTATTTACAATTAGTGAACAAAACACTTGCCTTAAAATGCCGTATTTTACTGACAAAATAAACTGTTTCAGGACTGAGATACATATTACTTCCTAAAATGCATTACCTGGTCTTTTCCACCCCAACACACATATAAAGTTATTTCTTAGTTTGTTGATTGTTTGTTTGTTTGCCCCTTAATGGAGGCACTGCTTATTGAACCCTGGATCTTGTGCATAAGTGTATTTATGAACATCATTTTGAAATACTAAACAAAAGCCACAAGAGTATGGATTATAAAGATGACAAGAAAATTTATTCCTTCTAGGGACTGAAAACCCTTTGAGTGAAAGAATAGCAAAAATACATATTTGTAAATATACAATAAGATTTTCTCTTTTGTAATTTTAGAGTAGAATATAAAATTACATTTGTTTTACTTATAGAACTGAATTACAATTTGAAACAAAATTTCCGCCCCTTGGGATTTCTTACATTTGATTCATTATTTTTATCTAATTATTTACCATTTATTTATATACAAAACAAATAAACTGATATTTATTCTGCTCATGTTCTGAATATAGAGCTACTTATTATAAAGTACACAGAAAAATACTTACTTCCATTTCCAAATCAAATTATGTTTCACTTTAATTACAAATGATATTGAAATAGGTATACATATTCTGTACAGGTTTTACACAAATTTAACTTTAAATTCCAAAACTTTAAATTTATTTTATATTTTTTGTTCATTATTTATACTCTGTTCAACCATGTGGTATAAATTTCTGTACAAAAGAATGGAGATTGGTTTAATTTCATAGACCCCAAAATTAAATTATTTTAAAAGATTTTGTTGGGAAAATTTTTGGAGATCACACTGTAAAAATAAATGTACTATATATTTCATTTTAACTGGATGAATGAGAAATAATCACTGACTGGAAGTTACACTTGAGTTGCTGGGAGACCAGTCGTTTTGTGATGTCACAGCTACTCAAGTTGAGAACCATTGTGAAGGCCTAGCAGTTTATCTGTGCAGGACTGCAAAAGCACCATTTGAAGCTGCAGTGCTCAAAATCATGCAGATTAGAAAAGTAGCTGTAGAAAAAGTTATTTGAGATGGCACATATTTCTTCAAAAATTCAAGATGTGTCTCATAAAGATGGACCAACTGGTAGAGATCTACTCCGGTAGATCTCTATTGTGTGATCAAACATTCTCTGAGGACTTGGACGTGAGGTCTATGATTGAAGAAAATGCTTTTCAGACTTTGTCTGAAGAATCCTTGATAAAAACACCATGTTACACACATTGTGTTTCTGAACCAGGTGAATATAATGATTTTCGTTCTCTGACATTTCCAAGAAATCTCTGGAAAATGGCTGGGAGTGACCAATTGAAATCCATCTGTTGGGATGATAATGAATCTTTCATAGTGATTGATGAAGATGTCTTTAAGAAGGAAGATTTTGAAAGATAGGCCCCTTTCAGAATATTTGAAACTGGAAGAATGGAAAGTTTACTTAGTCAGCTTAACCTTCATGGGTTTAGGAAAGTGTGGCAGAATTTTCAAAGGTCTGCTTGTCTATCTGACTTTCTGACAGAAGAAAAAGAAGTCTCTGTTTTAAGAAAGGTATTCAGAAATTTTAGTTACCACTTGGTAACTTACATATAAAATTTTATTTTGCACATCAGTCAATGGTAATATAAATGTAAAGCTAGATTTTCAAAATTTTATAAATCTACTAAGACTAAAATAATTTATTTTTTCTAAAAAATGAGGACAGTGCCTTAAGTAGTCTAGATGATGAGAACCTATGCTTGCAACAATGAGTCTTTCCAGAAATCTAAATAAAGGTATTAAGGCTGCTTTTAAAAAGTGCCATTCACCATTAAAGCAATTGTTAACTTCTTAAATTTGATCAGTACACTATTTAAATGTGTAGTTTCCAAATAAGGAACTTCAAAATGTCGTCAGCAATGTTCATATTTTGATGATATTATCTTTGCATAGTAAACTGGGAATCTGAGGTTTTATAGGTTAGGATTATTGTAGTCTTGTATTATGGTTTAAAATATTACTAAAATGTTTATCATTTTGTTGTAGCTGCATTTCTATCATAATCCAAATTTTAAACGAGGCTTTCCCCAGCTTTTAGTGAGAATAAATAGAAGAGTTGGGATTAAAAATTCTTCTCTGGTGTCTTCATTTGCTGAAGATTTCAACAAGAAGCACTTTAATGCAGGGGGCAATATGGATAATCATAATTCTGTTTTTGTGGCTGACACTAATAGAGAAAGTGCATTTTTACCTTCTGCAATTTTAAACATGTCTCTAATAAGAAAGCCTTCTACTAGCCACATAATTGGTGGTACAACTACCCCGATCAGAAGTGATTTTTCTCCTCTGTCATCAATGTCAGTTAGACCATCAGAAAAAATTGCAGTGGATCAACGAGTTATTTTAAATCAGTTGACCACTGTCCACAGGCACTCTCAAAGCAGCTACATTGAAACAAATGGCCGTGTGGTGAACTCCATTTCAACTACAACTTGTACTTCTCAGTACAGCATCTTCTGTCCCATACAGAGCAATTAATTTGGACTGATGTTGGAGCCTTCTACTTTTCCAAATAGATATCACAACATATCTGCCAATGAAATTCGTTTTCCTAAACTTCAACCAGGGATCAACCCACGCTTTCCAGTGCCAGTGATAGCTGGTACATCAGCTACATCTCTTTCAAAGCCAACTCATCAGACATCTTCAGTTTATGAATGTCATCCTAATTACAACTGATCTACCAGAGGACTACCAGATTATACAGGATAACAAAGATTGAAATTGATGTTGGCATATGTTGACAAATAACTGCAATTTTCTTATTTGAACAATAAACATAGATGCGTACCTGTATTTTCCTTATTTTTTTAAAATATAGTAAAGAGTTAAATGAGAGGCTAAGATACCATTAAAAGAGAAAAGTAGATATTTGATAGTTATGATCTTTTTTTGAACACTATGGGAGTAAATTTAAGTAATTTCTTGTAAGGAGGAAGAAAAAATGGAAAAATTTGGAAAAAGAATAAAACATGGAGAGAGGGAAAATTACTAATTGGTTTCTGGTTCAACCTGGAAAGTATGAAATGTGTTAAGTTTGGATAGGTTGGACAGTACATAAATGCTGGAACCGGCCCAGGGATCGTGGTCTATTATGTCATCCCTGGAATCAAAAAGGTCAAATTATGTAGTCTTAGATGGCACATACAGCATGTGGTAGAATTAAAGAAGTAATTTTATCTATGGTCTTCTTTGTGCTGTTCTCAAAGCATTCCAATTGGTGCTTTCATTTCCTTCACTCAAGAGTCTACACTACATTTTCTAGTCAATAATTTATGTTGCTTTTATATTCCAGCCAAAGACAAACTTGCATCCTCAGGGTGGCAGTTAATGCCTTTCCAAATGTAAGCCCACAAACTCAACATAGTTTAGTCATTTCTTTATAAATCTGGCAACTGACTACCTTAGCATATCTTTATGTTTCACTGTATCTGGAGGTACATTAAAGGAAATGCTTGTCAACAGTGTTAGTTCCAACCTCAATACTTTTACTCCAGCTCATCCTTGGACTTTGGTTGTTCTCCTTTTACCTACTTAGACTATCCCGGTCTCAGCACAGATACCACCTCCTCCAGATGTTTTCTGTCTCTCAACCTCTCCTTGTCTAACTTGGATACCAGCACAGTAAGCACAGCACATGCCACAGGATGCATTTTAGTATTTAGTGAGTGAAAAATACCTGTTGACTTTAAGCAAAATTTACTTTCCTGAAACAACAGAACTCTCATGATTTTCAAACTATTTCATTATGGTACATACTCTTCACCACAAACAAGCTCTTTTCATAGCCCAAGGACTAATCACTCAAGACAGTAATTGGAGGTAGGTACAGGAGACAAGTTATTATTTTCTTCTTAATTAATGCCTCCAGAGGCCTAAAATATTCCATTCTCATTTGCTGGATATTTTCCTGTCTCTTCATCACCCACCCATCCCAAAATAGCTGATACTCTTCCCCATACCAATAACTATACTGACTACCAATTAATTTGCTTCTTAGAATCAGAGATTTGTCCAGAAGAGAAAGTGCCATTGCAAGTATTTAATATAGGTTTATACACCCCACATATCTTGTGCCCCTTCTAACCTTCACACAGGATGTATATAAAATGTAATAGCCCCTTGGTTGGTGTGGTCGTATTCAGTAACCAAATTGCAATCTACAATGTGTGGACTAGAAGGAGGTGAGGGTGGTAGAATTAAAAATTTGTCCAACTGCAAGAATACCAAATTTATACTGATATTAGGAAATATAAAATATTCATGGAAGTCTTTGACTATTTCCCACTAATTTAAAATAAAATGTGAAGCATTTTCAGAATTGGAAATGCCCTAAATTGCTGGAACAATTGTAGGCAATGTCAAGGAGCCTACTTCTTCTGCTCACAATGATGCAGCCAGTGTCAGCTGATAAGACTGGAATGGCAGATTTGAGTTCTGAAAACATGTCACCTGTTGTAAAGAAAGCCTTTGATAACCTGGAGAAAGGGCAAATGGGCCTGGGTGAACTCTAGCAACATGCCACCAATATGACATTTACCAAGAGAAGGATAGAGACCACTTACAGCTGGAGAACTGTGTCTGCACAGCAGTGGTTCTTCCTATAACAGAAACATCAAGCTTTAAGATTGTCAGCAAAATTCTGATGGTGGCTATGTGGTTGCTTACATTAGCATTCTGGGGTTCAGATGGGCTGGTTCAGCTACTTTCCAGCTCTCTTATCAGACAGTGGTTCTTACCGTGATCATCTTAACAAGGTTTTATGCTGATAAGTCAAAAGTTACAGTTTACATTCAAAGTGAGAAATCCTAAAGAAGAATCTTGTTTGTCCATCTGTAGTTTTCTACCTGGGAAAATCTAGACTATTGGCAAAACTACAAAAGTAGGCTGGTGCTTTGAAAACTTTTCTCTGAGTTCTGCCCACTGAATTCTTCCCACTAAATACTACAGATCTCTGTACCACTGTGTGTGTGTGTGAAGATGGATTGTTAAGCAGTAACTAAGTTTGTCTTAGTTGAGTCATCAGTGAATTATTCCTCTGCATCTGGCAGAATCTCTGTGAATTAAGAGTTTCATTGAGCCACCAGATTTTCTTCCGATCAGGGAGGGGTAGATTATATTTCTCCCAGTATACTAATTGTTACATGTTCATTGAATCCCAAGCTGATGCTACGGCCAAGCCCCTGAACCCTTGAATGGGATTGAGGCATATACATTCTCCAGTCCCCAGAACCCAGCACAGGACTGTATCACCTTTTTAATTTAAGCTTATGTCTGATTTATTTCTTTTAATTCTCATTGTTGACACAAATTATTTTGGCTTTGAACACACTTTGACTAATTTATATAGTCTGAACAACTGACTTATTCCCGTTCATCAAGCAATTGCAATAATCTTTCTTCCCTTGGTCTACCTGGAACAGAGTGAGCACACTCATCATTTTGAAAGTAGTCCTCTGTCCTAATATTGCAGAATCTTTACACTTGCTTGCCCAGCACTTGAGCAAGAATGTTTGTTGTGGATCTCAGGGATTATCCTCACATTCCCTTACGCAACCATGAGAAAACCCCAAATTGTTATCCAAAATCAAGTCTTGTCAGTATTGCATTCCCATTGCAAAACAGTTAAGAATTGTAAGAGTTCTGAGATTTTACCATACTGAGATTTTTAGCAACCTAACATGTTCTTTTCTTACAGATGCTGTCGGGGAGTTGAGACCATCGGTCAGAGACAGTGAACTTTATCACTGACAGCAAGGGCAGCCAGTTTTAAATTTGTATCCATTCCCTAATCTCAGATGAATACACAGAGTGAAATTTTGATGCCTACAGAAGCACTGGTCTGTTAACATGAAGAAATTTTTAGGCATGGTAAAACAATAATTTTATTCATATCTTTATGCATAATTTATTATAATCACTTATTTATTAGTATCTTTAGCTTGGTTAAGTATATCATGTCTCAAGTTTACTTGCTGCAAAAACAATCATGAGAAATGACAAGGGAAAAAATGACCATTGACTTTCCATTTTCACTTTCGCTTTTATTGATATATAACTGGCATAAAACATTGTGTAAGTTTAGGTGCACAGGATAGTGATTTGATTTATAACTATCATGAAATAAATATCATAGCAACTTTAGGAAGAATTCATTATCTCATTTTGCTAAAATTTTAAAGAAATACAATTTGTCTTTTGGTTGTGCTGAGAAACCTTATGGTCTACTCTCTTAACAACATTGATATAGAACATAATGCATTATTAATTCTAATTTTCATGTTATTACTTGGCATCCCTAGAACACGTTTATTTTATGGCTGGAAATTTGTAGCTTTTGAGTGCAAAGTCAAATTCTCCTTTTCCAACCCCTGCCTCTGTTAATTACAAATATAATTTCTTTTTCTATAAGTATCTTTGTTTGTTTTTGAAGTGTACTTTAATCTATAACACTGTGTAAGTTTCTCCTACACAATATACTGTTCGCTATTTTTAATAAATTTCAAACTGTTCACCAGGATATATCTAGTTACGATATGTTGCTATGTAAGTATATTTCATAGTTTTTGACTATTCACCATACAGTATATTTCTTGTCCCTGATTCATTTAATTTGCAACTGGAAAATTTTCTCTCTTAATTTTCCTCAAATTTTTCTTTTCCTCACCCCATTTCCCTCCTTCTTGTGAACAACCTATTGCTTTCTATGTGTATAACTCCTTTTCTGTGTTCTTATTTTCATTTATTTAAAATTCAAAATGTGATTAAAATCATTCAGCACTTGTCATTCTCTTTCTGACTTATTTCACTTAGCATATTACACTCTTGGTCTACCTATTTGTTGCAAATGACAAAATCTTATTCTATTTGGTGCTGAATAATAACCCATTGTATTTTTATGTGTGTGTGTGCATATATATATATATATATATATATATATATATATATATATAAAAATATAGATAAATCTGTAGTTAAGATGGGTAAATATATTATAAACACTCATCTTTTTATCCATCATCTTTGATGAACAATTAATTTGCTTCTATATCCTATCTATTGTGAATAATGCTACAGTGAATATAGGGTTGAATTTATCTTTAGTAATTAGTGTTTTTATTTTCTTGGAATTAGTATCCAGATATGGAAATGTAGAATTATATTTCATTTTTTGTTTTTAGATAAATCTCCATGTTGCTTTCCTCAGTGGCAGCACATATTTCCATTCACTCCAGCAGTTCATCAGGGTTGTTTTTCTTACATCCACACCAACACTTATATTTGTTGTCTTTCTGATAATAGTCATTCTGACGGGAGTGACATAAAATCTCATTATGTTTTGGACTTGCATTTTTCTGATGGTTAGTAATGTTGATTGGTTTCATGTGCTGTTGGTAACATTTCCCCCACTGTATATTCATTTTTTCTAATGGGCTAAATGATCATAACTGTCTGATTTCATTTTCAGGCATTATTTGTGTTCCATTATTCTGTTTGTTCTATGCCACTACCATAATATTTTTATTACTGTAGCTTTGTATTATAGTTTTAAATTAGGGAAAGTGATACATCTTCTCTGTTCTTTGTCAAATATTTTGTGTTTATTGTTTGTTTTCTTTCTTTTCTTTTTTTTAGTGACTTCAACTCTTTTGTGTTTAAATGTAAATTTTAGAATTATTTCTTGTAAGTGTCTGAAAATGCCTGTGGTATTTTGTTAGGCACTGAATTTAATTTGTGTATTTTCTTGGCTTATGCTGTCATTTAAACAATATATTTTCCTCATCAATGAACACAGTATGTCCTTTCATCTGTTTGCATTATCTTCAATTACTGTTATAAATATTTTATAGTTTTCTGAGTACATGTCCTTTACCACCTTGTTTGGATATATTTGTTGATTTTTTTTTGTAATGCAACTGTAAATGATACAGTTCCCTCACTTTCTGTATCAGTTAGCTTTTTGTTAGTGTGTAGAAATGCAAGATTTCTGTATGTTAATTTTACATTCGGAAATTTTACCAAATGTATTGATAAGCCTTACTAGTTTTGTGGCACCATTTTTAGGATTTCTGTTTAAATTTTGTCATCTGAAAACAGATACTTTTACTCCTTTTCTTAATTACCTATATTTTACTTACTTTTATTTTGAATAGGTATGGCTAGAATTTCCAATACTATAATTATTAAAAGTGGTTAGAGTGAGCATTCTTGTCTTCTTCCTGCTCTTATTGGAGATTCTTTCAGCTATTAATCAATGAATGTCATGTTAGCTAAGTTCTTGTCATATAAGAACTTAGATTTGTTGAGGTATGTTTCCTCATGCCCACTTTGAGGAGAAATTTATTCATAAATAGATACTGATTTTGTCATAACATTTTATGGCTCTACTGTTGTGACCATATAAATTATATTCTTCCTGTTTTTAGTGTGGTGTTACATACTGATTAATTTGCGGGTATTGAATCACTTTGGCATCCCTGGAGTAAAATGGACTTAATCTGATTGTATAATCCTCTTAATGTATTGTTTGACTTGCTAACAATTTAATGATGATTTTTTCATCTATGCTTATTGGTAGTATGTAACCTGTAATCTTTGAGGTATTTGTTCCTGTTTTAGTAGTAGTGTGATACAGAAATTTGGGGTAGGAAGCCTCCCTTCCTCTCGAAATTTTTGGAATACACTGAGAAGTATAGGTGATAGCTCTTCTATAAATGTTTGGCAGAAATCATCTCTGAATCTTTCTAGGCCTGGAATTTTGTTTCATGGGAGATTTTGTTTAATTACTGATTCAAATTCATTAGTGATAATCTGTTCATATTTTCTTTTCATTCCATTCTATAGATAAGTTCTTTCTTAGAAATTGTCCATTTCTTCTAGGGTTTCCATTTTACTAGCATATAATTTGCTGTATCATTATATGATGCTTTGTATTTCTTTGATATTAGCTGTAACTTCTCATTTATTTCAGAGCTTATTAATCTGTACCATCTTTTTTGCTCATGTGCCTGGTTAAAGATTATCAACATTATTTATCTTTCAAAATCCATTATTTAGTTTGATTAAATGTTTCTGTCTTTAATCTTTATTTTATTTAATTATGTTCTGAACTTTCAGCTGTCTTTCCTTCTACTAAAATGATTGTTTACTATTTTGCTACAACTTTTGTTTGTAAGAATATTTTTCAAGAGAGACATGTTTCTTATTTGTATAAGTGGGATTATTTTGCTATAAGCATCCCTATTAATACTGCTTTTGTTATAACCCATGGATTTTGTTTTTGTTGTCTTTTTTTCATATATTTTTTCTTTGATTTATACAGCAATCCAGTTGTTGTTAATAATGTATGATTTATCCTCCACAGTTTAGAATTTTTCTCAGGTTTTTTCTTTTAGCATATTCCTATTCACTCAGATTCCATTAGTTTCTTCTCAAAACAAGGAGAAAAATAATAAAATTTATACAAAAATCTGAAACACCCAAATTTTCTAAATTTATATTTAAAAATGAGCAATGCTGTGGGTATTATCCTCCCTGAATTTAAAACATAACACAAAGATACAGTAATAAATGCATCAAAATATGGCACTTAAAGATACACATAGATAAATGGAACAAAATTAAGAGTCCTAAAATAAACCCTCACACATATGGTCAATTAGTCTAATATGAAGTATACAAGAGCATACAATGGAAAAAAAGCAGTCTCTTCAACAAGTAGTTCTGAGAAAACAGGACAGTACATGTAAAAGGAAGGTGTAAGAGCACTTCCTTCCATAGTATACAACATAAGATAAAAATGGATTGATTTCCTAAATGTAAAGCCCGAAATTGTACAATTTCAGACAAAGAAAAGCAGCAGAACTGACTTTGAGATAAATCATAGCAATGTTTATTTTTGATATGTCTCCAAATTAAAAAATAAAATGAAAAGTAACAATTACAGTTTTTAGTTTACTGAGGAAAAAATAGATGTACTATGCGATACAGGGATTCTACTTATTGTATATGTGTGAAGTGCAAAACCTTTTGCAGAGCAAAGGAAACCTTCAACAAGAGATATGATAACAGACAGAATAGAAGGAAAATTTTCACACAATTTAACCAACAAGACGTTAATATCCATATTACATATATATAATATTAGACTCAGTATTTAAAAAAAAACCTCCAACTTAAAAACAGTTGAAAGATGTTAATGGAAATTTTCAAAATAAGACTTGTGGATATTTTTCATGCACATACCAAGAAACATAATGTTCCTATCCATTTGGTAAACATAAATGAAAACCAGAATGAAATATAATCTCACAGCAACCAAAACGGCTATTAACAAAATGTCTACAAATGACAAACTTTAATAAGAAGGTTGAGAAGAGGGAGCCCAGGTACACTGTTGGTGGAAAAAAAATGATGCATCCACTATTATAAAATTGTGGACAGTGCACAGAAAACTAGAAATAGAAGCATTATATGTTGCAGCAATTCCAGTTTTTGGTATAAATCTGAAAGAAATGAAAACATTAACTTAAAGATTTATTACCCACAATGTTCTTAACATTATCATTCATATTACCCAAGGAAAGATGTACAGTTCAACTGCCCATCAAAAGATGATTGGCTGAAGTAGATGTGAGATATAGATAACATAATAAATAATTAGTCATTGTCATATTAAAAAATAAAATTCTGCCATTTGGAACAATATGACTGGACCCAGAGAGTGTTGCTTATAGGAAAATAAGTCATACGGAGAAAAACACTCTATGTTGTCACTTAAATGAGGAAAATAAAGATATAAGAGAAATAATCACAAAAAAAAACAGGAACAGAATGATATATATATGTGTAGTGTACCAAGAAGTGGTTTCCTGTGGGGACAGGGAAGAAGGATGGAGAAGACAGAAATGTGCAAGCTACTAGTAATAAATTAGAGAAACAACAGGGCTATATTTACAGCACAGAGAAATATTTTAATAATTTAATTGATTTTAAAGAGAGTATAGGGATATATTATAGTAAAATGTGCACGTAGGTGGGAAAAACGTTAAAAAATTAATCCCAGGAAAATCAAAATATTTTGTAATACTCTGATATTAAGGGAGGTGATTTATTCACTTTGTTTACTGTTTTCATAATGTCCTTAGTAGAATTTAAGCTTTTAATTGAAAAAGTATATACTTTAAAAGTGACATAAGTTTAAACAATTTTTGTCTCTACCCTTACATCTACAGTCAATAAAACGTTCACATCTCAACAAAAAAACACAACACAAAACAATACCCTGGAACGCATGTGAACAGGTAATGTTTAGTTGACTAAAACACACAAAAGAGGCTGAACTGAAGGAAGAGCAGAGTTGGTTTCTGCAACCAAGGCCCCCTGACTAGGTTGTATGTGTCATCAAGTTCAGAGAACCCAGTAGAAATGGTCTCAGTGGTTCACACAGCTTCAGCCTCCAACTGCACCAGTACTCATGGTCGCATGTAACTAGGAGGGAGCCACAATGGAGACAGAAATTCCATCCTTCAGACACTCAGACATTCATGACAGTGTCCCTACTCCCCATTCACAGTGGTGGAGACAAGATACCTTACAACACTGGACA
This sequence comes from Vicugna pacos, assembly GCF_048564905.1. NCBI lineage: Eukaryota > Metazoa > Chordata > Mammalia > Artiodactyla > Camelidae > Vicugna > Vicugna pacos. The sequence continues at coordinate 3,522,171 of NW_027328738.1, forward strand.
TAGCAAAGGCACTTGCCTGATTCCAAATATCCACCTGTTTTTACACATTTCCTCAATGTGTACACTGAGTCTCAAGGGATATCAGATAAAAGGAAGGGTTCACCGTCCCAGTGAGAACAGTGACATCAACTACCAGAGATGTCTAAGAAGTGACAATGAAAGCACATCTTTTATCCAGACAGTATCTACAGGAAGGTGCCATTTTGAAATATCAGTGGTAGCTCAGGTAAGTAAAACCAAAAATTGTGCAATATAGCAAACTACCAGAAAACAAAAGCAAGGGCTCCAATTCACAGTTTGTTATTAAGTGTCATCACAGCAATAATTTGTGAAGATCATGACCAATCACACTAACTTTATAGGGCACGCACACACACAGATACACAGACACAGACACAAACACAGACACAGACACACACGCACATGCACCTGAGCACACGCACATACACATAATGTCATCCATGCAGCAAACAAACATAAAGTCATGGTACATCGCCATATAACTAATAGAGAATCCAAATAGGTGACATACAGAAATTCAAAACAAAAAAAAAAACTAAGAAAGCATTTTAATGAGCTCAGGAATAAATGAAATGATGATAAGGAATACATTACCAAAGAGACTGAAACTATAAAATTACCAAAAATTATTGGAGGACAATGAGAACTTAATAAATGAGATGAAGAATGCAACAGAAAGCATTGGGGTAGAGTGTCTTTGTGGAAGATAGATTAGCAAACTCACCAATACAAAACTAGAAATGATAGGAGAGGGCAGAGATTCAAGATATTAAAAAGTGTGTAAATTCTACAGTAGCCATCAGACTTCATCAGGAAGTGCACATTAGAGTGGAATCCTGGAGGGAGTAGAAAGTTAGAAGGCAGCTGATGGTTTATTTAAAGAAGTAATAGTTGATAACCTCCCAAACCTGTGTAAGGAACTAATATACAAGTACGTGAGCCAAGAAAACACCAATAACTTTAAGACAAAGGGACCTCCTTTAAGATACGTCATATGCAAATTGGCAAGTCAATGACAGAGTAATATTTTAAAGGCAGCCAAAAATAGTTATGATAATCTACAAAGGAACCCCATTAGGCTATCAGTAGACCTCTGAGAAGAAAACACAGGCCACGGTAAATAACATTAAATTTCAATCATCTAAAATAAGAAATCACTCACCCAAAAATACTTACACAGTTATCACTTAGATATAAAATGAAAATAAAGACTTTACCAGAAAAACAAACCTGAATGTGACAGAAAAACAAAACTAAGAAACCTTATAAGAGGTACAGAAAAGAAGTCTTCTAAGAAATATAAAGTGGCAAAAATGGGCAAAACATTGACCAAAATCCTAAGGAGAGACCACGAGAAATTTGCATCTGTTCATTTGGGTATGTTTTTAAATGCTATTATACCAAATGGATTAAAGAGAGAAAAATAGGAAATCAGGGGCAATAAATATAGATAATTAAACTGGTAACATATTCACAAGAGTAAAAGAAATAATTAGAAATGTAATCATTAAAGGTAAAGAATAAATTAAAACAATATTAAAGGAAGCTTCTATCAGCGGAAAAAGGACTAAATTATACATGAGATGTTTTATTTATAATTGAAGTACAGTACATGTAGTATATTGTGTAGTTTCAGATGTACAGCATAGTTATTCTAATCACTTTGTAGATTATATGCATTATGAATTATTACAATAATTGTAACAAACAATTATTTTAATATATTGTGTATAATTCGATGATCTATACAGATAATCAATGTAGCTTCTCTCCTTTATATATACTACTTTCTATCTGTCAATATTCTTCCGTTAAAATCTCTTTCCCTTCCACTTTGGTAAACAGAAATATTTTCCCATATCTTTGAGTCTGCTTAAGTCTTGTCTATCTAATCTCTTTACCTCTACAACATGTTTCTATCTATCTATCTATCTATCTATCTATCTATCTATCTATCTATCATCTATTTATCTATCTATCTATCTAATTATCTATATATCTATCTATGTATCTATTTATCTATCTCTCTATCTATCATGTATTATCCTTCTATCTATTATTCTGTCATCAATCAATAGAAAGCTGTAGATATTTGTACACATATTTTTGTTATTCTTTAGTTTCCACATATAAATAATATTATATACATTTGTCTTTGTCTAAGTTACTCCATTAAGCACATTTTTACTTGGTCCACTCAGGATACTGAAATAGCAATGTGTTATACATTTCCATGGCTGAGTTTTATTCTATTGCATATTTATAGAAACATCATATATTCTTAAGTCCATACTCTACTGTGTACTCGGATTACTTCCCTGTCTTGCATATTATAAACAGTGCTGTTGTGAACATTGGTTCTTCTCAATTTAGGGTGTTTTCTCCAAATTTTTCCTAGGAGAGGTATTACTGGGTCATATGGTAGTTAACTTTTTAGTGTTTAAACAAATCTGAATACTCTTTTCAAAAGAAGTTGTACCAATTTACATTACTACCAAGAGTATACAAGAGATTTCTTACCTTCACATCTTCTGCAACACTTACTATTTGTAGACATTTTGATAATAGCCATTTGACCAGTGTGAAATGGTACCTCATTTTGGTTTTGATTTGCAATTACCTAATAATTAGTAATGTTGAGCAATTTTATCACTTACCTGTTACTCATCTGTATGTTTTCTTTGGAAAAATATTAACTCAGGTACTCTGTTCTTGTTTTTGATTGGATTTTTGTTTTTCACCTTGAGTTGTGTAACCTAAATCCTTGTTACATCTATTAACCTACATCTATTAACCCCTGGTCACTTGCATTGTTTGCAGATATGTTCTCCAATTACACAGGCAGTCTTTTTATTTCATTGATTCTGTCCTAAGCTGTGCATAAATTTTTAAGTTTATTTAGGTCCCACTTGTTTATTTTTGCTTTTGTATCATTTGCCTTAGGAGACTGATATAAGAAAATATTCCTATGATTTTATCCAATAGGGTATCACCTATATTCCCCTCTATCAGTTTTATAGTATCAGGTCTTACATTTAGGTCCTTAATACACTTGGAGTTTATTTTTGTATATGATGTCAGGAAATGCTCTCATTTCATTGTTTTACATGTAGTTGTCCAGCTTTCCCAACACCATCCATTGATGTGACTGTCTTTTATCCATTGTGTACTCTTGCTTCTTTTATCATAGATTCATTGCTCATAAGTGTGTGGAAATATTTCTTGCCTCTCTATCTGTTTTTATTGATTATATCTCTTTGCCAATGTCATACTCTTTTTATTACTGTAGGTTTCTTTTATAGTAAGGTATCTGGGAGGGTTATGCCTCCAGATTTGTTGTTGTTTCTCAAGATCATTTTGGCAATTTTTAATGGTTTCATGTAAGACTTAGAGTTATTTATTTTCTGGTTCTGTGGAAAATACTACAGCTTCGTAACAGGAATTGCCCTAAATCTGTAGGATTCTTTGTGTAGTACGGCCATGTTAACAATATTAACTCTTTCAATCCAAGAGCACAATACATCTTTCCAATTCTTTGAATCACTTTTAATTTCTTTGTCAGTGTTGTATAATTTTCAGTGATTAGATCTTTCACATATGTGGTTACATTTATTCCAAGATATTCGGGGGAATGAGGTTTTAAATATTATTGCTTTCAACGTCCATTTTATGGTATCTCATGATTAATGTGTACAAATGCAAGAGACTTCTTTACATTTATCTTGTAACCTGCTCCCTTGATGAAATTATTTATTGTTCATAATAGTCAGTGTGGAGCCCTTAGGACTGTCTATGTAGATTGTTATGCCATCAATACTAGTGACAATTTTGCCTTTTTCTTTCCATTTTGTGTTACTTTATCTTCTTTTTTTTTCCTTTTCCTTTCTTCTATTACTATTGAACAGAAGTGGTGAGAGTAGGAATCATTGTCTTGTTCACGAATTTACCCAGAAGTCTTTCACCATTTCCCCTAAGTATTATAATTTGTTATAAATGGCCTTTAGTATGTTGAGAGATGTTCTCATTGTACTCACATTTATGAGAATTCTGATGATGAATGTATGTTTAATTTTGTCAAATGCTTATACTTTGTGTATTGACATGGTCTTGTGAATTTAGTCCTTCCTTTATTAGATATGTGTCATGCTGATTGACTTGTGTATGTTGAACCATCCTTGTGACACTGGAAGGAATCCAACTGATCATCATGTATAATCCTTTCTATGTATTGCTGGATTCATTTGTTGATGTTTTTCGAGGATTTTTGAATGTATATCATCATTCATCAAGGATATTGGATTTTCATTTTCATTTATTATTTTGGTAGTGTCTTTGACTGGTTTTGTTAATAGGGTAATGGTGGCCTCATAGAATAACTTTGGGAATATTCGTTCCTCCTTCATTTTCTAAAATAGTTTGTGAAAAGGGGTTTTAGTGAAGGAATCCAGGCATTTTGTTGAAGGGGTGTTTTTAAAATTATACATTTTATTTAACTTATAATGATGGCTCTTTTCATGTTCTCAATTTTCTCTTTATTCAGTGTTGGCGGGCTGTACTTTTCTAGAAATTTGTCTATTTCTTTTAGGTCGTCCAGTTTGTTGTCACATAACAGCTCATAGTGCTTCCATAATCTTTTTTTGTATTTCTGTAATAAGAGATATTATTTCTACTCTTTCATTTCTTATTTTATTTGGGTCCACTCTATGTATTTCTTGATAAGCCTGGCTAAATGCTTACCTGTTTGTTAATATTTTTAAAAATGTAAAGCTTTTGATTTTATGATTTGTAATTTGATTTTCAAATATTATTTTATTTATTTTCAACATAATGATTAAATATTTCTCCTTCTACTGCTTTGGGTTTTGCTTGTTCTTATTTCTTGTTCTTTTGGGTGGCATGCTTTGTCCTTTCTATGAGGTTTTTCTTGTTCCTTGTAGAAGTCCTGATTTGTTCTCAACTTCCCTCTTAGATTTGTCTTTGGTGCATCCCATACATTTTATGAAGTTGTGTTTTCAGTGTAATTTGTCTCCAGGTATGATTTTATTACCTCTTTGATTTCATCATTGACCTTGTTTTATTTTATTTTTTTAATTAATGTGTTTTAACTTCATGTTTGTGCTTTTCCTATTCTCCTTTCAAAAATTCATGCACAGTTTCTTACTTTTGTGTATTGAAAAATACTTGCTGTAACCTATATTTGCTTAAAGATCCTGAGGCTCATTTCATGACATAATATGTGGTTAATTCCTTAGAAAACATCCTGTGCACACTTGAAAACTTTATGTGTTCTGATTTTCTGATGCAGTGTCCAATATCTAGCTTAGGTTCAAATGATCTAATATGATATTAAGATCTCTGTTTCCTACAGATATTCTTTCTGGATGATCTGGCTATCAGAATAGTGAGGTGTTAAAATCATCTTCTGTTATTATTTTATAATGAATTAATTCTTTCATGTCTACTAAAACTTCTTAGGATCTATTTTTTTGGGTCCATATACAATTTAATGAGTGTAATACCCTATTTTAATATTGATCTGTTTTTCTTTATATACTCTCAAATTTTTCATTTTGGCCCCTCTTTTAAAATGTATTTTGCATGAGTTGAGCATTGCAACCTGCATTTTCTTTTCATTTCCATGGGATATCTTTTCCACTTATTTCCAAACTATGTATATCTTCCACCATAAAGTGAGAATTTTTTGGGGGGAGATAAAGATGGTGGAGTAGAGAGATGCTCGTAGCTCACCCTTTCCCACAAATGCACCAAGACTCACATCCACAATCCCACTCAGCTAACCAGAGAACCTGCAGAACTCTGACAGAACATTTTCCTCTTCAATAGATAAAGATGTGAAAAATCCGGTAGGAGAAAAGTAAGAAAGAAAGAAGAAAAGGCAAAACAGATTGGGACAGGTCAGACAGGGAGGGAGCAGCAAAGAAGGACTGGTGCTCATTCCCTGTGTCTCTCCTCTCCAACTGAGAGATTGGCAGAATGGTGGGGGAGACTCCAAGTCTTGGACATGTATGTAGTATAAGTTGACTAGCAGAACTAAGTTAAACAGGCACAGAGGATCCCTGTGACACTCAGCAGAAAATGCAGCCCAGAAGCTGGGGACAGGGCCATGCTGCCCGACCCGGGTGGTAGATGGGGATGGCTACACTGCGTTGGCCCAGGGAAATGAAGTTGTCTTTGTGTCATGGCTGTGGGTGCACAGGGCAGAACAACATGGGCCCTCCATAAAACAACAGAGCAGATGTGCCCTATGGGTGGAAGGGTGCATTCCCCATCTCTGAATTTCCAAAAAAGTTTCTAGGTGAAGAGAGCTGGGGCTCAGACACAGCCACCATACCCTCTGGTGGTTTAAACCCATGTGGCAGCGGGGACAAAACCTGCATCTACACCTAAGGAATTAGCAGCCTCAAGGACCAGTCCGAGACTTGTCTACAGCCAGAGGCATATTGAATACTTCTGTCCGGTTCCTCAGAGAACTTGTCGGACAAAAGAAACATGGAGCTGGTTTTTGGCCCAGACCAGGGGCAGGGATGTTCCTCAGTCTTCCCTGAATCCACTTCTGTTGTGCAAACCCTAGGCAGAGTACACAGTGGAACAGAGAAGCAGAGTGATCGGCAACCATAGGTAGAGGTTGGCCCCTCAAATTTTGGGCAGGAATACAGCCCCTGACCATGGTGCTGGAGAGGGCATGATGCCCAATCCTGCCTAGACAGTCTGCAACATCTGACTGCAGCATCGGGCAGGGCATTTACAAGCCAGCCCAGAGTAAGGAGTACTTCATCAGCCCCAGTGATGGGTGTAGGAGCGATCTGCTTACTGACATGCCCTGGGAGCAGCACAGATGAGGGCTCCAAAGGAGGGTCCCTGGAAACAACAAACTGAGCTTCCAAATCAGGATGAAAAAAGAAAGACTTCACATTAAAAGTTCACAGTCTCCAGGAGGACACTGACCACCCCCTTGTATTAATCAGTTTTTACCAGTTCCATTTTCTATTACCCTCTTAATTTTTACTTCTTAGGCAATTATAATTACCCCCATTTTAATCCCTTTGAAACTTTTAAAAATATTTTTATTATTATTATTTTTCAAAACTCTGCTTCAAATCCATTTTGTATTATTCATTATACAATGTCTTCAAATCTTTATTTCTCCCTTCTTTAAAATTCTTTATCTCTCTCTCTTTTTTGTCTTTTCTAAGATGTATAGCTACATAGGCATTAGGTAGATTAAACTCCTTTAATACCACAGTAGATAACTGATACTCCAAAATCCACAGTGCCAGAGAGGAAGGAGTAAGACAAAGGAGAAGAGAAACAATTCCCAATTAAAGAACAGAAGAAATCCCCTGAAAGTACGATCAGTGAAATAGACATTGATAGCCAAATAATTCAAGATTTCAAAAATGGAGTGATCTAAGTACTGATGGAAATAAAAGAGATAGTGTTTAGAGATACAAAATATGTCAAAAATTAAATGGAAGCTATAAAGAAGAGACGAGTAGAACAGGTAAACCCGTTGACTGAGATGAAGAATGATTTAAAGTGTAGCAAATCTGACTAGATAATGCAGAAAAATGAATTAGTGACTGAGAAGACAGGACAATAGATAGCACCCAATCAGAAGACCTACAAGAGAAACAATGAGAAACAAATGAAAAAAGCCTAAGGGACCTATGGAATAATACAAAGCATGCCAATCTTGGCATGATAGAAGTCCCAGAAGGGGAACAATGATTAAAGGGAATTGCAAAAGTTTTTGTAGAAATCATGACTGAGAACTTCCGAAACTTAAAGTAGGAATCAGATATTCAAGTACAGGAAGCTCACCGTGTGCCAAACAGGAAGAAAACAAATACACCCACACCAAGACATATAATTAAGATGGCCAGAATCAAGGATAAAAAATGATCCTAAAGACAGCAAGAGAATAGTAAAGTGTGAGTTACAAGGGAATCCCCATAAGCCTTACAGCTGATTTCTCTGCAAAATACTACAGCCCAGAAGGGAGTGAAAAGATATATTCAAAGTCCTGAATGAGAAAAATTATATACTGTAGGATACATTGACGAGTAAAGTTGTTCTTTTTGGTAGAAGTAGAAATAAAGGATTTCACAGACAAGAAAAAGCTTCAAGAGTAATCAACACTAGACCCATGCTAAAAGAATTATTGAAAGGTCTTCTCTAAAAAGAAAAGCTGCAAGATGCTACAGAAATGTGAAACTCACAGCTAGAAAGGTGATAATTCATGAATTACAAATAAAATAAACACAAAATTTTAAAAGAAGACATACAAATCATTCAGAGTGGAGATGGAGGCAAGAAAATAGAGAATTTCTTTTTTTTTGGTCTTTCATTTTAAAATTTTTTGTTTTCGGTAGGATGGGTTTGAGATCATCTAACTATCCGTTTAATAAAAGCACTTATAGTAAAGGTCTAATGGACTTATATATAAGGGTAACAAGAAGACAAAAACTTATCACAGTCATTAAAACTAAATAAAATTCATGATAATACAAAGGAAAATGACCGAACCAAAAAAGGAAGATGAAACGAACAAAGAGGAAACACCAAATCAACTGCAAAAATAAGGTAAATTTGGCAATAAACACAAGCCTATCATCAATTATTGTAAATGTTAATGGACTAAATGCTCCAGTCGAAAGTCATAGAGTGGCAGGCTGGATAATAAAGCAAGAACATTCAATATGCTGAATACAAGAGTCCCACTTCAGAGAGGACACATATAGATTGATAGTGAAAGGATGGAAAAGGGTATTCCATACAATTGGAAAAACCAAAAAACAGTTGTTGCATTACTGATTTCAGACAAAATAGTCTTTAAAACAAAGGCCATAAAGAAAATAAAGAAGGACATTTTAAAATGATTTAAGGAGTGATACAATATGAGGATAGCACACTCGTTAATACATATGCATCAAATACAGGAGCACCTAAGTACATAAAATAATAACTAACAGATATAAAGGGGGAGTCCCAATTGAAGATTTCAACATTGCATTAACATCAACGGACAGACCATTGAGACAGGGAATAAATTAGTCAACAATAAAATTAAATAATACAAAAGAAATTTTACACTTGGTGGATATTTTCAGAACATTGCAACCCCCCCAAAATAGGATATACATTCTTTTCAAGTGCACGTGGAATATTTTCCAGGATTCATGATGTACTTTGGCACAAAAGAAAATCAGCAATTTTAAGAAGATAGAAATTACCTAAAGCATCTTTACTGACCACAATGCCATGAAGCTAGAAATCAACAATAGAGAAACACAGGAGAACCAAAGAAATCATGGGGATTAAATAATATGTTATTCAAAAACTTATGGGGCAATGAAGAAATAAAAGCTGAAATGAAAAAGTACCTTGAGACGAAAGAAAATGAAAGAAAAACCACACAAAATTTATGGGACACAACAAAAGCAGTGCTGAGAGGGGAGTTTATAGCGATACAGGCATTCCTCAAAAAAGAAGAACAAACAAAAATAAACAATTTAACCCACCAGCAGAATGAAGTAGAAAAACAAGACCAAATAAACCAAAAGGCAGCGGAAGGAAGAAACCATCAATATTGGGGAGGAAATAAAAAAAAAGAGATTAAAAAGACCATAGGAAAAAAGTCAACCAAACCGAAAGCTGCTATGTCCAACAAGTAAGTTAATTCGACAATCCTCTGGCCAAACTCAAAAAGAAGAAAAGAGAGAGAGCACAAATTAGCAAAATAAGAAAGGAGAATGGAGAAATTACAACAAAAAAAAACATAAAAACAGAATATCATACGAGAATATTATGAACACTATATGGAACCAAATTTTATAAGCTAGAAGAGATGGACAAGTTTCTGGACATACTGTCCACCAACAATGAATCAACATGAAACTGACCCTTTGAACAAACAGCACTAGAAATGAAATCAATATAGCAATATAAAACCTCCATACAAATAACAGTCCAGGACTGGATGGATAAGCTGAGGAATTCTACCAAACAATCATAGAAGAACTCATACTAGTCCTTCTCAAACTCTTCCAGAAGATTGAAAACAAAGGAACTCTCCCAAAGAAATTCTATGAAACCACAACCACCCTGAAACCACAACCAGGAAAAGACAATACCAAAAAAGAGGATTATTGGCCACAATCACTGATGAAAACAGACACCATAATCCTCACCAAAATAGTAGCAAATAGAATGCAACAACACAGGAAAAAAGATTATATATCATGACCAAGTGGGGATTATGCCAGGGACACAGTGGTGGTTCAACTTATGCAAATCAATCAATGTAATACAGCACATCAACAAGAGAAAGGACCAAAACCACATGATCATCTCAATAGATGCATGGAAAGCATTTGATAAAATTCAACACCCACGTATGATAAAAACTTTCACCAAAGTGTTCATAGAGGGAATATATCTCACCATCATGAAAGCTATAGATAACAAACCTACAGCCAGCATAGTACTCAAAGGTGAGAAAGTCAAATTCTTCCTGCTAAAATCTGGGACAGGAAAAGGATGCACACCATCATGACTCCTACTCAAGATAGTCTTGGAAGTCCTAGCCACAGCAATCAAATAAGAGAGAGAAGTAAAAGGGATGCAAATTGGAAAGAAGAGATAAAAGTCAAACTATATGCAGATAATAAGTTACTATTTATAGAAAACCCTTCAAGATTCAGAATGAATTTACTACAGCTGATTAAAGAAGTCAGCAAGGTAGCAGGTTACAAGATTAACATATAAATATCAGGTGGCATTTCTTAACGCTAATGATTCAGATAATACTATAGATCTACAGTCAACATGACAGCACTGTATTTGTAGATAAACATACATATAGGCCAATGGCACAGTATAGAGTGCCTAGAAATGAACCCAAAAACGTTTAGTCAATCAATCTTAGACAAAGGAGGCAAGAAATTACAATAGAAAAGGGATAGACACTTCAGCGACTGGTGTTTGGAAAACTGGAAAGCAGCATGAAATTCAATGAAGCTAGAACACTCCCAATGAAGCTAGAACACCATACACAAAAATAAACTCAGAATGGATCAAAGACTTAAACATAAGACAAGATACACTAAACCACCAAGAGGAAAATATAGGTAAAACATTATCTGACATAAGTCTCGAAAATTTTCTCGTAGAAGAAATAAAAGCAAGAAAAAACAAATGAGACCTAATGAAACCTAAAAGCTTCTGAACAGTAAAGAAACCGGAAGTAAAACAAAAAGACAGACAACGGAATGGGAAAAAATAATTGCAAATGAAACCAACAAAGACTTGATCTCCAGAGTATATAAGCAGCTCATCCAACTGAATAAGAAAAAATAAACAACCCAATCCAAAATTGGGCAGAAGAATAAACAAGCAATTCTCCAAGTAGGACATACAAATGATCAAAAGGCACATCAGAAAATGCTCAATAACACTTATTATCAGAGAAATGCAAATCAAAACTGCAATGAGGTATCACCTCACACCAGTCAGAATGGCCATCATTTAAACATCCACAAATAACAAATGCTGGAGAGGCTGCAGAATAAAGGGAACCATCATTCAGTGCTGGTGGCAATGCAGTTTGTTGCAGCCCCTTTGGAAAACAGGATAGAGATTCCTCAAAAGCCAAGGAATAGACTTAGCATATAACCCAAGAATCCTGCTCCTGGGCATAAATCCAGGTGGAACCCTACTTCAGGATGACACCTGCACATCAATGTTCATAGCCAGCACTATTTACAATAGCCAAGACATGGAAACAGCCTAAATGTCCATTGACAGTTGACTAGATAAAGAAGAGATGGTATATTTATACTATGGAATAGTAGTCAGACTTATAAACTGACAACATAAGGCCATTTTCAGCAACATGGATGCTCCTGAAGAAAATCAGTCTAAGTGAAGTAAGCCAGAAAGAGAAAGAAAAATACCATATGAGAAGGCTCATGTGTGGAATCTAAAAACAATTTCAAACCAAACAAAAAATGCAGAAATACAAAACAGAAATAGACTCGCAGGCAGAGAATACAAAGTTTTGGTTGCCAAGTCAGTGGGGTGTGGAAATAGATATGCTGGGATGTTAAAATTGTAAAATAGATAAACAGGATTGTACTGTATAGCACAGGGAAATATATAAAACTTCTTAAGGCTGCTCACGGGGAAAAATGGGACAGCAAATGTTCATTGTAATTAAAAAATTGTGTTCTAAAATGGAATTTGGAGACAACTATTTAAAATGATTAAAAATTAAAAAAAAGTTAAAAAAACGACCCTAAATATTACAGGTGTAAATATAAATTAGAGAGAAAAACAACTATGCCAAAGAGCAGTAAAATCATAGATTTTGTTTTTGGTTTCTTCTTAAGATATGCAGAATCAAAAGACTTCTAGCCAGGTGCATCATGAAGAAAAGAGACATGCTTCAAAGAAAAAAAGTCAAAAATAAATGTGGAGAAATAACAATTGTTCCCTCAGATATACAAAAAAGCGATCATTTTGTCAACTCTTACATGCCAATAAACTGGACAACTCAGAAGAAATAGACATATGTGTAGAAAGAGACAGAGATAAGGAGAAACAAATAATTTGAACAAATTCATTAATAGAACAAAGAAAGAATCTGCATTAAAAAATCGTTAAGTAGAAGTGCAGATTTAAACATCTCCAGTGGAAAATATACAAAGCAGGACTTATACTCTTCTAAACATTCAAAAATAGTGAAGATGTAGGACACTCACATATTAATTCTGTGAAGCATTCATCACCCTGATAGCAGAGCCAACAAACAAAGTACAGGCAAAGAGAATTTCAAGCCAATATCTTTGATTGATATAGATTCAAAAATTCTTAAAAATATTATTAGCAAACTAAATCCAGCAATACATAAAATGAATTATACATCATGATAAACTTTACTTCATTGCAGGGTCATAAGAGAGGTGGAACATACATGAAATCAATCAGTTTGATACATCACATTAACAAAAGAAAAAGGGAAAATGACGTGGTCATCACAATAAATTGATAAAAAACATTTCACAAACTTCATCTTTTATTCATTAAAATAGCAGCAACAACACCAACAACAACAACAACAAAAAAATCAGAAAATACAACAACAACAGAAAACTCTTACCAAAGTAGGATTCAGGAAGTATATCTCAACATAAATAAAGTCATTAATAACAGACACACAGACAACATAATATGCAAAAGTGAATAACTGAAAAGCAAATTAAGGAATAAGAAAGGAATGCCCACTCCCACCATTTCTATTAAACACAGTATGGGAAGAAACTAGCAACAGCAATTGGAGAAGACAAAATTTATTCAAGTTGGATTGAATGAAGTGAAACTGTTATCAATTTAGATGACATGATAATCTATATAGAGAACCCTAAAGATTCTCCACACCAAAACAACTAAAACTAATAGAGACATTTAGCAAAGTAGCATGATTCATGATTAATATACCAAAACAGTCACATTTCTTTACACTAACAATGAAATACTCCATAATTTTAAAAATCCATATGAAATTAGATCAAAAAATGAAAAATCTATGAAAAAACCAAGATAATAAAATCTATAGGACACTGATAAATAAATTTGAAGATGATGCAAAGAAATGGAAAGAAATCTCAAGGTCTTAGTTTAGAGGAATTAATATTGTTAAAATATACATACTACAAAAGATGTCCACAGATATAAAGTGATTCAGATCGATATACATGATATTTTGCACAGAAATTAAAACAATCTTAAGATTTTTATGGAACTGCAAAAGTACCAGAACTGCAAAAGAAACAATGAGGAAAAAGAACAAAGTTGGGGTCATAACACATATCCCCCCCAGATTTCAGACTATATTACAAAAACAGTAATCAAAACAGCACAATAATGGAAAAAGAACAAATATCTATATCACTGGAACAGAACACAACTAAACTATGACAAAGGAAACAAAAATATACAATGCCTAAAAGACACTCTTCAGCAAGTGATGTTGAGAAAGCTAGACAGCTACATGTAAATAAATGAAATTAGAACACTCCCTCACACTGTACAAAAATAAACTTAAAATGTTTTAAATATCTGAATCTAATACATGACACAATAAAACCCCTGGAATCTAACATAGGCAAAACAAGACATAAATTGTAGCGAAATTTTCTTATGTCAATCACCCAAGCTGAAAAGTATAAAAGCAAAATAAACAAATAGGTCCTAATTAAACTTAAAACCTTCTACACAGCAAAATAAACAATATGAAAAGATGAAATTCCAAATGAGAGAAAACATTAGGAAACAATGCAATCAACAAAAGTCTGATTTCTAAAATACACAAATCGTTCATACAACTCCATTTCAAAAATCTACATACAACTCAGCCAGAAAATGAGCAGAACACAATTTTCTAAAGAAGGCACACAGATGAAAATCAGAGACATAAAAACATGCTCACAAAGCTAATCATTATACAAATGCAAGACAAAAATAAAATAATGTTTTACCTCACACTAGTGAGAAGGGCCATCATCAAAATGTCTACAAATAATAAAGACTGGGGAAGTTGTGGAGAAAAAGGGACTCTCCAACGCTGTTGGTGGGAATGAATATTGGTGCAACAACTTTGGAAATAGTATGGAAGTTTCTTTAAATAATTAAAATAAACCTATCATATGACCCAGCAATTCCACTCCTGGGGATATAAAACATAAACCCTGAAAACAAAGAATCCTAGGGTAAAACATAAGAAGTACACTCTGACATTGGACTTAAATTGATTCTACATATGTCTCCTCTGGCAAAGGAAGCAGAAGCAAAACTAACAAAATATGATTGTATCATTCTAAACAGATATACACTTCAGAAGAAATGATTAATAAAATGAAAAGTCAACCAACACATTGGGAGAATATATTTGAATATGATATTTTCCAATTAAGTGTCAATATCCAAATATATGGCAAACTCTTACCCCAAAACAACAACAAAAAAGACCAAACAATCCAATTAAAAAAATGTCCGTAGGAACTGAATAGATAGATCTGAATCAATTAACTGTAGAAAACATACAGTTGGCTAAATGACACATGAAAATATGTTCAGAGTTATAAATTATTAGGAAAGTCATAACCCAAAAATGAAACAAGACCTCACAATTGTCAGAAGGTTGTCATCAAAAAAAAAAATTAATATATGTTGGTGAGATTGAGGAGAAAAAGATCACTGTGGACAATGTTGATAGGAATGCAAAGTATTGTTTCCATTGCATATATACATAAAATTTATTCATCCATTTTTCTATCAAGGGATATTGAGTTTGTAGGCTCCTGTCTGAAGCCTCTAGAGAATAAGCCCATGGGCTGAACTGATAATCAATTTGTGAGGAATGTCACATATCCAGGCTGGATAAGAAATGGCCTGATCATTGCATCCAGTATGGATGGCTGGAGAACCTATGCTGGGTAAGATCCCCAGAGGAGGACAACCTAAGACAGGCACAGCCGGCTGGATAAGAGATGGCCTACTTAATGAAGATCCGTGGTGAACTTTAAAACAATCCTTGATCATTTAACATCCTGTGCCTACTGCAGGAGTATGGTGACATATATAGCTTAAGATTATTAACATTCTTAAAATTTAGATGATATGTGAGGCATTGTGTATGTCCTATATAAACCCTTTTTCTAAAAATCATTAAAAAGAAAACTGCTCCGCTTCTCTCCACACAGTGTTTGTGTGTATAATATATCGTGCCCCTGACAGGGTTAATTTAATTTGTTGGGAGTATCTTAAAAGGATGTTGCATTAAATACTATGCTCTTTTTGCACCTATTGAAATGATTATGTGAGTTTAATTTCTCATTCTATTAGTGTGGCATGTCACATTTATTGATCTGAATATTTTGAAGTATCCTTAAACCCAGGAATAAATCCCTTTACTCATGTATGTGTATGATACATTAAATGTGTTGTTGAATTCATTTTGCTTGTGTTTTGCTGAGAATTTTGGCACATATGCTCATCAGGGATAATATTCCATATTTTGCATCTAATGTCCTTTCTAGCATTGTTATGCAAATAAAGCTGGCATCATAAAACACGTATGGAATCTTTCACCCCTTCAAATTCTTGGAAGATTTTTGGAAGAATTGGTGAAAAATTGTCTTCAAATGTATGACAGAATACACAGGCAAAGTAATCTTGTAAATTTTTTCTGGTTTGGGAGGTTTGAATTACTGATTTACTCATACACAATTTTGCCCTATTTAACTTTCTAATTACTTCTTCATTCAGTATTGGAAGAGATATGTTTCTGGGAATTTGTCTTTTGTTCTAGGTCATTCAAATTGCTGGCTAGTGTTAATTTCTTATGATGCTATGCATCTCTACAACATCAGTGGTAATATCTTCTCTATTGTTTCTGAATTTATTTGAGTTTTTATTTTCTTATCCAACCTAAACGTTTGTCTACTTTATGTTTAAAAGAAAAAGACTTTCGTATGTTTTTTATCTTTTCAATTGTTTCTCTTGTTATTTGCCTTACTCTCATTGATTCAATTTTCTTCTTTATTCTTTCAGTTTTCTCCTAGATTCTTGATGTATAAAGTTAAGTATTGTGAATCTTTGTATTTCTTTTATTATTAAATATTATTTATTTATTTATTTACATATTTATTCATTTATTTATCATTGAAATATCCCATTTACAATGTTTCAATCTGTTATGTATAGCATAGTGTCCCCATACATGCATATATTTCTGTGCCTATAAAACTCTACTTCACAATATTTAACATGCTGCTCTGTGTCATACAAAAAAATTTTGAAAACTTCTATTTTTATATATAGTGGATAACATTTATAAATATACAGCTCCCAAATATATCCTCTCGCAGCCCCTTTCCATAGTTTTCATAAAATTGTTTAGTAGATCTGCGAGTGTATTTCAGTTTTGTAGATGAAATCATAGTGTTCTTATCCAAATATTATTTTAAGCTTCTTCATATGTAATGCCATGTATTATATTTCTTTCTTTTTCTGGCTTACTTCAATTAGAATGACACTTTTTGGAGAAATCTATTTTGCTACAGTTGTAATTGTTTTATCATTTTTTATTGCAGAATATTATTCCATTGTGTAAATATGGCATAACTTCTGTATACTGTCATCTTTTGTTGGACAATTAGGTTGCTTCCATGTTGTGGCAGCTGTATAAAGCACTGCTAAAGACAATGGGGTGCAGGTGTCTTCTTGAAATAGGGTTCCCTTTGATATATACCCAGAAGTGGAATTGCTGGATCATATGTTAAATTTATTTTTACCCATTAGAGGAAAATCCATCCTGGTTTCCAAAATGACTGCACCAAACTACATTCCTACCAGCAGTACAGGATGGTTTCCTTTCTCCACAGCTTCCCAGCATTTATTGTTTGTGGAATTTTGTATGATGACCATTGTGACTACTGGGAAGTGATACATCATTATAGTTTTGAATTGCCCTTCTCTGATAATGATAGCGAGCAATTTTTTTTCATATATCTGTGTGGCATTTGAATGTCTCTATTGGAGAATTGCTTGTTTACGGCTTCTGCACAATTTCAGATTGGGTTTCTTGTTTTTTTTATTATTATTAGGTTGTATGAAGTCTTTATATTTTGGAAATTTAGCCTTTGTCAGTTGCATCACTTCTAAATATTTTGTTTAAACCTGCAGGTTGTCATTTTGCTATGTTTACGGTTCCCTTTGCTGTGCAAAAGCTTATGTTTTATTAGGTCCCATTTATTAATTTTGCTCTTACATCCCTTCCCTGGGTAGTTTATTCTAGGAGATCATTGCTGAGATTTATCTCAGAGTGTTTTGCCTATGTTTTATTCTAGGAGATTTACTGTGTCTTGCTTATATTTAAGTCTTCAAGCTATTTTGAGTTTATTCTTGTGTAAGGATTGAAGGAGTGTTCTAACTCCATTGCTCTGCATGCTGCTATCCAGTTTTGCCACCAGTTGGTGAAGAGATGGTCTTTTCTCTGTCATATTCTTGGCTACGCTGTCAAAAATAAATTGAACATAGGCCTGTAGATTTATTCCAAGGCTCTCTATTTTCTTCCATTGGTCCATATGCCTTTTTCTGTACCAATATCATGTCATTTTCATTACTGTAGCTCTGCAATAGGGTTTGGAGACCTGATGGGGTATTCCTCCAGCCTCTTTCTTTTACTTCAATATTTCTTTGGAAACTATGGATTTTTTATGATTCTATGTAATTCTTAGTATCAATTGTTTCAGTCCTAAAAAGAAATGTTTTGCATAATTTGATAGGAAATCAAATTTTCTTGCCTGATCATTGTGGCTAGGACTTCCAAACGATATTGTATGAAATTGTGAGAATGGGCAACCTTGTCTTGTCTCAGGTTTTTGTGAGAAGGGTTTCAGTTTTTCACCATTGAGTATTTTGCTGGCTATATATTTGTCATAAATAGCTATTATTATGTTGAGATTTGGTCCCTCTGTACCCACTGTGATAAGAACATTTTTTGAAGATAGGTTTTAAATGTTATCAAATGTTTTTTCTGCATCTACTTAGATTATCATGTGGTTTTGTGTCCTCTCTTTATTTGATAAGGTGTATCACAATTGATTGATTAATTTGCATACGTTACACCATCCTTGTGTTCTTGGGATGAACCTAACTTGATAATGCTGTATGATCTTTTTTTAACTGCTGTTGGATTCTGTTTGTTAATAATTTCTTAAGGACTTTTACAACTATGTTTATCAATGATATTGGCCTACAATTTTCTTTTTAGGTAGTGTCTTTGTCTCGTTTTGTTATCAGGTTGATGTTGGCCTTATGGTGTGAGTTTTGGAGTACTCTCTCCTTATCAATCTTTTGGAAGTGTTTGAGGAGGACTAGTATGGATTTTCCTTTGTATGTTTGGTCAAATTCCTCAGTGAAGCTATTTGGGTCTGAATTTTTCTTTGCAGATATTTTTTATTTTATTGATAATTCTCTTCCATTTCTGGTGATCTGTCTGTTCAAATGGTCAATTTCTTCTTGATGCAATAATGGTGGGATGAATGTTTCCAGAAACTTCTCCATTTCTTCTAGGTTATCCAGTTTGTTTCCATGCAGTTGCTCATGGTATTCTCTTATGATATTTTGCAAATTTGATGTACTCTTTGTAGTTTCCCCATTTTCATTTCTTATGCTACATGTGTTCTCTATCTTTTCTTATTGGTGAGCCTGTCCTGAGTTTTGTCAGTATTGTTGACTATTTCAAAAAACAGTTTGATTGATTTTTTCTATTTTTTAATCTTTATTTCAATTCTTTCTCCCTTGATCTTTATTTTCCCACTTTCTGCTGACTTTTGGTATTGTTTGCTCTTCTCTTCATGATTAGTTAACATAGAATGCTAGATTGGTTATTTGAAATTTCTCTTCGACATTTAGGTGGACCTTGTCACTATGAACTTCCCACTTAAGCCTGCTTTAATTGTATTCCATAGACTTTGTTTAGTGTTGTGTCATATTTCTCAAGATATTTTTTATTTCTTCTTTTAATTCATCACCTCCCCCACTTGTTATAGAACCATGTTTTTTAATTTATATGCTGTCATTTTTTCTCCCTGTATTTCTGTGATTGATTTGTAGTTTCTTGGTATTATACTCAGAAAAGATGCTTTTTTTTTGATAAAATGCTAATTTTTATCTTCTTAAATTTTTTGAGGCTTCTTCTGTACCTCAGTACATAAACTTTCCTAGAAAATGTTCCATGTGCACTGGAAAATAATGTATATTCTGTTTTGGAGAGAAGTAGTGTTATGGAAATATCAACCAAATACAATTATTTTATCATAACTTTTAGCATCTTTGTTGCCTTAATAATTTTCTGTTTGAAAGACCAGTCTAGTAATGGTAATGGGGATTTTAATTCTCCTACTGTGATTGTGCTCCCATTGATTTCTCCTTTTTATCTATTAATAATTGCTTTATGTATTTAGTTGCTCCTATATTGAGGGCATATATATTAATGAGTATAATATACTCATTTTGTATTGCTCCTTTAATCATTATATCATGTCCTTGTTTATCTTTCACTATGGCCTTTCTTGTAAAGTCTATTTTGTGTGAAGTCAGTACTGCTAGTCCTGCTTTCTTGTCTTGTGCATTTGCATGGAATATATTTTTTCATCTTCTTACTTTGAATTGATGTGCGTTACTCTTTCTAAATCGGGGCTCTTGTATGCTTCATAATGTAGGGTCTTGTTATATTATCCCATCTGACAATATAAATCTTTTGATTGAAGCACTAATTCCATTAACATTTGAACCAATTATTGATAAACTGGTGTTTATTTCCATTTTGAACTTCATTTTCCAATTAATTTGGTATTTCCTTTATGTTCATTTCTTTATCTATTAGTGGCTTTATAAGTTTTCTTTTATTATCTTGGTTTTTTTCTGGTTTTGTGACCTCATTATTAGATTTTGACATATGGTTACCCAGTTTTGTATTTATATTGACCCATTACTATATCTGTTTATATTAACTGAAATGAATACAAAGTCAAACGCATAATACAGAGAATAGAAACAAGAATAAAATACTCTGTTTTGTCCTGTTTCATGTTCTGACACTTAAATATTTTGATGTCCTGTTTTACAACATCATGTTTATAATGTTTTAAGTCATTTTAGCTATTGCCTTTCTAATTATGCTTTTCTCTTTTCTATAGCATCCTGCTTCTTTATTTTTAGGGTTGATGCTTCATTATTTCTTTTTCTGTTGCTAAATACTTTTAGTATTTGCTTGTGTGGAGATCATTTATCTCTCCTTCTATTCTAATGGGTAGCCTTGCTTGATATATTATCTTAGATAACATATTTCTTTCATTCTGGACTTTGAATATGTCTTGCCACTGCCTTCTGCCTGTTGTATTTGTGTGGGAAACGTGTTTAAAAATATAATATATATAATTATATATATGTAAATAATACCTTCAAATGAATTTAACAAATAAGATGAAAACCTATTCTTTAAAAAATAGAAAACAATGATGAAGGAAATTAAAATTGATCCAAAGAAATGAAAAGAACTCTTATGTTAATGTTATGAAACAATGTGGTTGAAACAACCATACTACCCAAAGGAATCTACATTTAATGTGATTCATGTCAAAATACCCATGAGATTTTTCCATTAATAAGAAGAAATAATTTCAAAATTTATATGGAACCACAAAGATCTTGAGTTGCCAAAATAATCTTGAAAAAGAGTATTAAATATAATAGTGTAATGTTCTCTATTGTTAAACAGTCCTACAAAGCTTTAGTAACTTAAACAACATGATACTGTCTCAAAAACTGACACCAATCAATAGAAGAGAATAGAGCAAGCAGATATAATCCCTCTCACCTATGATCATTTAACCCATGAAAACGGAAGCAGGAGTATGAAAACAAGAAAAGAGATTCTCCTCAATACGTAGTGCTGGGGAGTTTGAACAAGCGAAATATAGATTAGTGTATTTCCTCACATTGTATTCAATCAGTAAACACAGAATTTCTTTTATTTATTATGTTTACTTATATTTCTTGCACCTGTAATTTACAGATCTATGTTTCGAACATTTATTTCACTTATCAAATGTATTCCTATTTTATTCTTTTTGGTATAAATTTACACAAAATTCTTTTCCTGATTTCTCTTTCTGATAATGTGTTTTTACTATATAAAAATGCAATGGATATTTGTATATTGATTTTGTATTCTGCAAGTTTACTAAGTTTATTCATTATTTCTAACAGTGACTGGAGGAGTGTATGGAGATTTCTATCTATGTATAATTATGTCATCTATAAAAATTTCACTGCTTGCTTACAAGTTGAATGCCTTTTATATTTTTTCTTGACTAGTTGTTCTGGCTAGAACTAAAGTAGTGTAATTTAGGACTTGTGAAATGAGGTACTTTTTCTTATTACTGGACCAGGGAAAAACCTTCCTGTATGTTAACATTGAACTTGAAGATAATCATGGGTTTTTTATATATGGTTTTTATTATGTTTAGTCATATTCTATCTAGAGCGAATATGTTAAGAATTTTTTTTAAGTTAAGACCAGATCTGTGAATAATTCTCCTACATATTTTGAGATTGTTGTTTTTGAATTCTTTGTTATATAATGGTTGGTATCACATTTGTTGATTTGTGTATGTTAAATAAAATTTATGTATCAGGACCAAGCCAACTTAACTATACTTTATAATACTTATAGTATGCCATGAATTCAGCTTGCTAATATTTACTTAGAATGGAATACACACATACTGAAGGAAAAATTACATTGTAGCTTGAGTGAATATTTATTTATTTAAAAAATTTATCTCCCATTTGAATTTGGCTTATGTTTAAAGGAATTTATGTCAAAATAAAGAATACAACTTTTAGTAGTGCTGGATTTACTACAGTTTAGTGATACAGAATCTAGCTATTATTAACAATTAATGTACAAAACACTTGCCTTAAAATGCCGCATTATACAAACAATGCCAATTGTTTCATGTCTGAGAAACATATTGCTTCCTAAAATGCATTACCTGATCTTTTCCTCCCCAACCCACATATACTGTTATTACTTTGTTTTTGATTGCTTGTTTGCCCCTTAATGGAGTCACTGTTTATTGAACCCAGGATCTTGTTTATACGTGTATTTATCAACATCATTTTGGAACACTTAACAGAAGCCCCAAGAGTATGGATTATAAAGATGACAAGAAAATTTATTCCTTCTAGGGACTGAAAAACCTCTGAATGAAATAATGGCAAAAGTAAACTTTTGTAAGTATACAATATGATTTTCTGTTAGTAATTTTAAAGAGGAATACTAAATTACATTTGTTTTACTTATAGCACTGAAATATAATTTAAAACAAAAATTACCCCCTTTGAGATTTCTTAAATTTGATTCATTATTTTAATCTAGTTTTATTTCATGCATATTTACCATTTATTCATAAACATACCAAATACACTGATAAGTATTTTACCCATATTTTGAATAAAGAGCTACTTATTGTAAAATGAACAGATAAATAACTACTTCCATTTCCAAATCAAATTAAGATTCACCTTAATTACAAATTATAAAGTAATAGTTATAAATTTTCAGTACAGGTTTTACAAAAATTTCACTTAAATTTCCATAACTTTAAAATTATTTTCTACATTTTGTGCATTATTTATTCTCTGTTCACCAATCTGGTATAAATTTGTGTACAAAAGGATGGAGATTGGTTTTATTTCATAGACCACCAAATTAAATTATTTAAAAAGAGTTTTGGGGGATAATATTTGCAGATCACACTATATAAATAAGTATCCAATATGTTTCATTTTAACTGTATGAATGAGAAGTAAACACTGACTGAATGTTACACTTGAGTTGCAAGGAGACAAGTCGTTTTGTGATGTCACATCTACTGAAGTTGAGAACCATTGTGAAGGCCTAGCAGTTTATATGTGCAGGCCTGCCAGAGCAGCATTTGAAGCTGCAGTGCCCAAAATCTTGCAGATTAGAAAATTAGCTGTAGAAAAAGTTATTTGTGATGGAACATATTTCTTCAGAAATTCAAGATGTGTCTTGTAAAGATGGACCAACTGGTTCAGGAAACTCTGGTAGATCGCTACTGTGTGATCAAACATTCTCTGGGGACTTGTCTTGATGTCTATGATTGAAGTAAATGCTTTTCAGAATTTGTCTGAAGAATCCTTGATAAAAACACCATATTGCATACATTGTATCTCTGAAGCAGATGAAGATAATGATTTTCGTTCCCTGACATTTCCAAGAAAACTCTGGAAAATGGCTGGGAGTGACAAATTTAAATCCATCTGGTGGGATGATAATGGAACTTCCATAGTGATTGATGAAGATGTCTTTAAGAAGGAAGTTTTGGAAAGAAAGGCCTCTTTCAGAATATTTGAAACTGGAAGTATGAAAAGTTAACTTAGACAGCTTTACATTTATGGGTTTAGTAAAGTGCGGCAGAGTTTTCAAAGATCTGTTTGTCTAGCTGTCTTTCTGGCAGAAGAAAAAGAAGTCTCTGTTTTAAGCAAGAAATTCAGTGATTGTAGTTATGACTTGGTAAAGTATATATAAAATTTTATTTTGTACATCAAACTATGGTAATATAAATGTAAAGCTAGATTTTGAAAATTGTATACAACTGCAAAAGCTAAAACTCTTTATTTTTTCTAAATATGAGGACAGTGCCTTAAGTAATCAAGATTATGAGAAATTTTCCTAGCAACTATGAAACTTAAGAGAAATCTAAATAAAGGTATTAAAGCTGCTTTTAAAAAGTGGATTTCACCATTACTGCAAATGCTAACTTTTTAAACTTGATGACTATACTATTTCAATGTGTATATTCCAAATAAGGAATTTGAAAAAATAGTCAGCAATGTACATATTTTGATGATATTATCTTTGCATAGTAACCTTGAAATCTGAGGTTTTATAGGTTAGGCTTATTGTAGTCTTTTATTTTGGTTTGAAATATTACTAAAATTTTTCTCCTTTTATTTTAGCTTCAGTTCTGCTATAATCCAAATCTTAAACGAGGCTGTCCCCAGGTTGTAGTGAGAATAAAAAGAAGAGTTGGGATTAAAAATGCATCTCTGGTGTCTTCATTGGCTTAAGATTTCAAAAAGAAGCACTATAAAGCAGGGGGTAATGTGCATAATCACAATTTTGATTTTCTGGCTGACACTAGTGGAGAAAGTGCATTTTTACTTTCAGCAAATTTAAACATGCCTCTAATAAGATAGCCCTCTACTAGCCACATAAATGATGATACAACTACCCTGATCAGAGGTGGTTTTTCTCCTCCATCATCAATGTCATTTAGACCAACAGAACAAATTGCAGTGGATCAACGTACTATTTTAAATCAGTTGACCACAGTCCACGGGCACTCTCAAAGCAGCTACACTGAAGCAAATGGCCGTGTTGTGAACTTCATTACAACTACAAGTTCTACTTCTCAGAACAGCAACTTGTCTCCCATACAGACCAATTATTTTGTACTAATGGTGGATACTTCTAATTTTCCAAAAAGTTATCACTACATAGCTGCCAATGAAGGTCATTTTTCTTAACTTCAACCAGGGAGAACCAACAGTTTCCAGTGACAGTGATAGCTGATACATCAACTACTACTCTTTAAAGGCCAACTCATCAGCCATCTTCAGGTTATGAACGTCATCCTAATTACAACTGATCTACCAGAGGATAACCAGATTATGCAGGATAACAAAGGTTAATATTAATGTTGGCAAATGTCAACAACTATCTGCAATTTTCTTATTTGAACAACAAACATAGATGTGTACCTGCATTTTCCTATATTTTTTTTAAAATAGAGTAAAGAGTTAAACGGGAGACTAAGTTACCATTTAAAGAAAAAAGAGATATTTGATTGATATGATCATTTGATGGAAAAATTTGGCTGTAAATTTAAATAATTTCTTTAAAGGAAGAAGAGAAAATGGAAGAAATAAGAAAAAGACTAAAATATGTAGAGAGGGAAAAGTACTAAGTGGTTTCTGGTTCATCCTGGAAAGTATTAAACGTGTTAAGTCAGGATAGGTTGCAACGGAAGATAAATACAGGAAGCAGCCAGGATTCACGGTCTCTATTATCTCATCCCTGGAATCATAAGGGTCACATGATGTAGTCTCAGATGGGACATTCAGCATGTGGTAGAATTTAATAAGTATTTTTATCTATGGTCTTCTTTGTGCTGTTCTCAAAGCATTTCAATTGGTGCTTTTATTCCTGCCCTGAAAAATCTACGCTATATTTTGTAGTCAATACTTTATGTTGCTTTTATGTTCCAGCCAAAGTCAAGCTTGTATCCTCAGGGTGGCCTTTAATGCCTTTCCAACTCTAAGCCCACAAACTCAACATAGTTTAGTCATTTCTTAATAGATCTGGCATCTGACTACCTTCACAGATCTTTATGTTTCACTGTTTCTGGAGATATATCCAGGCAACTGCTTGTCAACAGAGTTAGCTCCAAATTCACAACTTTTGCTCCAGGTAATCCTTGGACTTAGGATGTCCTCCTTTTACCTACTTAGATTTTCCCAGTCTCAGCACAGAAACCACCACCTCCAGATGTTTTCTGTGTATCACCCTTTCCTTGTCTAACTTGGATACCAGCACAGTAAGCACATCACTTGCCACAGGATACATTTTATTATTTAGTGAATGAAAAATACATGTTGACTTTAAGCAAAATCTACTTTCCTGAAACAACAAAACTCTCATGGTTTTCAAACTATTTCGTTATGGAATTTAGTCTTCACCACAAACTAGCTGTTTTCATATCGCAAGGAATAGTCACTCAAGACAGTAATTTAAGGTAGGTACAGGAGACAAAGTATTATTTTCTTCTTAACTCAAGCCTCCAGAGGCCTAAAGCATTCCATTCACACTTGCTGTATTTTTTTTTCCTGTCTCTTCATCACCCACCCACCCCAAAATAGCTGATTCTCTTCCCCTTATCAATAAATATAGTCTTCTAATTAATTTACTTTTTAGAATCAGAGATTTGTCCAGAAGAGACAGTGTCATTGCAAACATTTAATGCAGGAATATACACCCCACATAAATTGTGCCATTTCAAACCTTCACACAGTAAGTATCTATGTGGTACTAGACGCTTGGTTGTGGTGGTCATATTCAGTAACCAAATTGCAATCTTAAATGTGTGGACTAAAAAGAGGTGAGGGTGGTAGATTTAAAAATTTGTCCAACTGCAAGAATGCCAAATTTATACAGATATTAGGAAATATAAAATATTCATCGAATACTTTGTTTATATCCCATTAATTTAAAATAAAATGTGGAGCATTTTCAGAATGTGAAATACCATGTAATGCTGGAAAATTGTAGGCAAGTTCATGGAGCCTAAGGCTTCTGCTCACAATCATGCAGCCAGTGTCAGCTGATAAGACTGGAATGACAACATTGAGTCCTGAAAATGTGTCACCATTTGTGAAAAAGCCTTTGATAATCTGGAGAATGGGCAAATGGGCCAGGGTTAACTCCAGCATCATCCCACCAATATGACTTTTATCTAGAGAAGAAAAGAGCCCACTTGCAGCAGGAGATCTGTGTCTGGACAGCAGTGGTTTTTCCTAAAACAGAAACATCAAACTTTTAAGTTTGTCAGCTCAAATCTGATGGTGAATATTTTGTTGCTACATTAGCAGACTGGGGTTCAGATGGGCTGGTTAAACAGCTACTTTCCAGTTCTATTATCACACAGTGGGTCTTACTGTGATCATAATAACAAGTTTCTATACTGATAATTCAAACTCTTCAATTTAATTTCAAAATTAGAAATCCTAAAAAGAATATTATTTGTTTGTCCATCTGTAGTTTTCTACCTGGGAAAACCTAGACTATTGGCAAAACTACAAAAGTTGGCTGGTGTTTGAAATCTATTCTCTGAGCTCTGGCCACTGAATTCTTCCCACTAAATACTACAAATATGAGTACCACTGTGTGTGTGTATGAAGATGAATTGTTAAGCTGTAACTAAGTTTGTCTTAGTTGAGTCACCATTGAATTATTCCTCTGCATCTGGCAGAATCTCTGTGAATTAAGAGTTTCATTTCAGATTTTCTTTCGATCAGGGAGAGGTAGATTATATTTCTCCCAGTATACTAATTTTTACCTGTTCACTTAATCCCAAGCTAATGCTAGGGCCAAGCCACTGAACCCTTGAATTGGACAGAGGCATATACATTCTCCAGTCCCCAGAGCCCAGCACAGGACAGTGTCTCCTTTTTAATTTAAGCTTATGTCAAATTTTTTTCTTTTAATTCTCATTGTTGACACAACTTATTTTGTCTTTGAACACTCCTTGACTAATTTATTGAGGCTGAACTGCTGATTTATTCCCTTTAAGCTACAAATTGCAATAACCTTTCTTTCCTTGACTACCTGGATTAGAGTGAGCGTAGTCATCATTTTGAAAGCAGTCCTCAGTACTAAAAATGCAGAACCTTTACACTTCTTTGCCCAGCACTTCAGCGATAATGTTTGTTGTGGATCTGAGGAATTATCCTCACATCCCATAATGCAACCATGAGAAAACAGCACATTTTTATCCCAAATCAAGTTTTTGTCAGTATTGCATTCCCATTGCAAAAGAGTTAAGAATTATAGGAGTTCTGAGATTTTACCATTCTGAGATTTTTAGCAACCTAGCATGTTTATTTCTTACAGATGCTCTCGTGGAAATGAGACTTTCGGTCTGAGACAGTGAACTTTTGCATTCACAGC
The DNA here is from genome assembly GCF_048564905.1 of Vicugna pacos. Classification (NCBI taxonomy): domain Eukaryota; kingdom Metazoa; phylum Chordata; class Mammalia; order Artiodactyla; family Camelidae; genus Vicugna; species Vicugna pacos. Next base: position 3,550,600 of record NW_027328738.1, read on the forward strand.
AAGAGCAGTCAGTTTTAAATTTGTATCCATTCCCTAATCTCAGATGAAGACACAAAATGAAATTTTGTTGCCTACAGAAGCAGTGGGCTAACATGATGAAAGTTTAAGGCATGGTAAAACACTAATTTTATTCATATCTTTATGTATAATTTAGTGGAATCACTTATTTAATTGTATCTTAACTAGGATAAGTATATCATGACTAAAATTAACTTGCTGCAAAAACAATCATGAGAAATGACATGGGAAAAAGTGACCAGTGACTTTCCATTTTTTCTTCCGCTTTTATTGAGATATAATAGGCATAAAACACTCTGTAAATTTAGGGGCACAGGATAGTGATTTGATTTACAAGTATCATGATATAAATATCATAGCAACTTTAGGGAGATTTCATTATCTCATTTAGATACAATTGTAAAGAAATACAATTTCTCTTTTGGTTGTGATGAGAAACATTATGGTCTACTCTCTTAACAACATTGATATAGAACATAAAGCAGTATTAATTGAAATTTTCATGTTACTACGGGGCATCCCTAGAACACGATTATTTTTCGGCTGGATGTTTAAAGCTTTTGAGTGCATTAATCAAATCCTCCATTCCCAACCCCTGCCTCTGTTAACTACAAATCTAATTTTTTTCTATGTGTATGTTTGTTTGTTTTTGAAGTGTACTTTTATCTATAACACTGTGTTAGTTTCTCTTATACAACATACTGTTTGCTGTTTTTAATATATTTCAAACAGATCACCAGAATATATCTAGTTATGATATGTTGCTATTTAAAGATATTTAATAGTTATTGGCTATTTCCCATACAGTACATTTCTTGTCCCTGACTCATTTAATTTGCAACTGGAAAACTTTCTCCCTTAAATTCCTCAAATTTTCTTTTCCTCACCCCATTTCCCTCCTTCTTCTGAACAACCTGTTTCTTTCTATATCTATAATTAATTTTCTGAGTTGTTATGTCCATTTGTTTTAAATTCCAAATATGAGTAAAATCATTCAACATTTGTCATCATTTTTTGACTTATTTCACTTAGCATATTACACTCTTGGTCAACCCATTTATTGCAAATGGCAAGAACTTATTCTTTTTAGAGCTGAGTAATATCCCATTGTATTTTTATGTGTGTGTGTGCATATATATATATATATATACCTATATATGTGTATATATATATAATGCATATATATATATAAAGTGTGTATGTGTATATATAGAGAGAGATTAATCTGTACTTAAGATGGGTAGATATATATACTATAAACACACATCTTATTTATCCATCATCTATTGATGAGCAATATATTTGCTTCTATATTCTGTCTATTGTGGATAATGCTACAGTGAATATAGGGTTGAATTTATCTTTTCTAATTAGTGTTTTTATTTTCTTGGAATAAGTATCCTGATATGTATACTTTGGATTAAATTTCATTATTAATTTTTATTCAAAGCTCCATGTTGTTTTCCACAGTGGCATCACATATTTACATTCACTCCAGCAGTGCATCAGGGTTGTTTTTCTTTCATCCTAACCAACACATATGTTTGTTATCTTTTTGATAATAGTCATTCTGACAGGAGTGACGTAAAATCTCATTGTGTTTTGGACTTGCATTTTTCTGATTGTCAGTGATGTTGATCGGTTTCATGTGCCTGGTGGTTACCTTTCCCCGACTGTTTATTCATTTTTGGAATGGGCTTAATGACCATAAGTGTCTGATTTCATTTTCAGGCATTCTGTTGTGTTCCATTATTCTGTTTGTTCTTTGCCACTACCATATTCTTTTTAATACTGTAGTTTTGTGTTATAGTTTAAAATAAGGGACATTAACACATCCTCTTTGTACTTTGTTAAAGTTGTTTGTGTTTTTAGTTTGTTTGTTTTCTTTCCTTTCTTTCTCTTTTTTAGTGATTTCATCTCTTTTGTGTTTACATGTAAATTTTAGAATTATTTTTTGTAAGTGTCTGAAAATGCCCTTGGTATTTTGATAATCACTGAATTAAATTTGTGTATTTTGATGGCTAATATTATCATTTAAACAATAGTATTTCCTCATCTATGAACACATTATATACTTTCATATGTTTGCATTAACTTCAATTTCTGTTGTAAATATTTTATAGTTTTCTGAGTACAGGTCTTTTACTTCCTTGGTTGTATACATTTCTTGATATCTTTTTGTAATGCAACTGTAAATGTGACAGTTCCCTCACTTTCTCTAACTGTTAGCTTGTTCTTTGTGTGTAGAAATGCAAGATTTCTCTATGTTAAGTTTACATTCGAAAATTTTACCTAATGCATTGATAAGCCCTAGTAGGTTTGTGGCGTCTTCTTTAGTATTTCTGTTTAAAGTATGTCATCTGCAAACAGATACTTTTACTCCTTTTCTTAATTAGCTAAATTTTATTTACTTTTATTTTGAATAGCTATGGCTAGAATTTCTATACTATACTGAATAAAAGTGGTAAGTGTGAGCATTCTTCTCTTCTTTCTGCTCTTATTGAAGATGCTTTAAGCTTTTAATCAGTGAGTGTCATGTTAGTGAGTTTCTTGTGATATATGACCTTAACTGTGTTGAGGTATGTTTCCTCATGCCCACTATGAGGAGGAATATATTCATAAATAGATACTGAATTTGTCAAAACATTTTATGACTCTATAGAGGTGACCATATAATTTTTATTCTTCAGGTTGTTTGTGTGGTGTATCATACTGATTAATTTTTGGGTATTCAATCACTTTTGCATCCCTGGAATAAATGGACTTAATCATAATGTATAGTCCTCTTAATGTATTGTTGGATTTGCTAACAATTTAGTGGTGATTTTTGCATCTATGCTTATCAGTAGTACTTAACCTGTAATTTTTTGAGGTATTTGTTCCAATTCTAGTTGAAGTGTGATACAGAAATGTGGGGTAGAAAGCCTACTTTCCTCTTGAATTTTTTGGAATACACTGAGAAGTATAGATGATATCTCTTCTCTAAATGTTTGGCAGAAATCACGTGTGAAGCTGTCTAGGACTGGAATTTTGTTTCTTGTGAGATTTTTTTAAATACTTATTCAATTTCTTTAGTGATAATCTGTTCATATTTTCTTTCGCATTCCATTCTGGAGATTACGTCTTTCTTAGAAATGGTCCGATTCTTCTAGGGTTTCCATTTTATTCGCATATAATTTGTTGTATCATATTATGATGCTTTGTATTCCTTTAATATAACCTGTAACTTCTAATTAGTTTCTGAGCTTATTAATCTGTAACCTTCTTTTTTGCTCATGTGTCTGCTTAAAGTTTATCAACTTTATTTATTTTCAAAAGCCATTATTTAGATTGATTAAATGTTTGCATTTTTATTCCTTATCTTATTTAATAATGTTCTGTTTTTTCAGGTGACTTTCCTTCTACTAACAAGTTTTATTTATTATTTTGCTACGTCCTTGGTGGTAAGAGTATGTTATAAGAGAGAGATATTTCTTATTTGGATATGTGGGATTCTTTTGCTATAAGCATCCCTATTAATAATGCTTTTGTTATACCCCATGGATTTTGTTTTTGTTGTCATTTTTCTTTATATATTTTTTCTTTGATTTATACAGCTATCTAGTTGTTGTTAATAATGTTTGATTTATCCTCCACACTTTAGTATTTTTCTGAGGTTTTTTCTTTTAGTAAATTTCTATTTTCACAGAATCCATAAGTTTCTTCACACAAGGAGAAAAATAATAAAATTTATACATACATGTGAAAGACCCAAATTTTCTAAAATTATTTTTAAAAATGAACAAAGCTGTGGGTATTACCCTCCCTGAGTTTAGAACATACTACAAAGATATAGTAATCAATACTTCAAGATATGGCACTTATAAAAACACATAGATCAATGGAACAAAATAAAGAGTCCGAAAATAAACCCACACACATATGGTTATATAGTCTACAAAGATGGAGGCCAGAGTATACAATGGGAAAAAGGCAGACTCTTCAACAAGTAGTTCTGAGAAAACAGGACAGTACATGTAAAAGGAAGATGTAAAAGCACTTCCTTCCATAGTATAAAAAATGAGATAAAAATGGATTGATTTCCTAAATGCAAAGCCCGAAACTATAGAATTTCTGACATAGAACAGCAGCAGAACTGACATTGAGATAAATCATAGCAATAGTTTTTGGTGTCTCCAAATTGAAAAAAAAGGAAAAGTAGCAATTACAGTTTTTGTTTATGAGGAAAAAATAGATGTACTCTGCGATTCAGGGATTCTATTTCTTGGAAAAATGTGAAGTGCAAAAACTTTTGCAGAGCAAAGGAAACTTTCAACAAGACATACGATGACAGACAGAAGAGAAGGAAAAATTTCAGACAATGAGACCAGCAAGATGTTAATATCCATAATATATATATATATATATATATATATATATATAGCCTATTAGACTCAATATTTAAAAAATAAAGACCCCAAATTAAAAACAGTTGAAGAATCTTCATGGAAACTTTTCGAAAACAGACATGTGGATGATTTTCATGCTCATAAAAAGAAACATAACGTTGTTATTCATTAGGAAAACATAAATCCAAACTAGAATGAAATATAATCTTACAGCAACCAAAATGGCCATTAACAAAAAGTCTACAAATGACAAACATTAATAAGAATGTTGAAAAGAGGGAACCCAGGTACACTGATGGTGAAAACATAAATTGATGCATCCACTATTCTGAAACTGTGGACAGTGCTCAGAAAACTAGACATAGATGCATTATATGTTGCAGCAATTCCTGTTTTTGGTATAAATCAGAGAAAACAAGAAAAGATTAAGTTAAAAGATATATTACCCCCAATATTCTTAACATCATCATTTAGAAGCCAAGGGTAGAAGCACAAATCAACTGCCCATCAACAGTTGATTGGCTGAAATAGATGTGAGATATTGATAACATAATAAATACTTCATCATTCAACATATTAAAAAGTAAAATTCTGCACTTTGGAACAATGTGACTGGATCCAGAGTGTGTTGCACATAGGAAAATAAGTCATACAGAGAAAAACACTATAAGTTGTCACTTAAATGAGGAAAATAAAGAGATAAGAGAAATAATCATTAAAAAAACAGAAAAAGAATCACATATATATGTGTAGTGTAACAAGTAGTGGTTTCCTGTGGGGAAAGGGAAGAAGGATGGAGAAGACAGAAATGCGCAAGCTACAAGTAATAAACTTGAGAACCAAAAGGACTATATTTACAGCACAGAGAAATATTTTAATAATTTAATTTATTTTAAAGAGATTATAGGGATAAATTTTAGTAAACTGTGCATGTAGGTGGGAAAAAAATTGAATAAAAGAGCCCAGGAAATCAAAATATTTTGTAGTACTATGACATTAAGGGAGGAGATTTGTTCACTTTCTTTAGTGTTCTTATAATGTCCTAATTAGTATTTAAGCTTTTAATTGAAAAAGTATATAATTTTAAAATTGAAATAAGTTTAAACTATTTTTGTCTCTCCCCTTACATCTACAGTCAGTAAAACGTTCACATCTGAACAAGAACAACTACAACACAAAACAATACTCCAGAACGCATGTGAACAGGTGAAGTTTGGTGGACTAAAACACAAAAAGGAGACTGAACTGAGGAAAGATCAGTGTTGGTGTCTGCAACCAAGGCCAACTAAATAGGATATCTGAGTCCACAATTTCAGAGAACCCAGTAGAAACAGGGTCTCATCAGTTCACACAGCTTCAGCCTCCAACTGCACCAGAACTCATGGTCAAAAGTAACCAGGAGGCAGCCACAATGGAGACAGAATTTCCATATTTCAGACAATCAGACATTCATGAAACTGTCCTTAATCCCCGTTCACAGTGGTGGAAACAAGTTACATTGCAACACTGGACATGTCAAGGGCACTTGTCTGATTCCAAATACCCACCTGTCTTTACAACTTTCCTCAATGTGTACACTGATTCTCAAGGGATATCAGATAAAAGGAAGGGTTCGTTGTCCCAGTGGCATTAACTACCAGAGAATTCTAAGAAGTGACAATGAAAGCACATCTTTTATCCAGACAGTAGCGACCGCAAAGTGCCATTTTGAAATATTATCAGAGGTAGCTCAGGTAAGCAAACCAAAAATTGTGAAATAATGCAAGCTACCAGAAAACATATGCAAGGACTCCAACTCCCAATCTGTTATTTAGTGTAATCAGAGAAATAATTTATCAAGATCATGACCAATCTCAGTAACATTATAGGGCACGCTAACACACAGATAGACACACACAGACACTGAGACAGACACAGACACACATGCACACGCACACACACACGCACCTGCACACACACACACACACACACACAGTGTCAACCCTGCAGCAAACAAACTTAAAGACATGGTATATTGCCATATAACTAATACAGAATCCAAATAAATGTCATACAGAAACTCAATACAAAATACAAAACTAAGAAAGCAGTTTAGTGAGCTTAGGAATAAATGAAATGATGAAAAGGAATACATTACCAAAGAGACTGAAACTATAAAATAACCAAACATTATTAGAGGACCAGGAGAACTTAATAAATGAGATGTAGAATGCAACAGAAAGCATTGGTAGTAGACTGTCTTTGTGGAAGAGAGATTAGCAAACTCACCAATACAAAACTAGAAATGATAGGAGATGGCAGAGATTCAAGATATTAAAACGTGAGGAAATTCTACAGTAGCCATCAGACTTCCTCAGGAAGTGCACATTAGAGGGGAATCCTGTAGGGGGCAGAAAGTTAGAAGGCAGCTGATGGTTTATTTAAAGAAGTAATAGTTGATAACTCCACGAAACTGTGTAAGGAACTGATGTACAAGTCCGTGAGCCAACAAAACACCAATAACTTTAAGACAAAGGGACCTCCTTCAAGATACATCATATGCAAATTGACAAGAAAATGACAAAGTAAAATTTTAAAGGCAGCCAAATAAAGTTATGATAATCTACAAAGGAACCACCATTAGGCTATCAGCAGATTTCTGAGCAAAAACATATGCCAAGGGTAAATAAAATTGTGTTTTCAAACTACTGAAATAAGAAATCACTCACCGAATAATATTTACACAGTTATCACTTAGATGTAAAGCGAAAGTGAAGACTTTAACAAACAAACCTGAATGAGATGAAAAAACAAAACCGAGACACCTTAAAAGAGGTGTAGAAAAGAAGTCTTCTAAGAAATATAAAATGGCAAAAATATGCAAAACATTGACCAAAATGCTAAGGAGAGACCACGAGAAAGTTGCAACTGTTTCTTTGGGTATGTTCTTAAATGCTACTATACTTTATGGATTAAAGAGAGAAGAAGAGGAAATAAGGTGCAATAAATATAGATACTTCAAACTGGTATCATTTTCACAAGAGTAAAAGAAATTATTTGAAACAGTAATCATAAAAACTGAAGAGTAAAATGAAACAATATTAAAGGAAGATGCTATCAGCGGAAAAAGGACTAAATTATACATGATATGTTTTATTTTTAATTGAAGTACATTAGATGTATAATATTGTGTAATTTCAGATGTGCAGCATAGTGATTCTAACCAGTTTGCAGATTATATTGCATTATGAAGTATTACAATACTTGTAACATAGAATTATTTTAAGCTATTGTTTATAATTCCCTTATATATGCAGATTATCATTGCTGCTACTCTACTTAATGTATACTTCTTTCTATCTTTCAATGTCCTACAATTAAATTCTCTTTCCCTTCCACTTTGGTAAACATAAATTTTTTCCCATAACTTTGAGTCTTCTCAAGTCTTGTCTATATAATCTTTTTACCTCTCCCTCATGTCTCTATCTATCTATCTATCTATGTATCTATGTATCTATCTATCTATCTATCTATCTATCTGTCTATCTATCATGTACGTATGTATCTATCCTTCTATCTATTTATCTGTCATCTGTCAATAATCAAAGATGTACACAGATATTTGTTATTCTTTAGATTCCACAGATAAATTAAATTATATTCTTTTGTCTTTGTCAAAGTTACTTCACTAAGCACAATATTTACTTGGTCCTTTCATGATGCTGAAATAGCAATGTGTTATACTTTTTCATGGCTGAGTATTATTCCATTGCATATTTATAGAAACATCATTTCTTTTTAAGTCCATAGTCTGCTGTGGACTATTGGATTGCTTCCCTTTCTTGCATATTATAAACTGTGCTGTTGTGAACATTGGTTCTTCTCAATTTAGGGTGTTTTCCCCAGATTTTTTTTAGGAGAGTTATTACTGGGTCATATGGTAGTTAACTTTTTAGTTTTTAAACAAATCGGAATACTGATTTCCAAAGAAGTTTTACCAATTTACATTAATACCAAGAGTATACAAGAGATTTCTTACCTCCACATCGTCTCCAACACTTACTATTTGTAGACCTTTTGATAAAAGCCGTTTGACAAGTATGAAGTGATAACTCATTGTGGATTTGATTTGCAATTATGTAATAATTAGTAATGTTGTGAAATTTTATCACTTGCCTGTTACTCATCTGAATGTTTCTTTGGAAAAATGTTAACTCAGGTACTCTGCACTAGTTTTTGATTGGGTTATTGTTTTTCACCTTGAGTTGTGTAACCTAAATCCATGTTACATCTATTACCCTACATCTATTAACCCCTGGCCACTTGCATTGTTTGCAAATATGTTCTCGAGTTACACAGGCAGTCTTTTCATTTCATTGATAGTGTCCTTAGCTGTGCAGAAATTTTCAAGTTTGTTTAAGTCCCACTTGCTTATTTTTGCTTTAATATCTTTTGCCTTAGGAGACTGATACAAGAAAATATTCCTATGATGTATATCCAATAGTGTATCACCTATATTCCCTTCTAACAATTTTATATTATCAGGTCTTACATTTAGGTCCTTAATACGCTTGGAGCTTATTTTTGTATATGATGTTAGGGAATGCTCTCATTTCACTGTTTTACTTGTAGATGTCCAGATTTCCCAACACCATCCATTAACGGGGCTGTATTTTCTCCATTGTGAACTGTTGGCTCTTTTATCATAGATTCATTACTCATAGGTTTGTGGAATTAAATCTAGGCTCTCTATCTGTTTTTTTTTTAATTATATCTCTGTGCCAATGCCATACTGTTTTTATTACTGTAGGTTTGTAGTATAGTAAAGTATCCAGGAGGGTTATACCTCCAGATTTGATGTTTTCTCAAAGGTCATTTTGGCAATTTTTAATGGTTTCATGAAAAACTTACAGTTATGTATTTCTTGGTTCTGTGGAAAATACTACAGCTTCGTAACAAGAATTGCACTAAATCCTTAGGTTTCTTTGTGTAGTACAGACATGTTAACAATATGAACTGTTTCAATCCAAGACCACAAGACATCTTTCCATTTCTTTGAATCATTTTTAATTTCCTTGTCAATGTTTTATAATTTTCAGTGAGTAGCTCTTTCACATATGTGGTTACATTTATTCCAAGATATTCGGGGGAATGGGGTTTTAAATATTATTGCTTTCAACGTCCATCTTAGGGTATCTCATGATCAATGTGGACAAATGCAAGAGACGTCTTTACATTAATCTTGTACCCTGCTTCCTTGATGAAATTATTTTTTTGTTCATATTAGTCAGTTTGGGGCCATTAGGATTCTTTGTGTAGATTTTTATGCCTTCAATACTGGTGACAATTTTCTCTCTTTGTTTCTATTTTGTGTTCCTTTTACTTATTTTTCTTTTCCTTTTCCTTTCTTCTATTACTATTTTACAGAAGTGGTGACAGTAGGTATCCTTGCCTTGTTCCCGAATTTACCCAGAAGGCTTTCAGTCTTTCCCCAGAGTATTATAAATTGTTATAAATGGACTTTAGTATGGTGTGAAATGTTCCCATTGTACTCACATTCATGAGAATTCTGATGATGAATGCATGTTGAATTTTGTCAAATGCTTTTTCTTTGTGTATTTTCATGGTCTTGTGAATTTTGTCCTTCCTTTATTAGATATGTGTCATGCTGCTTGACTTGTGTATGTTGAACCATCCTTGTCACTCTGGAAGGCATCCAAATGATCATTGTGTATAATCCTTTCTATATATTACTGGATTAATTTGTTGAAGTTTTTCGAGTATTTTTGAATCTATATTCATCAAGGATATAGGATTTTCATTTTCATTTTTTTTTTTTTGGTAGTGTCTTTGACTGGTTTTGTTATCAGGGTAATGGTGGCCTCATGGAATAACTTTGGGAATAGTCCTTCCTCCTTTTTTTAAAATACTTGGGGGGAAAGTGATTTTAGTGAAGAAATCCAGGAATTTTATTCAAGTGGTGTTTTTAAAATTATACATTTTATTTAACTTATACTGATTGCTCTATTCAAGTTCTCAGTTTTCTCTATATTCAGTCTTGACAGGATGTACGTTTTTAGAAATGTATCCATTTCTTTTAGGTCGTCCAGTTTGTCATCATGTAACAGCTCATAGAGCTTTCATAATCTTTCTTCTATTTCTGTAATATCAGATATTATTTCTACTGTTTCATTTCTTATTTTGTTTGGGTCTAGTCTCTGTATTTCTTTATAAGCCTGGCTAAATGCTTTTCTGTTTGTTAATATTTTAAGAAAATTAAAACTGCTGATTTTATGATTTGTATTTTATTTTTCAAATTTTATTTTATTTTCAACCTAATCATTCAAGATTTCTCATTCTACTGCCTTTGGGTTTTGTTTGTTCTTATTTCTTGTTATTTTGGGTGTTATGCTTGGTCCTTTGTATGAGGTATCTCTTGTTCCTTGTAGAAGGCCTGATTTATTCAAAACTTACTTTGTAGATTTGCCTTTGTTGCATCCCATACATTTATGAAGCTGTGTTTTCTTTGTAATTTGTCTCCAGGTATGATTTTATTACTTCTTTGATTTCATCATTGACCTTGTTTAATTGTATTTTTTTAAAAGATGTGGTTTTCTCTCATGTTTGTGCTTTTCCTATTCTTCTTTCAAGAGTTGATGCATAGTTTCATAGTTTTATGTATGAAAAAATACTTGCTATTATCTATATTTGCTTAAAGTTCCTGAGACTTATTTCATGACATAATATGTGGTTAATTCCTTACATAACATCCTGTGCACACTTGAAAAGTTCATGTGTTCTGCTTTTCTGATGCAGTGTCCAATAGCTCAGTTAGGTTCAAATGATCTAATATGCTATTAAGACCTCTGTTTCCTTACAGATAGTCTTTCTGAATGATCTGATCATCACAATAATGAGGTGTTAAACTCATCTACTATTATTGTTTTATAATGAATTAATTCTTTCATCTCTACTAAAATTTCTTTTTATACTTAAGCTCTATGGTTTTGGGCCATATATAATTTAATGAGTGTAATTCCCAATTTTTTTAATTGATGTCTTTTTCTTTATACAATCTCATATTTCTTTCATTTTGGCCCTTATTTTAAAACGTATTTTGTATGAGTAGAGCATTACAATCTGCACTTTCTTTTCATTTCCATGGAATAACTTATTCATTTATTTCAAGACTATGTTTATCTTCCACCATAAAGTGAGAATTTTTGGGGTGGAGGCAAAGATGCTGGAGCAGAAGGATGTTTGTAGGTCACCCTTTCCCACAAATGCACAAAGACTCACATCCACAGATACACTCAGCTAACCAGAGAACCTGCAGAACTGTGACAGAACATTGTCCTCTTCAATAGATAAAGATGCGAAAAATCTGGTAGTAGAAGAGGAAGAAAGAAACAAGAAAAGGCAAAACAGAGTGGGACAGGTACCACTGGGAGGGATCAGCAGAGATGGACTGGTGCTCATTCACTGCGTCTTCCCTCTCCAACTGAGAGTTCAGCAGGAAGGGGGATGAGCCTCCAAGGCTTGGACCTGTACAAAGTATAAGTTGACTGACAGAACTAAGTTGAACAGGCACAGAGGATCCCTGTGAATCCTAGCAAATGATGCAGCCTGGAAGCTGGGGGCAGGGCCACGCTGCCCGAACTGGTTGGTAGATGGGGATGGCTGCGATGCGGCATCCCAGGGAAATGGAGTGGGCTTTGTGACATGGCTGTGGGTGCACAGGGCAGAACAACCTGGGCCCTCCATAAAACAACAGCCCAGATGTGCCCTGTGGGTGGAAGGGTGCATTCCCCATCTCTGAAAATCCACATATTTTCTATGTAAAGAGAGCTGGGGCTCAGACACAGCCACCATACCCTCTGGTGCTTTGCACTCAGGTGGCAGTCATGGCAAAAACTGCATCTACACCTAAGGACTTAGAAACCTCAAGGGCCACACGGAGACTTGTCTACATCCTGAGGCAGATAGGATCCTACTGTAATGGTTCCTCAGGGAACTTGTCTGCCAAGACAAATAAGGAGTTGGATTTTGGCTCCTACCAGGGACAGGGCAGTTCCTCATACTTCCCTGACCCCACTTCCAGTGTGCATAAACGAGGCAGAGCGTACAGTGGCACAGAGCAGTTGAGTGATTGGCCCACTGAGGGGGATGGTGGCCCACATATTTTGGGCTGGAATGCAGCCCCTGGCCATGGTGTTTAGAGGACATGATGCCCAATCCTGCCTGGTCAGTCTGCAACATCTGACTGCAGCATCGTGCAGGACAGTGACAAGCCAGCCCAGAGAAAAGAGAGCTGCACCTGACCCAGTGTTGGGTGTAGGAGCGAACTGCTTACCGACATGCCCTGGGAGCAGCACAGATAAGGTCTCCAATGGAGGGCCTCTGGAAAGAGCAAGATGAGCTTCCAAATCAGGATGAATACAGAAAGATTTCACATTAAAAGTACAGAGTCTCCAGGAGGACACTGACCACCCCCTTGTTTTAATCTGTTTTTCCGGTTCCATTTTCAATTACCCTCCTAACTTCTACATCATCTGCAATTATATATACCCCCACTTTAATCCCTTTGAAATTTTTGAAAATATTTTATTATTATTATTTTTCAAAACTCTGTTTCAACTTGCTTTAATATTACTCATTATACAATGTCTTCAAACCTTTATTTCTCCCTTCTTATAGTTCTTTCTCTCTCTCTCTCTTTTCTCTTTTGTAAGTTGTACTGCTACATAGGCATTAGGTAGATAAACTCCTTTATGACCAGAGTAGATAACTGAAACTCCAAAAACCAAAATGCCAGAGAGGTAGGAGCAAGCTGAAGAAGCAGAGAAACCATTCCCAATTAAAACAACAAGAGAAATCCCCTGAAAGAATGATCAGTGAAATAGACAATGATATCCAAATAGATCTAGATTTCAAAAAAGGAGTGATCAAAGTACTGAAGGAAATAAAAGAGATAGTGTTTAGAGATATAAAATATGTCAAAAATGAAATGGAAGATATACAGAAGAGCAGAGAAGAATAGGTAAACACATTAACTGAGATGAGGAATGATCTAAAGGCATCGCAAATCTGACTAGATAACACAGAGAAATGAATTAGTGACTTAGAAGACAGTACAATAGAAAGCACCCAATCAGAAGAGCTACAAGAGAAACAATGAGAAACAAATGAAAAAAGCATAAGGGACTTATGGGATAATAGAAAGCATGCCAATCTTGGCTTGATAGAAACCCCAGAAAGGGAGGAAAGATCAAAGGGGATTGAAAAGATGTTTGAAGAATTCATGACTGAGAACTTCCCAAACTTAAAGAAGGAATCAGATATACAAGTACAGGACGTTCAGTGTGTTCCAAACAAGAAGAACCCAAATACACCCACACAAAGACATATAATTATGATGGCCAGAGTCAGGGATAAAGAAATGATCCTAAAGTAATAAGAGTAGAGCAAAGAGTGAGTTACAATGGAATCACCATAAGGCTCCCAGCTGATTTCACTACAGAAATACTACAGGTCAGAAGGGAGTGGCAAGATATATTCAAAGTACTGAATGAAAAAAATGATATACTGTAGGATACTTTGACCAGCAAGTCTACCCTTTATGGTAGAAAGAGACATTAATAATTTCACAGACAAGAAAAAGATTCAAGAGTTTAACAACTCTAGACCATTGCTAACAGAAATATTGAAATGTGTTCCCTGAAAAGAAAAGAAGCAGGATGCTACAGAAATGTGAAGCTCACAGCTGGAAAGGTGATAATTCATGAATTACAAACAAAATAAACACAAAATTTTTAAACAAGACATACAAATCATTGAGAGTGGGAGAGTGTGGCAGGAAAATAGAGAATTTTTTTTTTGGTCTTTCCTTTCAAAATTTTAGTTCTCGGTTACTATCATTTTAATAAAAGCAGTTATAATAAAGGTCTATAAGACATAAAAAAGGGTGACAAGAAGACAAAAACTTACCAGGGAGTCACTAAAACTGAATAAAATTCATGATAATACAAAGGAAAATTACAAAACCATAAAAGGAAGATGAAAGGAACAAAGAGGAAATACTAAATTAAATGGAAATTAAGGTTAAAATGGCAATAAACTCAAACCTATCATCAAATAATGTAAATGTTAAAGGACTAAATGCTCCAGTCAAAATTCATAGAGTTGCATGCTGGATAATAAAGCAAGAACTTTCAATATGCTGCATACAAGAGACCCACTTCAGAGAGAAGCACACAAATAGATTGAGAGTGAAAGGATGGAAAAGGATATTCCAAACAAATGGAAAAGCCAAAAAAGCAGGTGTTGCAGTACTGATTGCAGACAAAATAGTCTTTAACACAAAGGCCATAAAGTAAGATAAAGAAGGACATTATATAATGACTGAAGGAGTGATAAAATATGAGGATAGCACACTCGTTAATACATACGCACCAAATACAGGAGCACCTCAGTACATAAAATAATTACTAACTGATATAAAGGGGGATTTATATTTGGAGATTTCAACACTGCATTAACATCACTGGACAGATCATCGAGACAGAAAATAAATTAGGCAACAGAGAAGTTAAATAATACAATAAAAATAATAAACTTGGTGCATATCTTCAGCGCATTGCACCCCCCAAAATAGGATAAACATTCTTTTGAAGTTCACGTGGAATATTTTCCAGGATTCATGATGTACTTGGGCACAAAAGAAACTTCAGCAATTTTAAGAAGATAGTAATTACCTCAACCATCTTTACCAAACACAATGCCATGTAGCTATAAATCAACAACAGAGAAACAAATGATAACAAAAGGAAAACATGGAGATTAAACAATATTTTATTATAAAACCAATGGTTCAATGAAGAAATAAAAGCTGAAATGAAAAAGTACCTTGAGATTAAAGAAAATGAAAGCAAAACCACACAACATTTAGGGGACACAGCAAAAGCAGTGTTGAGAGGGGAGTTTATAGTGATACAGGCCTTCCTCAAAAAAGAACAATCACAAATAAACAATTTAACCCACCAGCAGAATGCACTAGAAAAAGAAGAACAAAAAATCCCAAAAGGCAGCAGAAGGAAGGAAATCATAAATATTGGGGAAGAAATAAGTAAAATAGAGATTAAAATCACCGTAGGGAATACGCAATGAATGCAAAAACTAGTTTTTTGAAAAAATAAGTAAAATCAACAAACATCTGTCAAAACTCCAATAAAAGAAAAGAGAGAGAGCAAAAATTAGCAAAATAAGGAAGGAGAACGGAGAAATAACAACAAATAAAAAAGAAATACAGAATATCATTTGAAAATATAATGAAAAATGTATTGAAAAAACTGTATAACCTAGAGGAGATGGGAAAGTTTCTGGAAACATACTGCCCACCAAGACTGAAACAAGAAGAAACTGAACCCTTGAACAAGCAGAGCACTAGAAATGAAATCAAAATAGTAATGTAAAACCTCCCTACAAATAGCAATCCAGGATCGCACAGATTCACTGAGGAATTTTACAAAACATATAAAGAAAAACTCATATCAGTCCTTCTCAAACTCTTCCAGAAGATTGAAAAGGAAGGAATATTCCCAAAGTCATTCTATGAAGCCACAATCTCCCTGATACCACAACCAGGCAAACACACTACCAAAAAAGAAGATTATAGGCCAATATCACTTATGAACACAGGCACCAAAATCCTCACGAAAATAGTAGCAAATAGAATACAACAACACAGATAAAAGATTATACATCATGATCAACTGGGGATAATGCCAGGGACACAGGGGTGGTTCAACATACACAAATCAATCAGTGAAATGCAGCACATCAACAAGAGAAAGAACCAAAACCACATGACCATCTCAATAGATGCAGCAAAACCAT
The DNA here is from genome assembly GCF_048564905.1 of Vicugna pacos. Classification (NCBI taxonomy): domain Eukaryota; kingdom Metazoa; phylum Chordata; class Mammalia; order Artiodactyla; family Camelidae; genus Vicugna; species Vicugna pacos. Next base: position 3,566,880 of record NW_027328738.1, read on the forward strand.
TTGATAAAATTCAACACGCAAGTATGATAAAAAAAATCTCACCAAAGTGGGCATAGAAGGAACATATTTCAGAATCATGAAAGCTATAGAAAACAAACTTACATCCAACATAGAACACAATGGTGAGAAAGTCAAAATTTTCCAACTAAAATCTGGGACAAGGCAAGGGTGCACACTATCACCACTCTAACACAATATAATCTTGGAAGTCCTAGCCACAGCAACCAAACAAGAGAGAAAATTAAAAGGGACGCAAATTCGCAAGGAAGAGGTAAAAGTCTCACTATATGCAGATAATATGTTACTATATATAGAAAACCCTACAAGATCCAGATAAAAACTACTGCAGCTGATCGAAGAATTCACAAAGGTAGCAGGTTACAAGATTTAGGTTCAAAAATCTGGCATATCTTTACTTTAATGATTCAGATAATACTATAGAGGTATAGTCAACATGACAGCAATGTTTCTGTAGGAAAACAGACATATAGGCCAATGGAACAGAATAGAGAACCCATAAATGAACCCACAAACTTTTGGTCATTTAATCTTCAACATAGGATGCGAGAAAATACAATGGAATTGAGACAGTCCATTCAGAAAATGTTGTTGGGAAAACTGGACAGCAGCATGTTAATCAATGAAGCTAGAACACTCCCAATGAAGCTAGAACACCATACACAAAAATAAAATCAGAATGGATCAAAGACTTAAACATAAGACAAGGTATAAAAACCTCCTTGAGAAAAACATAGGCAAAACGTTTTCTTACATACGTCTCGAAAATCTTCTTGTAGAAGAAATAAAAACAAGAATAAACAAATGAGACCTAATGAAACTTACAAGCTTCTGCACAGTACAGAAACCAGAAGTAAAACAAAAGACAACCTATGGAATGGGAAAATAGTTTGCATATGAAACCGACAAAGGCTTAATCTTCAGAGTATATAAGCAGCTCATCCTACTGTAAAAGAAAAAAATAAACAACGCCATCCAAAAATGGGCAGAAAACCTAAACAAACGATTCTCCAAGGAAGACATACAAATGATCAAAAGGCACATCAGGAAATGCTCAATATCACTGATTATCAGAGAAATACAAATCAAAACTACAGTGAGCTTTCAACTTACACTAGACAGAATGGCCATCATTCAAAAATCCACAAATGACAAATGCTGGAGAGGCTGTGGAGAAAAGGGAACCGTCCTTCACTGCTGGTGGCAATGCAGTTTGGGACAGCCACTGTGGAAAACAGAATGGAGATTCTACAAAAGCCTAGGAATAGACTTTCCATATGACCCAGGAATCCCGCTCCTGGGCTTAAATCCAGAAGGAACCCTATTTCAAGATGACACTTGAACCCCAATGTTCATAGCCAGCACTATTTGCAATAGCCAAGACATGGAAACAGACTAAATGTACAGCGACATTTGACTGGAAAAAGATGTTGAACATTTATACAAATGAATACTAGTCAGCCATATAAAACAACAACCTAACGCAATTTTCAGCAACATGGATGGTCCAGGAGAAAATCAGTCTAAGTGAAGTAAGCCAGAAAGAGAAAGAAAAATACCATATGAGATGGCTCATTATTGGAATGTAAAAACAAAATGAAACAAAAACAAACAGCACAATTTCAAAACAGAAATAGACTCACAGACATAGAATACAATATTTTGGTTGCCAAGGGGGCAGAGGGCGGGGAGAGATAGACTGGGAGGTCAAAATTGTAGAATAGATAAACAGGATTGTACTGTACAGGACAGGGAAATGTATAAAAGATCTGACGGCAGCTCACAGAAGAAAAAATGAGACAACAAATGTATATAAGTTCATTTTAACTGAAAATTTGTGCTCTACGATGGAATTGGAGACAACTTTGTAAAATGACTGTTAACCAATAAAAAAAGTAAAAAAAAAAGAAAAAAACATGATCCTAAATATTACAGGTGCAAATATAAATTATAGAGGAAAAATAATTCTTCAAAATTGTAGTAAAACAGAAGATTTTGTTTTATGTTTTATTTTTAAGATAAGCAAAATCAGAAAACCTCTAGCCAGGTGCATCATGAAGGAAAGAGAGATGCTTCAAAGAAATAAAGTCAGAAATAAATAAGAGAAATAACAATTGTTACCTCAGTTATACAAAAAAGTGTTCATTTTGTTAACACATATTTGCCAATAAAATGGACAAATTAGAAGAAATAGACAAATGTCTAGAAAGAGGCAGATATAAGGAGAAACAAATAATTTGAACAAACTGTTTCTAGAAGAAAGATAGAATCTGTATTTAAAAAAATTGTTGAATAGAAGTGCAGATATAAACAGCTCCCGTGGAGCAATGTACAAAAATGCAAAGCAGAACTTATACTCTTCAGACTATTCAAAAATTGTGAAGGTGTGGGAAACTCTCAAATTAATTCTATAAAGATTTCATCACACTGATAGCAAAGTCAAAAACAAAGTATGGGCAAAGACAACTTCTAGCAAATATACTTGATTGATTTAAATGCAAATATTCTACAAAATATTATTAGCAAACTAAAGCCAGCAAAACCAAAAATGAATCATACACCATGATCAACTTGGATTATTTGCAGGGTCACAAGAGAGGTTCAACATACACAAATCAATCAGTTTGATAAACCACATTAACAAAGGTAAAAGAGAAAACGACGTGGTTATCCCAATAAACCCATCAAAAGCATTTCACATAATTCAACATTTATTAATTAGAACAGTGACAACAACAACACAAGAACAACAACAGCAACAACAAAAATAGAAACCTCTTACCAAAGAAAGATTCTGGAAATATATCTCAAAATATCTAAAGTCATTTATTACAGAAATATATACAACATAATATGCAAAAGTTAAAAACTGAAAGCCAAATTAAGGAATACGACAAGGATACCCACTCTCACCATTTCTATTAAACACAGTATGGGATGTCCTAGCAACAGCAATCGGAATAGAAAAAAATGTATTCAAGTTGGATTGAATGAAGTAAATCTGTTATTAATTTAGATTGAGATAATAATCTATATAGAGAACGCTAAATATTCTCCACACCAGAACAACTAAAACTAATAAAGGCATTTAACAAAGTTGCCTGATTCATGATTAATAAACAAAAACTGTCACATTTCTTTACACTAAAAATGAAATATTCCATAATTTTAAAAAATCCATATGAAATCAGATCAAAAAATGAAAAACCTAGGAAAAAACAAAGATAATAAAATCAAAAGGACACTGATAAATAAATTTGAAGATGATGCAAAGAAATGGAAAGAAATCTCAAGGTCTTAGTTTAGAGCAATTAATATTGTTAAACTATACATACTACAAAATATGTCTACAGATATAAAGTGATTCAGATCGAACTACATCATATTTTCCACAGAAATAAAAACAGTCCTATGATTTGTATGGAACAGCAAAAGAACTAGAACTGCAAAAGAAACAATCAGGTAAAAGAACAATGTTGGAGGCATAACCCATAACCCTCCCAGATCTCAGACTATAATACAAAATTACAGTAATCAAAACAGCACAATACTGGAAAACAAACATCTATATCACTGGAACAGAATGCAGAGGCAGAAATAAAACATCACACCTATGGTCAACTAAACTATGACAAAGGAAACAAAAATATACAATGCCTAAAAGACAACCTTCAGCAAGTGATGTTGAGAAAGCTAGATATCTGCATGTAAATCAATGAAATTAGAATACTCTCTCACACTGTACAAATATAAACTCAAAATATTTTAAATATCTGAATCTAATACATAACACAATAAAACTCCTGGAAACTAACATAGGCAAAACAATAGATAAATTGTAGAAAAATTTTCCTATGTCACTCTCCCAAGCTGAAAACAATAAAAGCAAAATAATCAAATAGGTCCTAATTAAACTTAAAAGCTTCTACACAGCAAAATAATCAGAATGAAAAGGTGAACATCCAAATGGGAGAAAACATAAGGAAACTGTGCAATCAACAAAAGGCTAATTTCTGAAATACACAAATCGTTCATACAACTCCATTTCAAAAATCTACAAACAACTCAACCAGAAAATGAGCAGAAGACAATTCTCTAAAAAAGACACACAGATGATAAACAGGAATATAAAAGCATGCTCACATTGCTAATCATTATAGAAAGGCAAGACAAAAATAAAATGTTTTATCTCACACTATTGAGAAGGGTTTTCATCAAAATGTCTACAAATAATAAAGACTTTGGAGGTTGTAGAGAAAAAGGGACTCTCCAACGCTGTTGATGGGAATGAAAATTGTTGCAACCACTTTGGAAACAGTATGGAATTTCCTTTAAATAATAAAGATAGATCTATCATTTGACCCAGCAAACCCACTCCTGGGCATATAAAAAATAAAACCTGAAAACAAAGAATACTAGGGTAAAACATAAGAAGTCCACTTGACTTCATTTGATTCTTCTCACTGGCAAGGGAAGCAGAAGCAAAACTAACAAAAGATGATTGTATCAGTCTAAACAGATTTACACTGCAGAAGAAATGATCAATAAAATAAAAAGTCAACCAACACAATGGGAGAATATATTTGCAAGTGATATTTTACAATCAAGTGTTAATATCCAAAATATATGGCAAAGTCATACACAACCACAACAAAAAAGACCAAACAATACAATTAAAAAAAAGTCCATAGGAACTGAATATATTGATCTGAATCAATTTTCTGTAGAAAGCATACACTTGGCTATATGACACATGATAATGTGTTCAGAGTTATAAATTATTAGGAAAGTCATAAGCCAAAAATGAGACAAGACCTCACACTTCTCAGAAGGCTCTCATCAAAAAGAAAAGAAATATATGTTGGTGAGATTGAGGAGAAAAGGGAACGCCGTGGAAACTCTTGATAGGAATGCAAAGTGTTGATTCCATTGCATATATACATCAATTTTCTTCATTCATTTTTCTGTCAAGGAATATTGTGTTTGTAGGCCCCTGTCTGAAGGCTCTAGAGTATAAGCCCATGGGCTGAACTGATAAACAAGTAGTGAGGAATGTCTCATATCCAGGCTGGATAAGAAATGGCATAATCAATGTATCCAGTATGGATGGCTGGAGAGCCTATGCTGGGTAAGATCTTCAGAGGAGGACAATCTAAGTCAGGCACAGCTGCCTGGATAAGATATGGCCTACTTAATGAAGATCCGTGGTGAACTTTAAAACAATCCTTCATCATTTAACATCCTGTGCTTACTGCAGGAGTATGGGGACATAAATAGCTTAAGATTATTATCGTTGTTAAAACTTAGATGATATGTGAAGCATTGTGCATGTCCTATATAAACCCTTTTTCTTAGAATCAATAAACACAGAACTGCTTCGCTTCTCTCCACAAAGTGTTTGTGTGTATATTATACCGTGCCACTGAAAGGGTTAATTTAATTTGTTGGGAGTATCTTAAAAGGATGTTGCATTAATACAATGCTCTTTCCACACCTATTGAGATGGTTATGTGAGTTTTATTTCTCATTCTATTAGTGAGGCATGTCACCTTTATTGATTAGAATATTTTGAAGTATCCTTAAACCCAGGGATAAATCCCTTAAATCATGTATGTGTATGATAAGTTAAATGTGTTGTTGAATTCATTTTCCTTCTGTTTTGTTGAAAATTTTGGCACATATGTACATCAGGGATAATAATCTATATTTTGCATATAATGTCCTTTCTAGCATTGTTATGCAAATAAAGCTGGAATCATAAAACAAGTTTGGATTCTTTCACCCCCTTCAAATTCTTAGATGGTTTGGGGAAGTATTGGTGAGAAAGGTTCTTCAAATATATCACAGATTTCACCAGCAAATTCATCTTGTAAATATTTTCTGGCTTGGGAGGTATGGATTACTAATATACTCATACACACTTGTGCTCTATTTAACTTTCTAATTTCTTCTTGATTCAGTATGTGAAGACATATATTTCTGGGAATTTATCTTTAGTTCTAGGTCATTCCAAATTGTTGGGTATTGTTAATTTCTTATGATGCTATGCATCTCTATAACATCAGTTGTAATATCTTCTCTTTTATATCTAATTTTATTTGAGTTTTTATTTTCTTAGCCAACCTAAATGTTGTTCCAATTTATGTTTAAAATAAACGGGCTTCGTTTTTTTTTATCTTTTAAATTGTTTCCCTTCTTATTTGCCTTACTCTCATTCATTCAATTTTCTTCTTCATTCTGTTTTCTCCTAGATTCTTGATGTGTAAAGTTAAGTACTGTGAATCTTTGTATTTCTTTTATTATTAAATACTATTTATTTATTTATTTATTTATTTATTTACTTAATTATTTACGTATTTATTCATTTACTTATCATTGAAGTACTGCCATTTACAATGTGTCAATCTGTGGTGTTTAGCAATGTGTCCCACTTCATGCATATATTTGTGTGCTTATTAAACTTAACTTCACAATATTTAACATACTGCCCTGTGTGATACAAATGAAATTTTGAAAACATCTATTTTTATATATAGTGGATAACATTTATAACTCTACAACTCCCAAATATATCCTCTCCAAGCCCCTTTTAGCAGTAACCATAAGATTATTAAGTAGATCTGTTAGTGTGTTTCAGTTTTATAGATGAAATCATAGTGTTCTCATCCAAATTTTTTTTTAAGGTTCTACATATATCATGTCATGTATTATTTTTCTTTCTCTTTCTGGCTTACTTCAATTAGAATGACACAATATGGGGACATCCATTTTACTGCAAATGTCATTGTATTATCATTTTTTATGGCAGAATATTATTCCATTGTGCACATATGGCATAAATTCTGTATACTGTTATCTGTTGATGGACAATAACGTTGCTTCCATATCATGGCTATTGTATATAGCACTGCTAAGAAATTTGGGGTGCAGGTGACATTTTGAATTAGGGTTCTCTTTGATATATACCCAGAAGTGGGATTGCTGGATCTTATGTTAATTCTATTTTTATTCTTTTGAGGAATCCCCATCCTGTTTTCCACAGTGACTGCACCAAACTACATTCCTACTGACACTGTAGGAGGGTTCCCTTTCTCCACAGCTTCCCCAGCATTTATTGTCTCTGGACTTTGGATAATGGCCATTGTGACTATCGTGAGGTGATACTTCATTATAGTTTTGAATTGCCCTTCTCTGATAATGATAGCGAGCAATACTTTTTTCATATATCTGTGTGTCATTTGTATGTCTCTAATGGAGAATTGCTTGTTTAGGACTTCTGCCCATTTACGGATTGGCTTCTTGTTTTTTTTAAGTATTATTATTAGGTTTTATGAATTCTTTATGTTTTGGAAATTTAGCCTATGTCAGTTGCATCACTTCTAAATATTTTCTTTATCCTGTCGGTTGTAATTTTGCTTTGTTTATGGTTCCCTTTGTTGTCAAAAAGCTTATATATTTAATTAGGTCCTATTCACTAATTTTGATCTTACATCCATTACCTGGGTAGTCTGTTCTAGGAGATCATTGCTGCGATATATCTCAGAGTGTTTTGTGCATGTTTCCTTCTAGGAGATTTACTGTGCCTTGACTTACATATAATTGTTGAAGTCATTTTGAGTTTATTCTTGTGTATGGAGTGAAGGAGTGTTCTAAATCCATTGCTCTGATGCTGCTATCTAGTTTTCCCAACACCAGTTGGTGAATAGATAGAGCAACCAGTTATAATCTCTCACACCTATGATCAATCAACCCATGAAAAAGGAAGTAAGAGTATAAAATTAAGAAAAGACATTCTCCTCAATAATTACTGCTGGGGAGACTGAACATGTAAAAGATAGATTAAAATATTTCCTCACATTGTATACAATCCATGAGCACAGAATATCTTTCTATTTATTTTGTTTACTTATATTTTTTGCACCTGTAATATATAGATCTATGTTTAGAACTTTTATTTCACTTATCAAATTTATTCCTATTTTATTCTTTTTGGTATAAATTTACACACAATTGTTTTGCTAAATTCTCTTTCTGATAATGTGTTGTTACTATAGAAAAATGCAACAGATATTTGTGTGTTGATTTTATATTCTGCAAGTTTGCTAAATTTGTTCATTATTTCAAACAGTCACTGGAGGGGTCTATAGAGTTTTCTATCTAGGCATAATTATGTCATCTGTAAAACCTTCACTGATTTATTACAAGTTTGATGAATTTTATATTATTTCTTGACTAGATGTTCTGGTTAGGACTTCTAGTAGTGTAATTAAGGACTTCTGAAAATGAGCATCTTTAACTTATTACTGGACGAGAGGAAAACTTTCCTGTATGTTAACATTGAAATTGAAGTAAATAATGGGTTTTTAATATATGGCTTTTATTATGCTTAGTTACATTCAATCTAGAGTGAATTTAAGAATATTTTTATAAAAATGTTAAGATCAGACCAGTCAATAATTTTCCTAAATATTTTGAGGTTTTTTGAATTCTTTTTTTTAATGGGATGGTATCACATATATTCATTTGTGAATGTTAAATAATATTTATGAATCAGGACTAAATCCAACAAAACTACAGTTTATAATACTTATAATGTGCCATGGATTCAGGTTGCTAATATTTACTTAGAATGGAACTTACAGATATTGAAGGAAAAATTCACATTGTAGCTTGAGGGTACATTTATTTGTTTAAAAAATTTTATCTTTCATTTTGAATTTGGCCTCTGTTTAATGGAATTTATTTCTAAATAAAGAATATAACTTTTGGTAGAACTGGATTTACTACAGATTACTGACACAGAATATAGCTATTATTTATAATTAGTGAACAAGACACTTGCCATAAAATGCCGTATTATACTAACAATGCCAACTGTTTCAAGACTGAGAAAAATATTGCTTCCTAAAATGTATTACCTGGTCTTTTCCAACCCAGCCTTCATATGCAGTTATATCTTTGTTTTTTGATTGTTTGTTTGTTTGCCCCTTAATGGAGGTAATGCTTAATGAACCCAGGATCTTGTGCACAAGTCTATTTATCAACATCATTTTGGAACATTTAAGAAAAGCCACAAGTGCATGGATTATAAAGATGACAAGATATTTTATTACTTCTAGGGAACGATAAACCTCTGAGTGAAAGAATGGCAAAAATAAACATTTGTAAATATTCAATAAGCTTGTTTCTTTTGCAATTTTAAAGTAGAATATTAAATTACATTTGTTTCAATTATAGCACTGAATTTCAATTTTAAACAATAATTCCGCTTTGGGATTTCTTAAATTTGATTGATTATTTTAATCTAATTTTATTTCATAAATATTAAAAATTTATATATAAACATAACAAATAAACTGATATTTATTCTTCTCATGTTTTGAATATAGAGCTACTTATTCTAAAGTACACAGATAAATACATACTTCCATTCCCAAATCAAATTATTTTTCACTTTAATTACAAATGATGATGAAATTGTTATACATTTTCTGTACAGGTTTTACACAAATTTCACTTTAAATTCCAAAACTTTAAAATTATTTTATATATTTTCTGCATTATTTATACTCTGATCACAAATCTGTCATAAATTTGTGTTCAAAACTATGGACATTGTTTTTAATTAAAAGACTCAAATATTTAATTGTTTAAAAAGCTTTTGTGGGGATAATATTTGCAGATCACAGTATAAAAATAAGCATTCTATATGTTTCATTTTAACTGAATGAATGAGAAGTAAACACTGGCTGAAAGTTACCCTTGAGTTGATAGGATACCAGTCGTTTTGTGATGTCACAGCTACTCAGGTTGAGAACCATTGTGGTTGCCTAGCACTTTATTTGTTCAGGCCTGCCAAAGCAGTATTTGAAGCTGCAGTGCTCAAAATCATGCAGATTAGAAAAGTAGCTGCAGAAAAAGTTATATGAATTGGCATATGTTTCTTCAGAAATTCAAGATGTGTCATGTAAAGATGGACCAACTGCTTCAGGAAAATCCGGTAGATCTCTATTTTGTGATCAATCTCTGGGGACTTGGACGTGAGGTCTATGATTGAAGAAAATGCTTCTCAGAATTTGTCTGAAGAATCCTTGATAAAAAGGCCATGTTACACACGTTGTGTCCCTGAACCAGATGAAGATAATTATTTTCGTTCCCTGACATTTCCCAGAAAACTCTGGAAAATGGCTGGGAGTGACCAATTTAAATCCATCTGGTGGGATGATAATGGAACTTCCATAGTGATTGGTGAAGATGTCTTTAAGAAGGAAGTTTTTTTAAGAAATGCCCCTTTCAGAATATTTGAAACTGGAAATATGAAAAGTTAAGTTAGACAGCTTAACCATTATGGGTTTAGTAAAGTACGACAGAATATTTAAAGATCTGCTTGTCTAGCTGTCTTTCTGACAGAAGAAAAGGAAGTCTCTGTTTTAAGCAAAGTATTCAGAAACTTTAGTTACCACTTGGTAACGTATATATAAAATTTTATTTTGTGCATCAATCTATGGTAATATAAATGTAAAGCTAAATTTGAAAATTGTATAAAACTACTAAGGCTAAAATGCTTAATTTTTCTAAAAAATGATGACAGTGCCTTATGTATTCATATTATAAGAAACTTTGCTGGCAACTATGAATCTAAGCAGAAATCTAAATAAAGGTATTAAAGCTGCTTTTCAAAAGTGGCATTCACCGTTACTGCAAATTCTAACTTCTTAAATTTGATGACTGTACTATTTAAATGTGTATTTTCCAAATAAGGAACTTCAAAATGTCAGCAATATTCATATTTTGATGATATTACCTTTGGATAGTAAACGTGAAATCTGAGGTTTTATATGTTATGCTTATTGTAGTGTTGTCTTTTGGTTAAAATTCTTACTAAAATCTTTATACTTTGGTTGTAGCTGCAGTTCTATCATCATCCAAATTTTAAACGAGGCTGTCCCCAGATTTTAGTGAGAATAAAAAGAAGAGTTGGGATTAAAAATGCCTCTCTGGTGTCTTCATTGGCTGAAGATTTCAACAAGAAGCACTATAAAGCAGGGGGTAATATGGATAATCATAATTCTGGTTTTGTGGCTGACACTAGTGGAGAAAGTTCATTTTTACCTTCTGCAAATTTAAACATGCCTCTAATAAGGGAGCCCTCTTCTAGCCACATAGTTGGTGATACAAATACCTCGATAAGAGGTGATTTTTCTCCTCCATCATCAATGTCAGTTAGACCCTCAGAACAAATTGCAGTGGATCAATGTTCTATTTTAAATGAGTTGACCACTGTCCACTGGCACTCTCAAAGCAGCTACACTGAAGCAAATGGCCGTGTTGTGAACTTCATTACAACTACAAATTCTACTTCTCAGTACAGCATTTTATCTCCTATACAGAGGAATTATATTGGACAGATGTTGGAGCATTCTAGTTTTCCAAATATATATCATAACATATCTGCCAATGAAGGGAGTTTTTCTAAACTTCAACCAGGGAGAAACCCACGGTTTCCAGTGACAGTGATAGCTGATACATCAGCTACCTCTCTTTCAAGGACAATTCATCAGACACCTTCAATATATGAACGTCATCCTAATCACAACTGATCTACCAGCGGACTACCAGATTATGCAGGATAACAAAGATTAAAAGTGAGGTTGGCAAATGTCAACAAATATCTGCAATTTTCTTATTTGAACAATAAACATAGATGTGTACCTGTATTTAACTTATTTTTTTAAATAGTGTTAAGTGTTAAATGGGAGACTATGTTACTATTCTAAGAAAAAATGAGATATTTGATTGATATGAACATTTGATGGAAAAATATGGGAGTTAATTTAAATATTTTCTTGTAAGGAAGAAGAGAAAATGCAAGAATTTGGAAAAAGACTAAAACATGGAGAGAGGGAAAAGTTCTAAGTGGTTTCTGGTTCATCCTGGAAAGTATGAAAAGTGTTAAGTTAGGATGTGTTACAACAGAAGATAAATGCAGGACCCGGCCCAGGGATCATGGTCTTTATTATGTCATCCCTGGAATCATAAAGGTCACATGATATAGTCTCAGATGGCACAATCAGCATGTGGTAGAATTTATGAAGTAATTTTATCTATGGTCTTCTTTGTGTTGTTCTCAAAGCATTCCAATTGGTGCTTTCATTTCCTCCCCTCAAGATTCTACACTATATTTTCTTTTTGATAATTTATCTTGCATTTATTTTCCAGCCAAAGACAAGCTAACTTCCTCAGGGTGGCACTTAATGCCTTTTCAAATCTAAGCAAACAAACTCAACTTTGTTTACTAATTTCTTTATAAATCTAGACTCTGCCTACCTTGGCATATCTATATGATTCACTGTATCTTGAGATACATCCAGGCAAATGCTTGTCAACTATGTTAGCTGGAACCTCACCACTTTGCTCCAGCTCATCCTTGGGCTTTGGGTGTCCTCCTTTTACCTACTTAGACTTTCCCAGTCTCAGTTCAGAAACTACCTCCTTCAGATGTTTTCTGTCTGTCCCCCTTTCCTTGTCTAACTTGGATACCAGCACAGTAAACACAGCACATGCCACAAGATGCATATTAGAATTTAGTGAATGAAAAATACATGTTGACTTTAAGCAAAATCTACTTTCCTGAAACAACAAAACTCTCATGGTATTCAAACTATTTCGTTTTGGTCTTTACTCTTCACCACAAACTAGCTCTTTTCATAGCCCAAGGACTAGTCACTCAAGACAGTAATTGGAGGTAGATACAGGAGACAAAGTATTATTTTCTTATCCATTCATGCCTCCAGAGGCCTAAAGCATTCCATTCTCATTTTCTTCATTATTTCCTGTCTCTTCATCACCCACCCAACCCAAAATAATTGATTCTCTTACCCATACTAATAACTATACTGCATTCTAATTAATTTACTTCTTAGAATCAGAGATTTGTCCAGAAGAGACAGTGATATTGCAAATATTTAATGTAGGTTTATGCACCCCCCCATAACTTGTGCCTTTCTAACCTTCACGCAGGAAGAATCTAAGAGGTACTAGGACCTTGGTTGGGGTGATCGTATTCAGTAACAAAATTGCAATCTAAAATGTGTGGACTAGAAGTAGGTGAGGGTGGTGGAATTAAAAATTTGTCCAAATGCATGAGTACCAATTTTCTGCAGATATTAGGAAATATAAAATATTCATGGAAGACTTTGACTATTTCCCATTAATTTAAAACAAAAGGTGAAGCATTTTCAGAATGTGAAATGCCCTGAAGTGATGGAAAAATTGTAGGCAACGTCAGAGTGTCTAAGTTTTCTGCTCATAATCATGCAGAAAGTGTCAGCTGATAAGACTGGAATGACAACATTGATTCCTGAAAATATGTCACCAGTTGTAAAGAAAGCCTTTGATAATGTGGAGAAAGGGCAAATGGGCCAGGGTAAGATCTTGCAAAATCCCACCAATATGTCCTTTACCAAGAGAAGAAAAGAGGCCACTTGAAGCAGGAGAGTTTTGTCTGGACAGCAGTGGTTTTTCCTACAACAGAAACATCAAGCTTTTAAGTTTGTCAGCACAACTCTGATGGTGGCTACGTTGTTGCTTGCATTAGCAGTCTGTGGTTCAGATGGGCTGTTTCAGCAGCTATTTTCCATCTCTCTTATCAGACAGTGGGTCTTAATGTGATCATCTGAACAAGGTTCTATAATAAGTCAAAAACTACACTTTACTCTCAAAATTAGAAATCCTAAAGATGAATATTGTTTGTCCAACTGTAGTTTTCTACCTGGGAAAATCTCGACTATTGGCAAAAGTACAAAAGTTGGCTGATGCTTTGAAAACTATTCTCTGAGCTCTGCCTACAGAACTCTTCCCACTAAATACTACAAATCTCTCTACCACTGTGTGTGTGTGTGAAGATGGATTGTTAAGCAGTAACTAAATTTGTCTTAGTTGAGTCATCAGTAAATTATTATTCTGCAACTGGCAGAATCTCTGTGAATTAAGAGTTTCATTGAGCCACCAGATTTTCTTCCGATCAGGGGGAGGTATATTATGTTTCTCCCAGTATATTAATTGTTACCTGTTCATTAAATTCCGAGCTGATGCTAGGGCCAATCAACTGAACCCTTGAATTGGAATGAGGCATATACATTCTCCAGTCCCCAGAGCCCAGCACAGGACAGTGTCTCCTTTTTAATTTAAGCTTATGTCTAATTTCTTTTTTCTTCTAATTCTCATTGTTGACACAACTTATTTTGGCTTTGATCACCCCTTGACTAATTTAAAGGGACTGAACCACTGACTTATTCCTGTTCACCTAGAAATTTGAATAACCTTATTTTTTGTACTACCTGGAATAGAGTGAGCGTAGTCAACATTTTGAAAGCAGTCTTCAGTCCTAATAATGCAGAACCTTTATACTTCTGTGCCCAGCACTTGAGCAAGAATGTTTGTTGTGGATCTCAGAGATTATCCTCACATCCCCTAATACAACCATGAGAAAACACCAAATTGTTTTCCAAAATCAAGTCTTTGTCAGTATTACATTCCCATTGCAAAAGAGTTAAGAATTTTAGGAGTTCTCAGATTTTACCATGATGAGATTTTTAGCAACCTAACATGTTCATTTCTTACAGATGCTATTGGGGAGAAGAGACCATTGGTCAGAGACAGTGAACTTTATCACTCACAGAAAGAGCAGCCAGTTTCAAATTTGTATCCATTCCCTAATATCAGATGAATGTATATTGAGAAATTTTGATGCCTGCAGAAGCAGTGGTCTGTTAACATGAAGAAAATAAAGGCATGGTAAAACACTAATTTATTAGTATCTTCATGTATTATTAGAATCACTTATTTATTAGTATTTTTACCTAGGATAAGTATATCATGACTCAAGTTTACTTGCTGCAGAAACAATCATGAGAAATGACATGGTAATATGTGAATATTGACTTTCCATTTTTCCTTCCGCTTCTATTGAGATATAATTGGTGTAGAATACTGTGTAAGTTTAGGTGTACAGGATAGTGATTTGATTTACAAGTATCATGAAATAAATATCATAGCAACTTTACGGAGAATTCATTATCTCAGTTAAATACAATATTAGAGAGATACAACTTGTCTTTTGGTTGTGATGAGAAAACTTAGGGTCTACTCCCTTAACAACATTCATATATAACATAAAGCATTATTAATTGTAATTTTCATGTTACTATGGGGCATCCCTAGTACACATTTATTTTACGGCTGGCGGTTTGTAGTTTTGAGTGTATTAATCAAATCCTCTTTTCCCATCCCCTGCCTCTGTTAACTACAAATCTAATTTTTTTCAAAAATATGTTTGTTTTTGAAGTGTACTTAAATATATAAACAGTTTTTGATCCTCATACACAACGTAGTGTTTTTTCTATTTTTAGTAAATTTCAAACTGATCACCAGAATATATCTAGTTTTTGTATTTTGCTATTTAAAATATTTCATACTTATTTTTTATTCCCCATACAGCACATTTCTTGCCCTGACGCATTTAATTTGCAACTGGAAAACTTTTTCTCTTAATTTCCGTCAAATATTTCTTTTTCCTCACACCATTTCCCTCCTTCTTGTGATCAGTCTGTTTCTTTGCATATCTATATCTCCTTTCAGTTGTGGTATGTTCATTTCTCTTAAATTCCAAATATGAGTAAAATCATACAGCATTTGTCATTCTCTTTCTGACTTATTTCACTTAGCATATTACCCTTTTTGTTTACACATGTTGCAAATGAAGAAGTTATTCGGTTTACAGCTGAGTAATAACCCATTGTAATTTTATCTGTGTGTGTGCATATATATATATATAAATATAGATAAGTCTATGAAATATAAAAATAAAAATTATAGATGTGTATTTATATATACTATAAACACACATTTTCTTTATCCATCATCTATTGATGAACATTTAATTTGCTTCTATATCCTCTCTATTATAAATAATTCTGCAGTGAATATATGATTGAATTTATCTTTTCTAGTTTTTGTTCTTATTTTCTTGGAATAAGTATCCAGATATGGAAATGTTGGATTATATTTCATTCTAAATTTTTAGATAAAACTGCATACTGTTTTCCACAGTGGCAGCACAAATTAAATTCACTCCAGCAGTGCATCAGTGTTGTTCTTCTTACATCCTCACCAACACTTATATTTGTTATCTTTTTGATAATATTCATTCTGACAGGACTGACATACAATCTTTTTGTGTTTGGGCTTGCATTTTTTTGATGGTTTGTGATGTTGGCCAGTTTCTTATGCCTGCTGAATACCTTTCCCCACTGTATATTCATATTTTGTAATGGGCTAAATGACCATAACTGTCTGATTTCATTTTCAGGGATTCTTTGTGTTCCATTATTTTCTTTGTTCTGTTCCACTACAGTATTCTTTTTATTACTGTAGCTTTCTATTATAGTTTCAAATCAGAGAAAGTGATACATCCTCTTTATTCTTTGTCAAATATGTTTCTGTTTATTGTTTGTTTTCTTTTCTTTTTTTTTAGTGATTTCAACTCTTTTGTGTTTACATGTAAATTTAAGAATTTTTTATTTTAAATTCTGAATGTGCCCTTGGTATTTTGATATTCACTGGATTTAATTAATTTATTTTCTTGGCTAGTACTGTCATTTAAACAATATTATTTTCGTCATCAATGAACACAGTATATCCTTTCATCTGTCTCCATTATCTTCAATTTCTGTTATAAATATTTTATAGCTTTCTGTGTAAAGGTCTTTTGCTTCCTTGTTTGGATATATTTCGAAATTTTGTTTTTTGTAATGCAACTGTAAATGAGACAGTTCCCTCACTTTCTTTATCTGTTAGCTTGTTGCTAGTGTGCAGAAATGCAAGATTCCTGTACGTTAATTTTACATTCTGAAATTTTACCAAATGCATTGATAAGCCCTAGTAGTTTTGAGGTGCCATCTATAGGATTTCAGTTTAAAGGATGCCATTTGCAAACAGATACTTTTACTCCTATTCTTAATTAGCTATGTTTTATTTCCATTTATTTTGGATAGTTATGGCTAGAATTTCCAATACTATACTGAATAAAAGTGGTAAGAGTGAGTATTCTTGCCTTCTCCCTGCTCTTACAGCAGATGATTTCAGCTTTTAATCAGTGAGTGACATGTTAGCTGAGTTCTTGTCATATATGACCTTAACTGTGTTGAGGTATGTTTCCTCATGCCCAATTTGAGGAGAAATATAATCTTAAAAAGTTAATGAATTGTCACAATATTTTATGACTCTATTGATGAGACTATATAATTTTTATTCTTTAATTTGTACTCTGGTGTATCATATTGATCAATTTGTAGGTAATGAATCACTTTTGCATCCCTGGATTAAAATGTTTTTAATCATAATATATAATCCTGTTAATATATTTTTTATTGTGCTAACATTTCAGTGATGATTTTTACATCAATGTTTATCAGTAGTATTTAGCCTGTAATTTTTTGGGGTATTTGTTCCAGTTTTAGTAATAGTGTGATACAGAAAGGTGGGGTAGGGAGCCTTCTTTCCTATACAAATTTTTGGAATTCTCTGAGAAGTATAGGTGATAGCTCTTCTGTAAATGTTTGGCAGAATTTACCTGGGAAGCTGTTTAGACCTGGAATTTTGTTTCTTGGGAGTTTTTGTTTAATTACTTATTCAATTTCATTAGTTTTAATCTGTTCTTTTTTTCTATTTCTCATTCCATTCTGGAGATTATGTCTCTCTCAGAAATTGTATATTTCTTCTAGGGTTTCCATTTTATTTACAAATAATTTGTTGTATATTCTTATGATGCTTTGTATTTCTTTGATATAAGCTGTAACTTCTCATTTATTTCTGAGCTTATTAATCTGTAATCCTTTATTCAAATGAGTCTGGGAAAAGTTTATCAATTTTATTTATCTTTCAAAAGGCATTATTTAGTTTGATTATATGTTTCTATTATTAATCATTATTTTATTTATTTATGTTCTGACTTTTCAGCTTTCTTTCTTTCTACTAACAATTTTTTTCTTATTTTGCTACATCTTTGTTTGTAAGATTATGTTATAAGAGAGAGATGTTTCTTATTTGTATAAGTGGGATTATTTTGCTATAAGCATCCCTGTTAATAAGCTTTTGTTATACCCCTTGGACTTTGGTTTTGTTGTCATTTTTCTTATATATATTTCCTTTGATTTTTACAGCAAAATTCATTTGTTGTTTAATATTGTATGATTTATCCTCCACATTTTACTATTTTTCTTAGGTTATTACTTTTAATAAATTTCTATTCACACAGAATCCATATGTCACTTCTCAAAACAAGGAGTAGAAAATAAAATTTATACAAAAATGGGAAAGAACCGAATTTTCTAAAATTATCTTTGAAAAATGAACAAAGCTGTGGGTATAATCCTCCCTGAATTTATAACTTACTACAAAACTACAGTAATCAAAACATCAAAATATATCACTAAAAGTGACACATAGATCAATGGAACAAAATAAATAGTCTGAAAATAAACCCACACACATATGGTCAGTTAGTCTACAATGAAGGAGGTAAGAGTATACAATGGAAAAAAGGCAGTCTCTTCAACAAGTAGTTCTGGGAAAACTAGGACAGTACATGTAAAAGGAAGATGCATGAGCACTTCCTTCCAAAGAATACAAAATAAGATAAAAATGGATTAATTTCCTAAATGTAAAATCTTAAACTATACAATTTCAGAACAAAAACATGATGAGAAATGACTTTGAGATATATCATAGCAATATTTATTGCTGATCTGTCTCCTAAGTGAAAAAGAAAAGAAAAAAGTAGAATTATCAATAACAGTTTTAAGTTTATGTAGGAAAAATTAGATGTACTACGTGATACATGGTTTCTACTTCTTGTATATGTGTGAAGGGCAAAGCCTTTTGCAGACAAAGGAAATCTTCTACAAGACATATGACAACACACAGAACAGAAGAAATAATTTCAGACAATGAGACCAACAAGGTGATAATTTCCATAAAATATATGTAGCATAGTAGACTCAATATTTTAAAACACAGGCCACAACTTTGAAACAGATTAAGGATCTTCATGGAAACTTTTCAAAAACAGACATGAGGATGATTTTCATTCACATAAAAAGAAACATAATGTTGCTATTCATTGGGATATCTTAAATCAAAACCAGAATGAAATATAATCTCATAGCAACAAAAATGGCTATTAAAAAGGCTTCAAATTACAAACATTAATAAGAATGTCGATAAAAGGGAACCCAGGTACACTGTTGGTGGAAACATAAATTGATGCATCCACTATTATAAAACTGTAATCAGTGCACAGAAAACTAGAAATAGAAATATTATATGTTGCAACAATTCCAGTTTTTGATATAAATCTCTAAAAACATGAAAACATTAATATTAAAAGATATATTACCCCCAATGTTCTTAACATCATCATTTAAAACAGCCAAGATAGATGCACACCTAAACTAACCATCTACAGATGATTGGCTGAAGTAGATGTGAAATATAGATAACATAATAAATACTTAGTCATTGTCATATCAAAAAATATAATTCTGCGATTTGGAAAAATGTGACTGGACCCAGAGGGCGTTGTACATATAAAAATAAGTCATACAGAGAAAAACACTTTAAGTTATCACTTATATGAGAAAACTAAAGATATAAGAGATATAATCATAAAGAAACAGGAACAGAATCACATATATATGTATAGTGTACCAAGTAGTGCTTTCCTTTGGGGACAGACAAGAAGGATGGTGAAGACAGAAATGTGCAAGCTACCAGTTATACATTAGAGAAGCAACAGGGCTATATTTACAACACAGAGAAATATTTTAATAATTTAAATGATTTTAAAGGGATTATAGGCATATATTTTAGTAAAATGTGCATGTATGTGGGAAAAACAATGAAGAAAATAACCCAGGAAAATCAAAATATTTTGTACTAGTATGACATTAAGGGAGGTGATTTGTTCACTTTCTTTAATGTTCTTATAATGTCCTAATTAGAATTTAAGCTTTTAAATGAATAAGTATATACTTTGACAAAAGTGACATAAGTTTAAACTATTTTTGTCTCTCCCCTAAAATCTACAGTCAGTAAAACGTTCACATCTCAACAAAAATAACTACAACACTAAACAATACTCCAGTACACATGTGTAAAGCTGAAGTTTGGTGGGCTAAAACACATAAAGGAGACTCAACTGAAGGAAGAGCAGATTTGCTGCCTACAACCAAGGCCAACTGACTAGGTTGTTTGAGCCCACAGGCTCAGAGAACCCAGTAGAAACAGGGTCTCAGTGGTTCACACAGCTTCGGCCTCCAACTGCACCAGCAATCATGGTCACAGGTAACTTGGAGGGAGCCACAATGGAGACAGAAATTCCATTCTTCAGACACTCAAACATTCATGAAACTGTCCTAACTCCCCATTCACATTGGTGGAGACAAGTTACCTTGCAAAACCGGACATGGGAAAGGCACTTGCCTGATTCCAAATACCCACCTGTCTTAACACATTTCTTCAATTTGTAAACTAAGTCCCAAGTGATATCAGATGAAAGGAAGGGTTCACCATACCAGTGACAACAGTGGCATTATCTACCAGAGAACTCTAAGAAGTGACAATGAAAGCACAAGTTTTATCCAGACAGTAGCGACTGGAAAGTGCCATTTTGAAATATTATCAGAGGTAGCTCAGGTAAGTAAAATCAAAAATTGTGCAATATTGCAAACAACCAGAAAACAAAAGCAAGGGCTCCAACTCCCAATCTGTTATTTAGTGTCATGAGAGCAATAATTTACCAAGATCATGACCAATCACAGTAACATTATTGTGCATGCACACACACAGATACACAGACACAGACACCAAAACAGACACAGACACACATGAATAAGCACACGCACACACACACACAATGTCAACCCTGCAGCAAACAAACTTAAAGTCATGGTATATTGCCATATAATTAATAGAGAATCCAAATAGTTGTCATACAGAAACTCAATACAAAAAAACAAAACTCAGATAGCAGTTTAGTGAGCTTAGGAATAAATTAAATGCTGATAAGGAATACATTACCAAAGAGACTGGAACTAAAAAATATCCAAACGTTATTGGAGGACCAGATGAACTTAATTACTGAGATGAAGAATGCAGCAGAAAACACTGGGAGCAGACTGCTTTTGTGGAAGAGAGATTAGCAAACTCACCAATACAAAACTAGAAATGATAGAGGAACGCAGAGATACAAGATATTAAAAAGTGAGGAAATTCTACAATAGCCATTCAGATTTTTTCAGGAAATGCACTTTAGAGTGAAATCCTGGAGGGAGAAGAAATTTAGAAGGTAGCTGATGCTTTATTTATAGAAGTAATAGTTGATAACTTACCGAACCTGTGTAAGGAACTGATATACAAGTCCGTGAGCCAACAAAACACCAATAACTTTAAGTCAAAGAGACCTCCTTCAAGATACGTCACATGCAAATTGGCTAGTCAATGACAGAGTAAAATTTTAAAGGCAGCCAAAAAATGTTATGATAATCTACAAAGGAACCCCCATTAGATTTTCAGCAGATTTCTCAGCAGAAAACATAGGCCAAGGGTAAATTAAATGGCATTTTCAAACTACTGAAGTAAGGAATCTCTCTCCCAAGAGTACTCTACATTGCACAGTTTTCACTTAGATATAAAGTGAAAATAAAGACTTTACCAGAAAAACAAAACCTGAATGAGATGAAAAAAACAAAACTGAGACACCTTACACGGGGTGCAGAAAAGAGGTATTCTAAGGAATATAAAATGGCAAAAATTTGCATAACATTGAACAAAATGCTAAGCAGACACCATGAGAAATTTGCAACTGTTTCTTTGGTTATGTTCTTAAAATCTACTATAGTAAAATAATTAAAGAGATAAAATAGGAATTCAGGGGCAATAAATATATATACGTCATTCTGGTAATGTACACTAGAGTAAAAGAAATAATTTGAGACAGTAATCATAAAAGATAAAGAGTAAAAATAAATCAATATTAAAGGAAGCTGCTATCAGAAGATAAAGGACTAAATTATACATGAGATGATTTATTTTTAATTGAAGTACAGTAGATGTACTATATTGTGTAGTTTCAGATGTACAGCATAGAGATTCCAACCACTTTATGGATTATACTGCATTATAAATTATTACAATACTTTTAACATTAAATTATTTTAAGTTATTGTGTATAATTCTCTGATCTATACAGATTATCCTTGTTGCTTCTCTCCTTTATGTACACAACATTATATCTCTCAATATCGTACCATAAAATTGTCCTTCCCTTCCACTTTGGTAAACATAAATTTTTTTCCATATCTTTCATTCTGTTTCAGTCTTGTCTATCTAATTTCTCTATCTTTCTGCCACGTCTCTATCAATCAATCAATCTATCTATGTGTCTGTCTATCTATCTATCTATCTATCTATCTATCTATCTATCTATCTATCTATCTACCATGTGCCTATGTATCTATCTTTCTATTTATCTCTCATCTATCAATAGATAGCTATAGATAGATGTACATAGATATTTGTTATTCTTAAGTTTCCACACATAAATTATATTATATACTTTTGTCTTTGTCTAAGTTTCCTCACTAAGCACAATATTTACTAGGTCCATTCAGGATGCTGAAATATCAATGTGTTATAGCTTTTCATGGGTGAGTATTATTCCATTGCCTATTTATAAAATCATCATATCTTTAAGTCCATACTCTACTGTGGACTCTTGGATTGCTTCTAAGTCTTGCATGTTAAATACAGTGCTGTTGTGAACATTGGTTCTTCTCAATTTAGGGGGTTTTCCCAGATTTTTCCTAGGAGAGGTATTACTGTTTCATATGGTAGTTCTGTTTTAGTTTTTAAAGAAATCCGAATACTGTTTTCCATAGAAACTGTACCAATTTACATTCCTGCCAAGTGTGTACAAGAGATTTCTTTCCTCCACATCATCTCGAACACTTTCCATTCGTAGACATTTTGATAATGGCCTTTTGAACAGTGTGAAGTGATACCTCATTGTGGTTTTGATTTGCAATGATCTAATAATTAGTTATATTGAGCATTTTTATCACATGACCATTACTCTTCTGTAAGTTTTCTTTGGAAAAATATTAACTCAGTTGCTCTGCTCTTGTTTTTGATTGGAATTTTGCTTTTCAAATTGAGTTGTATAACCTAAATCCATGTTACATATATTAACCTACATCTATTAAACCCTGGTCATTGCATTGTTTGCCAATATATTCTCCAATTACACAGGCAGTGTTTTCATTTCATTGATTGTGTCCTTAGCTGTGCAGAAGTTTTCAAGTTTGTTTAGGTCTCACTTGCTTATTTTTGCTTTTATTTCTTTTGCCTTAGGAGACTGATATAAGAAAATATTCCTATGATATATAAAAAATAGTGTATCACTTATATTCACTTCTAGCAGTTTTATAGTATCAGGTCTTACATTTAAGTCGTTAATACACTTGTAGTTTATTTTTGTATATGATGTCAGGGAATGCTCTCATTTCGCTGTTTTACATGTAGATTTCCAGCTTTCCCAACACCACACACTGATGAGACTGTCTTTTCTCCATTGTGTACTTTTGCCTTTTTTATCATAGATTCATTGCTCATAGGTGTGTGGAAATGTTTCTAGGCTCTCTGTTTTTATTGATTATATCTTTGTGCCAATGCCATGCTGTTTTTACTACTGTAGGTTTGTAGTATAGTAAGGTATCTGGGAGGGTTATATCTCCACATTTGTTGTTTATTCTCAAGATCATTTTGGCAATTTTTAAAGTTTTCATGTAAAACTTAGAGTGATTTTTTTCTGCTTTGGAAAATTCTACAACTTCGTAACATTTATTGTACTAAATGTGAAAGTTTCTTTGTGTAGTACGGCCACGTTAACAATGTGAACTCTTTCAATCCAAGACCACAAGATATCTTTCCATTTCTTTGAATCATTTTTAAATACTTTGTCAATGTTTTATAATTTTTAGTGTGTAGATCTTTCACATAAGTGGTTACATTTATTCCAAGATATTCCAGGGAATAGGATTATAAATAGAATTGCTTTCAATGTCCATTTTAGGGTATCTCATGATTAATGTGTAGAAATGCAACAGACCTCTTTACATTAATCTTGTACCCTGCTCCCTAGCTGAAATTATTTGTTATTCTTAACAGTTAGTGTGGAGCCCTTAGGACTCTCTGTGTAGATTGTTATTCCATCATTACTGGTGACAATTTTGCTTCTTTCTTTCCATTTTGTGTTTCTTATACTTCTTTTTCTTTTCCTTTTCGTTTATTGTATTACTAAGTTACAGAAGTTTTGAGAGTAGGAGTCCTTGTCTTGTTCCCGAATTTACCCAGAAGGCATTAAGCTTTTCCCCCTGAGTATTATAAATTGTTATTAATGGCCTTTACTATGCTGAGGGATGTTCCCATTATACACACTTTCATGAGATTTCTGTTCATGAATGTATGTTGATTTTTGACAAATCCATTTTCTGTGTGTATTGACATGGTCCTGTGAATTTTGTCCTTCCTTTATTAGATATGTGTCATGCTGATTGACTTGTGTATGTTGAACCATCCTTGTAACTCTGGAAGGAATCCAACTGATCATCATGTATAATCCTTTCTATGTATTGTTGGATTAATTTGTTGATGTTCTTTTGAGGATTTTTGAATGTATATTAAACAAGAATATTGGATATTCATTTTCTTTTATTTTTTTGTTAGTGTCTTTGGTTTTGTTATCAGTGTAATGGTGGCCTCATAGAGTAACTTTGGGAATTTTCCTTCCTCCTTCATTTTTTGAAACTGTTGGGGGGAAAGAGGTTTTTGTGAAGGCATCCAGGCATTTTGTTCAAGCGGTGTTTTCAAAATTATACATTATATTTAACTTATACTGATTGCTCTTTCAAGTTTTCTGTTTTCTCTTTATTCAGTGTTGGTAGGCTGCATGTATTTAGAAATGTGTCCATTACTTTTAGGTTGTCAAATTGGTTGTCATGTAACTGCTCATAGTGCTTTCATAATCTTTGTTTGTATTTCTGTAATAAAAGATGTTATGTCTACTGTTTCATTTTTTATTTTGCTTGGGTCCACTCTGTGTATTTCTTGATAAGCCTGGCTAAATGCTCACCAGTGTGCTAATATTTTTAAGAAAATCTAGCCCGTGATTATAGGACTTTCAACTTATATTTTGATTTTTATTTCACTTATTTTCAACCTACTAATTAAAGATTTCTCATTCTAATGTCTTTGGAATTTGCTTGTTCTTATTTCTAGTTAATTTGGGTGGTATGTTTGGTTCTTTGTGTGAGATGTTTCTGCATCCATGTAGAAGGCCTTAAATGTCCTATACTTCCCTCATAGATTTGTCTTTGCTGCATCCCATACATTTTGTGAATCTGTGTTTTCATTGTAATTTGTCTCTAGGTATGATTTTATTACCACTGTGATTTCATCATTGACCTTGTTTCATGTTTTTTTTTTTAAAGGACTTGGTTTAATCACATGTTTGTGCTTTTCCTGTTCTTTCTATAGTTGAGGCATTGTTTCATACTTATGTGTTTGGAAAAATACTTGCTGTAATCTATATTTGCTTAAAGATCCTGAGGCACTTTTCATGGCATAATTTGTGGTTAATTACTTAGATAACATCCTGTGCACACTTGAAAAGTTTATGTGTTCTGCTTTTCTGATGCAGTGTCCAATAACCCAGTTAGGTTCAAATTATCTGATATATTATTAAGAACTCTATTTCCTTACAGATATTCTTTCCAGATGATCTGGCTATCAGAATAGTGAGGTGTTATATTCTTCTACAATTATTGTTTTATAATCAATTAATTCCTTCATGTCTACTAATATTTCTTTATATAATTAGTATCTATGGTGTTGGGTCCATACATAAATTAATGAGTATAATACCCTATTTTAATATAGATACTTTTTCACTATATAATCTCATATATATCTTTCACTGTGGCCCTTATTTTGCAACGTATTTTGTATGAGTTGAGCATTGCAATTTGCACTTTCTTATCATTTCTATGAAGTATATCTTCCATCTATTTCAAGGCTGTGTTTATCTTCCACCATAAAGTGAGAATTTTTGGGTGGGAAGGCCAAGATGGTGAGGTAGAAGGATGCTCGATACTCACCCTTTCCCACAAATGCACCAAGTCTCACATCCACAGACACACTCAGCTAACCAGAGAACCTGCAGAACCCTGGCAGAACATTGTCCTCTTCAATAGGTAAAGATCCATAAAATCTTTTAGGAGAAAAGGAAGAAAGAAAGAAGAAAAGGCAAAACAGAGTGGGGCAGGTCCCACAGGGAGGGAGATGCAAAGATGGGCTGGCGATCATTCACTGGGTCTCCTCTCTCCAACTGAGTGTTCAGCAGAAACGAGGGGTAGCCTCCAAGGCTTGGATCTGTACAGAGTATAAGTTGACTGACACAACTAACTTAAACAGGCCCAGACACTCAGCCCAAGATGCAGCCAAGAAGCTGGGGGCAGGGTCATGCTGCACGAGCTTTGTGGAAGTTGTGAATGGCTGCACTGAGGCAATCTGGGGGAATGGAGGGGGCTTTGTGCCATCACTGTGAGTGTACAAGGCAGAACATCCTGGGCCCTCCATAAAACAACAGGGCAGATTTGCCCTGTGGGTGGAAGGGTGCATTTCCCATCTCTGAAAATCCACAAAAGTTTCTAGGTGAAGAGAGCTGGGGCTCAGACACAGCCACCATACCCTCTGGTGCTTTACACCCAGGCAGCAGCAGGGGCAAAATCTGCATCCACGTCTGAGGACTTAGCAGACTTAAGGGCCAGACGGAGACTTCTCTACAGCCTGAGACAGATAGGATTCTTCTGTCCTGGATCCTCAGAGAACTTGCTTCACCAAGAAAAACAAGGAACTGGATTTTGGGCCAGACCAGGGTCAGGGCTGTTCCTCAGTCTTCCCTGAGCCCATTTCTGGTGGGCAAACCCGATGCAGACCATAGAATGGCACAGAGCAGTGGAGTGACTGGCACCCTGAGGAGGCATGAGGACCCCTACATTTTCTGCTGGAATGCAGCTCCTGACCATGGTGCTAGGAGAGGGCATGATGCCCACTCCTGCCTTGTCAGGCTGCAACATCACACTGTAGCATCAGGCAGGGCAGTGACAAGCCAGCCTAGGGTAAACAGATCTGCTCCAAATGCAGTGTTTGGGGTAGGAGCGATCTGCTTGCCGACAGGCACTGGGAGCAGCACAATTGAGGGATCCAGTGGAGTGCCTCTGAAAACTGGAAGATGAGCTTCCAAAATAGGATGAATACAGAAAGACTTCACATTAAATGTACACAGTCTCCAGGAGGACACGGACACCCTGTTTTTAATCTGTTGTTACCTGTTCCATTTTCTGTTACCCTAAAATTTTTACTTCTTAGGCAATTATACATACCCTAATTTTCATCCCATTGAAATATTTTAAAAATATATTTATTATTATTGTTTTTCAACTTTCTCTTGTATTATGCATAATACAATGTCTTCAAACATTTATTTCCCACTTCTTTAAAATTCTTTGTCTCTCTTTCTCTTTTTTCTCTTTTCTAAGTTGTATTACAACATAGACGCAAGGAAACACAGTAGATAACTAATACTAAATAAACCACAGTGCCACAGACGTAGGGGAAAGATGGACAAGCAGAAAAACCATTCCCAATTAAAAGAACAAGAGAAATCCATTGAAAGGATGATCAGTGTAATTGACATTGATAGCCTACTAGATCAAGATTTTAAAAAAGGAGTGATCAAATTACTGAAGGAAATAAAAGATCATGTTTAGAGATATAAAATTTGTCAAAAATGAAATGGAAGCTATAAAGAAGAACCGAGTAGAATAGGTAAACTCGTTGAATGAGATAAGGTAAAATCTAAAGGCATCGCAAAGCTGACTATATAGTGCAGAGGAATGAATTAGTGACTTAGAAGACAGTAAAATAGAAAGCACAATATCAGAAGAGCTACAAGAGAAACAATGAGAAACAAATAAAAAAAGCATAAGGGACCTATGTGATAATAGAAAGCAGGCCAATATTGGCATGATAGAAGTTCCAGAAGGGGAGGAAAGGTCAAAGAGGATTGCAAAGTTGTTTGAAGAAATCATGACTGAGAACTTCCAAAATATTAAGAAGGAATAAAACATCCAAATACAGGAAGCTCAGAGTGTCCCAAAAAGGAAGAACCAAAATACACTCACACAAAAATATATAATAAAGATGGCCAGATTCAAGGATAAAGAAATGATCCTAAAGAAAGCAAGAGAATAGCAAAGAGTGAATTAAATGGGAATCCCCATAAGGCTCCCAGCTGATTTCACTACACAAACACTACAGGACATAAGGAAGTGGAAAGATATATTCAGAGACTTGAATGAAAAAAATGATATACCCTAGGATAATTTAAACAGAAATGCTATACTTTATAGTAAAAGGAGACATAAAGGATTTAACAGACAATAAAATGATACAAGAGTTAAGCAACAATAGACCCATGCTAAAAGAAATATTGAAAGGTCTTCTCTAAAAAGAAAAGTAGCAGGATGCTACAGAAATTAGAATCTCACAGCTGGAAATGTAATAACACATGAATTATAAATAAAATAAACACAAAATTTTAAAAAAAGACATACAAATCATTGAGAGAAGAAGAGGGAGGCAGGAAAATAGAGAAATTTTTTTTTGGTCTTTCCTTTTAAATGTTTTTGTTCTCAGTAGGAAAGTTTTGAGATCATTTTACTATCAGTTTAATAAAAGCAGTTTTAGTAATGGTCAAAAAGACTTATATAAAAGGGTAACAACAAGACAAAAACTTATCAGGGTGTCACTAAACTAAATAAATTTTATGATATTTCAAAGAAAAATGACCAAACCATAAAAGGAAGATGAAATGAACAAATAGGAAATCCGAAATCAACCTCAAAGATAAGGTCAAAATGGCAATAAACACAAAAATATCATCAATTACTGTAAATGTTAATGGACTGAATGCTCCAGTCAAAAGTCAGTGTGGCAGACTGGATAAGAAAGCAAGAACCTTCAAAATGCTGCATACAGAGGCCCACTTCAGAGAGAAGTACACATATAGATTGAGAGAGAAAGGATGGAAAAGGTATTACATACAATGGAAAAGACAAAAAGGCAGGTGTTGCAGTACTGGTTTCTGACAAAAGAGTCATTAAAACAAAGATCATAAAGAAAGATAAAGAAGGACATTTTATAATGATTGAAGGAGTGATACAAGATGAGGATAGCACACTCGTTAATACATATGCACCAAATAGAGGAGCACCTAAGTATATAAAATAATTACTAACAGATATAAAGGGGGATAGTGATGGGTATCTAATCATAGTCGGAAATTTCAACAAAGCATTAACATAACTGGACAGATCATAGAGACAGAAAATAAATTAGGCTTCAGAGAAGTTAAATAATACAATAGAAATATTACACTTGGTGGATGTATTCAGAGCATTGCACCCCCCACAAAATAGTATATACATTCTATCCAAGTGCACATGTGACATTTACCAGGTTTCATGATATAGTTGGTCATAAAAGAAACCTCAGTAATTTTAAGAAGATAGAAATTACCTCAAGCATATTTACTGACCACAGCACCATGAAGCAAGAAATCAACAACAGAGAAACAAAGGAGAACAAAAGGAAAACATGGAGATTAAACAATATGTTATTAAAAAACCAAAGGGCCAATGAAGAAATCAAAGCTGAAATGAAAAAGTACCTTGAGACAAAAGAACATGAAAGCAAAACCACACAAAATTTATGGGACATAGCAAAAGCAGTGCTGAGAGGGGTTTATAGCGATACAGGCCTTCCTCAAAAAAGAAGAACAATCACAAATAAACAATTTAACCAACCAGAAGAATGAACTAGGAAAAGAAGAACAAAAAACCCCAAAAGGCAGCAGAAGGAAGGAAATCATAAATATTGGGTTGGAAATAAATATAATTGAGATTGAAAAAACCATAGAAAAAAATCATTTGTCCAAAAGCTGGTTTTCTAAAAAAGTAAGTGAAACTGGAAAACCTTTGGCCAAACTCAAAAAGAAGAAAATAGAGACAGCACAAATTATCAAAATAAGATAGGAGAATGGAGAAATTACAACAAATAAAATAGAAATACAGAATATCATACGAGAATATTATGAAAAATTTATGGATGTAAACTGGATAACCTAGAGGAGATGGAGAATTTTCTGGAAACATACTGTCCACCAAGAATGAATCAAGAATAATCTGACCCCTTTAAGAAGCAGAGCACTAGAAATGAAATCAAATTAGCAATATAAAATATCCCAACAAATAACAGTCCAGGACCAGACAGAATCGATGAGGAATTCTACCAAACATACAAAGAAGAACTCATACCAGTGTTTCTCAAAATCTTCCAGAAGATTGAAAAGGAAGGAATACTCCCAAAGTCATTCTATGAAACCACAATCACCCTGATACCGCAACAAGCAAAGACACTATCAAAAAAAGAATTATAGGCCCATATCACTGATGAAAAAAGATGCCAAAATCCTTACCAAAATAGTAGCAAATAGAATCCAAACACAGATAAAAGATTATACATCATGACCAAGTGGGGATCATGCCAGGAACACAGGGGTGGTACAACATATGCAAATCAATCAATGTAATACAGCACATCAACAAGAGAAAGGACCAAAACCACATGATCATCTCAATAGATGCAGGAAATCATATGAAAAAATTCAACACCCACTTATGATGAAAACTCTCCCCAAAGTGGGCATAGAGGGAACATATCTCAGCATCATGAAAGTTATAGATAACAAACCAACAGCTAGCATAATACTCAACGGTGAGAAAGTTAAAACCTTCGCACTAAAATCTGGGATACGACAAGGACACACACTATCACCACTCCAACTCAAGATAGTCTTGGATTTCCTAGCCATAGCAATCAAAGAAGAGAGAGAAGTAAAAGGGATGCAAATTTGAAGGGAAGAGGTAAAAGTCTCACTATATGCAGATAATATGTTACTACATATAGAAAACCCAACAGGATGCAGACAAAAACTACTAAAGCTGATCAAAGAATTCAGCAAGGTAGAAGGTTACAAATCAAGGTTCAAATATCAGTGACATTTCTTTATGCTAATGATTCAGATAATACTATAGAGCTACAGTCAACATGACAGCACAGTATCGGTAGTATATCATACATATAGGCCAATGGAACAGAATAGAGAGCCCAGAATTAAACCCACAAACTTTTGGTCAACACATCTTCAACAAAGGAGGCAAGAAAATACAATGGAATTGACACAGACTCTTCACCAAATGGTGTTCGGAAAACTGGACAGCAACATGTAAATCAATGAAGCTAGAACACAAAACACAAAAATATAATCAGAATGAATCAAAGACTTAAATATAAGTCAAGATACAATAAACCTCCTTGAGGAAAATAAAGGCAAAATATTATCTGTCATAAGTCTGAAAAAGTTTCTCGTAGAAGAAATGAAAGCAAGAAAAAACAAATGAGACTTAATGAAATTTACAAGCTTCTGAACAGTAACAAAACTGGAAGTAAAACAAAAAGACAACCAACGGAATGGGAAAAAAAATTGCATATGAAACCGACAAAGGCTTGATCTTCACAGTATACAAGTAGATCATCCAACTGAATAAAACAAAATAAAAAACCCAATCCAAAAATGGGCAGAAAACCTAAGCAAGTGATTCTCCAAGGAAGACATACAAATGATCAAAAGGCACATCAGTAAATGCTTAATATCACTGATTACCAGAGAATTGCAAATCAAAACTACAGTTAGGTATCACTTCACACGAGTCAGAATGGCCATCACTCAAGAATCCACAAATGACAAATGCTGGAGAGGCTGTGGAGAAAAGGGTACCGTCCTTCGCTGCTGGTGGCAATGCAGTGCGGTGCAGCCAGTGTGGAAAACAGGATGGAGATACTTCAAAAGCCTAGGAGTAGACTTACCATATGACACAGGAATCCCGCTCCTGGGCATAAATCTTGAAGGAACCCTATTTCAGAATGACACCTGCACCCCATTGTTCTTAGCCAGCAATATTTACAATAGCCAAGACATGGAAAAAGCCTAAATGTCCATCGATAGTTGACTGCATAAAGAAGAGGTGGTATATTTATACAATGGAATACTAGTCAGCCATATAAACCAACAACATAACGCCATTTTCAGCAACATGGATGCTCCTGGAGAAAATCAGTCTAAGTGAAGTAAGCCAGAAAGAGAAAGGATTATACTATATGAGATGGCTCATAAGTGGAATCTAAAAACAAAACAAAACAAAACCAAAAGAGCACAAATACAAAACAGAAATAGACTCGCAGACATAGAATACAAAGTTTTGGTTGCCATGGGGTTAGGGGTTGGAAGAGATACACTGGGAGGCCCAAATTGTTGAATAGATAAACATAATTCTACTGTATAGCATAGGGAAATGTATAAAAGATCTTACGGCAGCTCAAAGATGAAAAAATGGATCAAAAAAATATATATATGTTCATTGTAACTGAAAAATTGTGCTGTAAGCTGGAATTGGAGACAACTTTGTAAAATGACTGTAAATCAATAAAGATAGTTAAAAATAGAAAAAAACATTATCCTAAATATTACAGGTGTAAATATAAATTATAGAGAAATAAAACTATGCTAAAGAGTAATAAAACCAAAGATTTTTTTATGTTTCCTTTTTGAGATAAGCAATTTAAAAAACCTCTAACCAGGTGCATCAGAGAAAATGTAGATGCTCCATAGAAATAAATTGAGAAATAAATGAAGGGAAATAACAATTGTTACCTCAGATATACAAAAAGGATCATTTTGTGAACACTTACATGCCAATAAACTGGACAACTAAGAAGAAATAGACAAATGTCTTGAAAGAGACAGAGATTAGGAGAAACAAATAATTTGAACAAACTGTTTACAAGAAGAAAGATAGAATCTGCATTTAAAAAAATTGTTGAATATAAGTCCAGATTTAAACAGCTCCTGTGGAGAACTGTTCAAAAATACAAAGCAGAACTTATACTCTTCAAACTATTTAAACATAGTGAAGATGTGGGAAACTCCCAAATTAATTCTATGAAGCTTTCATCACCCTGATAGCACAACCAACAAAAAAAGTACTGGCAAAGTGAACTTCAAGCCATTATATTTGATAGATTTCCATGCAAAAATTCCACAAAATATTATTAGCAAACTAAGTCCAGCAATACATAAAATGAATCATACACCAGGATAAACTTGGATTCATTGCAGGGTCACAAGAGAGGTTCAACATAAACAAATCAATCAGTTTGATACACCACATTAACAAAAGATAAAGAGAAAATGACATGGTCATCCCAATAAATCCATAAAAACATTTCATAAAATTCAACATTTATTCATTAAGACAGCAAAAACAGCAACAAAAACAACAACTAGAGCAACAACGACAGAAACCTCTTAGCAAAGTAGGATTCAGGAAATATATCTCAACATATCTAAAGTCATTAATTACAGACACACCTACAACATAATGTGCAAAAGTGAAAAACTGAAAGCCAAATTAAGGAATAAGACAAGGATGATCACTCTCACCATTTCCATTAAACACAGTATGGGAAGCTATAGCAACAGCAATCAGACAAGAAAAAATGTTATTCAAGTTGGATTGAATGAAGTAAAACTGTTATTATTTTAGATGACATGATAATCTATGTAGTGGTCCCAAAAGATTCTCCTAAACAAAACAACTATATTTAATAACGACGTTTAGCAACATAGCATGATTCATGATTAATATAGAAAAACTGTTACATTTTTTACACAATGATATATTCCTTAATTTTAAAAGATCCATATGAAATCAGATCAAAAAATGAAAAAGCTATGAAAAAAACCAACATAATAAAGTGAATAGGACACTTATAAAGAAATTTGAAGATGTTGCAAAGAAATGGAATGAAATCTCAAGGTCTCAGTTTAGAGGAATTAATGTTGTTAAAATATACATACTACAAAAGATATCTTCAGATACAAATTGATTCAGATTGAACTACATGATATTTTCCACAGAACTAAAAACAGTCCTATGATTTGAATGGAACTGCAAAGAAACAATGAGGAAAAAGAACAAATTTGGTGGTATTAATCATAACCCTCCCAGATCTCAGACTATATTACAAAATTACAGTAATCAAAACAGCACAATGCTGGAAAACAACCAAACATCTATATCACTGGAATGGAACACAGAGGCAGAAATAAAATATCACACCTACGGTCAAATAAACTATGACAAAGGAAACAAAAATATACAATGCCTTAAAGACAGTCTTCAGCAAGTAATGTTGAGAAAGCTAGACAGCTACATGTAAATCAATGAAATAAGAACACTCCCTCACAATGTACAATAATAAACTCAAAATGATTTAAATATCTGAATCTAATACAAGACACAATGAAACTCCTGGAAACTAACATAGCAAAATAGGACATAAATTGTAGCAAAATTTTCTTATGTCACTCTCCCAAGCCAAAAACAATAAAAACAAAATAAACAAAAAGATCCTAATTACATTTAAAAACTTCTACACAGCAAAATAAACAAAATGAAAAGATGAAATTCCAAATTGGAGAAAACATTAGGAAACAATGCAATGAACAAGAGGCTAATTTCTAAAATACACACAATGTTCATACAACTCCATTTCAAAAATCTACAAACAACTCAGACAGAAAATGAGCAGAAGACAATTCTCTAAAGAAGACACATGGGTGAAAAACAGGAAAAGAAAAACATGCTCACATTGCTAATCATTATACAAAGGCAAGACAAAAATAAAATAATGTTTTACCTCACACTTTTGAGAAGGGCTGTCATCCAAATGTCTACAAATAATAAATACCCAGGAGGTTGTGGAGAAAAAGGCACCCTCCAACGCTGTTAGTGGGAATGAAAATTGATGAAACCACTTTGGAAACAGTATGGAAGTTCCTTTGAATAATAAAAATAGACATTTATTATGACCAAGCAATCCCACTCCTGGGAATATAAAACATAAAGCCTGAAAACAAAGAATCCTAGTGTAAAATATAAGAAGTACACTCTGACATTGGACTTAATTTGATTCTACATATGCCTCCTCTGGCAAGGGAGGCAGAAGCAAAATGAAGAAAATATGATTGTATCACTATAAACAGATTTGCACTGCAGAAGAAATTATCAACAAAATGAAAAGTCAATCAACACAATGGGAGAATATATTTGCAAGTGATATTTTCCAATAAAGTGTTAATATGCAACTATATGGCAAACTCATACACCACCACAAAAACAAAAAAATACCAAACAATCCAATTTAAAAAAAGTCCATAGGAACGGAATACATAGATCAGAATCAATTTTCTGTAGAAAACATAGAGTTGGCCAAATGACACATGAAAATATGTTCAGAGTTATAAATTATTAGGAAAGTCATAAACCAAAGATGAGACAAGACCTCACAATTGTCAGAAGGCTCCCGTCAAAAAGAAAAGAAATAGATGTTGGTGAGATTTTGGAGAAAAGGGAACATCATAGACACTGTTGATAGGAATGAAAAGTATTGATTCCATTGCATATATACATCAAATTTTCTTCATCCATTTTTCTGTCTATGGATGTTGTGCTTGTAGGTCCCTTTCTGAAGGCTCTAGAGAACAAGCCCATGGGCTGAACTGATAAACAAGCTATGAGGAATGTCACATATTCAGGCTGGATAAGAAATGGCCTACTCAATATATCCAGTATGGATGGCTGGATAGCCTATGCTGGGTAATATCCTCAGAGTAGGACAAATTAAGACAGGGACAGCAGGCTGGATAAAAGATGACCTACTTAATGAAGTTCTGTGATGAACTTTAAAACAATCCTTGATCATTTAACATCCTGTGCTTACTGCAGGAACATGGGGTCATAAATAGTTTAAGATTATTAACATTGTTATAACTTAGATGATAGGTGAGACACTTTGCATGTCCTATATACACCCTTTTTCTAAGAATCAATAAACAGTGAACTGCTTCGCTTCTGTCCACACAGTGTTTGTGTGTATATGATATCGTGTCAATGACAGGGTTAATTTAATTTGTTGGGAGTATCTTAAAAGGATGTTGTATTATATATAATGCTCTTTCTGCACCTATTGAGATGATTATGTGAGTTTTATTACTCATTCTACTAGTGTGGCATGTCACCATTATTGATCTGAGTATTTTGAAGTATACTTAAACCCAGGGATAAATCACTTTTCACATATATGTGTATGATACGTTAAATGTGTTGTTGAATTCATTTTGCTTGTGTTTTGCTGAGAATTTTGGCACATATGTTCATCAGGGATAATGTTCTATATTTTGCATCTAATGTCCTTTTTAGCTTTGTTATGCAAATAAAGTTGGCATTATAAAACAACTTTGGATTCTTTGACACCCTTCAAATTCTTGAAAGTTTTGGGGAAGAATTGGTGAAAAGTAGTCTTCAAATGTATGACAGAATTCACCAGAAAAGTCATCTTGTAAATTTTTTCTGGTTTGGGAGGTTTGGATTATTGATTTACTCATACATACTTTTGCTGTATTTAACTTTCTAATTACTTCTTGATTCAGTATTGGAAGACATATGTGTCTTGGAATGTGTCTTTTGTTCTAGGTCATTCAATTCATTGGCTAGTGGTAATTTCTTATAATGCTATGCATCTCTACAACATCAGTAGTAATATCTGCTCTTTCATTTCTAATTTTATTTGAGTCTTTAATTTCTTAGCCAACCTAAACGTTTGTCCACTTTATGTTTAAAAGAAACAGACTTAGGTATAACGTTTTTATATTTTCAATAGTTTCTCTTATTATGTGCCATGCTCTCATTCATTCAATTTTCTTCTTTATTCTTTCTGTTTTCTCCTAGATTCTTGATGTGTAAAGTTAAGTAGTGTGAATCTCTGTATTTCTTTTATTATTAAATATTATTTATGTATGTATATATTAATTAATTAATTAATTTATTTATTTACATATTTATTCATTTATATATCATTGAAATATGCCATTTACAATGTGTCAGTCTGTGGTATTTAGCACAGAGTCCCCGTACATGCATTTATTTTTGTGCCTATTAAGTGTTACTTCACAATATTTATCTTACTGCCCTCTGTCATACAAAAGAAATTTTGAAAACATATATTTTTATATATAGTGGATAACATTTATAATTCTACAGTTCCCAAATATATCCTCTACTAGTCCCTTTCTGCAGTAACCATAAGATTATTAAGTAGATCTGCAAGTGTGTTTCAGTTTTGTAGATGAAATCATAGTGTTCACATCCAAATTTTATTTTAATGTTCTACATATGTCATGTCATCTGTTATTTTTCTTTCTCTTTCTGGCTTACTTCAAGTAGAATGACACTTTTTGGGGACATCCATTTTGCTGCAAATGTCATTGTTTTATCATTTTTTATTGCAGAATATTATTTCATTGTGTAAAAAGAGAAGCATAACTTCTGTTTACTATCATCTGTTGTTGGACAGTTAGATTGCTTCCATGTTGTGACTGTTGTATTTAGCACTAAGAATATTGGGGTGCAGGTGTCTTTTTGAAATAGGGTTCCCTTTGATATATACCAAGAAGTGGGATTGCTGGATCATATGTTAAGTCTATTTTTATACTTTAAAGGAATCCCCATCCTGTTTTCCAGAGTGACTGAACCAATCTACATTCCTACCAACAGTGTAGGAGGGTTACTTTTCCCCACAGCTTCCCCAGCATTTATTGTTTGTGGACTTTTGAATGATGGCCTTTGTGACTATTGTGAAGTGATACTGCATTATAGATTTGAATTGCCCTTCTCTGATAATGATAGTGAGCAATTTTTTTTTTTCATATATCTGTGTGGCATTTGTATGTCTCTATTGGAGAATTGCTTGTTTAGGGCTTCTGCCCATTTTCAGATTGGGTTTCTTTGTTTTTTTTTATATTATTATTAGGTTGTATGAAGTCTTTATATTTTGAAAATTTAGCCTTTGTCAGTTGCATCATTTCTAAATATTTTCTTTAATCCTGTAGGTTGTCATTTTGCTTTGTTTATGGTTCCATTTTCTGTGCAAAAGCTTGTAAGTTTAATTAGGTCCCATTTATTAATTTTGCTCTTACATCCATTACCTGGATAGGCTGTTCTAGGAGATCATTGCTGAGATTTATCTCAGAGTGTTTTGCCTATGTTTTCTTCTAGGAGATTTACTGTGTATTGACTTACATTGAAGTCTTCAAGCAATTTTGAGTTTATTCTTGTGTATGGAGTGAAGGATTTTTGTAATTCCATTGCTGTGATGCTGCTATCCAGTTTTCTCAACACCAGTTGGTGAAGAGGTGGTCTTGTCTCTGTCATATTCTTGGCTACTCTTTCAAATATTAATTGAACATAGACCTTTAGATTTATTCCTAGGCTCTCTATTCTGTTCCATTGGTCCATATGCCTGTTTTTGT